>NC_047112.1:18475038-19675038 GCF_902500255.1 Thalassophryne amazonica
CATAAATTAGAGTAAAGGGAGTTATGCAACATTTCAGGAAACAAATTTATAATTTGTGTCTTTAAAAAAAGAAGCAAAAAAAAAAATGTTTTGAAAAAAAAAAAAAACACCCCCTCCCCCCCACACACACTTCTGCCTGCCACAGCCTCTTCAACATTAAGAAGGTGGCATCTCCTTTCAACCAGACAGAAAGTAGGCGTGTCCCACCTAGCAAAGACCAGTTCAGTGGGTGTGTCCCACAGAACCCGCAGATGTCCACATCTGAATTTCTGTGACAAACTTCAAGAAGGCAGTGAAATGGATAAAAAACAAATGACCTTTGATTGTTCACAAAAACATTTATTTGTTTATTTCTCATTCAACCTGGACCCTCTGTTTTTGTTTTTGTTTTTTAAGAAAAAAAATGTTTTGTTGGTATTGATGTTGATGCATGTTTAGTCTGAGTTGTACCATCTGTATTTTTCTTATGTTTTTTGTATTTTAGACTTCTGTGACATATGTCACAGAAGTCTAAAATGGCCCATTTCAGACTGAAAAGGTGCTTTAAGCAAAAGAACTTTTACATCTGAGGACATCAAACTGTGGAACCTTTGCAATGTTTCAAGTGAACCCCTGATATATATGCATCTGTGGCCATAGATACAAAGTGATTTCACACAATATGGCCCCTTTAAAAAGACAGGTCTCAGGTGGTCGTCACAAATTAAACTCAAGTTGAGTGCCATCATGCAAGGATTTAAGTCCAAGTGAGCAGTCAGTGGTACGAGGAGACACACAGTTTGGTGTCTTTGACTTCACTTGATGGTTTTCAATGTCTTTTGTGAGTGTGACTCAATATTCAGCTCTGGGATGCCACCTATTGAATCTACTTGGATTAACTCAGTCTGACGACGCCCTCGTTTCGCTGACTCGGCTATAACCACGATGAGTAGGTCTGGTTTCCATAGCAACAGCAGATAGAGAGAAAGCGAGGACACATACAGCAAGATGACGCTTAACTTTATCAACGCGCAAAGAAATGCACGTTTAAGTCTCTGATTGGAGGGTCGCGGTTTTACATTGGATGTTTACCCCGAGGTCGGGTTTCAACTGTAACACAGGAAAAAGGACTGACCAGGT
This sequence comes from Thalassophryne amazonica, assembly GCF_902500255.1. Classification (NCBI taxonomy): domain Eukaryota; kingdom Metazoa; phylum Chordata; class Actinopteri; order Batrachoidiformes; family Batrachoididae; genus Thalassophryne; species Thalassophryne amazonica. The sequence continues at coordinate 18,476,158 of NC_047112.1, forward strand.
ACATACATATGGACATCTGTGCATGCATTTAATAATGCATTCAGCCTTTTCATTTTGGATTCCACCTGCCACAATTCATTGTTGTCACCCGTCAGCACCCCCGATTATTCGGTCGTTCACTAGCTCTGTTCAGAACAGTAATTAGAAAAGCAGCAAATTCTGAAAAAACTGACAAGAAAAGCTATTGTGAGAACTGGAGACACAAAAGCTCTCCTGCAGACGTGCACCTTGAGGTACCGTAATGATTGTGCACACGTGGTCAGAACTTTGCACACAGTCTGAAAATAACTTTCTTCTTCTTGTCAGCTTTATTGGTGGTTGGCAAACTAGAGTGCATTACTGACACCAAGTGGTGAGAAGTGTGAAACAATAAGTTGAAAATAAAAAGGCACTCAGAGAACACATACTGTATCTGCCAAGACCACATAATATTGCAAACTTCTCTTTTTCTAGGACATTACCCATCTTCCTGCCAAATTTCACCTACAGATTGTATACATGCAAAAATCATCCCAGAATGCATTGCGTCAGCACCATCTAGGATTATTAGTAGTCGGCTGAACTGCTGGTTGCTTTCATGCATGATAAATCCACTTTATTTCTACATCTGTCACCTTATAATTGCAGGTTACAAAGCAACTATGAGTAACTAGGGCTGACTGAAAATTCTGACAAAATAATGCAATAATATTAATAATAGTGCAACCCCTATATTGATCATAAGTAACGACATGCAATATGGAGAACTGAATCACTTATTTCCCAGAATAATATCTAACTGCTCACCAAATTTCACTCAGATCCATTCAGCACTTTATGAGTTATCCCGCTGACAAATGCCAGTGAACACATCTGGTGGCAACCTTGTTGTGATCTGGTGCTATATAAATGAAAATAAATTGAAATAAAAACACATCATTGGTGTAGTTAAAAAGTACTTTCAATGTGTCTATACACTGCAGTGTTATTTCAACACTTCTAGAAGTACTAACACGTTGACATTATAATGGAACAAATATTAACTTTATGCAGAGTTGAATTTTAACTCTACTTGACATCAAGTGTTAAAAATTCTCCAACACCAGCATCAGATGTTAAAACCAAACTAGTTTTATGTGTTGCATGTTTTTCCATCACTGGTGTACTTGGGACCTTAAGAACCTTCCTCAAGGGCACCTTACTGATGGTAATAAAAGTGAAATAAGTAACGTTCTTTTGCCTTCACACTTATGTTTTCTTCTGTGGTTGGAAGATTGAACCCACGACCCTCTGGTCACAAGCTTGTGTCTGTAACCCTTCAAATGGTCACAAAATGTAAACACCTGCTTCGTAAGATGATTCATCATTTCAAACTGCTCCCAGTACAACAATGGCGCTTGCTTGTGTCTGTAACCCTTCAAATGGTCACAAAATGTAAACACCTGCTTCGTAAGATGATTCATCATTTCAAAATGCTCCCAGTACAACGATGGTGCCTCCTGGTGCACAATCGAGTCACTGGTTTGAAGCAATCGAAAAGTTAAATGTTTCAGAAAAATGATACATCGTGTTGCAACACTCAAAAAATGGCCCTGATTATGGTTTCAATGCATTCGCTGGTGTGTGGATGTCACTTCCTACCTTTACTGTCGGCCAATGAGGGTTCAGGTGCTGGGGTTTGAGGCACTAGACCAGCTGTCAGTCACCCTGGAGATCAGTGGTGGGTGGAGCCTACATCTCCAGGTGACGGCCTGTGGTTGGTCAAGTTCATCTTTGCCTCCTTTTCACTCTGCCCGCTGGGCCTTATAAGGCCTAAGGGTACCAAACTCTGCCGGACATGTTGGTGTCTGTCTTTCTGTCGTTGAGTCCAGCTCTCACCCACCGTCAGATCTGTTAAACTGCTTGTGCAGTTGTCAGTAACCGTCTGTGGTCAGCAGACAGATTTCCTGTAAGAGTAGAATTTAAGGGGCGGGGGGAGAGAAGGAAGCAAAATTCATAATGATCAGAGGTCATCTGAAACACTGCTTTATCATTTTTTAAATGTAAATACATTATTACTCACACAGTTGCACTTCAGCATTGAAGAAAAATCTATTTTTGCATGTTGAACATCTGAGCTTTTTGGTTATGCAATTTCACTTTGCATCCTGTCTTCCTGCAAAATCTCACAGTTTCATGAGTATCTGCAGAAACGGAGCACAGCACCAAGAACGCAGCAAGCACATTAAAAACACGTGCACATGCACCCTTTCTTGACTGCAGCTGCTCATTCAGTTGTGTTTTAATATATTTTAACATTAAAGATTTGAATCAAATGCCATGTTTTGAAAAATTTGTTTCAAGACATTTCAAAACCTCCCAGAATAGCGTTTCGAGGTTGTCATCACTAATTTGCAGTACAGACAAAAATTTTGGTATTATCCTCAGACACGCATTCTGGCCATTCTTTAATTTGTGTTTTACATTCAGAATCTCAGTGAATTAAACTTGCTATGGATCCCATTCCATTCAGAAGCATAAAGCTGCTCCATTTGTTCAGATTTATATTTTAGCCAGTAGTACAGTATGCATGATGTGTTCTTGGGTATTTGTTTATTTTCTCAGGAAACATGTCATTAATAAAATAATTAATCGACTCAGTGTAAAATTCCTCATGAATGGTTTGGAAGGATCAGCACCTCTAATCTGAGGCCATGGTTGTCAGTAGGAAACTCATGGATTGTCTACTCCGGGTAGGGAATGAGGTCTTGCCTCAGGTGAAGGAGTTGAAGTACCTTGGGGTCTTGTTCACGAGTGAGGGGAAAATGGAGTGTGAGATTGGCTGGAGAATCGGCGCAGGAGGGATGGTGTTGCATTCGGTCTACCGTACTGTTGTGACGAAAAGGGAGCTGAGCCAAAAGTCAAAGCTCTCGATCTACTGGTCAAACTTCATTCCTATTCTCCACCTATGGTCATGAGGGCTGGGTCATGACCGAAAGAACTAGATCGCAGGTACAAGTGGCTGAAATGGGCTTCCTTAGGAGGGTGGCTGCTGTCTCCCTTAGAGATAAGGTGAGAAGTTCAGTCAGTCATTCGTGAGGAGTTCGGATTAAAGCTGCTGCTCCTTCACATTATTGAAAGGAGCAGCTGAGGTGGTTTGGGTATCTGGTAATGATGCCTGCTGAGCTCCAGGCACGTCCAAGCTGGGAGGAGACCCCGGGGAAGACACAAGACTAAGTGGAGAGATTATATCTCCATGCTGGCCTGGGAACACCTCAGGATCCACCAATCACAGCTGGTTAATGTGGCCCAGGAAAAGGAAATTTGGGGTCCCCTGCTGGAGCTGTTGCCTCGCAACCCAGTTGAACATTTATGGAATGATGTGACCATCTATAATAATGGTTTGATGCTTTTTCTATTATTAAGCTACAGAATAGATTTGCCTGTTTTGTACACACTCAAACTACACTCACTAAAGGTTAAATGAGGAACTTATCGAGCTATTAAACAGATTGAATGACTCGAGAAAAGTATGCACCCCTGATCCAGAGACTACAGAGTTTTGGCAACTTTCACTGCCATCGGCAGCAGGGGAGTGACATTACATCAAACTCACTCAATCACTCATCTTCAACCACTTATCAGGGATCGGGTCGCGGGGATCACATTAAACTGTTATTAGACATTTTGTTCAGTATAGATATGCTGTGTTGATGTACCTGGTTTGTGTCCCCAATGAGGTGAAGTTTGGTGCTGTGCATTACCACATCCACCACATCATGGAACTTCCTTGGGTCCTGGATGACAATTACCCAGACAGACAAACAAACCATCCACACCTCTTAAAAGTGACCATCTATCTGCCACTGGCAAACAACATGTGAGCATCCCGTTGGCCTTCTTCAACCACTTGGGGTCCTCAACCCTGAGGCACCTGCGTGTGGGATCATGTACTAAGAAATGCATCATGTGGCCAAAATGTTATAGCTGGAATTCCCTGAAATTCCTTTGATCAAAAAAAGATAGACTTTCAATTACTTCCTGGACTTGGCCATCAGAAGTTTATCTGCATGGTGAAAAGTACTGAACTTTGAAATCTTCACTTATCAGTGACCTTCATGTCTCTGAGAGCAGGCGACACCTGGAGAGAACTTAAAGTAGACCTGCATTGAAATAAATGGTCAGATTTCAGAAAGAAATAGCTGATATGTATTTATAAGACCCTTGTGAATGCAGTAAAGTAAATCTGTAAGCCCAAATTTGTAACTCAGTGGAGAAATCTTCATTTAAAAATGACAAAATTGCAGCTAAAATTTAGCCCTCTGTGAAAACAGTTTGTACAGCCGTATCATTTCCATGACGTCAGGGACAAGACGAAGCGCTCCCGCCTTCAGTCCGATCCCGCATTGAAATTGATTTTATCTGTTAGTAATGTTACTTATACACGTCCCGGTTTCAACATCCAAAAGTAAGCTGCAATGAATGTGAGATACAGATCTGTGTGCTCAGATCAGCAACGACATCGACAGCGGGCGCCGTTCTTCCTCTCCCGTTCTCTGCCTCCGCTGAGCTTATTAAGTCAGCGGGCTCGTTAACGATCTCGTTAACTGCCGACGCGGGCCACTCACACCGCCTGTGTCTGCTTTGCAGCCGGTGTTGTGCCAGATTCAGCGCACAACATCGGCATCGCCTCTCTGTCTACTGAATGGAGCTGCAGCACACTTGGCACAAGTCCTGAGATTACACTCGCTGTTTTAATGCGAAGCAGCCGGTACGCCTGTTTCTGCAAGGACAGACTTCTTGCGGCAAAATCCACAGCACCGCACGTCTCGGCAATCGGAGCCCCAGAGCTCCATGGATGCTGAGAGAGGTTTATATATTTTTAATGACTGGGATTCTTTGCGGGTCTGGCCTCCATATCCCGCAATGGTACCGGAGATGAAAGACAGTAGATTTTCATTGCGACACCACTCAATCAAACGGGCGTATGAAAAAGTCCCCCAAAATAATTTTCAAGCACAAATAAAAGAAATGTGTACTCACCAAACGTGCCGCAAGACAATATGAAGTTTTAAAAAAAGTAGATCCTTCCGTATAAGACAAGAAAAAGGTGCAGATGCAAACTGACGTAAATCCACAAATTACAATTGGCGCAATGCATGCTGGGAGAAGGTCTTGTCCGTGACGTCTCGGCAGTGTCCATGATGAGAGGGACAATTTGCGGAGGGCTAAATGTTAGCTGTAAATTTGTCATTTTCAAATGAAGATTTCTCCATTGAATGACAGATCTGGGCTTCCAGATTTACTTTACTACATTCAGAAGGATCTCATGTGTAAATGTAAGTCATTTTTTGTAAAAAAAAAATCTGACTGCATTTTTTTCAATGCAGGTCTCCTTTAAGAAGTCATGGTGGTGTTCACAGGAGAGTGAAGGTCAAGCCTTTAGAGTCCTGGTGCAGCTTGTTTTAATTTATGGTTGTGCCACTTGAACACTAACCAAGTTAAAACTCCAAATTTGATGCCAAGTTCCCCCTATGTTGTCTCAATAAGGAGGTCCTCCAGGAAATTCCAAATGGAAGGACACTTCAGGGAATACCATGGACAATCTGGAGGAATTACAGTTCCCAGCTAGCTTGGAAACACCTCGAGATCCCTCAGAAAGAGTTAGACGATTTGGCCAAGGATAAAAATAGTAGGATGAGCTGCTTCATCTGCTGCCACCATGGCTTGGATCCAGGCATGGAAGAAACGTAATGAATGAACCACTGACCGAAGCGAACAATGATCCACATCAAGTCTAAACATCTTTTCTTTGTCACTAAAAACGGCAAATATTCATCCGCCGGTGCCACAGTCAAGACTGTTAAGATGGAACATGTCTAAAATGACAATGTTGGGATGATGTTTTGTCATGTCTTTGTCAAACCACCATCACTGTTTTGGCACTGATAGAAGAGACGATTTATGAATGCTGATGATTTTCTGTCACAGCATCGTGCGATTTCATTCATCAGCGATCACTCCAAATCAAGGCCTTATCTCCGGCTTCCAGCTTTTAGAGTCAAACTCCTGCACAATAACCAACTTGATAGCTGGCAGAGAAAAGTAATGAGGCTTGTATTTTGAAGAGATCCTTTCAAATAGCACATGCTTCTATCTGATCTTCCCTCCTCATGTGATTCCTGCTACATTATGTTTGCTTTTTTTTTTTTTTATTAGCCATTGAAAGTGTGTTTAGTTGAATGCAACTGCCAGAGTTAAATTAAACCTTATTCCTCAGCAGCTGATACGAGGCACTTGGTTGTTATGGTAACAGTGCATCCACAGTGGAATACTGCATATTCAGAAAAAGCTGCATGTGGGAAATGGTGACAAAACTGCTACACAGAACATGTTACAAAAGAGGAAATACACTTCTTGTCTTTATATCGTTCACACTTCAAACTGAGACTGTCTGGCTATTAAACGCGAGTATTGCGCAATACCAAATTTGACTTCGTATCTCCCAACAGGGAACAGGACTTCTGCAGTTCCTCCAAGCAGGTGGTGCAGATGGCAGAGCCACCTTAAGATTGATACCCACAGCTCCAAACTGGGTTAGTTGTGTGTACTTTGTGCACCTGAGCTGTGATGTGTTGAGTCAAACTTTGATTATCTCAAACCTGAGCAGAGAAAGATATCCTCCAGGCATTACAAACAAGTTTTCTTTTCATGTGGGAGACACATAGCCCTGCTAGTCCAAGAACATGAGCTCACAAATGGCTAAATACTGGAAATTTTGCAGAACAAGTGTGTAAAGTCACATACTTCCCCAAAAATCCCTTGTGGCTTTTTCAAAATCAAAGATGGCATCCAAAATGGGCAGAGTTTCAGGGTTTGCATGAAACTCTGGCTACCTGGCTGCCTATGGAAAATTTAGGTAGCTCATGTGCTTTTACAAAAGAGTAATGTCTAAGGTGTATGTGTGCCAATTTTGGTGCTTGTTTCCAGAAATGAACAATTGTTACAGTTATCTGCTACTAGTGGACACCCGGTAGATGTTAGTTTTAACTGTGCTTTATTTATTTGCCTGCGCACCCATATTTGGTGGTTGTCCAGTCATACTGGATCGAGACAGATAGATTTGGTGTTTTTTTTTTTTTTCCTTACTTTTTTTAATCACCAGACAAATTACTTCAATCTCTCACAGTTAGTCAACACCATTAATGACAATAACAGGTTTATTTCATGTTCTCAGGTTACTTGCTGTGCAAAGAGCAAAGTGCAGCTGGACCCCCTCCCCAATGCACACTGCGCTTTTAGACCTCGAGTCCTCAATAAAAGATCTAGAAACATGCTTTGTTTCTAGATCTTTGTTTTAGGGAGGTGGTGGCGTAACAGCTTGCACGTTGGACTGGAATGCCAGTGACTCGGGTTTGCTTCCCGATCGCAGCCACGCTCCCGACTGGCACGTTTGGTGCTTTTGTTGGTTACCCATGTTAAAGATAATCCTCATTTCATTTGTTCAGTTTTACACTGAGGAAATACTGTGGAAGCAGCAGGGCACCGACTCATGGAAGAGAAGGATGACAACTAATGTACAGTGAGAAGCAAATGGCAGAGTCAGTCACGAACAGCAAAGTGCAAATCTGTACATTTACACACACACACACACACACACACACACACACACACACACACACACACGAAGAAGAAGTAGAATTAAGTCCTAAGGTCCATCTCCAGATTCTGCTGTGCAAATCACATGAGAGTCAACAACCCCACCCAAACAGGATACCAGTCTGACATGGGTCACTTCTCCGACCAAGGCACCTGGGACTCGAACCCAGGACTACATATTGGCAGGCCAGCTCCTTAGTTAGTGACCTGTCTGCTCTACTCTTCAAAGAAAATGACACTGTGCATTAAACTTCAGAGATACTTACTGAAGCTGAGGGATGGGGATGCTGGCCATCCATCAGTTAACACACTCATATTGCTTTATTATTGGTGTAGGTCGGGCGCTGGGAGATGATAATAACCGCTGAGGCTCTGTACCGCACCAAGGCTGAACTTCCTCCAGCTGGACCAGAGGCTACAGCCGAAAATATGAGTTCTTTGGGTCAGTCAGTCACAAATGACATTATGTGTAATTACAGTATCATGATCATTATGAGGATTACGTACTGTGTCTTTACAACAACTTCACATAACACAGGAGCTCAAACAGATCAGACTTGTATGTTTTCTCACTATGTCTGTCTCACACACACACACACACACACACACACACACACACACACACACACACACACACACACACACACACACACACACACACACACACACACACACACACAGAGTGGTAACAAATTAATAAAGGAGTGAAAATGGGGCACAACTCCCTGAGGTCTGCCTTTTCTGGGACACTAACATAGCTAAGGATACACACACACACACACACACACATGAATGGCCGACGTGCAAAAAGCCAGAGCCATCTACACTCATACATCTCCTGCTGGGCTGCTGAGAGGTGAACAGGAGGAGAACGAGAAACCGGTGCACACATCCCAGCGCCTGAATGCGTTAGTTTGGGAGGGACATGAGGAGAGGGGGAGTAAAGACAGGGGGAGGGAGGGTGAGAGCCATGCGAGAAAGGATGCAAGGAGAGTGTCGCCCAGGCCAACAAACTACACACTGATCCCACACTGGTACCCAGTTTTCTGTTCATCACCAAGGTGAGCACAGAATTTATTTTTCATCTATCATATACATTTATGGTGTGTGTGTGTGTGTGTGTGTGTGTGTGTGTGTGTGTGTGTGTGTGTGTGTGTGTGTGTGTGTGTGTGTGTGTGTGTGTGTGTGTGTCTGTCAGTGGACTGTGATGATGGCACCTTAAACAAAAATGACTAAAAATTACTTTGTGTGGTGGAAACTCATTAACTTTCACAACAGATGGCAACTCGGCGTCGACATGCTGGATGTCCACAGGAGTTGTGGAACTTTTTACAAACCAATTCTGGCACAAAAGCGCACAAGTTGGTATTTTGGTATTATTGTTAAGAAACATTTGATGGCAGCACAGCTGTGAGAATCGAAGTGGTAAGAGCTCAGCACCGGACATGTTGAAGCAAAATTAAGTCCAGATCATCAGGGAATCAATGCTTCTGATCAATTCCTTGCAAGCCTTTCAACAATATTGATAAAGGTTATGTCTCTTCTTATGTTTCTGGGCCCTATCTTGACCGTCTGCAGTGCAAGTATGTTTGGGAAGTGTCCCACTTCAATTTACTATTTACACAGTGTATAATCAAAGCGCAAAGTACAAACACGTGTACAAAAATTTAAAGCTACCGTGTGGTAGATCTAGGGATGTTCATTAGCATAAATTGAACATAACATTCATCTTCCATTTGTGAAATATAGCAAGGATTCATCCAATCCTGTCTATGGCTGATGCTGAGCCTTTTTGTACCATGCTCCTGCTTTGTGGAATGGTCTCCCGTCCTCAGTGAGACTTTCAGATTCTATGGAGATTTTTAAGAAAAGACTAAAGACACATCTTTTTACCCAGTCTTATGGCCAGCATCTTTAATTCTTTTAAGTTCTTTTACTTTTCATTGTGAACATTTACTTTTAACTTTTAAATTTTATTTTACTTTTTTATTATTTTATATTGTTTTTGACCTGTTTTATGTGAGGTGCCCTGAGGCGACGTTGTCGTGATTTGGCACAATATAAATTGAATAAATTGAAAGTCATGCATGAGTAAAGCATGGATTGCTTAATTGGTCATTGGTGTGTTATGGATCTAAGATGAAATAAATCAAATCAAAGTTTCACCTCTTATTGCCTTTAAGACACGGGTGCACTGCCAGCTGGTGCATAGCTATTTAGACGCCTAAGTGAGAAGTTAGAGGTTTTCTGGCGAGGAAAGGTTTCTGTACACAGAGCGTCAATGCACGTGATTGAGAGCAGCAGCCATCCAGCACAGCTGCCTGAGGTCCATCACTTCCTCAAGCCACCTGACTCCCCCACCTTAGTTGGTTATACATTTCTGTTTTCAGTTTTATTCAAGTTTGATGCACCAGTGTGTGTTCAATCAGAATGCACGTCAGTGGGAGCTTGACTATGGAGGGCAAATCTGGTGCATCATATACAACCAAAGCTATGAAATGTTGACCAGCTTTTTTTGTTAGTTTGTGGCACACTGCATCTCTGCTTCCTCACAAGAGCAATGCCCCAGTAGTACTGAGCTGGACCACAACTCACTTCAAGACCAAGATGCCAATGTCCACATAAAAGACGAGTAAGAAGTCAGAGTGTCTGGGTCGAGAACCAGATTCAGACTTTTCGTGACTTGCTGGACTCAGCCATCAGAAGTCTATCTGTGTTGAACTTCAAGAGTCACTAACTTATCTTGGCAGTGATATTCGTGTCTCTGGGTCCCTGGCTTTTGGCATCAAGATGCACCTGGGAAGAGTCATGAGGTTGCTGGACAGAGGTGTTTGGTGATGCAAATATATTTTCAGTAGAACAAATGTCCAAGTCTTTAGGGTCCTAGTGCTTCCTGTCTTACTGTATAGTTGTGAGACTTGGATGCTAACCACTGTCCCATGTCAACAACTTCGTCTTTTCAGAGGATATTTGGGCACCACTGGATAACTTTGTATCAACTGAACAATTAATTGGTGATAATGAGATGAGGAGCACCATTTACACTGCGAGGGAGGGTCAGGTTCAACATTATGGCTATATGGCCCATTTCTCTGAGCATGATCTAGCACATAGGTACTGGAGTGTAGAGGAGAAGGCCAAGGGGATGCCCACTCTTCACCTGACTGCAGCACATTGAGGCCTGGTTTTGACAGGTGGAAACTGACTGGTTGTTTTGTGTGGTGGTTGCCACCCAGGACCTAAGGCAGTTTCGTGGTGTTGTGGATGCAGCAAACCCCCAGACATAACAGGATATATGCATGAACATTGCTTGTTCTGCTGCAATCATAAGGTAATTTTTCTGTGGAGAGCCAGGAAGATAGTCTCTTGATCAATTCCCAGATGGGATGGCGGACGTAGAGAAAATCTGCACCCAGGGTCGGTCTAGAGATCCCTGTGCATGGGTTTGCTTCGCGTGGGAATGTCGTCATCATGTCCTACAGCATCATGTGCTCAAGGTTCTGGGAATGGAGGAATATCTCCACCTGATGGACGTTTATTATTAATGCAGGTACAATAGAATTTTGCCAGCACTTCTAGGGCATGTATATGTGTGTGTGCATAAACACATGAGGTGCATCCAAAAAGTATCCATCCTTATTTTATCCCATGGAAACCAATTGTCATTTGGTTGGGAGGTGTAGGGTACCTTCTTGTGCATGCTTGAATTTTTTCTCACACCAGTCACGAGCAGCAAGCCTTAGAGTGAAGACATGTACTGAGCACCCGTCAGATTTTCATTTGCTGCAACGTGACAGAAAGACTTAAGGTCATCCACAAGCCAAAATGACCAAGTGATTGAGAGAATACTGACTTTAATCATGGATGACCGTAGTGTCACTATGCAAGAACATATTAGTAAAACTTCAATACATTCCATTTTGATGGCGGATTTAGTAGCAGAGTGTCAGCGAAATTTGTGCCAAAGCAGCTGACAGCAGAGGAGAAGCAATAGCATCTGGAAGCCTCACAGCCACTCATCCGATTCAGGCTTTCCTGACCAAACAACACTGTGATTCGTCAGGCTCCCTACTCTCTCACACACACACACTTCTCACAGCTGTTCTGCCATTGATGGAAGCATTCTGTCAAACACTTGGTCATTTCGGCTTGTGGATGGTCTCAAGTCATTCCATCATGTTACAGCAAATGAAAATACGACGACAGGTGCTCAGTACACATCTTCACTCTAAGGCTTGCTGCTTGTGAATGATGTGCTCTGTGGACGAAAAAAAAAAAAAAAAATCATGCATGTGTAAGAAGGTTCCCCACACCACCTCACCAAATGAGAACTTGCAGGCTTCATTTGTTTCTGTGAGATAAAATAAGTTTGTATACTTTGTGGGTGCACCACATATATACAACCCCTGGCAAAAATTATGGAATCACCGGCCTTGGAGGATGTTCATTCAGTTGTTTAATTTTGTAGGAAAAAAGCAGATCACAGACATGACACAAAACTAAAGTCATTTCAAATGGCAACTTTCTGGCTTTAAGAAACACTATAAGAAATCAGGAAAAAAATTGTGGCAGTCAGTAACGGTTACTTTTTTAGACCAAGCAGAGGGAAAAAAATATGGAATCACTCAATTCTGAGGAAAAAATTATGGAATCATGAAAAACAAAAGAACGCTCCAACACATCACTAGTATTCTGTTGCACCACCTCTGGCTTTTATAACAGCTTGCAGTCTCTGAGGCATGGACTTAATGAGTGACAAACAGTACTCTTCATCAATCTGGCTCCGACTTTCTTGATTGCTGTTGCCAGATCAGCTTTGCAGGTTGGAGCCTTGTCATGGACCATTTTCTTCAACTTCCACCAAAAATTTTCAATTGGATTAAGATCTGGACTATTTTTTGACCCTATGTGTCTTTTTGCAAGGAATGTTTTCACAGTTTTGCTCTATGGCAAGATGCATTATCATCTTGAAAAATTATTTCATCATCCCCAAACATCCTTTCAGTTGATGGGATAAGAAAAGTGTCCAAAATATCAACGTAAACTTGTGCATTTATTGATGATGTAATGACAGCCATCTCCCCAGTGCCTTTACCTGACATGCAGCCCCATATCATCAATGACTGTGGAAATTTACATGTTCTCTTCAGGCAGTCATCTTTATAAATCTCATTGGAACGGCACCAAACAAACGTTCCAGCATCATCACCTTGCCCAATGCAGATTCGAGATTCATCATTGAATATGACTTTCATCCAGTCATCCACAGTCCACAATTGCTTTTCCTTAGCCCATTCTAACCTTGTTTTTTTCTGTTTAGGTGTTAATGATGGCTTTCGTTTAGCTTTTCTGTATGTAAATCCCATTTCCTTTAGGAGGTTTCTTACAGTTCGGTCACAGACGTTGACTCCAGTTTCCTCCCATTCGTTCCTCATTTGTTTTGTTGTGCATTTTCAATTTTTGAGACATATTGCTTTAAGTTTTCTTCTTGATGCTTTGATGTCTTCCTTGGTCTACCAGTATGTTTGCCTTTAACAACCTTCCCATCTTGTTTGTATTTAGTCCAGAGTTTAGACACAGCTGACTGTGAAACCAACATCTTTTGCAACATTGCGTGATGATTTACCCTCTTTTAAGAGTTTGATAATCCTCTCCCTTGTTTCAATTGACATCTCTCGTGTTGGAGCCATGATTCATGTCAGTCCACTTGGTGCAACAGCTCTCCAAGGTGTAATCACTCCTTTTTAGATGCAGACTAACAAGCAGATCTGATTTGATGCAGGTGTTAGTTTTGGGGATGAAAATTTACAGGTTGATTCCATAATTTTTTCCTCAGAATTGAGTGATTCCATATTTTTTTCTTCTGCTTGGTCTGAAAAAGTAACCGTTACTGAATGCCATTATTTTTTTCCTGATTTCTTATAGTGTTTCTTAAAGCCAGAAAGTTGCCATTTGATATGACTTTAGTTTTGTGTCATGTCTATGATCTGCTTTTTTTCTACAAAATTAAACAACTGAATGAACATCCTCCGAGGTCAGTGATTCCATAATTATTGCCAGGGGTTGTATATGCACGCACACACACACACACACACACACACACACACACACACACACACACACACACAGTAGAATATGAAGAAAAAGGTAAAAACATGAACTTTTTTGAAATCATGTTGGAATGTTATTCCACTGTCACCTGTTGTCTGTCACTTACAGCTACATGACAGTTACATGCTGTTTGAATGAACTTCTGGATGTCATTTAGCCATCAGTCAGTGAGAGAGAAGAGCAGAAACTGACTTATTTCACCACAGTGTTTTGCTTACTTAATTTCTGCAGATAGAAATGCAACTTCAAAATAATGCTGTGCATTTCAAAATTAACCAAAAATTTCAATCCAACCACGGTTTATTAGCATTTAACAGCTTATTTAAAAAGATGGTGCTTTTCCCCAATGATACTAATCTCAGACACTTGTAATTGAAGCCAACAGAGGGCGATATGAATCATGTTTTAAAATGCATGCACAGTGGCGATGGAAAGAGGTGGGGGAAAAATGTAATGCCAGCAAAATCAGATAAAAGTTACTTTTACAGTGTGACTGTAGTGCTTTACCTTGTGTGGCTGCAACTCCATGAACGCTTTGTGTGTTTGTTACTTTGGGTTCAAGAAGGGATCATTGTTTATTAATGGCTTACACCAATAAAAGGTGTTAATAATTAAGCTTCCTATAGTGAGGAAAGCAAATGAATCCCTCAGGGGTTCCATTGTAATTCAAAGTGTTATAGTGGGCACCGACAGACGCTGGGGATCAACCCAGCAACTACTCACTGTCAAAGCATCTTTAAAGTCTCTGCTCCATCCAGTCCCCAGCCTGCCGGTCCAACTATTTATTTTCTTCCTTCCTACCATCTGCTGACAGAAAGAAGAAAGGATGAGAGAAGGGGATGAATGAAATTAGCTGAATGAAAGCATTAATCAATGAGCAAAATTAAATAAATGAATGCATTAATGAAGAAGCCAATGTCTGTGGTGGGGCTTGAAGGCTGAAACAAAAACTTCTTCATTAACAGGCTGTTCCAAACTATGTGTTAGAAGAAATGGATTCCCACTTTTTCCACTGTGTTGGGAAAAGTTGAGGTGCACTGACAGTCGCTAATAACGAGTAGAAGGTAAGGGACAGACAGATGAGTCCTCATGAAACTGTTATGTGTCGGACGCAGCTCGGAGAACCGACCAGCGTTTGAAGGACCCAGTATGAAATAAGCAGAGCACGGTACAAAGGCTAACTGAATTTAATACATAACAGTGATACAAAACAACAAAAGAGTGTGCGGTCTGGCGTGGTGGTGATACGGTGCGCTCCCAGCAGCGCTAACGGTCCGGAGCCAGAAGCCGTTCGGACCCAAGGACCCCGCCGACACCCCCCAGGTGGCCGCAACAAACCGAGTCTGTGAAAGAAGGAACCATTATGTGAGTCCACACTCTACACACAGAGAGACCACTCAAAGGTGTACATAAACAGCAAACACTTCCTGGCTTAATTACTAATCAGCTTCCCAACCTGCAGGCATGGAACATCCAGTTCACAAAACTCCACTGCAGTGGAAGCCGATACATGACTAACGTACAGCTCAATATAATAAGGTGAGAGGGACACCACATTTACTGACTGTATAAACGTTAGTCACAAAATCTAACGTACCTCAGGAAGTGTGCTGACGAGCGTGAGACCTCACCCCCTCCTCTTTCACAGACCGTGCATCAAACCCTGGACGTTCTCTGCATCCACTGATGATGAGATGGCTCCCGAGACGACGATCTCACCCGTCTGGTCACAAGGTCGAGTCTCTGGCAAATACACACTGTATACTCCAGTCTTAAATGCCACCATGTTCCAATCCATATAGATGCACCACAGCTGTGAGTCCTGACGAGCCGCAGGTGATCAGGGTGAGGTCCTGATAACCTCAGCTACACAGCCACTCAGTCCCAAATGCAAGCCACCTGGAAGGAAAACCAAAAGACAGAAACAAAAAGGCAGCCAGTGTTGGGGAAAGTGAGGAACACGGACCCACAACAGGGGGCGCAAATGAACGGACAATGAAGAAGTCAAATAACAAGGTTTTACTGTTGTGAATTCACACAACAAACACAACAGATCACAATTGTAAGAATAAACCAATTCTACTGGTGACGTGTGGGCAGGCTCGACGATAGGAGACGTCCGTCCGAGTCGAACCGGAACCACCCGATTTCCTCTGCCACCGAACCCCAGGAATACTGGAGCCGCCAAGTCCCGAACTCCCAGGTGGCCACTGCCTCCGCTCGTCGGATCCGGTACTGCTGGCGAGGAACAGAAACAGTCAGATGTGGGTGCGGCTGCACCCAGCAACACGTAGGGTGGAAACACCACCTCCACCTCTAGTCACAAACAATATTGCAGTGAAGGGTACTTATCCGATATGGATCAAGTTCAGTCTTCAGCTGTCTTAAGCACAAGCAAAAACAGGTTAGTCCTCAGAAATATGATGACTGGCTGAGTGCGTTACCTTCCTGGTAGAACGATATCTCGGCAATGAGACGGAGATGCCGTCCAGCTGATATACCCCTCAGCTGATGAATGTCAGCTGTTTCAGGTGATGGGTGACGGCTGTCACCTGGACTGCTCCTCTTCAGCGGCAGCGCCCTCCGGTGCCTGGAGCCCGCACTCCAGGCGGGGCGCCCTCTGGAGGTGGTGGGCCAGCAGTACCTCCTCTTCAGCGGCCCACACAACAGGACCCCCCCCTCAACGGGCGCCTCCTGGCGGCGGTAGAAGTCGGCCAGGAGGGCCGGGTCCAGGATGAAGCTCCTTTTCACCCAGGAGCGTTCTTCGGGGCCGTACCCCTCCCAGTCCACCAGGTATTGAAAACCCCGGCCCATCCGTCGGACATCCAGAAGCCGGCGCACGGTCCAAGCCGGCTCGACGTCAATGATCCGGGCAGGAGGTGGCGCCGGACCGGGAGTACAGAGGGGTGAAGTGTGATGTGTGATGGCTTGATTCTGGACACATGGAATACAGGATGGATCCGCAGTGAGGCCGGAAGCTGAAGCCTCACTGCGGCGGGATTGACGACCTGGAGGATTTTATATGGTCCTATGTATCGGTCTTTGAGTTTCGGGGAGGCTACTTGCAGTGGTATGTCCTTGGTGGATAGCCACACTTCCTGCCCGGGGCGATACGTAGGGGCCGGGGTCCGCCGCCGGTCTGCATGGGCCTTAGCCCTCGCCCGGGCCCTCAACAAAGCAGAACGGGCGGCACGCCACACCCGACGGCACTTCCGCAGGTGGGCCTGGACCGAGGGCACGCCGACCACTCCCTCAACCGCCGGGAACAATGGGGGCTGATACCCCAAACACACCTCAAAAGGAGAGAGACCGGTGGCTGACGACACTTGACTGTTGTGGGCGTACTCGATCCAGGCCAGATGAGTACTCCAGGCCGCCGGGTGCGCGACTGTCACACAACGTAGTGTCTGCTCCATCTCCTGGTTGGCCCGTTCTGCTTGCCCGTTGGTTTGGGGGTGATACCCGGACGAGAGACTGACCGTGGCCCCCAGTTCCGGGCAGAAACTCCTCCAGACGTGCGAGGAGAACTGGGGACCGCGATCGGAGACGATGTCTGATGGTATCCCATGCAGCCGGACGACGTGGTGGACCAGGAGGTCCGCTGTCTCCTGGGCCGTTGGGAGCTTCGGGAGGGCCACGAAGTGGGCCGCCTTGGAGAAGCGGTCCACTATCGTGAGGATGACGGTGTTTCCCTGGGACGGCGGGAGGCCGTGACAAAATCAAGGCCGATGTGAGACCAGGGGCGATGAGGTACGGGCAGCGGCTGTAGCAAACCCGAGGACATGCGGTGGTCGGCTTTGCCCCTGGCGCAGGTGGTACAGGCCTGGATATAGTCCCGGACGTCGGTCTCCAGGGATGCCCACCAGAAGCGCTGCCGGACGACTGCCACGGTTCTACGCACCCCAGGATGACAGGAGAGCTTTGAACCGTGGCAGAAGTCCAGGACCGCAGCCCTAGCTTCTGGTGGGACGTAGAGCCTGTTCTTCGGCCCGGTTCCGGGGTCCGGGCTTCGTGCCAGGGCCTCCCGGACGGTCTTCTCCACGTCCCAGGTGAGGGTGGCCACGATAGTGGACTCCGGGATGATGGGATCCGGGGGATCCGACGGCTCCGTTTTGACCTCATCTTCATGTACCCGGGACAAGGCATCCGATCTCTGGTTCTTGGTCCCGGGACGGTAGGTGATCCGGAAGTCAAAACGGCCAAAGAACAGTGACCAGCGGGCTTGCCTGGGATTCAGCCGCTTGGCGGTCCTGATATACTCCAGGTTCCGGTGGTCAGTGAAAACCGTGAATGGCACGGACGTTCCCTCCAACAGATGTCTCCACTCCTCAAGAGCCTCTTTCACCGCAAGGAGTTCTCGATTGCCGACATCATAGTTCTGTTCGGCCGGGGTCAACCTGCGGGAAAAATAGGCACACGGGTGAAGAACCTTATCGGTCTTCCCGCTCTGGGACAGCACGGCTCCTATCCCTGAGTCCGAGGCGTCCACTTCAACCATTAACTGGCGACTAGGATCGGGCTGCACCAGAACGGGTGCAGACGAGAACCGACGTTTCAACTCCTTGAACGCGGCATCGCAACGATCCGACCAGGTGAAGGGAACTTTTGGAGAGGTCAGGGCTGTCAGGGGGCTAACTACCTGACTGTAGCCCTTAATGAACCTCCTATAGAAATTAGCAAAACCGAGGAACTGTTGCAGCTTCCTACGGCTTGTGGGTTGGGGCCAGTCTCTCACCGCAGCTACCTTGGCCGGATCAGGAGCGACGGAGTTGGAGGAGATGATGAACCCCAGGAAGGACAAAGACGTGCGGTGGAACTCACACTTCTCGCCCTTCACAAACAGTCGGTTCTCCAACAACCACTGTAGGACCTGACGTACATGCCTAACATGGGTCTCAGGGTCCGGAGAAAAGATGAGTATATCGTCTAGGTATACGAAGACGAACCGGTGCAGGAAATCCCGCAAGACATCATTAACCAACGCTTGGAAAGTCGCGGGAGCGTTGGTGAGACCGAACGGCATGACCAGGTACTCAAAGTGACCTAACGGGGTGTTGAATGCCGTCTTCCATTCGTCTCCCTTCCGGATCCGAACCAGGTGATACGCATTTCTAAGATCGAGCTTCGTGAATATTCGGGCTCCATGCAGGGGTGTGAACACTGAATCCAACAGGGGCAACGGGTATCGATTGCGAACCGTGATCTCGTTCAGCCCCCTATAATCAATGCATGGGCGAAGTCCACCGTCTTTTTTACCCACAAAAAAGAAACCTGCACCCATCGGGGAGGTGGAATTCCGGATCAACCCGGCGGCTAACGAGTCCCGGATGTAGGTCTCCATTGATTCGCGCTCAGGCCGTGAGAGGTTGTACAGCCTGCTGGACGGGAACTCACTGCCCGGAACCAAATCAATGGCACAATCATAAGGACGGTGGGGGGGAAGGGTGAGCGCCAGATCCTTGCTGAACACGTCAACCAGGTCATGGTACACCACCGGCACCGCCCCCAGATTGGGCGGGACTCTGACCTCCTCCTTAGCCTGGGAGCCGGGAGGAACCGAGGAACCTAAACATACCCGATGGCAGGTCTCGCTCCACTGCACCACTACCCCGGACGGCCAATCGATCCGGGGATTGTGTTTTACCATCCAGGGGAACCCCAAAATCACACGGGAGGTAGCAGGAGTCACAAAAAACTCGATCTCCTCCCGGTGATTTTCTGACACCACCAGAGTTACAGGTGGTGTCTTATGCGTGATCGGAGGGAGTAGGGAGCCATCTAGTGCCCGCACCTGTACAGGCGAGGTGAGGGAGGGAGCCCTACCTCCCTAGCCCATCTGCTGTCCAACAGATTCCCCTCCAAGCCCGTGTCCACCAGTGCTGGGTCCTTCAGGGTTGAGTCCTCATAAAGGATCGTAACTGGGAGTCGTGTGGCGATGTGGGTGTGTCCCACGTGAATGTCTTGGCCCACCCCTAGCCCAGTCTCTAGGGGCGGGCGTTGGTGTTTAACCGCTCGGGGCAGTCTTTTACGTGGTGCTCTATCGAGCCACAAACAAAACAAGCTCCGTGGGCCTGCCTCCTCTGTGCACCTGGTGCCCTAAATGTTGCCCTACTCATGTCCATTGCTTCGTCAGCAGGGGGAGCTGTGGCCCCACGGAGCGCAGGGGCCGTGGAGCGTGGGGAAGGCGGAGCGCGGTCGGAACCGGAAGGGAGAGGGACGGCGCGTGCCCGGCCATGCCCTTCGTCTCGTTCCCGCCGACGTTCTTCTAACCGGTTGTCTAGTCCTATGACAAGATCGATGAGCCCATCTAAATCCCGCGGTTCGTCCTTAGCCACCAGGTGCTCCTTAAGAACCAATGACAGTCCGTTTACAAAGGCGGCGCGGAGGGCAGTGCTATTCCAGCCGGACCTCGCAGCCGCGATGCGGAAGTCGACTGCATAGGCAGCTGCGCTCCGACGCCCCTGTCTCATCGACAGTAGCACAGCTGAAGCGGTTTCTCCTCTATTAGGGTGATCGAACACGGTTCTGAACTCCCTCACAAACCCATCATATGTCTGAAGGAGCCGTGAATTCTGCTCCCAGAGCGCTGTAGCCCAAGCGCGTGCCTCGCCGCGAAGCAGGTTTATTACAGCTAAGCTACCTTGCTAGCATCGGTGGCGTACATAACTGGACGCTGTGCGAAGACGAGCGAACACTGCATGAGGAAATCCGCGCACGTCTCCACACAGCCTCCGTACGGCTCTGGGGGGCTTATGTATGCTTCCGGGGAAGGTGGGAGGGGTCGTTGAACGACCAGTGGAACGTCAATGTTACGCACAGGGTCTACAGGAGGGAGAGCCGCAGCGGCGCCCAGAGGGCGCGCTTCCACCTGCGCGGCGAGAGCCTCCACCCTGCGGTTAAGGAGGACGTTCTGCTCGGTCATCAAATCTAACCGAGTCGTGAAAGCGGTGAGGATCCGCTGCAACTCACCGATTACCCCTCCTGCGGACGCCTGCGCGTCCTGTTCTTCCATTGGCCGTTCAACAGCCAGTTGACGCCCCTCGGGATCCATGACGTTGGCCGAGATATCCTGTTGGGGAAAGTGAGGAACACGGACCCACAACAGGGGGCGCAAATGAACGGACAATGAAGAAGTCAAATAACAAGGTTTTACTGTTGTGAATTCGCACAACAAACACAACAGATCACAATTGTAAGAATAAACCAATTCTACTGGTGACGTGTGGGCAGGCTCAACGATAGGAGACGTCCGTCCGAGTTGAACCGGAACCACCCAATTTCCTCTGCCACCGAACCCCGGGAATACTGGAGCCGCCAAGTCCCGAACTCCCAGGTGGCCACTGCCTCCGCTCGTCGGATCCGGTACTGCTGGCGAGGAACAGAAACAGTCAGATGTGGGTGCGGCTGCACCCAGCAACACGTAGGGTGGAAACACCACCTCCACCTCTAGTCACAAACAATATTGCAGTGAAGGGTACTTATCCAATATGGATCAAGTTCAGTCTTCAGCTGTCTTAAGCACAAGCAAAAACAGGTTAGTCCTCAGAAATATGATGACTGGCTGAGTGCATTACCTTCCTGGTAGAACGATATCTCGGCAATGAGATGGAGATGCCGTCCAGCTGATATAGCCCTCAGCTGATGAATGTCAGCTGTTTCAGGTGATGGGTGACGGCTGTCACCTGGGCTGCTCCTCTTCAGCGGCAGCGCCCTCCGGTGCCTGGAGCCCGCACTCCAGGCGGGGCGCCCTCTGGTGGTGGTGGGCCAGCAGTACCTCCTCTTCAGCGGCCCACACAACAGCCAGGCCCCCCCAGCCATACAACAGTACCCCACCCTCACGGGAAGCCTCCCGGCGACCACACAAACCTGGCCCAGGAGAAACACCCCCCTCCAGGGACCATGGCTGGAAACCGCATCTGCATTCGTCTTCCAACAGAATGGTTGATGTCCTCTCCTCTGGCTGCATCCTTGCCTTTGTTTCAGTCAGTCACTTAGCACAGGTGTGGCCAGGAGTTCTTAAACCTGTGCGGTCAGCCTTTATCCAACCATGTTCGGTCTTTAGTCATAAAACAAAAAAGACAAACACAAACAACCAAAACACCCCCCCTCCCCAGGGGACCGTCCCATCAAACCCCGGGAAGAGGAGAAAAGAAAAACCCCAAACTTAAGCTTACAAATAAAAGTGCTAAAACCCCCCCCAAACGACATGTAGGGACCAACACCCCCCAGAGGACTTCCCGCCAGCTCCAGGAGTAATAACCACAGCCGAGGCCCCTCTGGGATCCAACGTCACCCACGGGGACTCCCAGGGCCTCCCAGAGGACCACTCGTCAACCCCAGGAGACGCCTCCCCTCATGACCAACGGACCCAGCCCCGGCCGTCTATGGCTAGATGGACCCACAGCCCTTTCCCCCCCAGAGGACACCACAGTCAAACCCTGAGGGCGGAAACTGGGGGGGAAAAACAAGGAGAGAAAAAAAAAAAACATACAAACAAAACAACCCCAACCCCACCCCCTTGGCGCAGTGGAAACTGGAAGCACGTCCAGTGTCACCAACCGTGACTATACCCCAGAAGCCAACCGGGAGGAGTGGAACAGCGGTTATGGCAAACGGCACAAAACGGCGCCACTCCTCCGACTTCTACACCAGCCACTAGCTACGGGTATATCCCACTGCCCCAAACCTCAGCCACGCCGATGGCAGACGGCCAAAGGCGTGCTGAAGCCGGAGGTGGAACAGGGAATCAAAAAACACCCCCCTCCCCCCCAGGTGCAGAGGTTACCCGGGAAACGCCCAGTATAACCAAACTGCACCACTCCAGCAACGCCGACACTACGGCTCACCCGGCTGGAGCCAGAGGAGAAGAGAGGGAAGAAAAAGAAAATACCCCAAACTCCCCCCCCCTCCCCCCTCCCGGGTGCAGAGGCTACCTGGGAAATGCCCAGCACAACCAAACTGCACCCCTCCAGCAACGCCGACACTACGGCTCACCCGGCTGGAGTCAGAGGAGAAGAGAGGGCATAACAAAAACAAACAAAAAAAAAAGAAAAAAAAACCCAAGTACCACCCCATCACCCCCCAGGGGACCGTCCCATCAAACCCTGGGGAGGTGAAACAAAAGAAATAAAAAGAAAGACTAACAGACCAACATACAGTTGTTTGGGTCCTTTTTTTTTTTTTTTTTCTTCTTAGACAGGCTGCAGGGTCACAACCCCAGACACAAACAGTGGAAAAAAAAAAAAAAAATCCCACACAAAAACCAACTCAAAAAACACCCACACGAAATGAACTAACACAAATCAGTGACGTATACCGTTAAGCTCAAACAAATCGAACACACCTGTTCTAACTTAAGAGCTTAACGGTAATGTGACTAAGTCACCAAAAGAGGGAGCCAAAGTGCTAAAAATGAAAAAAAACCCTTTGGTGACAGAAAACAAACGAGCTGCATCTCCGTGCGCAGCTGTGTGCAACACACAACCAAAATGTGCTCAACTAAATAACGCCGGAGCTGATACAACAGACGCAGTAGTTATCTTTATCCGGGGAAACGGGGCTACAACTGTAACACAGGAAGCTCAGCGACCCGTGCCACAGAGCTCCGCCGTGCGCGTGCACCCATTACAGACACACTCTTGCAGCTCCCGTTTAAACCTCTTATCCGGTCGGAGCGTGACGTGAAGCCGTCGCCAGTCACACTCCACCACGACCCACGGATAAGGCACAACACAGGAACACGGCTGCAAGAGAGCACAAATCAGTATTCAGCAATGGGTCTCAAACACGCACCATCCGGGCGGAGAGCACCCGCAACTGATCCGGATAACTACTGAACGTCTGCTGCCGCCTTCCCGGCACATTACCGTCTCTGCTACCGCTGGGTCCGTGATGTTTGGCCAGAGACTACTGTTATGTGTCGGACGCAGCTCGGAGAACCGACCAGCGTTTGAAGGACCCAGTATGAAATAAGCAGAGCACGGTACAAAGGCTAACTGAATTTAATACATAACAGTGATACAAAACAACAAAAGAGTGTGCGGTCTGGCGTGGTGGTGATACGGTGCGCTCCCAGCAGCGCTAACGGTCCGGAGCCAGAAGCCGTTCGGACCCAAGGACCCCGCCGACACCCCCTAGGTGGCCGCAACAAACCGAGTCTGTGAAAGAAGGAACCATTATGTGAGTCCACACTCTACACACAGAGAGACCACTCAAAGGTGTACATAAACAGCAAACACTTCCTGGCTTAATTACTAATCAGCTTCCCAACCTGCAGGCATGGAACATCCAGTTCACAAAACTCCACTGCAGTGGAAGCCGATACATGACTAACGTACAGCTCAATATAATAAGGTGTGAGGGACACCACATTTACTGACTGTATAAACGTTAGTCACAAAATCTAACGTACCTCAGGAAGTGTGCTGACGAGCGTGAGACCTCACCCCCTCCTCTTTCACAGACCGTGCATCAAACCCTGGACGTTCTCTGCATCCACTGATGATGAGATGGCTCCCGAGACGACGATCTCACCCGTCTGGTCACAAGGTCGAGTCTCTGGCAAATACACACTGTATACTCCAGTCTTAAATGCCACCATGTTCCAATCCATATAGATGCACCACAGCTGTGAGTCCTGACGAGCCGCAGGTGATCAGGGTGAGGTCCTGATAACCTCAGCTACACAGCCACTCAGTCCCAAATGCAAGCCACCTGGAAGGAAAACCAAAAGACAGAAACAAAAAGGCAGCCAGGCCCCCCCAGCCATACAACAGAAACAAGACTCCTTTGATATTTGGCACGCATCTAGACAATCAGTCGCATGGAAGAAAAAGGCAAAGTCCAATTTAGTGGACTTTAATTGACAAGTCAATTTGTTTAACCCCTTAACGCCTCAATTTATATAGCTGTATATAAAAAAAAAATGTTTTGTGTGTGTTTTTGCCTTTAAGTAGACGGTAAATAATGTTGAGATTATTAATTTCACTTTTGCACAAAAAATAAATAGTAATTTTGGTATTTTGGTAAAAGTTTATGTTATAATAATAATAATGGTATGTGGCAAATTTGCGACAACAGGTATACTGGTCATATTTGGCATGTTGCATATTTGAGTCAAATATTGTAGCATATATGCGACAATAGGCGTTAAGGGGTTACAAACATTAAGTCCTAAGATTGCAGAAGTACAAAAATTTTAAGCTACCATGTGGTAGATCTAGGGATGTTTATGAGCAGAAATTGAACATAGTATTCATAACCAGTTGTTCATTAGTGTATAATTTACCTGCAACAACAAATTGAAGCATTTTAATTAGCTTAGGATGAAGCCTTCATATCTACATCGAGGCCGCCATGTTGCACCACCATTTTGGTACAGTAGCACATAAGGACATACTTATGGCACCTTGACACTTGCACAAATTTGATCCCCAAACTGCCGCGCAATTCATCCCGCTTGATGCCAGGCGTTATAAAATCATTTTGTAGCTGATGAAGTGTTTGCTCTCAGAACTTGGCTGATGAAAACATCTCTCATCGCTCCCAGAATCACAGTGAAATTATCTACAGCTACAGGTTGTCTATTGAGCGTTGTGCGGTGGAGAACGCATTTGGAATATTGTTTAAAAGGTAATTATTTATAATATATATGTAGTAATGGTTTGGTGAAACAGGCACATTTTCATTCCTTCTTATGAGTTAGATAATGTATCTGTAAAATTATGTTTATTATAGATGTAGCATCTCTTCAGAATCCAGTGGTGGGCGCTGTTCAGCTAATCCAATAACCAATAATTATTAAAGCTAATGTTTTTGCTAACAGATTAGCTTTTCAGATAACTTTTAAAACCATCATCGGACCAATTATCTTCCGATAAATTTATAAATTTAGTTCTGATAACTTTCAGTCTGATAACATTTTTTTCTGGTAATGTGAGCAAAGTTTAACAGTCAAAAACGTTTGTAAACCCTAGAATTAAACATTTTAATCCCTGACGTGTGTAGATCTGGTTTTTGGCAGACTGGCTGTTGCTTGCTGATGACATCATCATCATTAAGCGCAAAACATGACTGGCTAGTCAACGCAGGGAGCATTGTGGGCAGTGTAAATTTGGGAGGGGGGGGGGGGGGGAATGATGGTCCAGTGGCTTGAGACCAGAAGATCCTTGGTTCAAATCCCAGCCTGACTGTAAAATCACGAAGGGCCCTCGGGCAAGGTCTTTAATCCACTATTGCTCCCGGTGTGGAGCGAGCACCTTGTATGGCAGCACCCTCACATCGGGGTGAATGTGAGACATTATTTGTAAAACGCTTTGAGCATCTGTTGCAGATGGAAAAGCGCTATATAAATACAGTCCATTTACCATTTAGTGTAGTTCAGCATCACTTTGGATATTACAGTGTTATCGCCTACTCGACACAAAAAGAAAATGGACTAATTTTAAGATTATTTTATTTCTTTGTGGCACGGGATAATTTAATCACCAAGACACAGTGGAAGAGAGGAGCTCTCATGGCGCAGCTGTGTACAGGGACTTCACTTCACCGCATTTACACACTGTTTGGATATGGATTATTTCTTCAGATGAATCCAGTTTCAATTTATTTCATTTATATAGCGCCAAATCACAACAGAGTTGCCTCAAGGCGCTTCACACAAGTAAGGCTTAACTTTACTAACCCCCAGACCAGCAGTGGTAAGGAAAAACTCCCTCTGAGGAACAAACCTCAAGTTGAGGCCGCGGCCCGCTCCATTTCCTAATAAAATTAATTAAAAGAGTAAAAAGCGTAGAACTATACTATGCCAGTATGCTAGCCATACGAAAGGGAAAATAAGTGCGTCTTAAGTCTGGACTTGAAAGTCTCCACAGAATCTGACTGTTTTATTGATGCGGGGAGATCATTCCACAGAACAGGGGCACAATAAGAGAAAGCTCTATGACCCGCAGACGTCTTATTCACCCTAGGGACACAAAGTAGTCCTGCACCCTGAGAACTCAAAGCCCGGGCCGGTACGCAAGGTTTAAGGTAGGGAGGTGCCAGTCCATGAACAATTTTATAGACTAGTAGCAGAACCATAAAATCTGATCTCACTGGGACAGGAAGTCAGTGAAGGGATGCCAAAATGGGTGTAATGTGGTCGAACTTTCTGCTTCATGTCTGGCTGCAGCATTTTGAACCAGTTGGAGAACCGTAATGCAGTAAACCAGAAAATAAAACATTGCAGTAGTCCAATATAGTGATAAACGCATGGATCAGGGTCTCAACATCAGCCATACATAGGATGTGACGAATGTTCGTTATATTTCGCAGGTAGAAGAAAGCAGTCCTCGTAATATTTCTAATGTGGAGGTCAAAGGACAATGTAGGATAAAAAATTACCCCAAGGTTCCTCACTTTGTCAATGTGATGGATGACATTACTAGTATGATTATTAT
Organism: Thalassophryne amazonica; assembly: GCF_902500255.1. Lineage (NCBI taxonomy): Eukaryota > Metazoa > Chordata > Actinopteri > Batrachoidiformes > Batrachoididae > Thalassophryne > Thalassophryne amazonica. The sequence continues at coordinate 18,503,325 of NC_047112.1, forward strand.
TGCTTATCCTTGCACACGCTGTTTGATGAACATTTTCCTCTACTTGCACCCATCTTGTGTGTTTTTAAGAGCTGACGTAACATGGAAATTCTCCTCTGTGAGCTCAATAAAGTTTATCTTATCTTATGACACACAAACCTAGGCTAAGCGTTAACTGGTCAAATTGATGCTGATGTCTCACTGGACCAAGAACCATCATGTCAGTCTTATCACAATTTAAAAGTAGGAAGTTTCTAGACATCCAACTTCTCACTGATGCAAGGAAATCTAAGGATTTTATGTGAGTGAGATTACCAGCAGTTATTGGCATGTATAACATATAACCAGTCCCAGCAGAAGACTGCCCCTCCCTGAGCCTGGTTCTGCTGGAGGTTTCTTCCTGTTAAAAGGGAGTTTTTCCTTCCCACTGTTGCCAAGTGCTTGCTCACAGGGGGTCGTTTTGACCGTTGGGGTTTTTCCGTAATTATTGTATGGCCTTGCCTTACAATATAAGGCGCCTTGGGGCAATTGTTTGTTGTGATTTGGTGCTATATAAATAAAATTGGTTTGATAACTGAGTATCATCAGCATAGCAGTGAAAGGTAATCCCAAAATGCCACAATATGTGCCCAAGGGGTGATATATAAAGGGAGAAAAGCAGGTGGCCTAAGACAGACCCCTGTGGAACCCCAAATTTCATGTCACTAAGGTTAGAGGTAGTGTTACTGTACAAAACACAGTGAGAATGACTGGTCAAGTGTGACGTCAACCATGCAAGGGCACTCCCAGTAATCCCAAAATTATTTTCCAGCCTATCAAATAGAATATGATGATCCACAGTGTCAAATGCAACACTGAGATCTAGCAGCACCAGAAGCCACCAGAGGCAGGGTGGTGTCCGAATCCATTGCAAGCAGAAGATCATTCACCACTTTAGTGAGAGCCGTCTCTGTGGAATGATATTTTCTAAAAGCAGACTGCAGTGGCTCAAAGAGATTATTCTCAGTAAGACAGTCCACGAGTTGCCGTGACACCACTTTTTCCAGAATTTTAGACCAAAATGATACATTCAATATCGGCCGATAGTTTTTCAATACACTAGGGTCAAGATTACGTTTCTTAAGTAATGGTTTAATCACTGCAGATTTGAAACATTTAGGAACAGATCCACAAGTTAAAGAAAGATTAATCATTTCCAGCACAGTTGGCCCAAGAATGGGCCACAGGTCCTTAAACAGTTTTGTTGGTATAGGATCAAATAAGCAGGTTGTGCTTTTTGTTGACGTTATGAGTTTCGTCAGCATGCCTAGAGAGATACTCTCAAATTCTGTAAGTCTAGGTAATACCTCAGTAATGGCGTCCACCTCAATAGCAGGGTGTAGTGGCTGGGTTGAGGCATGCTGGGATATGTTTAACCTAATGTCTTCAATTTTCTTCTCAATGTAATCCAGGAAATCTTGTGCTGTAAAAGGAGAGCAAACTACAGGTGGTTGTCCATGAATAAATGTTGCCACCATGTCAAACAAGAGCTTTGAGTTATGCTTGTTTTTGTTGATCAAATCAGAGTAATAGGTCTGCTTTGTAGCTAGTAATGCATGCTTATAGTCTAAGATAGCATCACGCCACGCAAGGTGGAATACTTCTAATTTTGAACTGCGCCATTTCCGTTCTAGACCTCTAGCCTAGGAGTGCAGTTTTAAAACAGGTAGCGCAATCATATTGAGTGCAGTTTTGAGCACTGAGTTTAAACTATCCACAAGACTGTCTACTGACTGGGTATTTGCCAAATGTGAAGCTAAGACATCAGGAAGTCTAGCTTCGAGTTCAGTCTTAGTTGAAGAATTGATGCACCGCGTAGTAATATATAAGGTTGTTGTTCCACTAAATGATTTGCAGAGGGGATCAGAAGGCTTATTTATATGAATGTTAAAGTCACCAATGATCAGAATGTTATCTGCACTAGTTGACAAGTTAGAGATGAACAGACCAAATTCATCTAAGAATTCAGAATATGGGCCAGGAGGCCTATATACAGCGACAAAGTAATACGGCTGATTTTTATTCTTCTGATCTTGGCAATGCGTAATATCCTGAGCAGAGCGGAGAATCAGATGCTCAAACGAGTTCTATTTGTGACCCCCAACAGCTAATAAGCTAAACCTAGATTTATAAATAAGAGAAAAACCCGTGCCTTGCTTCACATCATGAGGGACGTGACTAAATGTATATGCTGGTGGGCAGATCTCATTTAAGGGGAGGACAGCTGTAGGTTTAAGCCAGGCTTCACATAACCCAATCATATCTAAATGATGATCAATAATTAGATCATTAATCAGCAAAGATTTTGAGGCTAGTGATTTTATGTTAATGAGACCTAGACTAAGGACCTGTAAATTCCTAATGTTACCCTCCATGTAGAGCTCTATCTATGTTCGCAGACAAGATGGCGGCGCCTTCCCCAGTAGGGTGGAGGCCGTCCGGCATCAGCAAGTCACAGCAGCCCCAGAATGAAGGCAAATTATCAATAGGGTTAGGGTTAGCCTTGCTGTCTACATTGTGCCAGCCACCTATTTAACGATGTCAGCCTGCTAAACGGCTCATCAGTATCCCGGGAGGGAAGGGGAGGGGACCAGAGACTATTAATTGATACCGACATCTTTCTGGCAAGGTCACAAGTCCTCTCTATGTCCATTTTTGTGACCTCTGAGTGCTTCTTCCTAACATCATTGGTGCCGACGTGAATAACTATGTGACTATATCTCATGTGATGTTCCTTAGTCTGTCTTCCCTTCTGCAGGGTCAGCACTCTAAGATGGGATGCAATGTCGGGAGCTCTGGCCCCAGTAGTGCAGCATATAAGAGAATATTTAGAGCAGAATCCTGCAAATGGTGATAAAAGCATCAAACTCAGCAGAAATACTCCTTAGACATTCCTCTTTTGAAAAAATGATTGGCCGCTTGAATTTTCAGTCAGCGTTCAGGTAGAGGTCAATTGAAGAATTACACAGGGGTCAAAATTAAAAGATGCTCCAATCATATTGAAACCTATGCCACATTATTTACCTGATCATAAAGATTCCAAAAAGGTATAGTTTGGACTATCTGTGACTGAATTCCATAGAGTTATGGAATAAAAACAGCAAGAATGGTGACAAAGGTCAGTATCAGTTTGTACAGGGGTCAAAAGTTAAAGTTGCTACAATTTTGGTAAAAAGTGATGCAAAGTATTAGTTGATTTAACAGGGTTTTAAAAAGGAATAGTTTGGACCATGTACCATGCTTAATTATCACGTTACGGGGTAACATATGTCACATGTCATAGAATCCAATGGACGTTGACCTTGTTTGACCTTTACTTTGGAGACCAAGCCTTCAACACTGTCAAAACTACTCCATTTATTAATCATATTAGCTCAACCAATAATTTGCATGACTTTTTACCAACACTGGAGCAACTTTAACTTTTGATCCCTGTACAAACTGAAACTGACCTCTGTCACCATTTTTGCTGTTTTATCCCATAACTCCATAGAATTCAGTCACAGATAGTCCAGACTATACCTTTGTGGAATCTTTCTGATCAAGCAAATAATTTGGTATAGTTTTCAATATGATCGGAGCATCTATTAATTTTGACCACTGTGTAATTCTTCAATTGACCCCTACCTGACCACCGATTGAAAATTCAAGTAGCCAATCAGTTTTTTCAAAAGAGGAATGCCGAATTTGATGCTTTTATAACCATTTGCATGATTGTTTCAGTTATCTGCTGCATTACAGGAATACATTTAACATCAGCCGGCGTCTGTAACCTTACTTTGCGGGTGATAGAATCCCCCATCACTAAAGTCCAGCTTTTCGGCCTGGAGACAGGAGTGGAAGACACTCGGGGGCTCAGAGAATTCACATCAAGCAAATCCAAGGAGGAGAACCGATTCACAGTGGCGAGTGTGACTGGGGTACCACAACCAGGCACCAAGCCCTACGGGGCTTCCTCTGCCTAGCCGCAGTCCAAAAGCCATCCTCCACAGCCGGCGTTTCTAGGCTGATGCTAATGGCCACACTAGCCGGCCCAACACTATCCTCATCTGGAGTGCCCTTAACATCTAACTCCACTGACTGAGCTAAGAAGCTGTTCTGACTTACAGACACAGCTCTCTAAGAGAGCCACCCTATCTTCCAACATCACGCAGGATTTACGGAGGGTGTAAAGTACGTAGTGTACTTTGTGAACTAGGTAATTCAAAAGTATAGCCAAGCATGCACGAGCTAACCAATAATGAATAACCACTCCTAAGGCTCACACAGGATTCACACAGAAGTAAATAAATGAATTCAAATTCACAGCAGTTACATCGAAAAAGTATGAGGAACAGTAAAAAAAAAAAAAAAAAAAAAAAACTCCTACGAATAAACCACTCGTAAGATTAACACAAGAGTAAAGTACCAAGCTAAAATTCACAACAATTACTCTAAAAAACTAACAGCATTATTAAAGAAATGGGGGGGGGGGGGTCGAACTAGCTAACGCAAGCTAACCGCTTGCGAAAATGTTTGCCACTCCTAAGAGTTACACAGGAGTAAAATAATCACCTAAAATTCACAGTAGTTACACTGAAAAACTAACAGAAGTATTAAACAGGTAAAAAAGAAACAGCTATAAAAGTAACAGCGGGGGGGAGTCGACCTAGCTAGCAAAAGCTAACCGCTAGCGATTCACAACAGGACTGTACTTAAGATTCAGAGTAGATACACTAACATCCAGAAGAGCGCTAAACAGAAATAAAAGAAACATATACAACCGTGTAAAGTTTGGAAGAGCGTCACAACAGCAAACAATCCACTGGAAGCCACTGGTACGTGGCTGGGAATCCCACTGAAACTAACAGGTAAGAATTTAGATTTACTACGTGTCTTTTGCTCAATGCATTAATGTATTTCAGTTGTTTAAGCCACAAGGTTCAAAGTGTGTGGAAAAAAGCAGAAGCTTTTAGCTCGTAAATGATGGTGTACCTAATACCTAGATAAACTGTGACTTCTAATACTGTGTTTTACTACTTTTGAAAGATGATGACAGTGTTTGGGGTTTTATTTTTTTTATTTATTCATTTTTTCATGTGTTCTTTGTGTTTGTGATCCTTGAATTTACCCAGCAGCCCCTGCGGCGCTGAAAGTGAAACTGGTTTAAGCCGACAGTGTAATCTGATGTGGCCGCATCCAAATCAATACAAATAGTTATTGGCTATCTGTAATAAAGATACATTTTTTTAGCAGTTTATCGGTTTAGCGTCATAAAAGATAACTTTTCAGTCCTCTGATTACTGGTTATCGAAGTTAATTATTTGGGTTAGCTGTGCCCACCACTGTCATAATCTAATTTCAGGTTCAGATGCCCTGCGCGAAATGGCACGCAGTGTTTTCAAATATGTTGCACAATGTGCACGAAAATAAAGCATGCCAGAGATTTTGAACATTTCAAAATTTTCTTTGCGCACAGTTTACAATGAGTTGACTCATTGGCACGCAAGATTGTGTGCCAGTGTGAGGATCAAATTCATGCAAGTGTGAAGGTGGCTTTACTCTGCCTTTTGCAGCCTGATTGGAAGACTGAAGTAAAAAGAAAAAGGAATCAGTTGTTGCTCCTCAAGCCTCATTTTTTTGTGAAATGGAGGTCATACATATATGATCCTTATCGCAAGAGGAAGCAAGGGATCATGATTGCTAAAGAAGCGAACAATGTGACTGGTGATTACCTGCTGCAGCGTGCAACCTCACCACAAGAGAACACTAAATCCTACACACTGTAGCTTTAAGTTGTTTTTCACACTTTCAAAGCACTTTGAACCAGAGTCCTATCATCCACTCGTTGCAAAGCAGCCCAAGTGTAATTGTGCAGGGGTGACTGCTGCTCCCATGCAGGAATTAGTTTCCTCACCTGAAAACCTTTCATTTCTGTAACCTACTGAGTTGGCACATCAGGTTGCAGCATTCACAACTCACAAAAGGCTGTGACATGTTGGTTTAATTCACTTTATGCCCAAAACACACACTTGGGGTCAACTGTCCAAAGTAATGGAGAGTGTGGTAGAGAGGTGAAGAAGAGAGTGCAGGCAGGGTGGAGTGGGTGGAGAAAGGTGGCACGAGTGATTTGTGACTGAAGAATATCTGCAAGAGAAAGGGGGAAAGTCTACAAGGCAGTAGTGAGACCAGCTATGTTGTACGGCTTAGAGACGGTGGCACTAACAAAAAGACAGGAGACGGTGATGCGATTCTTTTTGGGAGTGACGAGGATGGACAGGATTAGGAATGAACATAGAAGGACAGCTCAGGTGGGACAGTTTGGAGACAAAGTCAGAGAGGTGAGATTGAGATGTTTGGACATGTGCAGAGGAGGGACCCAGGGTATATAGGGAGAAGGAAGCTGAGGATGGAACCACCAGGCAGGAGGAGAAGAGGGAGGCCAAAGAGGAGGTTTATGGATGTGCTGAGGGAGGACATGCAGGTGGTTGGTGTGACAGAGGAAGATACAGAGGACAGGGTGAAGTGGGAATGATTGATCTGCTGTGGCGACCCCTAACAGGAACAGCCAAAAACAACAAAGACAAGGACAGTTGTCATATACTGAGAAACTAGCTACAGAGGCAACTGGCTGCAAATAACTGGCTGCAAATTTGTTAATTTCTCTTATAAAATTGAAGATTTTAACAGCGGCGTGGTGGGGCTGGACTTGCTTTTGAAGCACCTCCCAAATGGCCATTTGAGAAACTGCATCCTTGGCATTTCTGTGGTGGAGTTTCTGCTTAGTGCGGATGTACACCATCTCAAAAAAACAAAACAAAAAAAAAACAACTATATAAATCTATCATTTCACATGGACTAAAGCTGCCAAATGTGTTTGTGGAGGAGAAGAAGGGTTGGGTGGTGGAACTAATGCTCTCCTGTTCTTACCCCCACTTTGAAACTGTCCAGTAAAATTAGAGCGGGTGAAAATCTGTCTGCAACATCTAGTTTCACCAAAAAATACACAACATTGCATACGTTTCAGATGATCCAATGAGACTAACATCAACAGCTGAAAATCAAGATGCTCTTCAATAGCGCCGTCTAGAGAGGAAGACTAACTTGTGACAAACGACCCCGTTCTCCTACGATCAGTGAATGGATCTCAACTATGACAAATGACCTTTTCCCTCCTCATTACATCTGTTTTGCGCACGCACACACACACTAACAGGTTTCAATTTACACAGGAAAAAAAGAAAAACAGACCAAAGCAGAGACCAGCAACAAATCTACTAATCAACAAAGAGAAACAGAAGTAAGACGTGTGGGGGGAAAAATAATAAAAGAACGAGTCAGGGCTTGAAGCAACAAGAAGGAGAAAGAAAGAAAGAGCCTCTTGCAGAAGCCCATGGGGTATCCTGCTATCCCAGAATGCTTTGCTCTAACCTACTTTGGTATTTCTGTTTCTGTCTCCACAGCAATCTGAGTGAGCTAGTTACCCTATACACACACCAATACAGCCTCACGTGCACGCTGTTGCATTTTTATCAGTGCAAAAATTCACTATTATAATGCATGTGAGTGTGTGTTGGGTTCGATGCCCTGTAGGTATCTCATCATTAGCATTAGTGAGAGGTCACAGTGCAATAAATGGGTGATGTGGTCAAATTAAAAAACATAAAACAAAACGGTAACAAAAAAAATCCAAAAATGACTGCAGCACTGTGTGTGTGTGTGTGTGTGTGTGAGTGTAAGAGCTGTGCTGGCTGAGTGGGCAGCATGATGACCAACTCAGCAACACTCAGTTACCACGGAGACGAATGAGCATGTGTGCGATCAAGAGTTGGACAAGAGGAATTTCTGTCACACGTCAGTCAGATAAATTACTGCTGTCTTTCGCAATGTGTCACTGGGCTTAACAACAAAAGAAACTATATATATATATATATACACACACACACACACACACTCCAATAGTAAGTCCCTTCGGCTGCTCCCTTGTTTGCACTCGGGGTCGCCACAGCAAATCCAAGGTGGATCTGCATGTTGAATTGGCACAAGTTTTATGCCGGATGCCCTTCCTGACGCAACTCCACATTACATGGAGAAATGTGGCAGGGGTGAATAAAATAAAAACTAAAACACTTTTTATGAGTTCTCAGTTTATGTCAAGTTAATGTGATGTGGCCATTTCACAGTGAAAATCAATATTAGTTTTTAAATTTATAATTTTGGCCCAATATCTACACAAAAAGGATAGCCAGACAGACAGATAGACTCAGCATGTCATAATTTGCTGGTTTCTTACTCCAAGTAAGATATTATTTGGGTTAAAGTAATCCAAAAATGCTGTTTGCATGACAGAGGCTGACTCAGAGGATTGTCTTATTTGGATTAATACGAGGAATATTGTTGTCCTTGTCAACTTTTTGTTCTCAACACACACTTCTCATCAATGTGGCATCCTTCACTGGAGGGAGGGCTCCACCTGCTGCTTGCACAGGAACACACACACACACACACACACACACACACACACACACACACACACACACACACACACACACACACACACACACACACACACACACACACACAGCTGTCAGGTTTCTTCTCCTGCTGGCTCACTGAGCAGGAGCTGAGTCCTCTGACAGAAGGCCAGTGCAGACCGATGGTGTGTAAACCCCCGTAGAAAAGCTCTGTGCACATGCAGCCTTTAATCTCCCGCAATGTTGAAACATTTTAATATTCTCAATGTTAAATTTCCAACAACAAATAGCACAATGTTCAAATTGATGAATGCCTCCAAGTTGTCATCAACATGATTCCACATGGATATTATATATATCTATATATATATATATATGTGTGTGTGTGTGTGTGTGTGTGTGTGTGTGTGTATGTATGTATGTGACATCCGTTCTTCACATGTGTAATAATTACATGCTGTAATCCACTAACCCCTAAACCACCCCATTTAATTGGCTAATGGTTGAAGAGTGACTCACCCATTACAACCAGAGAAAGAAAATTCTCCTGAATGTTTTCTTCTCTGTGATCAGCGTCACCCCTCTGTGGTTAGTAGACCTCTGGACATCAAACTTAATGTTAAAAATCTGGACCAGTAAACGTCTACTCTATTCCTCAGGCATCCTCTAAATTTCTAAGAGTTTATGAAACAGTTAAAAAAAAAAAGAAAAAGAAAAAAAAAAACTCCACTGCCATCTCTCCTAAACATTTCAATTCCTCCACTAATATGTCATCTGGACTAATTTTCAAATTTTTTCAATTTATTTTCATTTATATATAGCACCTAATTACAACAGAGTTGCCTCAAGGCACTTCACACAAGTAAGGTCTAACCTTACTAACCCCCAGAGCAGCAGTGGAAAGGAAAAACTCCCTGTGAGGAAGAAACCTCAAGCAGACCAGACTCAAAGGGGTGACCCTCTGCTTGGGCCATGCTACAGACACAAATTACAGAACATTTCACAAAATGAATATACAAGAAATGCTGTTGGTGCACAGGACGGTTTTCAGCACAAATACCACACCCATCTCTGGATGGAGCCGCACCTTAAACAGAGAGAAAAAACAGAATCAGGCATCAGAAAGACAAAAAATACTGTATAATTTGTCAGCATTAAATAACAAGAAAAAAAAAAAACAGGAAATACTTAAGGGCCTTTCACACTGCAAGCTTCAGCGCAACGCTTTAACGCCCCCCAATGCGACGTAACACCAGCCTGGTGCGTTTCCAACGCGTCGTGATGTCAGGCGTGCCGCTTCAGAAGCGGCAAGGGGGCGGAGATTGCGGCTACGTCACACTCTGGCTGTTTCCACAACCTGAAAAAAGTTCAGCAATCGCCATCTTGAATTTGCGTTGCCTGAACCACAAAAACAAACAAAAAAAAAAACCGTTAAAAAACAGCAGAACGATTCTCCCATCACCCTGCTGGGAGAAACTTTTTTCAGCTACTTTTCGGAGTGACGCCGACCGAGGGAGGACTGTCGACTTGGTGGGATATCGATCGAACCGCGACAGCGGAACGACCCGCACGGAGAAGCCAGCCTTCAGGCATCATTCCTGGGCAGACCGAGGCAGGCAGCCGGAGTGATGGAGCAAACCCACTCAGTCTGAAATCTCCCACTTTTTGGATATATGCGAAGTCCCAGTTTGCCAAAGAGTTTAGTTCTGCAACTTTATCGAGGTGAGGATAAAATAAAAGTAAAACGTGACATTTCTGCACTGCTGTGAAGGTTTATTGATCGGCTAACGTTAGCTTAGCTTTTTAGCACAGTTGATCTGAGTGAACACTTTAATTTGTAGATGGTTCAGTCTCTTATTTTTACCAAATAAAGCTACAGCGTTTTTCAGACACCACAAAACCTCAACTTTAAATAACTTATTTTTTCGGGTGTTTTTTTTTTCCCATCTTTTTTTTTGCCGTTTTTTCCCTTTTTTATATATATATAAACTGTTTAGTGTTTCTTTATATTTAAAGAAATATTTTTATTTGCCTCTACTGGTGGTTGGCTCTCACTGCGGTATTGTATCACTTCCTGTTCCGGAGCACAGCGGTGTTTTGCTGTATCTGTTAGCTGTTTAATCTGCGCAGTTAGATTGATCTAGATAACTAGATAACGATTTGTTTCACAGTGTAATCTTCACGTGCCTTAACTAAAGCACTCCCTTTGCTGAATCACCTCTAAATTATTTACACATTATTCACTTTGTGTGTTTTTAGGAATTCGCTAGCTTAGCGCAGCTACTAGCACTTAGCCGGTTTAGCATGGCGGCTTCTCCTGTCTCTCCCGCACTTTTCTGCTCTGGGTGTGAAATGTTTAGTTATTCCTCGGCCTCCTTTAGCAGTAATGGTACTTGTAATAAGTGTAGCTTATTCGTAGCTTTGGAGGCCAGGCTGGGCGAATTGGAGACTCGGCTCCGCACCGTGGAAAATAGTAGTAGTAGTCGGTGTGGACCAAGGTAGCTTAGCCGCCGTTAGTTCCCCTCCGGCAGATCCTGAGCAGCCGGGAAAGCAGGCCGACTGGTTGACTGTGAGGAGGAAGCGTAGCCCTAAACACAAGCCCCGTGTACATCGCCAACCCGTTCACATCTCTAACCGTTTTTCCCCACTCGGCGACACACCCGCCGAGGAACAAACTCTGGTTATTGCCGACTGTTTTGAGAAATGTGAAGTTAGCGACACCAGTAACCATAGTCAATTGTCTTCCGGGGGCCAGAGCAGGCGACATTGAAGGAAATTTGAAACTGCTGGCTAAGGCTAAGCGTAAATTTGTTAAGATTGTAATTCACGTTGGCAGTAATGACACCCGGTTACACCAATCGGAGGTCACTAAAATTAACATTGAATCGGTGTGTAACTTTGCAAAAACAACGTCGGACTCTGTAGTTTTCTCTGGGCCCCTCCCCAATCGGACTGGGAGTGACATGTTTGCTGCATGTTCTCCCTGAATTGCTGGCTGTCTGAGTGGTGTCCAAAAAATGAGGTAGGCTTCATAGATAACTGGCAAAGCTTCTGGGGAAAACCTGGTCTTGTTAGGAGAGACGGCATCCATCCCACTTTGGATGGAGCAGCTCTCATTTCTAGAAATCTGGCCAATTTTCTTAAATCCTCCAAACCGTGACTATCCAGGGTTGGGACCAGGAAGCAGAGTTGTAGTCTTACACACCTCTCTGCAGCTTCTCTCCCCCTGCCATCCCCTCATTACCCCATCCCCGTAGAGACGGTGCCTGCTCCCAGACCACAAATAACCAGCAAAAATCTATTTATGCATAAAAATTCAAAAGAAAAAAATAATATAGCACCTTCAACTGCACCACAGACTAAAACAGTTAAATGTGGTCTATTAAACATTAGATCTCTCTCTTCTAAGCCCCTGTTAGTAACTTCGCTAACTTCACATTTCTCAAAACAGAGTCGCCAATAACCAGAGTTTGATCCTCGGTGGGTGTGTCGCCGAGTGGGGAAAAACGGTTAGAAATGTGAACGGGTTGGCGGTGTACACGGGGCTTGTGTTTAGGACTACGCTTCCTCCTCACAGTCACCCAGTCGGCCTCCTTTCCTGGCTGCTCGGGATCTGCTGGAAGGGAACTAACGACGGCTAAGCAACCTTGGTCTGCACCGACTACAGGGGCCTGGCTAACTGTATATAAATAATTTAGAGGTGATTCAGCAGAGGGAGTGCTTTAGTTAAGGCAAGTGAAGATTATGACTGTGAAACAAATCGTTATCTAGTTAACTAGATCAATCTAGCACAGATTAAACAGCTAACAGATACAGCAAAACACCGCTGTGCTCCGGAACAGGAAGTGATACAATACCGCAGTGAGAGCCAACCACCAGTAGAGGCAAGCAAGAGTGAAAAAACAAAACTGTACCAGTATGCTAGCCATACGAAAGGGAAAATAAGTGCGTCTTAAGTCTGGACTTGAAAGTCTTCACAGAATCTGACTGTTTTTTGATTGATGCAGGGAGATCATTCCACAGAACAGGGGCACAATAAGAGAAAGCTCTATGACCTGCAGACGTCTTATTCACCCTAGGGACACAAAGTAGTCCTGCACCCTGAGAATGCAAAGCCCAGGCCGGTACGTAGGGTTTATTTAGGTCAGCTAGGTAGGGAGGTGCCAGTACATGAACAATTTTACAGACTAGTAGCAGAACCTTAAAATCTGATCTCACTGAGACAGGAAGACAGTCAAGAGACGCCAAAATGGGTGTAATGTGGTCGAATTTTCTTCTTCCTGTCAAAAGTCTGGCTGCAGCATTTTGAACCAGCTGGAGAGCCCTGATAATTAAGTGATTAAATTTAAGACGAACCGCCTTTCCACTCTTCATAGCTGCTGTCCTCACTTCATGCTCATTAATCTGTTGTCTCTCTCTCTCACACACACACTTTCCAGCTCTCTCATGCCTGCGACTTCTTCCATAACCATAGAAGCTCCAGTAAAAGGATTATTTAATGTTGTCTTTATGTCAAAATTATTGTCTACAGATTGTTTTGTTGTTTGTCTATTTTAATGTGAAGATGCATTGCAGATCTACTCTCTGGAGGGGCACAGCAGCCACGACATGAGACGCTTCCCTCATGCAAATGTTGTGCAAGGTATAATCTGTTACCAAGGAGGAAAATGAATGAAGAAAAAAACAAACAAACAAACAAACAATGCAGCAGTGTGTTTCAGGCCAAAGATATGGCGTGAAAATTTCAGCAAAAATGTTAAAAAAAAAAAAGGGGGTTTTACACATGAAGGTTCTCAGCCATCCAGGTAGGAAATATGTGTTATGTTTTGCCCCTCATCTAAGAGACTTCCAGGAAGTCATTTCTGGAACAATTCTTGAAAACGACAAAGAAAAAGATCATATTGGGAAAGTTTCATTTCCGTGTGGACAAGACATGAGTCAAGGTCAGTAAACCATCCCTTGTCAACATAGACCCCATCACTGCTGGTTTCCACCACTCTATGAAACACTCCGTCTGTGCAAGCAAACAGATTATCCAGAGCACCACATGACAAATACAAGAAGAATTCACTGGGGAACAAGTCCGAGACTCCGCCCCACTCCTCACAGCACCCGGGTATAGGTCAACTGTAATGTCCAACAACTTGATGGGGATCCCACAAATTTTCAGGATGTTCAACCAAAAAGAAAATTATCACAAAATGTTTCAGATGATTAAAAGGGGCGGGGCTACTGCTGCTGAACAGTCATATCTATTAATAAGGATCAAAATGTATGCATACACAGACATAGGAGGTGACATGTAAACTGCTACAAAATGATGTGCTGGTTGAATATTATCTTTGTACTGAACTTTATGTTTCAAAATATATGATTTTTGCAAATTTTATACGCATTTATGTGTATGAGAAATGGTTCAAAGCCGAATATTCATTCCGTATGTCAGTATGAAGTCTCCTTGGGTCTGTCGATTAGTCGTGGATGAATTCAGTAATATTCCATGTTGGTGGAAAGTTTGTTATCTCTCTGCAATCTGTCTCTCTCACTCCTTTGTTTCCTTCCTCGCCTGCTCGTTTCTCACCATTTCATAAGCTGACCAAGAATGATGCAACCCTACAGGAACCAGAGAGTCAAGCACACACATACACTCGAGTGCAGATGAAAGCGAAATGAAAAACCAGACGACTACGAAAAACATTTATCTACATTCATTCATAAATTGTCAGTGTGGCATTTATTTATGTTTCATCTCTGCACACATAAAAGAAAGATGTCGTCCCTGCATCTGTGTCTTTGTCAACTGGATTAAATCACAAGATAATAAACAGGATTTGGTGGATTAGAACATATACACAGTTACATTTTGGGGAACATCACTATAAAGTAGCACAATCAGCATGATATATATATATATATATATATATATATATATATATATATATATATATATATATATATATATATATATATATATATATATATATACACACACACACACACACAACCCCTGGCAAAAATTATGGAATCACCGGCCTCGGAGGATGTTCATTCTGTTTAATTCTGTAGAAAAAAAGCAGATCACAGACATGACACAAAACTAAAGTTATTTCAAATGGCAACTTTCTGGCTTTAAGAAACACTATAAGAAATCAGGAAAAAAAAATTGTGGCAGTCAGTAACGGTTACTTTTTTAGACCAAGCAGAGGAAAAAAAATATGGACTCACTCAATTCTGAGGAATAAATTATGGAATCACCCTGTAAATTTCCATCCCCAAAACTAACACCTGCATCAAATCACATCTGCTCGTTGACATTAACCCTATGTCATGAAATTGACCCTATGTGTCTTTTTGCAAGGAATGTTTTCACAGTTTTTGCTCTATGGCAAGATGCATTATCATCTTGAAAAATGATTTCATCATCCTTAAACATCAGAAAAGTGTCCAAAATATCAACATAAACTTGTGCATTTATTGATGATGTAATGACAGCCATCTCCCCAGTGCCTTTACCTGACATGCAGCCCCATATCATCAATGACTGTGGAAATTTACATGTTGTCTTCAGGCAGTCATCTTTATAAATCTCATTGGAACGGCACCAAACAAAAGTTCCAGCATCATCACCTTGCCCAATGCAGATTCGAGATTCATCACTGAATATGACTTTCATCCAGTCATCCACAGTCCACAATTGCTTTTCCTTAGCCCATTCTAACCTTGTTTTTTTCTGTTTAGGTGTTAATGATGGCTTTCGTTTAGCTTTTCTGTATGTAAATCCCATTTCCTTTAGGCGGTTTCTTACAGTTCAGTCACAGACGTTGACTCCAGTTTCCTCCCATTCGTTCCTCATTTGTTTTGTTGTGCATTTTCGATTTTTGAGACATATTGCTTTAAGTTTTCTGTCTTGATGCTTTGATGTCTTCCTTGGTCTACCAGTATGGTTGCCTTTAACAACCTTCCCATGTTGTTTGTATTTGGTCCAGAGTTTAGACACAGCTGACTGTGAACAACCAACATCTTTTGCAACATTGCGTGATGATTTACCCTCTTTTAAGAGTTTGATAATCCCCTCCTTTGTTTCAATTGACATCTCTCTTGTTGGAGCCATGATTCATGTCAGTCCACTTGGTGCAACAGCTCTCCAAGGTGTGATCACTCCTTTTTAGATGCAGACTAACAAGCAGATGTGATTTGATGCAGGTGTTAGTTTTGGGGATGAAAATTTACAGGGTGATTCCATAATTTATTCCTCAGAATTGAGTGAGTCCATATTTTTTTCCTCTGCTTGGTCTAAAAAAGTAACCGTTACTGACGGCCACAATCTTTTTTTCTTGATTTCTTATAGTGTTTCTTAAAGTCAGAAAGTTGCCATTTGAAATGACTTTAGTTTTGTGTCATGTCTGTGATCTGCTTTTTTTCTACAAAATTAAACAACTGAATGAACATCCTCCGAGGCCGGTGATTCCATAATTTTTGCCAGGGGTTGTATATGATTAATTAGGTGACTAAATTTAAGCCATTTGCACTCTGCGCCTTGATTTGTGCCCAGATTTTAAAACCGCAGTTGGACATGGCCTAAAACATACTTCTGCTGTGCACAGTAGGTCAGGTGTTCAAAACCCTTTTTTTTTGTAAACACTAAGACCCATCTCTATTCATACTTATGAGTTGGAATTATGAATTAACAATTTATTACATAACAATTATTTTGGATCATTTGTTCTATTCTAATAATTTATTGTAAAGTATTTTAAAGAAATGGAACATCAGTCCATTTCACAGGTGGGAGTCCAGGAATTAAACAAATACAATAAAAACAAACTGTAATCTGGGTTGTATTTTCACAGAACTTTAGTCATTTTTGGTAAAACAGTAACACTACTGTTATTTATTTCATTGCAGGAACCATGGGGCAGCATGGTGGCTTAGTGGTTAGCACTGTTGCCTCACAGCGAGAAGGTCATGGGTTCAGTTCCCACTTGTGGCCTTTCTGTGTGGAGTTTGCATGTTCTCCCCATGTTTGCGTGGGTTTTCTCCAGATGCTCAGGTTTCCTCCCACATCCAAAGACATGCGGGTTAGGTGGATTGGAATCTTTAAATTGTCCGTAGTGGTGTGAATGTGTTTGTTTGTCTGTTTGTGGCCCTGTGACAGACTGGCGTCCTGTCCTGGGTGCACCCCGCCTCGCGCTCTATGACTGCTGGGATAGGCTCCAGCCCCCCGCAACCCTTAATTGGACTAAGTGGCTGAAGACGAGTGTGTGAGTGTGTGTGTGCAGGAACCATCTGTTCTTACATCCCAGAATGTTTCCTTGTCAAACAGAGTCTCAAGCATATTATGTTTGAAGTTGAATAAATCATCTATGTGGTTTGTAAGTTTTTTATGGTGTTTAAAACATCTCATTTCCATCATAGATTGGGCAAGGGATGCAACTGTAAGTTGATTTTTAGCCGTCAGTCCAGTTCATTTTTGTCAAAAAACAAACAAAAAACCTTTATTTATTTATTTTTTACACAATTTCCCCTGCGATTAATAAAGTATTTTGATTGTGAATAAAGAGTCAAGACTGTGCTGTACATTTGAGCAGCTTTTTGTCGCCATCTAGTGAGTGATGTGGGCATTTCAGGACTTCTGGTACACTTCCTACTGGAAACCCAAAATTCTGTTAAAAAAAAAATTATAAATGTCAGAAATGCATGGTTTTTTTGACATGCAGAACTTTCGCATCACATTATTGGTGTATAAAAATTTCAGTTTTGAGAGTTATACAGTTCTTTAGTTTTAAATATACAAACATTTGCTGGAAAGACGTGCAGAAGGATGGACTTTCTCTTCACAAGCACAACAAACAGTTGTGAATTATTTATATTATTCAATATTAGAGTCAGTTAATTAGCTTCAACTTGGACAAAAATGTGGCTTATTAATGGGTTACAGCCCAGTGGTTGAAGATTTTAGGACCCGATTTACTAATATCCCAGATAAGGAGTGCTAAATTGTGTAGGCAATGCAAACTTTTGTACATTGGGGTGGAAATGTGAGGTAGACAGCAGTATGTAAATGAGGATTTTTGCTCGTGGGTCTGTGGCCATAAGAGTAAAATTAAAACAGTCACTTAAGTTACTGGATGCAGGTGCAAGGCATCTCTTTATCCAGATCTGATAAATACATTAATATATGGAAGAGAACTTGATGCAGAAATTGCAGCATATTTTATTGCTTTATTATTTATGTGCACAGTAATAAACACAGCATTGCATACAAATGTGCACACAGATGTCCATGCATCATCCCATAGGTTACTTACTCCAGCTGAGGACACTACCCATGTACAGCTGGGACACTGTAGCTTAAGTGTCAACTGTCTTTTGCAAGGACACAGAGCATGAGTGGGATTCAAACCCAAGTCTACAGATTGGCAGGCAAGCTCCATATCCAATGAGCTACCTGCTCCAATTATGAGTTGCACCAAAATACTCTGGTCCCATCTGTTACGCAAGGAGACATTTATTCTTAAAGAAATAAATACAAAATAAACTGTTAAAATCTTTAAAAATGGCCAACATTTGCAATGAATGATTATTACCCGAGGCCAGCAAATATCGCCATTGGGTATTGCGTCCATCCGTTCGTCTCTGTCTGTGCTCAGTACAAGTCCAGTCCTATTACTGCTAGAGTCTTCAGATTCACAGGGAACAATCTTGGGGGACAGACCTTGGACAACGAATGAATTTATTTGGCACACAAACTCATAATAGTAAAGAAAACAATTTAACATTGTACCCATGTGCCAAAAAGGGTGTAGGCAGAAGCAAAAGCTTATAAACGCCCACCCCTTTAATTAAAAAATAAAAATGTATACATATGTATATAAAAATATACATATATACTAGGGCTGGGCAACGTTAACGCGCTAACGTTGCGTTAATTATTGAGGTCATTATCGCCGACAATTTTGTTCCTCCCCTTAACGCTGCGGGTTTTTTTTTTTTTTTTTTTTTAGCCTTTTATGACTGTTGCTCGTTGCCTTTTATTTTGAAAGCGTCAGTCGGGGGTGAGCTTATGCTGCTGCTTCCTGCTGATAGCTGAGTTCACACAAAAAACGACACGGGGATCGAGAAAAGTACAGGCTATGCAATGCATAACAAAACAAAATGCAGAAAGACGCCGAACTTTTGAATGGACATTTTCGGTACAAAGTTCTACAGGATCAGGCCCGGATCCAGACCAGTTTGCAGCTGCATCGGTCAAAATTTTTTTTACGCATCGTTTGTCATCAGTAAAAAAAAAAAAAAAAATCTTGAATAATCTCGAATAGCCGAACGTGTCCCCGCGGTGAACACAGCTTTTCGGTGGTTTTCATGTTAACCTATAGTCCATAAATGATACAGATTTTTCCGAGTTTCAGAGTCATACGGACATACAAATAAAGTCGGATATTCAGGGTTTGGTCTGTAATAAACTATTTCTGCAGCGCGGCTCCACTTTGAAACCATGAACCATTGAACCAATGCTTCGATCCAGTAGCTCGTTGGTTCTTTGATTCACTGCTCTTCAGAAACGGCAAGCCGCTTCTTAACCCCTCACTAAGCCATTAAAATATCGTCAGTCACTTTTGTGTGGATTAAAGTCACTGACTGGGACTCTTGTCTTGTTGCTATCAAGAAACGAGAATCTTTCTCTGTTCCGGTCACACAAACGCTGCACGGCTGAGACAGAGGCCGGTCGGAATTAATAACTTCAAAATTAATCGCCGCTTTAAATAAAATGACACCTCTTTCCAAATGTAATACAGACAAGAAACTACAGTCGACTAAAACGTTTTTTTTTTCCTCCCAAAATGAAACGTGCTGTGTTTTCTTTTCAAATTACATCCTGAAGTGAAGCACAGCAGCTGTAAGCTCAGCTCAGATATATGGAAACACATTCATGCCAGTGTCTGAAAGGAAATGCTTTTGACAAAAACTACAGATTTTGTTTATTCCTATTTATGTCCAGAGATCAAGGATTCACCATGTAGAGTTCATTATGTACAAAGTTTAAGGATCCAGTGACCAAATTCATATTTATTTACTTTAAGACTCAATAAAATGTTCAATTTCAATTCAATTTAATGGCTTATAAAGTGCCAAATCACAACAAAAGCTACACTCAACAAAAATATAAATGCAACACTTTTGGTTTTGCTCCCATTTTGTATGAGATGAACTCAAAGATCTAAAACTTTTTCCACATACACAATATCACCATTTCCCTCAAATATTGTTCACAAACCAGTCTAAATCTGACAGTGAGCACTTCTCCTTTGCTGAGATAATCCATCCCACCTCACAGGTGTGCCATATCAAGATGCTGATTAGACACCATGATTAGTGCACAGGTGTGCCTTAGACTGCCCACAATAAAAGGCCACTCTGAAAGGTGCAGTTTTATCACACAGCACAATGCCACAGATGTTGCAAGATTTGAGGGAGCGTGCAATTGGCATGCTGACAGCAGGAATGTCAACCAGAGCTGTTGCTCGTGTATTGAATGTTCATTTCTCTACCATAAGCCGTCTCCAAAGGCGTTTCAGAGAATTTGGCAGTACATCCAACCAGCCTCACAACCGCAGACCACGTGTAACCACACCAGCCCAGGACCTCCACACCCAGCATGTTCACCTCCAAGATCGTCTGAGACCAGCCACTCGGACAGCTGCTGAAACAATCGGTTTGCATAACCAAAGAATTTCTGCACAAACTGTCAGAAACCGTCTCAGGGAAGTTCATCTGCATGCTCGTCATCCTCATCAGGGTCTCGACCTGACTCCAGTTCGTCGTCGTAACCGACTTGAGTGGGCAAATGCTCACATTCACTGGCATTTGGCACGTTGGAGAGGTGTTCTCTTCACGGATGAATCCCGGTTTACACTGTCCATGGCAGATGGCAGACAGCGTGTGTGGCATCGTGTGGGTGAGCGGTTTTCTGATGTCAATGTTGTGGATCGAGTGGCCCATGGTGGCGGTGGGGTTAAGGTATGGGCAGGCGTCTGTTATGGACGAAGAACACAGGTGCATTTTATTGATGGCATTTTGAATGCACAGAGATACCGTGACGAGATCCTGAGGCCCATTGTTGTGCCATACATCCAAGAACATCACCTCATGTTGCAGCAGGATAATGCACGGCCCCATGTTGCAAGGATCTGTACACAATTCTTGGAAGCTGAAAATGTCCCAGTTCTTGCATGGCCGGCATACTCACCGGACATGTCACCCATTGAGCATATTTGGGATGCTCTGGACTGGCGTATACAACAGCGTGTACCTGTTCCTGCCAATATCCAGCAACTTCGCACAGCCATTGAAGAGGAGTGGACCAACATTCCACAGGCCACAATTGACAACCTGATCAACTCTATGCGAAGGAGATGTGTTGCACTGCATGAGGCAAATGGTGGTCACACCAGATACTGACTGGTATCCCCCCCCAATAAAACAAAACTGCACCTTTCAGAGTGGCCTTTTATTGTGGGCAGTCTAAGGCACACCTGTGCACTAATCATGGTGTCTAATCATCATCTTGATATGGCACACCTGTGAGGTGGGATGGACTATCTCAGCAAAGGAGAAGTGCTCACTATCACAGATTTAGACTGGTTTGTGAACAATATTTGAGGGAAATGGTGATATTGTGTATGTGGAAAAAGTTTTAGATCTTTGAGTTCATCTCATACAAAATGGGAGCAAAACCAAAAGTGTTGCGTTTATATTTTTGTTGAGTATAAATATACTCAAACAAATACATCACAATTGTACACATATCAAATTGTGGTATGTGTACAATTGTGACGTATTTGTTTTAGTACATTTAGTCATGGACATGAATATTGTTATTTTGATATGAAACAGGATAACAAATGACCTGCCAGTGGTTTTATATTTGATTTCATTAGTGTGTTTCAGTTGAAATTTACATTTTCAAATTAAACTGTGCTTTTAAGCGGCTTTTGAATTCATTTTTGGGTTTCACATATACCATGCGATTAATCATGATTAATCACAGAAAGTCATTGAGTTAATGCGATTAAGATTTTTTATGTTTGCCCACCCCTAATATATACCCATGATAACAAATACAAAATATAAATTTTGTTCAAAGAGTTCAAAGATGGCTAACCTTGACCTATTTTAAGAGGTTAAAAAGTCACATTCTGTTTCATATTTTTATGCTATGAATCATGCAAACCCATTTTGTTTTTAAGGGGGAAGGAGTGACAACCAATCAGAGTAGAGCGGCTCTGTGACATCATTGCCTGGTCTCTCTGATGCTCCAAAACTGGTTC
The DNA here is from genome assembly GCF_902500255.1 of Thalassophryne amazonica. NCBI lineage: Eukaryota > Metazoa > Chordata > Actinopteri > Batrachoidiformes > Batrachoididae > Thalassophryne > Thalassophryne amazonica. The sequence continues at coordinate 18,525,124 of NC_047112.1, forward strand.
ATTTATGTGTAAATATTAACATGTTTCTCATGTATTACATAAAAGCTAGCGACAAATAAACACTTCTAAAACTGAAAATGCTATTTTTGGAGCCTGACAACACCTCTGGAGTGATTTACAAGACATTTTGCGGACGTTAGCGTGGTGACATCACTGACTGGTCTAGCTACCTGCTAAGTCCATTGTGTTTGTGTGTAAATATAACAGCTATCTCCTATATTTGGTAAAAACTACCGACAAATAAACACTTCTATACGACCGAGTGTATTTTAGCATTGCCTATTTTTTTATTATTCTGTGTAAGAGGAGGCAGCAGTTGAGTGCTGCTGTTAAAAGAAATATGAACAATAATAATAATCAATAAATTTACACCAAGCTTTCAAAGTTGCAAAATATAGATGCAATCAGCACTCGCTAAATTTAAATTTTACTTTGATAAATCATGTTGCATGTGCAAACCTCACCTCTTTGCATGTTCTGTCCCAGAAATTTGCATACTTATGGTGTCAAATCCCAAATTGCATATTCATGAAGGCAAACACACTAATTTCACAACACACACTATTTTGCACATTTGACAAATGCAGTCCTTGTTGTGCAACTTTATTAAATCAGCGTGTAGGTGTACTTGTTAGTGCAATATTGTTTGCTCACATTTTTGCACATGCAAAATTTTAGTCAATCAGTCAGGCCCTTAGTGTTTTAAAAGGCCACACAGTATAACATCCGTTTCTGTTTTGTTTATAACGTTTTGAGTTCCACAGGGATTCATCATTCATAAAGCCCACATTCTGCTTTGTGACTGGAATTTAATGAGGCATGCACGTGTGCAAAATCACAAACCTAGGCTCCATTGATGATTTGGTGGGGTTCAATCAGTTGAAGCAAATGAAAGCATGCAACTTCAAGTAAGTTGAGCTCAGTATTACAACATATCTATCTATCTCCACCTCTGATAACTTGGGTCCAATTCCATTTCTCATCCCTTCGCCTGACCCTCTGTTATGGAGTGCAATTCAGTAGTTAAACCAGGTGAAATCTTTCCCTCTGAAATGGAACACAGAGCAGAGGGGTGAGTTCACATGGTGAGCTGAAGGAGGAGTGTTGGACTTCTTGCTGGACTATCTGATATTCAAACACAGGGCAGATCCAGTATCAAAACAAAGCATGTCTGCTGAATGCCGTTTCTGAACCCTCTGTTCAGCAACAAGAGACTAAGCTTGATACATTTGTACCAGAGCATGATTCTGCAAGGTGTAGCGATTCACTCTTTTAGCCACAAACACTTCAAATATTCTCTGTTACCTATAATGCCATAGCATCGTAATCAAGACTGTACAATACAATTTCAAATAAAGAAATATATAATGCAATGCTAAAACACACTCAGCCGTATGAGCATTTTCTTCTAATTTGGTGACAAGCATGTCTTTTGCGATTATAGGCCAATCTCCCGCTTACCACAATTTTCCAAAATTCTGGAAAAGGTATTAGAAATTAGGTTAAACGATTTTTTAACTAAACATCATATCCTTAACGAGCAGCAATATGGTTTTAGAAAGAATCGCACTACTTCGTTGGCTGTGATGGATTTTGTTGAACAAATTACCAATGCGATTGAAAATAAGCAATATACTGTAGGGTTTTTTTTTTATTTACAGAAAGCATTTGATACTATAGATCATACCTTGCTATTGGACAAATTACAGAAGTATGGTATCAGGGGATTGGCACATGACTGGATAGCGAGCTACTTAGACAGTAGGTATCAGTGTGTCCACTTTGGTGGGACAAATTCTGAGTTTTTGAAGATTACTTGTGGGTTGCCCCAGGGTTCAGTCCTTGGGCCACTGTTGTTCCTTTTGTATATTAATGATATATGTTTGGTTTCTAAGTATGTAAGTTGTATTTTATTTGCGGATGATACGACTGTGTTTTGTAGTGGGGATCATTTGGGACAGCTCCTGGACAAGATGGAGAACGAATTACATAAATTTAAAAAATGGTTTGATTTAAATAAATTATCGCTCCTTTTTGGTAAAACTAAGTGTATGATATTTGGGAATAAGACCAGGAATTTAAGTAAAAAACTATTACTACATGATATTGAAATTGTAACAGATACAAAATTTCTTGGTGTTTATATTGATGATAGATTAAGCTGGAAAACACATTAACTATGTTAAAACTAAAATGTCAAAAGCCATTGCAATTCTGCACAAAGCCCAGGACTTCCTCACCCAACATGCATTGACCACTTTATATCATGCATTACTTGTTCCATATATGACATTGTGTCGAGGTTTGGGGAAATACATACAGAACTAATACTAAACCAGTTTTTCTGTTGCAAAAGAAAGCTATACGAATTATCAGTAATAAACCATATCGAGAGCCAACAAATTTATTTGCTTGTCTGCAAATTTTAAAATTCTGGGACTTGGTTGATTATATTACAGATTATGTATAAAGTTAAAAATAAGCTTTTGCCTCTACATGTCCAGAATCTGTTTAAAATGAGAGACTCTAGCTACTGTTTGAGAGGAACATTATTATTTGAGAAATTGAAGATCTGTACTACTGTTAAAAGTCATTATGGGGTGTTAATATTTGGAACAATTGTCCTGATAATATTAAAATACTTGGTACATTGGTTGGTTTTTAAAAGGCTTTACAAAAAGAATATATTTACACATTATAGGTTGAAGGATTAGGTTTATATTTTGTCACTGTTCACTCTTACTTGTTTGGTTGTGTTTTGAAATTTTGTGATTAAGTTAAATTATTTATGTACTTTTTCCTTTTTTTTTCTCTCTTTTCTTGTACAGTTATTATTACCATATGTGTAGGTTTGTATGTATATGTATATATGTATGTATGTGTATATATACATTCTTTATTTTTAATGGTATAAGGGGAGGCTGCTTATAAGCTTTGCCTCTGCCTTCACCCTTTCGGCCACACGGGTTTTCGTACGTTGTTTTTTTATGTTCTGTTATTGCCTTTGTTGTTGCTCAGTTGTGTGCCGGATAAATAAATAAATTCAATTCAATTTGCAGTTCTTTAACTGGTATCCCAGTGCAAAGTATATATATATATATATATATATATATATATATATATATATATATATATATATATATATATATATATATATATATATATATATATATAGATATAGATATATATATACATACATACATACACACACAAAAATTATACATTTATTGTTATTCACATTAATTATTAAGATCCTATTGTCTTACTTACAATTTGTACATGTTCAATAAAGCCCCTCTATCAATCAATCATAAGCAATATTTACGTTTAACATCTTCTGCATGAGGGCTTGCGTGTGCGCATACATCAGCTTTCGACAAGAGTGGATGTTAGCTTTGAGTTACTGGAAGTTAGCATGCACGTTGACATCCACAAAATGTCTTGTCAATCTCTCCAAAGGTGTTATCAGGTGCCAAAAACAGCATTTTCAGTTTCAGAAGTGTTTATTTCTCACTAGCTTTTACATAATATTTGACAAAGAGGTTATATTTATACACAATTGAAACAAAGTTTGCAGCTAGCTAGACCAGCCACTGACGTCACGGTGCCACTCTACTCTGACTGCCTGTCACCCACGCCCCTCAAAAAAAAAAAAGAAAAAGAGAACAGAATGTGACTTTTTAACCTCTGAAAATACGTCAAGGTTAGCCATCTTTGAACTTGTCCAAGATCTGTGTCCCAAGAATGTTCCCTGTGAATTTGAAGACAGTGGCAGTAATAGGACTGGAGTTATGTTGAGCACAGGCAAAGTCTTCGCAATCCCCGATGGCCATATTTGATGCCTCGGGTAAGAAGAATTAAATATACAAAGATTGTGTCTTTTCTATGCAGTTGAATTTTGTGGTGAAATATGCACCAAAATGTAAGAAATGGCACTTCAGAATTCAAAATTTTCTGGGAATCCATCAACCCACCTTCCTCCACCCCCCATCCCTTTACAAAATCCTGGTTCCGCCTCTGCATCATTCCTGGTTCCGCCTCTGCATCATTCAAAGTTTAAAAACCATCCCAGAGGTTTGGATCAGAAAGCCACAGTTCTCCAGGAAAAATGGGATGATGTTTAATGTGAATTTCAGGCATTACATAACATGATTAAGGGTTTTACTGAATCACAGGTGCAGTGACTTATTTGCATGAGTGGGATGAGATCAGCTTGTAGTCAGTCACACCAAAATATGAAGTATAAAAACCTGCAAGCAATACATGCTGCTGTCACCAGGGCTGCTTATATGCAAAATAAGCAGATAAATAAATGAAAAGCAAAACAAAATTGCACACCATCTAATTTCCAACTATTTTGCTCCCCTGACAATTTCTGCCATGAAGACAAAGCTTGTGAAAAATTTCCGATCCCTTTGTAGTTTTAATGAACACCACACACCAAGTTCACAAAACAAATGAAATCAGACTCTAAATATTTGATATCGCTTCAGATTTTTATTGACACAGATTGATGTGTCACCTTTAATTCCCGTCAGCAATTAAACCGCATGCTGCTCAATAAGCAAATGTTGCCAAGCAACAACTACAGTTGCAGCCTCTGTGCAGAGTCCTGGATGATATTGCTTAGCAACTACCTTTGTTTGTAGGATGTAAAAAGTGACCCCCATGGTGCTGTGTGAGCGATACAGTTTGGGCCTGCAGAGCTCCGTCAGGAAGAAAACCTCGAAAGCCAACAGGATAATCATGTTGATACAAATACACTTCACACAGGATCATTACCCGGGACATAAACAGGAGCACCGTGTAAACTATACAAATCCTGTGCATGCTGCTGCGAAGGAATCTGCATCACAGAACAAAGCCAACTTCTGAATTTTTACAAAAATTTCTGCTTAAATGTACTCAGAATTAGCCACAGTTACAGTATGTGTTTACATTATGTTTTCTCAGATGAAATGTTTTATACGAGGTCTATTAGATAATAAACCGACCCTTTTATTTATTTTTTTAACTATATGGATTTGAATTACGTGCGATTACACGAATCATGCTTGAACCCTCGTGCGCATGCTTGAGTTTTTTCACGCGTGTCGGTGATGTCATTTCCCTGTGGGCAGGCCTTGAGTGAGATGTGGTCCCGCCCTCTCGGCTGAATTCCTTTGTTTCACACGCTGCTCGAGACGGCGCGCGTTGCTTTATCAAAATTTTTTCTGGACCTGTGAGGAATATCCGAGCGGACACTATTCGAGAAATTAAGCTGGTTTTCGGTGAAAAGTTTAACGGCTGATGAGAGATTATGGGGTTTTTCTGTCGCTGTAAAGACATCCCACGGAGCGGGACGTCGTGCAGCGCTTCCAGGCGCCGTCGTCGGCCTGTTTCGACCTGAAAACATCCTAATTTAAGGCTTAATTCACCCAGGACGTCGTGAGAGAACAGCGAAGATTCAGAAGAGGCCGGCATGAGGATTTTATGCAGACATTCCACTGTTTAAGGACATTTTTTAATGAAAGACGTACGCGCAAAGTCGTCACGGAAACGACTCGCCGAATCTGTGTGCGCGGCGACAGGAAAAATACCTCCGTGTTGAAAACCATTTGTAAAATTCAGGCGGCTTTTGATGGCTTTCAACAAGTGAGTAACTGAGAAATTGTTTAACAGCTTGGGCATGTTCCAACTTGCCCGTTAAGGTTTCCAACGGAGGTGTTTTTCCTGTCGCGACCCCCCGTGGTCCGGTCCGGCCCGACATGCGACTCTGCCCGCACGTTCTTTCATTAGAAAATGTCCGTTAACAATGGAATGTCCGAATAAACTCCTCATGCCGACTTCTTCTGAAAGTTCTCTGTTCTCTGACGACTTACTGGGTCAACAGAGCCTGAAATGTGGAAGTTTTTAATTTGAAACGGTGAGATGCTGCCGCCTCAAAGCGCAGATCGCCGTCAGGCGCCGTGGGCTGTCCTTAAAGCGACAGTTACAGACCAAAATCTCTCATCAGCCGTTAAAATTTTTACCAAAAACCAGCTGAATTTATCGAATGGTGTCCACTCAGTTGTGCTTTACAGTTTTGAAAAAATTTTGATCAAACAAAGCAGCAGTCTCTGAGCCATTCCTAAACAATGAAAAAATCGACAAGAGGGTGGGCGACTCCTCACTCAAAGACTGCCCACAGGCAAATGACGTAACCGACAGGCGTGAAAAAACTCCCGCATGCACACGAGGGTTCAAGCATGTCTGATGTAATCACGTGATTCAAATCCATATGGTTTTTGAAAAAAATAATAAGGTCGGATACTTTTCTAATAGACCTCGTATTAATAATCTTACAGCTTCATTCGACACATTTAGCCGTGGACATGAAGACAGTAAGAGGTGGACATTTGACCCCCGGGACCTTAATATTCACCCGCCATTGACCTTTAGTTGACCTTGCCAGGGAAATTCTAGAATCCACCTCATTGTGCCACATTTTGTCCAAATCGGGTAAAAAAAAAAAAAAAAAAAAAAAAAAAAAATCGAAATTACTTGACTTTTGCCAAAATGAATGCTTTCTGGATATCAGTAAAAGGACCAGGGAGGGGTTGGCCCAAAATCAGAAAGGCAGAGATGACCTTTGACCCCACTGATTGTCTTGTGGCAAATTTAACCTTGCTTGGCAATTTTGAAACCCAGCTCTATATGTGTGTGCCACAATTGGTGCAAACCTGTGTGAAAAACATACATTTTGACCTTTGACTCCAATTACAGAATTTTGGTAAATCTGACTCTGTAGGGCAATACCTGAACCTCCTCCATATGTGTACCAAGTTTGGTGCAAATCAGAGTGAAAAACAAATATTAACCTTTGACACAATGATCTTGACCTTTTTGACCTTTGGGGCAATTCCATGTTTCTATGTCACAGAGGTCACAGCTTCCTCATAAGCACCCATTGTAAAAACCTGTGACTTCCATGACAAAAGCATGGAATTTATCATTTACCAAGAACCCAGGTCCATATGCATGCCAAATTTGGTGGACATCAAAGAGAAAACTAAAATTTTGACCTTTAACCCAGTGATCTTGACCTCATTGACTGTCTTTGTTAAATTTGACCTCGCCTTAGTTATTCCAGAACCCAGCACCATATGCATACGAAGTTTGATGGAAGTCGGAGTGAAAATGTTTTTGAACGTTTCACCTATAACATCAATGACCTTGACACTTTGCTGAAACAATCCTTTTAAAAAGGTAACGCTGGGGTTGCCCTTCATCTACATACCAAGTTTGGTCAAAGCCAGACAAATGATTAAGGAGGAGCAGGAGAACAAACAAACGCTGCTCACATTATAGTGTGATGTGCGTGCTTTCCTATGATTCAACTCTCCTGAACGTGGTTGATTACAGCTTCCCTTTAACCCAAAAACATTTAAATTAAGCAAAGTTACTACAATCAAAGAGAAAAACATGTTCTCACAGGAAACCTGGTGGGGTGGTGTCTTCGTTCACTCTACAGGCCTCCAGTCAGAACTCATCAAAAGTTTCACGTCATCCTGTTCAGCGCCTCCACAAGCCAGCCGAGGCTGCGTCTGGTCACGAAGCACGTGTGAGCTTCACCTCGTGAAGTCATCTTCACTGCTGAGGGAACTCTTCCTGTACTCAAATAAACACTGAGGGAGTTTTTCCTCTTCCCATGTGCTTGCTCATGGCCTGTTCTCCAACCAATCAGGTGTGCTCAGCCAATCAAGCGTGAGGAAACATCAGACCTGGTTAACCAGTTGTGGTTGCAGCAGGTGCACTTGGAAAAACGTGCAGTGCAGGTGACCTCTAGGAGAAGAGTGCTGGTGACCCCTGGGCTTGACCTTTGAGGTACATTATGATTTGTCATTGTGTAAATAAATTCAGTTGAAATAAACCAAATTTTTTCTCATCCATCCGTAGTGGTCCAGGCATCCTGCTTCTCAGCCACATCCCCAAAGAGTTTGGAAAAAAAATCTAATAAATCATCGACTTTGATAAAATCATACTTGTGGTCGAAGGGTCTGTTGTGGTTGGACAAAGATGTGCAAATCAATCAAAAGTAAGTAAGTCCCTTCGGCCGCTCCCTTGTTTGCACTCGGGGTCGCCACAGCAAATCTAAGGTGGATCTGCATGTTGAACTGGCACAAATTTTACGCCGGATGCCCTTCCTGATGCAACTCCACATTACATGGAGAAATGTGGCAGGGGTGGGATTTGAACCCGGAACCTTCTGAACTGAAACCAAGTGCATTAAACCACTTGGCCATCAAAAGTAAAGATTAAAAGTAAAAGGGATACATTTTACTGCATGTAGTTTTTACTTTTGGCTAAGTTCAGTCAGCTGTGTGATAGACGGGGTGGGGGGGGTGGGGGGTGGGGTGGGGTGCAAATTTCACCCAATAACCACTGGGATAGCATCCATATGTAGATATAATGTATGTTAAGATCAGATGAATGAAGAAAAATGCAACTTCTGTTTGCATTTTTTTTAAATAATCAAATATTTTTAATGTAATTTTAAAATTTTATGATAAAATTGAAAATAAAAGGCATTTTTATTTATTTTTAGTGACCTCTGCAGTATCTTGGTGGCCCACTGGGGGCAATAGCCTGCACTTTATGGATCACTACCTCAGAGGAACCAGGAAGGTGTCTGTGATAAACTGAGATATTCCGACATTGCGCAGTGGCCTATTTTTAACCATGTTGAGATTTTCTAGGTGTTTTAAAATTCCTTTTTTTCCCCACCCCAAACTTTGTAATCCTTTGTGACATCGCCAAGGTTGTACCAAATGTATACTCCGGGTGTTTTTGCACACTTCAGATGTAACAAGTCAAGCATGATACATCACTGAAGCAGGTGTTAGATCACATTCAAGGGTAACCACGATCTTCACACGCTGGTTTGTCACAACTGTAGGCTGTGACCTTCTGAGATGTTCATCCATGAACGTGAGAACGGTGCTTAAAGCTAAGAAAGAGCTTGCGTCTCCTTACAAGGCAGCACCATTGGTATGCTCTGACAGTGAAAGTCAGCCATGTTCTCAGATGGCAGGGATGTGACTCATTGCAGATTCTGATTGTGATTTTATGGACAAATCTTGAAGCAGCACCCTCGAGCTGCCGTGTTCGCTACAGTGGGCTGAAGTCTGTAGCTCCACTCTTAACCAGTGATGTAATTCTGATGGGTTCTGCAGAATGTAGCCTGCTGTGCACAATGGGACAGTTGTCAGTCGAGTGTGAAGCAGCTGAATTGAGAATCAGCTCCTCCCAATATGACTCTATGGTACTGTGCTGGAAAACAGGACAGTTCTATTACAGGCCGACCGATATGGAGTTTTTAGTGGCCAATACCGATATTAGGAGGGAAAGAATTTGAGATACCAATATATCTGTTGATATGTACATTAAAAATGGTAATTAATACTTATATTTCATTGTCAAACCATGATGACAAAGAAAGGTGTATGAGCTTTGATGTTTTCTAGTTTAAACGTGAACTTTACTTAACTTTAAATAACAGCAAATATAACCAACAACCAACCAACATACATCATACTGCCATCACTTCTTGTCTATTTTGGCCCCAGCTAGCTGGCAGCATAGCAATTACTTCTGTCTTCATTCTTTCATTTTCTATACCCGCTTATCCCAGCTGAAGGTTATGGGAGTGGGTGGAGCCTATCCCAACAGTTATAGGATGAGAGGTTGGGTACACCCTGGTCAGGGTGCCACTCTGTAGCAGAAGCACAGTCAGCTTGCATATCTTTGGAAGTGGGAGGAAGTCAGAGCACGCGGAGGGTAACAGCACGAACATGGGGAGAACATGCAAACTCCACACAGAAAAGACGAGCTGGGAAGTGATCCCAGGAACTTTTGCGTTGAGAGAACAGCTCTAACCACAAAGCCCCTATTCCACCTTACTTGTCTCTTGTCACTGTAAAACACCAACTCTGATTGAAAATGAATGGCAGCTAGTCGCTTTTCCTCTGTCTCTCCTAAACCATGCGACCAAGGGGTGATGGAGTCCCAGCCATACTTGGCAGCATTGTAAAAAATGTCTTTGTACAAACTGTATAATGACACCATTTACAACAGCCAAACTGTTTTTCTGCACAGTTTATTTTGTAAAATAAAAGTTTTCAAATCAGCTAGGTATCCGAGGGCATTTTTTGGACAGTTCACTCATGTTGTATGGCTGGGGGGCCTGGTTGCCTTTTTGTTTGTCTTTTGTTTTTCCTTCCAGGTGGCTTGCATTTGGGACTGAGTGGCTGTGTTGCTGAGGTTATCAGGACCTCACCCTGATCACCTACGGCTCGTCAGGACTCACAGCTGTGGTGCATCTATATGGATTGGAACATGGTGGCATTTAAGACTGGAGTATACAGTGTGTATTTGCCAGAGACTCGTCGTTGTGACCAGACGGGTGAGATCGTCGTCTCGGGAGCCATCTCATCATCAGTGGATGCAGAGAACGTCCAGGGTTTGATGCACGGTCTGTGAAAGAGGAGGGGGTGAGGTCTCACGCTCGTCAGCACACTTCCTGAGGTACGTTAGATTTTGTGACTAACGTTTATACAGTCAGTAAATGTGGTGTCCCTCACACCTTATTATATTGAGCTGTACGTTAGTCATGTATCGGCTTCCACTGCAGTGGAGTTTTGTGAACTGGATGTTCCATGCCTGCAGGTTGGGAAGCTGATTAGTAATGAAGCCAGGAAGTGTTTGCTGTTTATGTACACCTTTGAGTGGTCTCTCTGTGTGTAGAGTGTGGACTCACATAATGGTTCCTTCTTTCACAGACTCGGTTTGTTGCGGCCACCTGGGGGGTGTCAGCGGGGTCCTTGGGTCCGAACGGCTTCTGGCTCCGGACCGTTAGCGCTGCTGGGAGCGCACCGTATCACCACCACGCCAGAATGCACACTCTTTTGTTGTTTTGTATCACATCACTGTTATGTATTAAATTCAGTTAGCCTTTGTACCGTGCTCTGCTTATTTCATACTGGGTCCTTCAAACGCTGGTCGGTTCTCCGAGCTGCGTCCGACACATAACAGTAGTCTCTGGCCAAACATCACGGACCCAGCGGTAGCAGAGACGGTAACGCGCCGGGAAGGCGGCAGTAGACGTTCAGTAGTTATCCGGATCAGTTGCGTGTGCTCTCCGCCCGGATGGTGCGTGTTTGAGACCCATTACTGAATACTGATTTGTGCTCTCTTGCAGCCGTGTTCCTGTGTTTGTGCCTTATCCGTGGGTCGTGGTGGAGTGTGACTGGCGACGGCTTCGCGTCACGCTCCGACCGGATAAGAGGTTTAAACGGGAGCTGCAAGAGTGTGTCTGTAATGGGTGCACGCGCACGGCGGAGCTCTGTGGCACGGGTCGCTGAGCTTCCTGTGTTACAGTTGTAGCCCCGTTTCCCCGGATAAAGATAACTACTGCGTCTGTTGTATCAGCTCCGGCGTTATTTAGTTGAGCACATTTTGGTTGTGTGTTGCACACAGCTGCGCACGGAGATGCAGCTCGTTTGTTTTCTGTCACCAAAGGGGGATTTTTCATTTTTAGCACTTTGGCTCCCTCTTTTGGTGACTTAGTCACATTACCGTTAAGCTCTTAAGTTAGAACAGGTGTGTTCGATTTGTTTGAGCTTAACGGTATACGTCACTGATTTGTTTTGTGTTAGTTCATTTCGTGTGGGTGTTTTTTGAGTTGGTTTTTGTGTGGGATTTATTTTTTTTTTTCCCACTGTTTGTGTCTGGGGTTGTGACCCTGCAGCCTGTCTGAGAAGACACCAAAAAAAAAAAAAAAAAGGACCCAAACAACTGTATGTTGGTCTGTTAGTCTTTCTTTTTATTTCTTTTTGTTTCACCTCCCCAGGGTTTGATGGGACGGTCCCCTGGGGGGTGATGGGGTGGTACTTGGGTTTTTTTTTTCTTTTTTTTGTTTGTTTTTGTTATGCCCTCTCTTCTCCTCTGACTCCAGCCGGGTGAGCCGTAGTGTCGGCGTTGCTGGAGGGGTGCAGTTTGGTTGTGCTGGGCATTTCCCAGGTAGCCTCTGCACCCGGGAGGGGGGGGGGTTTGGGGTATTTTCTTTTTCTTCCCTCTCTTCTCCTCTGGCTCCAGCCGGGTGAGCCGTAGTGTCGGCGTTGCTGGAGTGGTGCAGTTTGGTTATACTGGGCGTTTCCCGGGTAACCTCTGCACCTGGGGGGGGAGTTTGATTCCCTGTTCCACCTCCGGCTTCAGCACGCCTTTGGCCGTCTGCCATCGGCGTGGCTGAGGTTTGGGGCAGTGGGATATACCCGCAGCTAGTGGCTTGTGTAGAAGTCGGAGGAGTGGCGCCGTTTTGTGCCGTTTGCCATAACCGCTGTTCCACTCCTCCCGGTTGGCTTCTGGGGTATAGTCACGGTTGGTGACACTGGACGTGCTTCCAGTTTCCACTGCGCCAAGGGGGTGGGGTTGGGGTTGTTTTGTTTGTATGTTTTTTTTTCTCTCTTCTTGTTTTTCCCCCCAGTTTCCGCCCTCAGGGTTTGACTGTGGTGTCCTCTGGGGGGGAAAGGGCTGTGGGTCCATCTAGCCATAGACGGCCGGGGCTGGGTCCGTTGGTCATGAGGGGAGGCGTCTCCTGGGGTTGACGAGTGGTCCTCTGGGAGGCGCTGGGAGTCCCCGTGGGTGACGTTGGATCCCAGAGGGTCCTCGGCTGTGGTTATTACTCCTGGAGCTGGCGGGAAGTCCTCTGGGGGGTGTTGGTCCCTACATGTCGTTTGGGGGGGGGGGGGGGGGGTGTTTTAGCGCTTTTATTTGTAAGCTTAAGTTTGGGGTTTTTCTTTTCTCCTCTTCCCGGGGTTTGATAGGACGGTCCCCTGGGGAGGGGGGGGTGGTTTGGTTGTTTATGTTTGTCTTTTTTGTTTTATGACTAATGACCGCACATGGTTGGATAAAGGCTGACCGCACAGGTTTAAGAACTCCTGGCCACACCTGTGCTAAGTGACTGACTGAAACAAAGGCAAGGATGCAGCCAGAGGAGAGGACATCAACCATTCTGTTGGAAGACGAATGCAGATGCGGTTTCCAGCCATGGTCCCTGGAGGGGGGTGTTTCTCCTGGGCCAGGTTTGTGTGGTTGCCGGGAGGCTTCCCGTGAGGGTGGGGTACTGTTGTATGGCTGGGGGGCCTGGCTGCCTTTTTGTTTGTCTTTTGTTTTTCCTTCCAGGTGGCTTGCATTTGGGACTGAGTGGCTGTGTTGCTGAGGTTATCAGGACCTCACCCTGATCACCTACGGCTCGTCAGGACTCACAGCTGTGGTGCATCTATATGGATTGGAACATGGTGGCATTTAAGACTGGAGTATACAGTGTGTATTTGCCAGAGACTCGACCTTGTGACCAGACGGGTGAGATCGTCGTCTCGGGAGCCATCTCATCATCAGTGGATGCAGAGAACGTCCAGGGTTTGATGCACGGTCTGTGAAAGAGGAGGGGGTGAGGTCTCACGCTCGTCAGCACACTTCCTGAGGTACGTTAGATTTTGTGACTAACGTTTATACAGTCAGTAAATGTGGTGTCCCTCACACCTTATTATATTGAGCTGTACGTTAGTCATGTATCGGCTTCCACTGCAGTGGCGTTTTGTGAACTGGATGTTCCATGCCTGCAGGTTGGGAAGCTGATTAGTAATGAAGCCAGGAAGTGTTTGCTGTTTATGTACACCTTTGAGTGGTCTCTCTGTGTGTAGAGTGTGGACTCACATAATGGTTCCTTCTTTCACAGACTCGGTTTGTTGCGGCCACCTGGGGGGTGTCGGCGGGGTCCTTGGGTCCGAACGGCTTCTGGCTCCGGACCGTTAGCGCTGCTGGGAGCGCACCGTATCACCACCACGCCAGACCGCACACTCTTTTGTTGTTTTGTATCACATCATTGTTATGTATTGAATTCAGTTAACCTTTGTACCGTGCTCTGCTTATTTCATACTGGGTCCTTCAAACGCTGGTCGGTTCTCCGAGCTGCGTCCGACACATAACAACTCACCTGGCATAAATGTTTTATTATTGCTGTTAAAGCTCACCCTGCATCCCACAATCAAGTAGTATGTCTCTTTTTTTTCAGGACAACCTGTACCTTCAGAATATATATTATATAGTGGTGTTTTATAACTGTAATAAAAGTAATAATTTTCACACATTTAGTCAAAAAAATACAGCAAACTATAATAAACAACTATTTTGACACTTTATAAAGGTAGTTTTGGATCTTGTACAAAAGAATGTACAAAATAAAGGTTATAACAATAAACACAAATGCACATTTTGAACAATCTATACAAAATGGTCTATGCATTTTGTTGGTCTTCATGCCACATCTCAAAGCGATTTCTATCTGCTATTACACAAAGGGCCACATCACAAACTTTGCACTTCCATGGAGTTGACTGTTCTTGTTGGAATGAGTTCCTGCACTGTAAGGAAGGAGGAGGAACCCCTCCCCTTCCTTCCATTCATATGCTTAAAAAGTACTTTACGCGTCAATTGCTGGAGTGAGAAAGCTTGCCATAGGCTTATTCAACAACATTCACAGGCCAAGGAGTGAAGCATCTCTTCTACTCACACTCTTTGGCACACCACGTGAGATTGTATGAGGCCCTCTAACTCTGATCACTTCCATTCATATGCATAATGGTGCTTTACACGTTGGAGTGTGAGAGGCTTATTTCAACAACATTCACAGGCCAAGTAGTAACCCATCACTTCTACTCACACACTTTGGTGCACCACGTGAGATTGCTCTGCCCTACAAGTGGATATTGGAAAACCATGTGACGGTGAACCAATTCCTGATTGGACACTCACATTGCACACATCATCACACAGCTTCTATGAGGACTACAAGCATGGTGGAGGGCTGCTTCAAAAGTCCGTGGAGTGCACTTTTCTGCAAAAAAGGCAGTTTCTATCGAATATCATTAAAAAGTTGTGTATCATTAAATAAAACTTGTATTCTGCTGTCGTATACGACGGCGGCAACCCCAGAGGGTTGAGTTTATAACGATATGTTCATGAAAGGCTCATATCAGACAATATTTTAGGGCCAACTAATATATTGTTCAGATTCTAATTTCTTTCTCCATGTTGGAAAAGAGTTTCTTCCCCAAGTGAACAGATTTGTATGATTTCAATTTAGAAATCAGTTTACATTCGAATCCTCACCTGTGGTCATGGTAGAAGCACTAGTCGCAGTGGAAGAATGCTCACTGTTTGCCTCACTTTGGAGGCTTTCTAGTCATGCCCTACTGGGAGGAAATCCCAGGGAATAGACCCAGAAAATGCTGGAAGGATCATATATACCATCTGGCCCAAGAATGCCTCAGGATCACTCAGAGAGATCTGGAGGATGGAAGTGGGAAGATGGATTACTGTGTTGTCACCATGGCCCAGTCCCAATCCTGTACAAACAGCAGAAGATGGAAGGATGGACACACCTTTGTTCGACCATAAGGATCCCATTGCTGTGGTGTACTGACAGAATCCACATGCAGGCCTGAGTAACGTGTACGTGTGATGTCGTGAACTTCAATCTTGCTCATCCTCCTCTCTCCATGTCATCTTGCTTGCCACTCATCTGCATACTGTCTAATGAAGCAGAAACAAATCCCAAAGCTTTATATCTGCAGTAGACGCGAGCTGTGAACAAGAGATGTTTCCTCCTACGCAGGCAGGCAGACAGGCAGGAGCTGGAGACACTCAAACACCTTAAAGTGTAGCTCCTGTAACGCCGATGAAATCTCACTGGTCACAGTGAGTGAGCCTGCAGCCACCATCTGAGCTGTGAGCTGCAGTTCTGCACATTTATGCTCTACATTTAAAAATCAGCTCACTTCTGCATGTAAGCATCCATGCACATGCAGTGACATCTTTGTATGCATATGGATGGAATATAAAGTAAGAAACTACTGGCTTCAAGTGTTTTACTGTTACAAAATTAATACAACCTCTGCCATTCACTGTTGTCATCAAATAATCTGTAATATATTGTAAAATAAGTATTTGAATCCTTGAATTTAAACAGAAACAGATACTTGCATTAGTATCCTTGTGTCTAATTGTCTTAGTCTTGGCTTTATCACTCTGATATATAAATGAGGAGATATTGACAAAAGTATGTCTTTGTCTTACTTTTGAGAGTTCAGATGGATCAGATGTCTGTATGGGTGGTTGCCATCCAAGACCCAAGGTGGTTTGTGGTGTTGTGGATGTGGCAAAGAGCAATGCTACACTTGACTTGTGTAATTTATGTAACCACAAGATCATGTTGAGAATAAATAGAATACTGGCAGGTCTGCTTTTACAATTTAAAGCAGGAAGGTTTATAACTAAAGTAATATGGAGGGGGGGGGGGGGCGTTAGGTTAGAGTAGCGGATATAAAAAAAACAACCAACTGATACTGACAAATAATAATAACAATAATAATAATCTATCTGCAGCTGCCAAAGGCTAATAACGTGTAATGATCAATACTCCGTTCAATAAAATGGGCGGTCCTTGGAGGTTCTTGCTGAAACTCAGATCAAATTCGAAATCCTCTGAGATAAACTCATTTAGGATGTTTGCTTCAAATTAGGTGAAAATCACATGAATTTTATTCAAGTTATTATGCGCACAAGAAAGTGTAACAGAAACACACACAGAGAGTATAAATCTACATCCCTCTTAAGACGTTATGGCCGACGTAGTGCAAATGCTTTTGCAAATAGTCTTGGTTAATAAGGGGAACAGGATTCCGGTAAGATAAAAAATATTGTTTTAATGGTTCTGTAGGTTCATATTTGATGTCTAAATGTGTGATTTTACTGATTTAATATCAGAACTTAACTTTACGAGGTCCAATCTCATGGCCAAACTCCAAATATGACAAGTCTCTCTCTCTCTCTCTTATAACCTCTATCAGTCTCAGGGGAAACTACCTGTAATAAGCCATGCTTCCTCTCTGCAGTTCAAATCTAATCTAACGGGACGACTAAAATATTCCAGAGAGCAACATAGGAATCAATACTTTTAAAAAAGTTTTCCATCCCTAATTAAAATGAGCCTAAAGACTATGAAGTGTCCTCAGGTGGTCAGGTTGGGGACTCCAGGTCAGCTGAGCAGAAAGCTCCAACCCAGGTGGTGCACTGACGTAAGCTTCGGAATAGATTTTAGGGAATCCTGTTGGTGCTGCGGGCTGCCTAAGCCCGAAACATTTCACATGCTGCCTAACATTCCTCCTCAGGATCTCTCTAGGATGATGCATGAGAAGAGTTTGTCCTTCTGTCTACTTTTTAAATCATATTTCACCAAGAAATCACTGCAAATCATCAAACTGCACCCCATAGTAGCACACACACACACACACACATACACACACACACACACACACACATTCCCAAATTAAAAACAACTAGATGAAATAGAGAGTGGCCCATGATGAGCAGCCTCCACGCCAAAATTTTCCAAACGACTGCTGTATTAAACAATTCTGGACTTGTGGGACTGAGCGATGCCGCTCAGGCTGCTGGTACAGAGGGAGTGTTATGTAATTAATACTCCTCCTCCTATGCAGATACAGTAAAGCCGAGCAATCCCGGCCTCGGCTGTATCCCGAAATGACTGGATCTCCTTTGTGTGTCAGTCATCCATCACTCTGACTCCAGTAAAACCTGCATCAGTGGCATTCTTACAGCTTCCATACAGAAGCTGTCACGCATGCAGCATGCAGGAAAATCTGTCCCTCACCCACACATGAGGCAAAGTGAACCCAACGAAATCCACTTGCCTTATTGTCGGAGAGAGGAAAAAGTGGTGGCTCTCTTACCAACAAATTCACCTTCTTCAGGAATGCTTCCTCTGCTCTCCCATCAGCCGGCTTCTTCCAGAGCACCAGCTTTCATCTTTCCAGTAAAGAGAGGGAAGAGAGCGGTGGAGGAGTTTAAATAATTAGCATTCCTCTTGCTCTTGTTTTCTCTCTCTCTCTCTCTCCCTCCTCTCTGACAGATTTCTCTATAGTCTCCGGGGGGGTAAAGCAGGAGCATCAGTGATACACCGCCAGGCGCTCCACTGCAGGAGGCTGAACGTCAGTCATGCAGGTCACCTAGGGAACCGGTGCGCCCCGCCTCCAGCCGATGAGGATTGGTGGGCTGATGGAGAACCAGAAGTCCTCAGATCCACAGATGGGTGGCTGTGGTGGGATCATGTACAGTGCCAAACAAACAGTAGAGGATTGCAGTACTTGTAAACTATCTCTCTCTCTCTCTCTCTTTCTCTCTATCTCGCTTCAGAACTCACCACTTTATTTTACAGTTGCTAGGCAACAGACGTGTAAGAGCGTACTGCAAAGCAGGAGGAAAGATGTGGGAGAGTTGTTCAAGTCCTCAACTCTCACCATCTCTCGCTCTCTGTCAGAGGTGTGGATGGATGCTGAATATTTCAGCTCTCAGCGGCTGCAGCAGTCTGTTACGTGCATCACTACAAAGAGAAAGACCATCATGCAAAAAGAAAATCCAACTGCATCCTCCCCCCTCAGTGCAATTATACCCCAATTATACTGAGAAAGAGGGGCTCACTTTCTAAAATGTGCCTGAAATGATCATTAAAGGCCATTTTATAGGATGCAAAATTATTATTTAAGCCTTAATATTCCTGGATGATATGCTTGTCTGTGATTGGTTCTTAAGCAATAAGGAAACTGACATACGAGGTCTGTCCATAAAGTATAGGTCCTTTTAATTTTTTTCAAAAACTATATGGTTTTTCCACGCCTGTCGGTGACGTCATTCGCCTGTGAGCACTCCTTGTGGGAGGAGTCGTCCAGCCCCTCGTCGGAATTCCTTTGTCTGAGAAGTTGCTGAGAGACTGGCGCTTTGTTTGATCAAAATTTTTTCTAAACCTGTGAGGCACATCGAAGTGGACACGGTTTGAAAAATTAAGCTGGTTTTCAGTGAAAATTTTAACGGCTGATGAGAGACTTTGAGGTGATACTGTCGCTTTAAGGACTTCCCACAGTGCGAGACGTCGCACAGCGCTCTCAGGCGGCGTCATCAGCCTGTTTCAAGCTGAAAACCTCCACATTTCAGGCTCTATTGATCCAGGACGTCGTGAGAGAACAGAGAAGTTTCAGAAGAAGTCGGTTTCAGCATTTTATCGGGATATTCCACTGTTAAAGGAGATTTTTTTAATGAAAGACGTGTGGGCGGATTGCAGCATCGGCTCGCAGCCGCCGCGACGCTCCGCCACAGGAAAAACACCTCTGTTGGAAGCCTTAAGGACAAGTTGGAACATGTCCAGCTGTTAAACAATTTCTCATATACTCAGTCCACTGAAAGCCATCAAAAGCCGCCTGGATTTTACAAATGGTTATCAACACGGAGGTGTTTTTCCTGTGCCGCCGCACCGCGCCGGCTGCGTCCCGATGCGCGGACCCGTTCGCACGTCTTTCATTAAAAAAATCTCCTTTAACAGTGGAATATCCAGATAAAATGCTGAAACCGACTTCTTCTGAAACGTCTCTGTTCTCTCATGACGTCCTGGATCAATAGAGCCTGAAATGTGGAGGTTTTCAGCTTGAACAGGCTGATGACGCCGCCTGAGAGCGCTGCGCGACGTCTCGCACCGTGGGAAGTCCTTAAAGCGACAGAATCACCTCAAAATCTGTCATCAGCCGTTAAAATTTTCACTGAAAACCAGCTTAATTTTTTGAACCATGTCCACTTCGATGTGTCTCACAGGTTTAGAAAAAATTTTAATCAAACAAAGCTCCAGTCTCTCAGCAACTTCTCAGACAAAGGAATTCCAACGAGGGGCTGGACGACTCCTCCCACAAGGAGTGCTCACAGGCGAATGACATCACCGACAGGCGTGGAAAAACTCACGCATGCGCACGAGGGTTCAAGCATGTCTGACGTTAAAACATATGAATGAAATCCATATAGTTTTTGAAAAAAATAAAAAGGACCTATACTTTATGGACAGACCTCGTATAAGGATGAAAGAATTTGAAGGGGAAAAAAAATCTGAAGGAAAATTTTCTGCCTGAAGGGATTGTGATTTATGTAACTGTACTGAAGAAAAAAAAAAAACTCCATACAGTTAAGGCCATAAGTTTATACACATTGCTGAAAACTTTCAGACTCCACACATTTCATTTTACCAAACAATAAACAATAACTTAATGTTAAATCAGTCACAAAGTCTACCCCATCTACACATAAATGTATTTTAGAGCTGCAGTGATTCGTAGTTTAACTAGGTATTAATCAATTATTAAATTAATTGCCAACTATTTTAATACTGATTAATTGTTTTGTCCACATTCTTAGATGTCAGCTTCTAAAATATGAACATTTCTATATTAGTTTCTGTCTGACAGTGAAATATCTTTGAGTTGTGGACAAAATAAGACATTTGAGGACGACACCCTGGGCTTTGGGAAACATTTCCCACCCTTTTCTATCAGTATATGGCCTAAACCACTAATCAACTGATCAATAAAATAATAAATGAATTAATGGATATACAAATTACCATCGGCTGATTTATTTTCATTGTTATTCAACATCCTCTAGAGTTGTGTCAAGAAGGTGTCAAATGTATATCAAATCAATAAGCAGATCAATACGCATCTTCTGTGTTAACCCCAAGAGAATGGGAGAAGCTGAAAGGAACAAAAATAAACAAATAATTACAAAGTATACATACACCAAGTTTACAACATCTTTTAAACAGCACTTAAGATTTCATTAGAAACAAGAAATTGATTTTAATAGTTCCGAAATTTTCTGAATGACTAATTGACATAATTAGAGATTAAATGGTGCCCCCATGGCTGTATTTATGAGCCTGTACAGAAAATGTTGATGAATAAGATTCTCTGCTAAGACTACATTTGGTCCCAGGTCTATAAACTTCATAGAGTCAAATCAACTCCATCATAGTGCAAATCAACATGTTAAGCACAAATAAGAGTTAATCAGAGCTGATTTCAGTCTATAATAAAGTTTATGTCACTATTTGTTTTTTGTTGTTGTTGCTTGTGCTAGAATGGCCAAAGCAGATGGCCGCCCCTCTGGGTCTGGTCTTCTGGAGGTTTCTTCCTGATACCCCAAAAAAGAAAAGGAACAAAACACTTGGGGAGTTTGTCCTCCTTACGTTTGCCGATGTGTTTGCTCTGGGTAAATTTAAACCTTAATTCCTTGTGTAGCGCCTTGGCATGACATGATTTGGCAAAATGAATCTTTTCACCTAACATATTGCAAATGTGCAGGGATTAAATTACTGTTTGCTGTTGAAATTTTGCTTTTCTGAGCATTTGTATCTTAAAATTCCTCTACACAAAATGTGCAAGTTAAAACATTTCCATTGTAGCACTGTGACTGTAAAATGACTATATTTCACCATTTTCTTGGAGAACACACTAACATACCTTGGAGATATAATTATTAATATAAATATGGATTTAAAAACTGCAATAACTATTCCCTATCTTTTGTTTTAAATAAAATGTATTTTGAATTTATTTGCTACTTGAGTAATTTTGCTTTGCTGAAGTTTGTGCACATACACGCGAAAAATGACTGAATGAACTCAATTTAATTATGTGCAGGATTTCCATCTAAGAAATGTATGTAGCCCAACTCAAAAAAGCATGTCCATGCAAGATAAATTAATTTAGTTGAGACTACATATATTTATTAGAGGGAAATCCATTCCAGTGAACCAGTTTTTTGAGTGTACGGTGCATCCAGAAAGTATTCACAGCTCTTCACTTTTTCCACATTTTTTATGTTACAGCCTTATTCCAAAGTGGATGAAATTAACTTTCTGCTCAAAATTCTACTCACAACACCCCATAATGAGAACATGAAAATGTACAACCCCTGGCAAAAATTATGGAATCACCGGCCACGGAGGATGTTCATTCAGTTGTTTAATTTTGTAGAAAAAAAGCAGATCACAGACATGACACAAAACTAAAGTCATTTCAAATGGCAACTTTCTGGCTTTAAGAAACACTATAAGAAATCAGGAAAAAAAATTGTGGCAGTCAGTAACGGTTACTTTTTTAGACCAAGCAGAGGGGAAAAAAAAAAAATGGAATCACTCAATTCTGAGGAAAAAATTATGGAACCATGAAAAACAAAAGAACGCTCCAACACATCACTAGTATTTTGTTGCACCACCTCTGGCTTTTATAACAGCTTGCAGTCTCTGAGGCATGGACTTAATGAGTGACAAACAGTACTCTTCATCAGTCTGGCTCCAACTTTCTCTGATTACTGTTGCCAGATCAGCTTTGCAGGTTGGAGCCTTGTCATGGACCATTTTCTTCAACTTCCACCAAAGATTTTCAATTGGATTAAGATCCGGACTATTTGCAGGCCATGACATTGACCCTATGTGTCTTTTTGCAAGGAATGTTTTCACAGTTTTTGCTCTATGGCAAGATGCATTATCATCTTGAAAAATGATTTCATCATCCCAAACATCCTTTCAATTGATGGGATAAGAAAAGTGCCCAAAATATCAACGTAAACTTGTGCATTTATTGATGATGTAATGACAGCCATCTCCCCAGTGCCTTTACCTGACATGCAGCCCCATATCATCAATGACTGTGGAAATTTACATGTTCTCTTCAGGCAGTCATCTTTATAAATCTCATTGGAACGGCACCAAACAAAAGTTCCAGCATCATCACTTTGCCCAATGCAGATTCGAGATTCATCACTGAATATGACTTTCATCCAGTCATCCACAGTTCATGATTGCTTTTCCTTAGCCCATTGTAACCTTGTTTTTTTCTGTTTAGGTGTTAATGATGGCTTTCGTTTAGCTTTTCTGTATGTAAATCCCATTTCCTTTAGGCAGTTTCTTACAGTTCGGTCACAGACGTTGACTTCTTATATTTTTGTTTTTTAATAAATTTGCACAAATCTAAAAAAAAAAAAAAACTTTCACATTGTCATTATGGGGTATTGTGTGTAGAATTGTGAGGAAAAAATGAATTGCATCCATTTTGGAATAAGGCTGTAACATAGTGTGAAAAAAGTGAACTGCTGTGAATACATTCCAGATGCACTGTAATTTATATATATATATATATATATAACATTTTATGCCATACAAGTGTATATAGCTTTTGACTTCAGACATTTTCTTTATACTTGCATTTTCTCAGCCAGCACTGAGGTCTGAGCTTCAGCTGATTCAGAGGGAAAACCTTAGTCACACTGTCAGTCTGCAGGCAGAGGTGGAGAATGTCAGCAGGGAGACAGAAAGAAGACAAACAGCTCCATATCCATCTCCTTTACCTCCTCTCTTCCCACTCCACCCAAACGCTCACATTCACCCACCTCCTGCTCCGGTGCATTTACTGTTCTCATGGATGTATTCATAGATTTTGAGAACATATCTGATCAGTGATACTTTTTTAAACCACAATAATCTGTTGATGTGAAACTACGTGAAAGAATTTGTAAAATATAGCAAAATGTTTGTTTTGTTGATACACTAAAACATTATCAGGGCAGTTCCACTTAAATTCAATTTCTTCCTTAAAATGTGGCATATCCCAACTTTTAAATAAGTTTGGTTTCAGCACAAAAGCACAAGTTATATATTCAGGGTGGTTCAAACAATTTCATGTAATTGAGTAACTACACAGTCCAAGCAAATGAAAATAAACAGACTTAATATTAAGCAAAATAAGGTTGATTCATCAAAAATTTTCATGAGAAATTTAAATGTATGTGGACTTCATGAACAATTTTACAAGTTTGTGCACTGCCTGTGACACGCCAAAGGAATCTGGATTCCCACACTTGGTCTTCTTATAGACTTCCTTGGACTTCACAAAAATGTTTCCTGGACCCACTCAACTGTCTCTTCCTGGTGGTCATCCAGATCCTTTTGCCCTGCACATAGAACTTTCCTCTGAACTTTTTTGTGCCATGTCCAAAACCGTGTTGCAGTTGATGCATTTTTAGCGAATTCTCTCACAAAAGCAGGCTACAGTGTTTGGCTGTGTTTCAGCATATTTTAACAAACAAAATGCCTTTGCTTTTTCAGTGAATGGTATTTCTATACCTGAATAGAAAACCAACATAAAACATTAAACATAGACTTTTGAGTTGTTTCAACACATGCTGTTAAAAGTTTTGGTAATTTTAATGAAAATTGGAGAAGTTATTAGATTCTGAAATTGTATACATTTTTCTGAAACACCCTGTGTTGTGTGTATATATACAACCCCTGGCAAAAATTATGGAATCACCGGCCTCTGAGGATCTTCATTCAGTTGTTTAATTTTGTAGAAAAAAAGCAGATCACAGACATGACACAAAACTAAAGTAATTTCAAATGGCAACTTTCTGGCTTTAAGAAACACTATAAGAAATCAAGAAAAAAAATTTGTGGCAGTCAGTAACGGTTACTTTTTTAGACCAAGCGGAAGGAAAAAAAATATGGAATCACTCAATTCTGAGGAAAAAATTATGGAATCACAAAAAAACAAAAGAACACTCCAACACATCACTAGTATTTTGTTGCACCACCTCTGGCTTTTATAACAGCTTGCAGTCTCTGAGGCATGGACTTAATGAGTGACAAACTGTACTCTTCATCAATCTGGCTCCAACTTTCTCTGATTGCTGTTGCCAGATCAGCTTTGCAGGTTGGAGCCTTGTCATGGACCATTTTCTTCAACTTCCACCAAAGATTTTCAATTGGATTAAGATCCGGACTATTTGCAGGCCATGACATTGACCCTATGTGTCTTTTTGCAAGGAATGTTTTCACAGTTTTTGCTCTATGGCAAGATGCATTATCATCTTGAAAAATGATTTCATCATCCCCAAACATCCTTTCAACTGATGGGATAAGAAAAGTGTCCAAAATATCAACGTAAACTTGTGCATTTATTGATGATGTAATGACAGCCATCTCCCCAGTGCCTTTACCTGACATGCAGCCCCATATCATCAATGACTGTGGAAATTTACATGTTCTCTTCAGGCAGTCATCTTTAGAAATCTCATTGGAACGGCATCAAACAAAAGTTCCAGCATCATCACCTTGCCCAATGCAGATTCGAGATTCATCACTGAATATGACTTTCATCCAGTCATCCACAGTCCACGATTGCTTTTCCTTAGCCCATTGTAACCTTGTTTTTTTTCTGTTTAGGTGTTAATGATGGCTTTCGTTTAGCTTTTCTGTATGTAAATCCCATTTCCTTTAGGCGGTTTCTTACAGTTTGGTCACAGACGTTGACTCGTTTCCTCCCATTCGTTCCTCATTTGTTTTGTTGTGCATTTTCGATTTCTGAGACATATTGCTGTTTTCTGTCTTGACGCTTTGATGTCTTCCTTGGTCTACCAGTATGTTTGCCTTTAACAACCTTCCCATGTTTGTATTTAGTCCAGAGTTTAGACACAGCTGACTGTGAACAACCATCATCTTTTGCAACATTGCGTGATGATTTACCCTCTTTTAAGAGTTTGATAATCCTCTCCTTTGTTTCAATTGACATCTCTCATGTTGGAGCCATGATTCATGTCAGTCCACTTGGTGCAACAGCTCTCCAAGGTGTGATCACTCCTTTTTAGATGCAGACTAACATGTCTGTGATCTGCTTTTTTTCTACAAAATTAAACTGAATGAACATCCTCCGAGGCCGGTGATTCCATAATTATTGCCAGGGGTTTTATTTATATATATATATATATATATATATATATATATATATATATATAGAGAGAGAGAGAGATATATATATATAGATAGAGAGATATATATATATATAGAGAGAGAGAGAGACAGAGAGAGAGAGAGAGAGAGAGAGAGAGGGGCTAATGTGCTCACTCACTCATCTTCACCCGCTTACTCCAACAAAAGGGTCACGGGGGGCTGGAACCTATCCCAGCAGTCATAGGGTGCGAGGCGGGGTACACCCTGGACACAACGCCAGTCTGTTGCAGGCCAAATACAAACACACACAGGCACACCTGATAATTTAAAGTTTCCACTCCAGCCAACCTGCATGTCTTTGGATGTGAGAGGAACCAGGAGCAAACCCACGCAAACTTGACACAAAGGCCACAGATGGGAATCGATCCCATGACTTTCTTGCTGTGAGGCAACAGTGCTAACCCCTAAGCCACCATCCTACCTTGGCTAATTTCCTTTATTTTATAATTGTTTTAGTGATTTACCATTGCTTTCACATATCTCCAAGTATGTTGTCATGGAGGAGTGTGAAAATTTCAGGAATATGAAGCAGAGCTGAAAAATGTCACACTTTAAGAGGTGTTCCCTGCAGTAGAAAACTACATGGGGAGCCAGTGAGTCTCATGGAGAAAGCCGCACAAGTTTATCCGAGTTTGATGAAGTGTGACCACGAAGAGTCGGACAGAAAGCAATGGCGGGTAACGACAGCGGGTGGCTCTGTTCGTGATCAAGAGGAGAGCCGAGATGTGGTGATCCAGTTGTATTTACAGATTTGATGTTAAAAAAAAATGTTAGAGTTAACTTTCTGAATACACCTTGGGTTACAAAGGAGGCAGAAATATGTTGGTTGGCCAACCTTGGAATAGTCAGGCAAAAACAAATTGTATGCCCCTTCTAGTGGTACAAAAGTACCTATATGTGGAGAGAATTCAGAGGTATAGGCATTGATTCGTAACACATTTGGTATTCAACTTAAATCCCCTAGAGCCTTTTGCACATACACCAACCAAGGCCTAATCGTTCCTTCTTCCATTGTAAAACTATTTCAGATTTCCTTTCCATTTTTTTTGTACAAAATACACAAACCAGAGGTAACCCCTTTTCCCAAATTTCATGACCAAAAAAAAAAAAAAAAAAAAAAAAAAAAAATCAGTAGGATTCTGATAATGCTGACAACAAACTGCCAAACTCAAACATACTGTGCGATACTGTCCATTCTATACCAGTGTGGGAAATCCATATATACACATACATACATATATATACATAAGATTACATTTACTCGGTTCCAGAGCCAGTAGTTCATTAATTCAGTGTACATGTAAGCAAGACTGAGCAGGATTACTTTGAAAGAATACATTTGGATTATTTATATAATCTGTACATAAAGTCAAATGCAAGGAGATTAAGTGAACATTTCACAAGCAGCTCCATCCAGAAGGTGGACAACAGGCTCAGGACTTGAATGCTTGTTCTGTGTTGTAACTTCTACCAGACTTTCAAGAACAGTGTTAGTACTCTGAAAATAAATTTGCTCACAGGAAGAAAAACTAAAGCCTGACATTTTTCACTTTGCCTTTTTTAAAAACATGTACTAAAAAAAAAATTGACTTTTCTTTTAGTAAAAGATTGACTCAGTGGTCCTGCGACAGACTGGCATCCTGTCCAGGGTGTACCCTGCCTCATGTCCCATTACTGCTGGGATAGGCTCCGGCCCCCGTGACCCTTAATTGTTGTAAGCAGCTATAAGAAATGGACAAAATAAATTCAGACCTGGAATTTGGTCATTTGAATTCCTTTCCATCATCAGCTCCAGAGCAGCCACTGGAGGGTGCCAGAGCGCAGCCTGCCATCAGACCCAGACGCAACACTCCAGGTGTTAATCTGATGCTCCATTCACAGTGAGTTTATTTTGGGAAAGTAATTTTAATAACTAAATGTGACTTTGATTTTGAGGTGTGCACCATGTTGTGTGTATTAGAACATTTTTTTCCTTGCAGTTTAGATATGAGCCCCTAATTTGCCAACAGACAATTCTTCTACTTGCTTCCTTGATATGTTGAGAAAATACTGATTTTAAGCAGTAATACAGTAGGTAGAACAACATTAACCACATATGGCAAAGTGAGCATTTTCCAGAGGTTATACCAAACTAATCACTTAACTGATTTGAGGCTTAAAAATTCCACAATTAATGCAGTCACCTTTCAGCACTACTCAATGAAAGTTTCACTTCTATTCCTCTTAACTCATGTAAGTGGAGAAACTGGGCAAACTTAGCTCATTTTATCATGTACAGTTGTATGCATAGGTTAGGGCACCTCTGATATTTTTCATGATTTTCCCTTACAAATCATTGTCTAGATCAGAAATGTCAGTTAAATATGTCATAGCAGATGAACACTAATAGGTGATAAGTGAAATGGAGTTTCTAGTATTTACAGAAAGTGTGCAATAATTATTTAAACAAAATTGGGCAGATGCATACATTTGGGCACCCTTGTCATTTTATTGATTTGAATACACTTAGCACTACTTATTGGAACATAAAATTGGTTTGTAAGCTCATTGACCCTTGCCCTCCTTACACAGGTGAATCCAATCAGGCCAAGTAAAGTCTCAGCTGAAGCAAAGGATGGTGAGAATAGTCAGTCAACCCACAGACCTGCTTCAAAGACCTACAACACAATTTTGCTGCAGATAGTGTCTGCATTGCTCAACTATACAGTGCAAAGAGATGCTGTAATGCAGAGGAAGCCTTGTCTGCATATACGCTACAGTCGCCTAAGCTATGCTAAAGCGCATTTGGACAAGCCAGCTCCCTTTTGGAATAAAGGTGCTGTGGACTGATGAAACTAAAATTATTTGGACATAACAAGGGGCAGTATGCATGGCTGAAAAAGAACACAGCATTCCAAGAAAAACACTTGCTACCTACAGTCAAATTTGGAGGTGCTTCCATCATGCTGTGGGACTGTGTGGCCAGTGCAGGTACTGGGAATCTTCTTAAAGTTGAGGGTACATGGATTCCAGTCAATATCAGATTCTTTAGAACAATGTTCATGAATCAGTGACAAAGTTGTAGTTGTGCCAGGGCTGGATCTTTCAACAAGACAATGACCCTAAACACTGCTCAAAATCTACAAAAGCATTCATGCAGAGGAACAAGTACAACATTCTGGAATGGCCATTTCAGTCCCCAGACATGAATATTATTGAAAATTTGTGGTGTGATTTTAAGTGGGCTGTCCATACTCGGAAACCAACAAACCTGAGATGTTTTGTAAAGAATGGCCCAAAATACCTTCAGCCTCACTCATTGGAAGCATTTAGAGGCTGTCATTTCTGCAAAAGGAGGCTCTACTAAATAGATGTTTTTTCTGTTGGGGTGCCAAAATTTATGCACCTGCCTAATTTTGTTTAAAGAATTTTTGCACTCTAAATCCTATAAGCTTCATTTCACTTCTCAAATATCACTGTCTGCTAAGATATATTTAACTGAACTTGCTGATGCAAACCACCAATGATTTATATATTTATATATATAGACAAAAATTCCTAAACTTTTACATACAACTGTACCAGTTGTTTAAATTAGTACCATTTTTCTCCCCTGCATCCCTCAAGATTTAAGAAATGACGCTCAGCGATGTCTCGTTATGAGCTGTGGTTGTAGAATATCTCGTCTCCAAGAGAATTGATAAGTTCCAGGCACAGCCCACAGGAGACCAGCTAGTCTCCATGCTGCCCACCAGTGAGCATGAAGAGACTCCTGCACCCCTGACTTATGAGGACAGGCTGATGTCAAGACAGGCCCAACGGCATGTTGGAAGGACAAACCCAACAGTCTGTTGCTTCCAGTTTTAGGACAAGTTGTAGACAGCAGTGTCCCCGCAGGTGGCCGAACCCATCCGAGTAACTGAACAACTAAAATATGTAACATAAGTGATCCCTGGTACACAAGTGCTGCACAACAGTAAGAATAGTTACAAGTTCAAAGGTTGGACATTCCAACTTTCAAATAAAGAAGATCTTACCATTACACCCAAACAGTCTGCAGTTTGAGATGCAAGTCCAAAATCAGCTTATAAAGAGCCAACTGGACAAGAGTTACAGCTGCAAATCCTTTTATTCATTTTTTTACTACAAGTATACAAAACTTGACAGACAAACTTATGAAAATGGGTTGTATTTACAGGAGTGTTTGAGGTGAAGACAGGCATGCTGTGCTGGTTCTGAAGTGGAAAGAGGCAGACGCCCATCATGCCGAGGACTCCACAGAGGCCGACTGGTTAGCAGGCTGAAAGGAAGGGGGGGGGGGAAGAAGGAAGTGCTTGAGTTGGAGAAGAAACTATCCATAAATTAGAGTTACTGCAGCCTGACAATGTTGTGGAAGATCATGAAAATTTTATGACAAACATGTCTGACTTTCACCAACTATAGTACTGTACACTGTTCCTGTTTATAAAGGTATCCACACCTGTGAGAATAAGTATTAATAAGCACAGTTTATCAATGTTCTGACCATGTTCTTCTCCATTCCACCAATAAGACAACTCTGTTAAAGTGTTAAGACTCTTTACAGTTGATCCTCTACAACACTGTCCTGAAGGTAGGACTTGCCTCCTCCTCCTCCTGGACTCCACTGCTGCCATTAACTGTGGCATCCTGTTTTGATTGTTTAGCATCAGTGTCCTTAACTGGACTCTCCTCCTCTGGCTTCCTCTGTGCAAAAACAAGCCACAACAAAAAAGGTAGTCTTTGGACTTCAACAGCCAACTAACTTCAACAACTGTGATGCCAGTTGACATCTCAAATTCCAGTACTACAAAAACACTACAAACACCTAACTGCTGAAGACATCTGCCTTAACTACACCACAGTAAACAAAACGGGTAACTATCAAGAAATGTCTTCACACTTAGAAGAGATGCTGTCATCTAAACCTGAACATGGTCCATCCTTGTGTACACACAATTGAGATTAAATGATAATTTAACAGGTTTCTTCGTTAATGACCAGTGAACACATTTCCTCGCTCAATGGGGTGTTTAAAGTCTGCAATATGTACAGTTAATTTGACAACTGAAGCATGTTCACCTTTTTCCTGACTAGGTGGGAAATGTCCGAAACTGCTTTTGAAGATGTGGCACCGTCAGATGATTTAACAGCAATCTGGAGAGAAATAATGAAACTTGAAGGCTGGTTTTACACCTTAAAGTGATTAATACAGTTACAAACCTGACTGGCTGTAAATGAGCCACCGTTTTCACATGGGAACGCTGATGATGTTGAGGCCCCGCCCTGCAAAGAAGTTAAGCAGTTATTTATGATGTGAGGTTAGGGAGAACACAACAAACCAAATTTTGCACATTCACAGGACCAAGTGCAACAGGAAATATTACCACTTCTAGTCATTACACTTTTGGCCCGCAAACTAGAAATCAAACATTCCTTAGGTCAATGAAGTTTAATATAATTGAAATATAAGAAAATTGGCTTGATGATGGAAAAAGTCATTGATATGGGACTGGATGGGGTTGAATTATTTATAAAGAACAGGTTGAATAAAAAAGGGGGAGGTGTTGCCTTATATGTAGATAAAGCTTTAAGATGCAGCGAGATTGAATTATGTCAAGTATTATAAACATATTGGAATATATAACAATTGAAATTCATGTAAAACAAGCGAATAATATGTTACGTTGTATCTATAGAACACCAGGATGATGTCTCGACACATTCAATGAAAAACCTGTTGCCATATTTAACCATTCTGATAAGTGAAAATAATCTGTGGCGATTTTAATATAGATTTGTTAAAGCCGAATGGACACCAAAAAACAGACTTTATCCATACAATGTACAGTAACTATCTTTTCCCTGTAATTATAAACCCAAGTAGAACACTGGATACAGTTACATTGATAGACAATATATTTACAAATAAAATTGACTGAAATAGTTGGTGGCCTTCTCATAAATGATAAGTGATCATCTTCCCGTTTTTTCAATATTATTTTGGGACTCAAACTAAAGACTCCTACATTTAAAATGATAAACAGAACATCAGGAGCTATGGCTGCCTTTAAGGTGGAACTTGGGAACAAGACTGGACTGAGGTTTTTGTTAATGAAAACCCTAATAATGCATATAATGCCTTTTTGTCAACTTTAATTTCATTATATGAGAAACATTGTCCCGTAGTGAAAATTACTAGAAAGCACCAGTGGTTAAACCAAGGATTACAAAGGGAATAGAGGATGCATGTTTAAAAATAAATAAGAGAGTCATAAAATATAGGACAAAAGATGCTGAAACAAAATATAAGTTACATAAAAATAAATTAGTAAATATTATAAGAATGAGTAAGAAAGAATATCATACATTATTGGAGCAGAACAGGAGTAACACACAAGAAACATGGAAAGTATTAAATAGTATAATTAGAAAGGGTTCCAAAAGGAAGGAGTATCCAGACTATTTTATAGCAGATAAAGATATTAAGACTGATATAGAAATAGTAAATTAATTTGAGTTTTGTACATGCTGGTTATAACCTTGCAAAAGAAATTCCCGAGTCAAGAATTTATGAAAGACAATTATCAAAAACTCTTCCATGTTTATTAATGCTGTAAATGATAGAGAAATACTTGACATTGTGAAAACACTTAAAAAGTCTACAGATCATTTTGATTTTATTAAAAGTATTATAGAGTATATAGTGCAACCATTCACATACATTTGCAATTTGTCTTTTCGAACCGGTATTTTTCCTTCAAAAATGAAAATAGCAGAAGTTATCCCTATTTATAAAAATGGAAAAATATATAAATTGACCAATTACCGACCTATATCATTACTTCCACAATTCTCAAAAATTTTTGAAAAATTATTTGTTCATAGACATGATAAATATATTGCTAAATAGTTGAACACCTCCATGACCAGTGAAAGATCAAGGACTGAGACGTCGCCTGGTATGGCGGAGCCGGGGTCCCACCCTGGAGCCAGGCCCGGGGTTGGGGCTCACGCGAGCGCCTGGTGGTCGGACCTTAGCCCATGGGGCCCGGCTGGGCTCAGCCCGAAGGAGCAACGTGGGCCCGCCCTCCTGTGGGTTCACCACCTGCAGAGGGCGCCATGGGGGTCGGGTGCAGAGAGGATTGGGTGGCGGTTGAGGGCGGGTGGCCCGGTCCATGCTCACAGCCCCTGGCTGTTGGGATGTGGAATGTCACCTCACTGGGGGGCAAGGAGCCTGAGAGATACTGACTAGAGATAGTCGGGCTCACCTCCATGCACAGCATGGGCTCTGGTACCCGACTCCTGGAGAGGGGCTGGACGCTTCATTTTTCTGGCGTTGCCCACGGGGAGAGGCGGAGAGCTGGGGTTGCATTGCTTATTGCTCCCCAGCTCAGTCGGCATGTGTTGGAGTTCACTCTGGTGAACGAGGGGGTCGCATCCCTACGCCTTCGGGTCAGGGACAGGTCTCTCACCGTTGTCTCGGCCTATGGGCCGAGCAGCAGTGCAGAGTACCCGACCTTCCTGGAGTCCCTGGGAGGGGTACTAGATAGCGCTCCAACTGGGGACTCCATTGTTCTCCTGGGGGATTTCAACGCCCACGTGGGCGGCGACAGTGAGACCTGGAGGGGGTGATCGGGAAGCGCGGCCTCCCCGATCTGAGCCCGAGTGGTGTTCAGTTGTTGGACTTCTGTGCTAGTCAGTTTGTCCATCACAAACACCATGTTCGAGCACAAGGGTGTCCATAAGTGCAAGTGGCACCAGAACACCCTGAGCCGGAGGTCGATCGACTTTGTAGTCGTATCATCTGACCTTCGGCCACGTGTCTGACACTCCAGTAAAGAGGGGCAGAGCTGTCGACCGATCACTACCTGGTGGTGAGTTGGATCTGCTGGGAGGGGAGGAAGCCGGTCAGACCTGGCAGGCCCAAACGTATCGTGAGGGTCTGCTGGGAACGACTGGCGGAACCCTCTGTCAGGGAGGTCTTCAACTCCCACCTCCGGGAGAGGTTCTCCCAGATCTCGGGGGAGGTTGGAGACATGGAGTCCGAGTGGACCATGTTCTCCACCTCCATTGCTGATGCGGCCGCTCGTAGCTGTGGTCGCAAGGTCTCTGGTGCCTGTAGCGGCGGCAATCCCCGAACCCGGTGGTGGACACTGGAAGTAAGGGATGCCGTCAAGCTGAAGAAGGAGTCCTACTTATCTTTGGTGGTAGGTGGGACTCCAGAGGCAGCTGACAGGTACCGGCAGGCCAAGCGTGCCATAGCCCGTGCGGTCGCAGAAGCAAAAACTTGGGTCTGGGAGGAGTGTGGGGAGGCTATGGAGGAGGACTATCGGTCGGTCTCGAAGAGATTCTGGTAAACCGTCCAATGCCTCAGGAGGTGGAAGCAGCTCTCCACCGGCACCGTTTACGGTGCGGGTGGGGAGCTGTTGACTGACTGGGGATGTTGGGCGGTGGAAGGAGTACTTTGAGGATCTCCTCAATCCCATCGTCACGTCTCCTGAAGAGGAGGCAGAGACTGGGGACCCAGAGGCGGACTCATCCATTACCCAGGCGGAAGTCACTGAGGTGGTTGGAAAGCTCCTCGGTGGCAAGGCTCCTGGGGTGGATGAAATCCGTCCTGAGTACCTTAAGTCTCTGGATGTTGTGGGACTGTCTTGGCTGACATGCCTCTGCAACACTGCGTGGCGATCAGGGACAGTGCCTCTGGATTGGCAGACCGGGGTGGTGGTCCCTCTGTTTAAGAAGGGGGGCCGGAGGGTGTGTTCCAACTATAGAGGATCACACTCCTTAGCCTCCCCGGTAAGGTCTATTCCAGAGTACTGGAGAGGAGAATTCGACCGATGGTCAAACCTCGGATTCAGGAGGAGCAGTGTGGTTTTCGTCCTGGTCGCAGCACACTGGACCAGCTCTACACGCGCCATCGGGTGCTTGAGGGTTCACGGGAGTTCACCCAACCAGTCCACATGTGTTTTGTGGATCTGGAGAAGGCGTTCGACCGTGTCCCTCGGGGCACCCTGTGGGGAATGCTCCGGGAGTACGGGGTCCTTTGCTAAGGGCTATCCGGTCCTTGTACGACCGCAGCAGGAGCTTGGTTCGTATTGCCGGTAGTAAGTCAAACCTGTTTCCAGTGCACGTTGGCCTCCGCCAGGGCTGCCCTTTGTCACCGGTTCTGTTCATTATTTTTATAGACAGAATTTCTAGGAGCAGCCAGGGTGTAGAGGGGGTCTGGTTTGTGAACCACAGAATCTCGTCTCTGCTGTTTGCGGACGATGTGGTTCCGTTGGCTTCGTCAAATCAGGACCTTCAGCGTGCACTGGGGTGGTTTGCAGCTGAGTGTGAGGCATCGGATGAAAATCAGCACCTCCAAATCCGAAGCCATGGTTCTCGACCGGAAAGAGGTGCTTTGCCCTCGCCTCAAGTGGAGGAGTTTAAGTATCTAGGTGTCTTATTCATGAGTGAGGGACGGATAGAGCGTGAGATCGATAGACGGATCGGTGCAGCGGTCGCTGTATCGGTCCGTTGTGGTGAAGAGAGAGCTGAGTAGGGGGGCAAAGCTCTCGATTTACCGATCGATCTACGTTCTGATCCTCACCTATGGTCATGAGATTTGGCTCATGACCGAAAGAACGAGATCGCGGGTACAAGCGGCCGAGATGAGTTTCCTGCGCACGGTGGCTGGGCGCTCCCTTAGAGATAGGATGAGGAGCTCTGTCACTCGGGAGGAGCTCGGAGTCGAGCCACTGCTCCTCCACGTCGAAAGGAGTCAGTTGAGGTGGCTCGGGCATGTCCCATTGGAAGGAGGCCCCGGGGAAGACCCAGGACACGCTGGAAGGATTACATCTCTTGGCTGGCTTGGGAATGCCTTGGGGTTCCCCCGGAGGAGCTGGGGGAGGTGTGTGTGGATCGGGACGTCTGGGCGGCTTTGCTTGAGCTGCTGCCCCTGCGACCCAACTCCGGATAAAGCGGAAGAAAATGGATGGATGGATGAATTGAACAAAAAGTTTGTTTTTGCCACTAGACAAATTAAAAACCCTGTTGCAATCAGGGTTAATAATATTGAAAGAGTATGAAAATAAATTTCTTGGAGTGGCAATCGATCATATGCTTTGTTGGAAACCTCATATAAACAATGTAAAATCTAATGTCAAAAACTATTGCTATACTTTATAAAGGATGTCCTTAACAAAAAGTCACTATACATTATTGTTCATTACTACTTCCATATATTACCTCATATCTCTAGACAGTAAGTAACACATAACTCTTCCTATTTTTAGGATGCAAAAAACCTATAAAGATTATTAATGGATCAAATTATAGGGAATCAACTAACGCTTTGTTTATTGACAGCAATGCCTTCAAATTTGATCATTTAGTGGAATTTAAAATGGCACAGATAATGTATAAAGTACACAATAATTTACTTTGCCGCAATATTCAGAAGCTGTTTGAAATCATAGAGAGTCAATATGATTTGAAGGGAACAAGTATTTGCAAAAAATGTAAGATATGAACAAATATAAAGCAAAGATGTGTTTCTGCAAGAGGTGTTAATTTATGGAATAGCTGAATGAATTGAAAAGGTGTACTTCATTTTCATTATTTAAAAGCATGTTTAAAACTAATATTACAGAACTATATAAATCAAATAAGAATAATGTAATTTTTGGTTGTATTATGAAATTGTATTTATATATTTTTTCTAAAGTGCTTCAGCTTTTCTTTTTCGCTCTTATATTTCATATTGTTGAATTTGTTTTATAAAAAGGTTAGGCACAATCAGCTTGAGCTTCAGCCTATACCTTTTTGATTAGTGTCATCCCTTTTTGAAATGTTTTTTGTTGAATGTGTGTGTATGTATATATGTAATTGCATTTCATTTGGGGGGTTAAATGCTAATCAAATAAAGTTATCATCAGGACTTCAGAGATGGATCAAACAGGCCTAGAAAGTGTATTGTAGTGTTGACAAACTATTTTGTGATGTGTTGATTAAGTATTTCAGTTTAACTGTCCACTCAAGTTATCTGACAACCAGATTAAAAAAAAAAAAAACACACCACAGGAATTCAGTGTTCAACTACCAGTGTTTTTGGGCCCCACACATCCTAAAGTGCAGTTGGATAAATCAACTTTAATGTAGGACACATGCACACTTAACACTTTAAAGGTGCCTTCATTTGAGTCACTGCAGCACTGTGCAGACAATATTTTAGAGCATCATTAATGTGAAAAGCTGCAATCTAAACGTGCAATTCATAAATGCTTATTTCCCCCCCATGACTGCAGTGTGCACCTTATTCAATAATGTGACACGAACCAAAGGGCAATGAGTATAAATAGCATTATATACAACTCTATAGATTCAATACATTAAGATGAGCATTCTTTTTAGAGTAGTAGAATGCCAGTGGATAGTCCAAGTCTTTGATTTACCATTTGGAAAAGTTTGAACAATGAGAAGTTTAAAAATGAAGTAATTTCATTTAAGTCAGCATATCCAGGTATTTTTGAGAGATTTGTTTGTAAAGTTGAATCAAAGCAAAATTTCATCTGCACTTTATAAGAGAATCTCAGTCATGTCTGCAGCACATTCTGGGGGGAAAAAAAAACAACAAAAAAAAACATGTTGTGAACTCCATCTTACTGATTAGTGTACTATGACATCCCTAATGGTACCAACACTAACTGAAGCTGTGATAACCCCAGAACCATCACCTTCAGAGAAACACTGGAACTGTGTACATTTAATCCAGATCCACAGGCCTATAGTTATCAGATACATTTGTCCATCTTAACTGTATACCCACACTGATATGAAAGAACAAAGCAATATTTTCCTCATGCTGCTCCTACTGTAAGGCTTTCTTAACAAAAACTGCAGGCTGGTATAACTTTGTACCCATACGTCCTGCTCTGAAAACTCAGTTGCTTTAGCAAATCCATCATACTGCACGGACAAATCTAAGCCAGGATTTAAAAAAGTCTAAGATGGTCATTGTAGCCAGTTTCAACATTGTTCCCATGACTGGAAAACTACGCAAGTGCCAGGTTTTCCAGGATGCACGAGAACCCTGACTAATATGAACTTCTGAGCTCACAGGTTTGAACGCCTCTGTGTCACACTCACTAGTGTCTGCTGAATGGCCTGAGAGGCCGTGCTGGCAGTTTTCTGGCTTTCCTTAGCATCTTCCACCTTTTCCCTGATGTCAGGCAGAAGCTGCTTCAGCTCCTCCAGCTCCTTTTTCTCTTCTGCTGCGACATCTGCTTCCTCAATTGCCTTCTGCAGTAGGGCTTGTGAGGGACAGCAGTCATGCAACAGTGTTCCAGACAAAGTGGGTTTTACAGAAGTCATGCCATCTCGTTAAAATGAATGCAGCATAAAAAAAGATATTTGCTGAAAACTCTGGTCTGCAGTGGGAGGAAAGCACATGCTTACCCAGGCGGGTCTCGATGACCTTTATGGAGCTGTTGTAGTGCTGGATGGCCTGGCTATACTGATCCATGTAGCACAGGGTCGTGGCCACCTGGTAATGAGTTTCAGCCAGCAGACGACTGTGGGGAGGCAGGTGCTTCAACTGAAGGGCAAGGCACTCCTGGAAGTCTTCCAATGCCTGAGGATAGTTACCTGGTGCAGAAAGACAGGACAACCTCAATGTTGCAGCTTTTCTACAAGGTAAGACCCAAGTTATCCATCATTAGTATAGAAGGTAACTGACAATCTTGCAAATTTTGAAACAAGCAGCAAATTTGGCAAAACTTGAAAAACCCATTTGGCCACTTTATTTTTCAATATGATTGGAGCATCTTTTAATTTTGACCCCTACCTGGCTACAAATTGAAAATTTGACTACATTTGTCTAATCATAAATATTCCAAAAAGGTATAGTTTGGACCATCTGTGACTGAATGTTATGGAGTAAAAACGGCAAGAATGGTGACAAAGGTGAAGAGTTAAAGCTGCTCCAATTTTGTGGTGCAAATTATTGGTTGACCTGCAGGGATTAATAAATGGAATAGTTTTGAATGCTTGGTCTCCAAAGTAAAATGAAGCAATGTTGGTGTCCATTGGCTTCTATGACTGTTGCCCTGTAACATAACATGGTGCAAACTATTCTTTTAAAACCCTATTAACTCAACCAATAATTTGCATAACCTTTTATCAAAATTGGAGCAACTTTAACTTTTCACCCCTGTACAAACTAAAATTGACCTTTCTGGGTATGTTTTACCCCATTCAGTCAGGTAGTCCAAACTACACCTTTATGATCAGATGAATAATGTGATATAGTTCTCAATATGATTGGAGTATCTTAATTTTGACCCCGACATGGCTGCCAATTGAAAATTCAAGTGGCCACTCTAACAAAAGAGTAATGTCTAAGGAGTATTGGTGCTTCCATCACTATTTGCAGGATTTCTCTGTAATTGTCTGCTGCACTACAACCCCTGGCAATAATTATGGAATCACTGGCCTCAGAGGATGTTCATTCAGTTGTTTAATTTTGTAGAAAAAAAAAAAAAGCAGATCACAGACATGACACAAAACTAAAGTCATTCCAAATGGCAACTTTCTGGCTTTAAGAAACACTAAGAAATCAGGAAAAAAAAAAAAATTGTGGCAGTCAGTAACAGTCAGTCTACATCTAAAAAGGAGTGATCACACCTTGGAGAGCTGTTGCAACAAGTGGACTGACATGAATCATGGCTCCAACATCAGAGATGTCAATTGAAACAAAGGAGAGGATTATCAAACTCTTAAAAGAGGGTAAATCATCACACAATGTAGCAAAAGATGTTGGTTGTTCACAGTCAGCTGTGTCTAAACTCTGGACCAAACACAAACATGGGAAGGTTGTTAAAGGCAAACATACTGGTAGACCAAGGAAGACATCAAAGCGTCAAGACAGAAAACTTAAAGCAATATGTCTCAAAAATTGAAAATGAACAAAACAAATGAGGAACGAATGGGAGGAAACTGGAGTCAACGTCTGTGACTGGAACTGTAAGAAACTGCCTAAAGGAAATGGGATTTACATACAGAAAAGTAAACGAAAGCCATCATTAACACCTAAACAGAATCTACATTGGGCAAGGTGATGATGCTGGAACTTTTGTTTGGTGCCGTTGCAATGAGATTTATAAAGATGACTGCCTGAAGAGAACATGTAAATTTCCACAGTCGATGATATGGGGCTGCATGTCAGGTAAAGACACTGGGGAGATGGCTGTTATTACATCATCAATAAATGCACAAGTTTACGTTGATATTTTGGACACTTTTCTTATCTCATCAATTGAAAGGATGTTTGGGGATGATGACATTTTTCAAGATGATAATGCCTTTTGCCATAGAGCAAAAACTGAAAACATTCCTTGCAAAAAGACATAGGGTCAATATTATGGCCTGCAAATAGTCTGGATCTTAATCAATTGAAAAATCTTTGGTGGAAGTTGAAGAAAATGGTCCATGACAAGGCTCCAACCTGCAAAGCTGATCTGGCAACAGCAATCAGAGAAAGTTGAAGCCAGATTGATGAAGAGTACAGTTTGTCACTCATTAAGTCCATGCCTCAGAGACTGCAAGCTGTTATAAAAGCCAGAGGTGGTGCAACAAAATACTAGTGATGTGTTGGAGCGTTCTTTTGTTTTTCATGCCGTAATTTTTTCCTCAGAATTGAGTGATTCCATATTTTTTCCCCTCTGCTTGGTAAAAAAAAAAAAAAAAAAAAAAAAAAAAAAAAAAAAAAAAAAAAACAGTACTGACTGCCACAATTTTTTTTCCTGATTTCTTAGTGTTTCTTAAAGCCAGAAAGTTGCCATTTGAAATGACTTTAGTTTTGTGTCATGTCTGATCTCCTTTTTTTTTTTTTTTTTTTTACACAAAATTAAACAACTGAATGAACATTCGAGGCCGGTGATTCCATAATTTTTGCCAGGGGTTGTACATCAGATTTCTGTCCATGTGACAGCAGCTAATGTTGAGTAGATTGGCTCTACCTGCCATACATTGATTAGTCTGCAATCAAGTGATGTCAACTGACCAAGACACAGCACACCAGAGTCATACTTTCATTTTTTTGAGGGCTCAACTGCTACCTGCATTTACAAGTTGCAGTCATGTTGAAGTGGAGATCATTTTTGTGATGTCATTAATGGCAAGTACAGTAGTTGTAGACCGGTTCCATTGATAACCGTTCAATATGCAAAAACTAAAAGCAATCAGGGTGACCAACAATAAAGTGGATGCAACACTGGCTGTACCTGATTCAGC
This sequence comes from Thalassophryne amazonica, assembly GCF_902500255.1. Lineage (NCBI taxonomy): Eukaryota > Metazoa > Chordata > Actinopteri > Batrachoidiformes > Batrachoididae > Thalassophryne > Thalassophryne amazonica. The sequence goes on from NC_047112.1 coordinate 18,566,156, forward strand.
ACCAACTTCACCCAGTTTCAGGTAGGCCTGGGCTGCCATCAGCTGATCATCTTTATTGTCCTTTCTGTGCAGAGAGTGATCAAGCATTCCTTCATCACTTCACCGTCACGTGACATTAAATGCTTTCAAAGCCTAGATTTTGCACATTTCAGTTTATGACCTGCCACCAGGATGAAACCTTTCCTTGTACCTTTTGTAAATTACTTTAGCCACTTCAAGCATTTCCCATGCCAGCTGCAAGTTACCAACCTCCTCCTCTTCCTGAAAGGACAAACACACATCACCACAAGAACCTTGTAACAGCTGCAAAAATCCCCATGTCAAAGCCCAGACCTTTTCTTCACTTGTTCCCTCCCCTTCCTCCTCATCGCTATCATCATCTTCACCCTCATCTGCAAAGATCACAGGAGAATTAGAGAACTCCTTCCTCCATACACAAACAACCCACCAGGTCAGATGGAGTACCCTTCACCTTAAACACCCACAAGTGACTTCCTGAAAAGGTTTCCCAGCTTGTGCTCCACCCACTCAAACTGTGCTCCATGTTTAAAGATCTACTACCCTCTGCATCATCATCATCTTGTACTGCTGCAGTGCCAGACTCATCTCCTGCTTCCTTCACGTCACTCTCAGGTTCACACACAGGAGACTCTGCGGGACCATCGGTCACAGTAGCAGCACCCAAGCTTCCCTTGGAAGCTCCCTGGACTGGCTGAGGCTCTTCCTCTTTCACAGGAGGATCGGATTGTTCTCCTGATTCAGTCTCAGCATCTTTGACTGGAGGTTCTGTTGCACTGGCCTCTTCCTTCACCTCAGCAGCCCCATATCCTTCTGTCGATTCCAGCTTGTCAGCCACTTCCTTCTTTGCATCCTCTGCCATGGCATCATAAACCTGCTTTCGCAGCTCCTCTCTGGTTTTTTCTGTGCCAGGAGTTTGTGGCGTTAGTCTAACCAGCAGATGGGTCATCTTGAAATTACAGTTTGGCCATAACATTTAAATCTGTGCTAAGAAGCTACACACAGTAAACAGATAGGCTGCTGTTCCTTCCAGTTACATATAGGGGCGACATAACTACCTGGTTCCCAATCCAAAAAACCACAGGTGGTGTCTGAGCTTATAAAACTAAGTTCACCTTTTAGATAAAGTCAAACAGTTTATTAACTCTAAAAACCAATTAAATCTATTCTTGTTGGGGACATGTGTGCAGACTCAAAAAAAGAGGTTTGAAACCAGCAATTTAACAGATTCTCTCTAGTTGTGTTTAGAAGATTTTTGGCAACAGCCTCTCACACTAACTTTAGCACCTAACATTACTAAACCATTGTCATTTTAGATAAAAGAATCTTACTGCAGTGCCACATTTGAGATGTTTGGGGGTGGGCTCAATACGAACTATACGGTTCAACTCATGTGGGATTGATGATACTATCACTAAAGCACATCTGACAACTTTTGAACTAAAGCCGATTAAGTTAATAACCGCATTCACAAAAAATGATGTTTGCATTTTGTTACTTTAGTGTGTAAAAATCCACAATTACTAGATGTCTTCGACGTTCCACTGGTAAGACACTGACCGTTGAGGTTGCTCGCACTCTCAATGTTTGAGTCACTTGGTTGTTGCTCTTCCTCCGATTCTTCAGGGACTCCTTCCAGGGCATTACCAAGAACACTGTTCTCCATCCTATTAAACACCCCACAACAGATTAATAACAGCACACAACATGAAAAATGTAAGTTTTTTTTTCTCTCATCACACCAACCTGGCAAGCTCCAGGAGGGACTTCCCACACAAGAAAAAAGCTTCACCACACTCATCTGCAGTGTCTCCATACTTTGATGCCCTAAATAAGTCAAAAAGGATAGCTATAACATCCCAAGTAGAAATACTGAAAGACAACACACTTAATAGCTAATTTAAGAGCCACAAGATCTACAAATTATGGAAAATGAGAGCAAGTGCCAAGTACAGAAATGGAACAGCTGGTTTCATTTAAAAACAAACAAAAAAAATGTACATTAAAAAATGTGATCCAGATTCTTGTATTACATATTAGTTTCATAAATATTAAACATTAAGGCTCTGGTGCAGACATTTCAGTGGTCAATGGATGTTACTTTTGGGCAGAGTACAGACTAGAGGCCAGTATTACCAACCAAAACCCAAAGCACTGGTTTTCATGGGTGATCTTTAGTCCCATTTTAGAGAATTGATGGTTCAAGAGACATCAAGATGAGGGAGATAATGGTCCAGTGGTTAAAGCGTTGGGCTTGAGACCAGAGGATCCTCAGTTCAAATCCCAACCTGACCGGAAAAATTAAGGTCCTTAATCTCCTAGTTACACCTGGTGTGTAGTGAGTACCTTGTATGGCAGCACGCTCACACTGGGGTGAGTGTGAAGCATTATTCTATGGCGCTTTGAGCATCTGATGCAGATGGAAAAGCACTAACTAATGCCGTCCATTTACATCAAACACATCTGATAAGAGGTACCACATTTTCAAACAAAGCCACAGAATACCCAATTTAATTTCCTGTGACTCAAAAAATATAAAGTGCTGTTACTGGTGGAATATCAGACCTCAAACCAAGGTCAAGGTCCTTGACTGGGTCAAGCAACCCAGTCCAGTTGAAGATTCAAGCTTCCCTACGACCTCAAAAAAAAGTTTAAAAGCAGACAGAAATAAGTACGAGTACACTGCGGGTCATATCTGAGGGACAATGCTTCGGCCCCGATCAGTCAAATATGCTGCCATCAAGTTACCATGGAACAATGATCAACGTTTGTATGGTACAGTTAGTCTTTAGTTTGTAATTTTAGAAAAAAAAAAGTAGAGCTGAAGTTGCAGGACACCACTTCCATTGGCATTTGAAAAAGGCAAAACGCTTGAGCTTCATGCAACGTTGGGTGATCGGCACCTGACCCTGCCTTCCAGCACCATCACACTCGAAGTTTCTGGGGCAAGCCCTACTACCCGACAGCCTACATTACAGACCTGTCATATGAGGTTTATTAGAAAACTAACCGGCAGTTTGTTTTATTTATTATATATATACATATATATATATATATATATATATATATATATAGATATAGATTTGAATCACATGCGATTACACCAGACATGCTTGAACCCTCGTGCGCATGCGTGAGTTTTTTCCCCCACACGTGTCGGTGACGTCATCCGCCTGTGGGCAGGCTTTGAGTGAGCACTGGTCCAGCCCTCTTGGCTGGAATCCTTTGAGACGCTGCTGGAAACGGCGCGTGTTGCTTTATCAAAATTTTTTCAGGACCTGTGAGGGATATCCGAGTGGACACTATTCGAGAAATTCAGCTGGTTCTCGGTGAAAAGTTTAACGGCTGAGAGATTGTGGAGTTTCTTTCGCTTTAAGGACAGCTCACAAAGTGGATCGGCGCGGCGCGGTCGGAGGTGGTGTCCGTCTGGCTGTTTCGAGCTGAAGACATCCTAATTTAAGGCTCTGTTCACCCAGGTTGTCGTCAGAGAACAGAGAAGTTTCAGAAGAAGTCGGCATGAGGAGTTTATGCGGACATTCCACTGTTAAAGGAGATTTTGTAATGAAAGAACGTGCGGACGAATTTGCCAAGTCGGTTCCGTGACGACGACGCAAATCCGTCTGCGCCGCAACAGGAAAAACACCTCCGTGTTGAAAACCATTTGTAAAATTCAGGAGGCTTTTGATGGCTTTCAACAAGTGAGTATCTGAGAAATTGTTTAACAGCTGGGCATGTTCCAACTTATCCGTTAAGGTTTCCAATGGAGGCGTTTTTCCTGTCGCGACCCCCCGCGGTCGGGTCCAGCCCGACATGCGAATCTGCCCGCACGTTCTTTCATTACAAAATCTCCTTTAACAGTGGAAGGCTTCCGTTTTGCAATTTGCAACAGTTGCAATTTTCTGTGTTCTGCTGTATCTGTTAGCTGTTTGAACTGAGCTGTTTGAGTTCTTTGAATTAAGTCTTTTTCAAGACTTTTTTACTTTTTTTTTTACTTTTTCACCGTGCTCCAACGCCTAAAGAAGACCTCTAACGGTCGAAGCATCGCGACGGAGCACTTTTATCAGCTAACCTTCATCAGCGTTGGCAAGCTAACTAGCTTGCTAACGCTTTCGTTTTTATTTTATTTTTTAGCACTGTTGTCGTGCTGCTCCACAGCCTGCCTAGTGGATTTTTATTTTATTTTAGCACTGTTGTGTGTTACCTGTGCTGCTCCACAGCCTGTCCAGTGGATTTTTATTTTATTTTAGCACTGTTGTCGTGCGTTACCTGTGCTGCTCCACAGCCTGTCCAGTGGATTTTTATTTTATTTTAGCGCTGTTGTCGAGCGTTACCTGTGCTGCTCCACAGCCTGTCCAGTGGATTTTTATTTTATTTTTTAGCACTGTTGTCGTGTGTTACCTGTGCTGCTCCACAGCCTGTTCAGTGGATTTTTACCTGTGCTGCTCCACAGCCTGTCCAGTGGATTTTGATTTTTATTTTTTTTTTTTAGCACTGTTGTCGTGTGTTACCTGTGCTGCTCCACAGCCTGTCCAGTGGATTTTTATTTTATTTTTTACCACTGTTGTCGTGTGTTACCTGTGCTGTTCCACAGCCTGTCCAGTGGATTTTTATTTTATTTTTTACCACTGTTGTCGTGTGTTACCTGTGCTGTTCCACAGCCTGTCCAGTGGATTTTTATTTTATTTTTTACCACTGTTGTCGTGTGTTACCTGTGCTGCTCCACAGCCTGTCCAGTGGATTTTTATTTTATTTTTTAGCACTGTTGTCGTGTGTTATCTGTGCTGCTCCACAGCCTGTCCAGTGGATTTCTATTTTATTTTTTACCACTGTTGTCGTGTGTTACCTGTGCTGCTCCACAGCCTGTCCAGTGGATTTTTATTTTATTTTTTACCACTGTTGTCGTGCGTTACCTGTGCTGCTCCACAGCCTGTCTAGTGGTTTTTTGTTTTGTTTTGGCACCGTTGTCGTGCGTTACCTGTGCTGCTCCACAGCCTGTCCAGTGGATTTTGATTTTGATTTTATTTTTTTTAGCACTGTTGTCGTGCGTTACCTGTGCTGCTCCACAGCCTGTCCAGTGGATTTTTATTTAGCACTGTTGTCGTGCGTTACCTGTGCTGCTCCACAGACTGTCTAGTGGATTTTTATTTTGTTTTAGCACTGTTGTCGTGCGTTGCCTGTGCTGCTCCACAGCCTGTCCAGTGGATTTTTATTTTTATTTTATTTTTTAGCACTGTTGTCGTGCGTTACCTGTGCTGCTCCACAGCCTGTCTAGTGTCGGATTCCCTGTTTGGGAATCCGCTAGCTTAGCGTAGCTACTAGCTCTTAGCCGTTTTAGCATGGCGGCTTCTCCTGTCTCTCCCGTACTTTTCTGCTCTGGGTGTGAAATGTTTAGTTATTCCTCGGCCTCTTTTAGCAGTAACGGTACTTGTAGTAAGTGCAGCTTATTCGTAGCTTTGGAGGCCAGGCTGGGCGAATTGGAGGCTCGGCTCCGCACCGTGGAAAATTCTACAGCTAGCCAGGCCCCTGTAGTCGGTGCGGACCAAGGTAGCTTAGCCGCCGTTAGTTCCCCCCTGGCAGACCCCGTGCAGTCGGGAAAGCAGGCTGACTGGGTGACTGTGAGGAGGAAGCGTAGCCCTAAACAGAAGCCCCGTGTACACCGTCAACCCGTTCACATCTCTAACCGTTTTTCCCCACTCGACGATACACTCGCCGAGGATCAAACTCTGGTTATTGGCGACTCTGTTTTGAGAAATGTGAAGTTAGCGACACCAGCAACCATTGTCAATTGTCTTCCGGGGGCCAGAGCAGGCGACATCGAAGGACATTTGAAATTGCTGGCTAAGGCTAAGCGTAAATTTGGTAAGATTGTAATTCACGTCGGCAGTAATGACACTCGGTTACGCCAATCGGAGGTCACTAAAATTAACATTGAATCGGTGTGTAACTTTGCAAAAACAATGTCGGACTCTGTTGTTTTCTCTGGGCCCCTCCCCAATCAGACCGGGAGTGACATGTTTAGCCGCATGTTCTCCTTGAATTGCTGGCTGTCTGAGTGGTGTCCAAAAAATGAGGTGGGCTTCATTGATAATTGGCAAAGCTTCTGGGGAAAACCTGGTCTTGTTAGGAGAGACGGCATCCATCCCACTTTAGAGGGAGCAGCTCTCATTTCTAGAAATCTGGCCAATTTTTTGGGATCCTCCAAACTGTGACTGTCTAGCGTTGGGACCAGGAGGCAGAGCTGTGGTCTTATACACCTCTCTGCAGCTTCTCTCCCCCTGCCATCCCCTTATTACCCCATCCCCGTAGAGACGGTGCCTGCTCCCAGACCACCAATAACTAGCAAAAATCTATTTAAGCATAAAAATTCAAAAAGAAAAAATAATATAGCACCTTCAATTGCGCCACAGACTAAAACAGTTAAATGTGGTCTATTAAACATTAGGTCTCTTTCTTCTAAGTCCCTGTTGGTAAATGATATAATAATTGATCAACGTATTGATTTATTCTGCCTAACAGAAACTTGGTTACAGCAGGATGAATATGTTAGTTTAAATGAGTCAACACCCCCGAGTCACACTAACTGTCAGAATGCTTGTAGCACGGGCCGGGGCGGAGGATTAGCAGCAATCTTCCATTCCAGCTTATTAATTAATCAAAAACCTAGACAGAGCTTTAATTCATTTGAAAGCTTGTCTCTTAGTCTTGTCCATCCAAATTGGAAGTCCCAAAAACCAGTTTTATTTGTTATTATCTATCGTCCACCTGGTCGTTACTGTGAGTTTCTCTGTGAATTTTCAGACCTTTTGTCTGACTTAGTGCTTAGCTCAGATAAGATAATTATAGTGGGCGATTTTAACATCCACACAGATGCTGAGAATGACAGCCTCAACACTGCATTTAATCTATTATTAGACTCTATCGGCTTTGCTCAAAAAGTAAATGAGTCCACCCACCACTTTAATCATATTTTAGATCTTGTTCTGACTTATGGTATGGAAATAGAAGACTTAACAGTATTCCCTGAAAACTCCCTTTTGTCTGATCATTTTTTAATAACATTTGCATTTACCCTGATGGACTACCCTGCAGTGGGGAATAAGTTTCATTACACTAGAAGTCTTTCAGAAAGCGCTGTAACTAGGTTTAAGGATATGATTCCTTCTTTATGTTCTCTAATGTCATATACCAACACAGAGCAGAGTAGCTACCTAAACTCTGTAAGGGAGTTAGAGTATCTTGTCAATAGTTTTACATCCTTATTGAAGACAACTTTGGATGCTGTAGCTCCTCTGAAAAAGAGAGCTTTAAATCAGAAGTGTCTGACTCCGTGGTATAACTCACAAACTCGTAGCTTAAAGCAGATAACCCGTAAGTTGGAGAGGAAATGGCGTCTCACTAATTTAGAAGATCTTCACTTAGCCTGGAAAAAGAGTTTGTTGCTCTATAAGAAAGCCCTTCGTGAAGCTAGGACATCTTTCTACTCATCACTAATTGTAGCCAGGATTGTAGCCAGGCTGACAAAGAGTCAGAGCTCTATTGAGCTGAGTATTCCATTAACTTTAACTAGTAATGACTTCATGACTTTCTTTGCTAACAAAATTTTGACTATTAGAGAAAAAATTACTCATAACCATCCCAAAGATGTATCGTTATCTTTGGCTGCTTTCAGTGATGCCGGTATTTGGTTAGACTCTTTCTCTCCGATTGTTCTGTCTGAGTTATTTTCATTAGTTACTTCATCCAAACCATCAACATGCTTATTAGACCCCATTCCTGCCAGGCTGCTCAAGGAAGTCCTACCATTATTTAATGCTTCAATCTTAAATATGATCAATCTATCTTTGTTAGTTGGTTATGTACCACAGGCCTTTAAGGTGGCAGTAATTAAACCATTACTTAAAAAGCCATCACTTGACCCAGCTATCTTAGCTAATTATAGGCCAATCTCCAACCTTCCTTTTCTCTCAAAGATTCTTGAGAGGGTAGTTGTAAAACAGCTAACTGATCACCTGCAGAGGAATGGTCTATTTGAAGAGTTTCAGTCAGGTTTTAGAATTCATCATAGTACAGAAACAGCATTAGTGAAGGTTACAAATGATCTTCTTATGGCTTCGGACAGTGGACTTATCTCTGTGCTTGTTCTGTTGGACCTCAGTGCTGCTTTTGATACTGTTGACCATAAAATTTTATTACAGAGATTAGAGCATGTCATAGGTATTAAAGGCATTGCGCTGCGGTGGTTTGAATCATATTTGTCTAATAGATTACAGTTTGTTCATGTAAATGGGGAATCTTCTTCACAGACTAAAGTTAATTATGGAGTTCCACAAGGTTCTGTGCTAGGACCAATTTTATTCACTTTATACATGCTTCCCTTGGGCAATATTATTAGACGGTATTGCTTAAATTTTCATTGTTACGCAGATGATACCCAGCTTTATCTATCCTTGAAGCCAGAGGATACACACCAATTAGCTAAACTGCAGGATTGTCTTACAGACAAAGACATGGATGACCTCTAATTTCCTGCTTTTAAACTCAGATAAAACTGAAGTTATTGTACTTGGCCCCACAAATCTTAGAAGCATGGTGTCTAACCAGATCGTTACTCTGGATGGCATTTCCCTGATCTCTGGTAATACTGTGAGAAATCTTGGAGTTATTTTTGATCAGGATATGTCATTCAAAGCGCATATTAAACAAATATGTAGGACTGCCTTTTTGCATTTACGCAATATCTCTAAAATCAGAAAGGTCTTGTCTCAGAGTGATGCTGAAAAACTAATTCATGCATTTATTTCCTCTAGGCTGGACTATTGTAATTCATTATTATCAGGTTGTCCTAAAAGTTCCCTAAAAAGCCTTCAGTTGGTTCAGAATGCTGCAGCTAGAGTACTGACGGGGACTAGCAGGAGAGAGCATATCTCACCCGTGTTGGCCTCCCTTCATTGGCTTCCTGTTAATGCTAGAATAGAATTTAAAATTCTTCTTCTTACTTATAAGGTTTTGAATAATCAGGTCCCATCTTATCTTAGGGACCTCGTAGTACCATATTACCCCATTAGAGCGCTTCGCTCTCAGACTGCGGGCTTACTTGTAGTTCCTAGGGTTTGTAAGAGTAGAATGGGAGGCAGAGCCTTCAGCTTTCAGGCTCCTCTCCTATGGAACCAGCTCCCAATTCAGATCAGGGAGACAGATACCCTCTCTACTTTTAAGATTAGGCTTAAAACTTTCCTTTTCGCTAAGGCTTATAGTTAGGGCTGGATCGGGTGACCCTGGACCATCCCTTGGTTATGTTGCTTTAGACGTAGACTGTGGGGGGGTTCCCATGATGCACTGTTTTTCTTTTTGCTCCGTATGCATCACTCTGCATTTAATCATTAGTGATCGATCTCTTTTTCCTGGTTCTTTCCCTCAGCCCCAACCAGTCTCAGCAGAAGACTGCCCCTCCCTGAGCCTGGTTCTGCTGGAGGTTTCTTCCTGTTAAAAGGGAGTTTTTCCTTCCCACTGTGGCCAAGTGCTTGCTCATAGGGGGTCGTTTTGACCGTTGGGGTTTTTCATGATTGTTGTATGGCCTTGCCTTGCAATGTGGAGCGCCTTGGGGCAACTGTTTGTTGTGATTTGGCGCTATATAAGAAACAAGTTGATTGATTGATTGATTGATTGAATGTCCGCATAAACTCCTCATGCCGACCTCTTCCGAAACTTCTGTTCTCTGACGACGACCTGGGTGAACAGAGTCTGAAATGTGGAATTTTTCAGCTTGGAACAGCGAGACGATGCCACCTCGGAGCGCAGATCACCGTCAGCCGTCCTTAAAGCGACAGACCAAAATCTCTCATCAGCTGTTAAAATTTTTACAGAAAGCCAGCTGAATTTATCGAATGGTGTCCACTCAGTTGTGCCTTACAGTTTTGAAAAAATTTTGATCAAACAAAGCAGCAGTCTGAGCCATTCCTAAACAATGGAAAAAAAAAAAAACGAGGGTGGGCCACTCCTCACTCAAAGACTGCCCACAGGCGAATAATGTAACCGACAGGCGTGAAAACACTCACATGCCCACGAGGGTTCAAGCATGTCTGATGTAAACACACGTGATTCAAATCCATATGGTTTTTGAAAAAAAAAAAAATAAATAAGGTCAGATACTTTTCTAATAGACCTCATATCTTGATGATTTAGCTGCCGTATGCTCTGTTTCCATTGAGTGATTCAGGTTGGAACAATTAAGTCTGACTTGCGCTTCCACTGCCAGCAGTAACCTTTTTTGGTTAAGCAAAGCATGTTGATGCTGACATGCACGTAATGAAGCGCACATGCCGACTGCTGAAAAGTTGACACATGCTGTCGTGAATGAATGAAGCGCCATGACTTTCTTGTTCTGGGACAAAACGCAGACATTCTCTGGATCAGACTGAGAAACACACCTGGAGCAGACAGAGGGCTTTATTTTAAAACCACCTCATTCCTTTAGCCATGACAAAGAACTTAAATATTTTCAGATGTCAGTTTCCAAAAAGTTTGTCAGGCTGTGATGATGAATCCGACCGAAACGGCATAACAGATAAGATTATGACGTTACATTTACGTACTGTGTGAACGATATTTGAGACAGTCTGAACCATCCCCCTTAATTGTGGAGCCAATCAATGCACAGCAGCAGATTAGCGCCTCCCTTTTGTAACGAGACCATAATTTGTGACCCCAGCTGAAGAGTGCCCCCCCCCAAAAAACTTGGTTATGTCGGTACCCGTTCTTAAATCTGGATGCGGAAATGCACAGTACGCCATTATACTGTAGCTGACACGTTCAGTAAGTTCTGTGGTCGTCTAGAACATGTCAATATGCACCGGGGATAAGTTTCATATGCTACACATTGGTTTAAAGCAAGGTACTCATCAGTTTTGGGTATGCTTGACATTAGTAACGTGTGTCAGCAATTGTACAACGTACCTGCAACCTATGGTCCACGTATGTGTCATACACTGGCATGTGTTGAAAATATACATGTACAAGATTTTTTGATGGCCTCACCATACTACGATGTACACAGAGTGCTTTTAACTTATACAAAACTTAGATGTACGCCAGCGCATTTTTAATACATCGGCATACACAGGCAAAATCATCAAGTCATGACAGGGCCTTTAGTTCAGCAACACCGTTTAAGTTAAAATAGCACTCACAGCATGCTGCAGGCATCCTGGAAGACACTGACAGCAGAAACTACATCCCCCATCACCAGATGCCTGTTCCCTGTGCCAATCAGCTTCTTTGCTTCCTCCATGACGTCATGACTGCAGAGAGAAGTTGCACCTGACAACCAAAAAGTTCACCTACACATTTAATAATAGCAGCCAGGCTTGTTGTGTAGACATCTACCTGTCAGCGGCAGCAGCCGATGAGGAGCAAGGCTTTTCCTCTGCACTGAGGAAAGAGTTCAAAACTGAGCAGTTAGTTTGTGAAGCTTTTCATCATGTAACAGCACAACTATTTCTAAATCTAAATCATGCTTCTACACATCTAAAGTAGCAGCTACACATGGATGTTTACATTAGAACTTATAACCTGCTGTTTACCACAAGAGTGACGGCCTACTTTAGTATTCAATAACATTCCATTTGAAGTCAACTGGACAGACATGTAACCAACTACAACTTTTTTTTCTGGGGAGAGAAATTCTGATTCACTTCACCTTGAAGCACGGTACAGTCACATGCCCAGTTCTGGATCATTGCCAGTTCCAGATCACTGCTGTAGTATTTGCGCCGCCGTTTCTTGTAATCAGCGTGAATAAGCTAATATTTGGTACCAATGGAAAGACCGATTTGTCTACAAACGACCACAAGCTCGACTGGATCCACCCATCTTTGTGATCAGCAGAAGAATCAAAACATCCTGGTCTCCGTGGTGTGCACGCGTTTTCTGACTCACTCATTTGTGCAAGTGTGAAAGTGACGATCTCGAAGACGTAGCAAAGGTGAGTTAGCCATTCGGTGTCACTGGTTCTAGAGTGGGAAGTTACTTACATGGGTAGAAAATGTCTGTGTTATGTCTTGCTGTTAAATTGCTGCACGCATTTATCTGACGTGAAAATTTGCCGGCTGTGGATCACTGAAGCAGCAGTCTCGTGTCAGTACTTGTGACCCATGTGTACTTTGGGGGTCATCAATGTCACAAATGGGCATGAATGTGGGTTTTTTTTATTTTTTAATTCGGGAGAAATCTCACCTCCACATATTTAAAACCCTCCGTTGCTCTCCATCTCTAACAACATAAGGTGCAAAATGATAGCAAGTTGTAGGGATGAGACAATCTCCCGATCAAGGCTTGCATGCGCATTCCATCGATGCGTGTTTATCGTTGTGCGCAGAGAATTCCCCACAAAGATCGCTTCTTTCATTGTCTCGCTGGGGTTTTGTCCCATGGAATTCCTTGTAATGACGTAGGCAGGAAGTTCCTGTCCGGTTCAATTCTGCTGTTTCTTTCATGTACTTTGTACGTGCTGAAAATTTTGCTCAACTTTACCAAGCGTAAAAACCACGATTGCCTTTACAGCACTCATTCAAAGGTAAGTAGCCCTAAAATATAATATTTCGTGGACATAATGATGAAGTTTCATGACAATCTGAAATTGAGAACGCAAAAATGACCGTGCGTAATTGATCTATAGGAAAAAATAGATTTTTTTTTTTAAGACTAAAATTACCATAGCTTCTTTATTTCTTAAAGAATCTTGGTGTCAATTTCTTTGTTTTTTCAAAAGAAAAATTTATGGACTTTAATTTTTTGTCTCGTCCCTACAAGTTGGGGCATCTTGTACTATGCTGACCCACTTCATTGAGTTAAAAGCTTAGGGGGAGATGTCAAAATCCAAGAATGTTTATTACCACAGATTTTTATTTTATCTTCATTTATTATTTAAAAACACTTCATTTTTTGCTCGTAAAAACGTATTACAGTACCTTTCGAAACTAAGTAAATTCTCATTTAATAAGTATAATTTATAGCATTTTGTGTTCAAAACACATTATGTGTATCATTCTGCATTAGAAGGGCTCCAGCCAGATGCCAGGAATGACCCTAAAGTGGCACAGAGTGACGTGATCCAGAACCGGACAAAGTGATCCATTTCCGGCAAATATTTGCACCACACATAATGTGGCTTCACAATTTAAGTAGAATGGCTACCCCATACTGACTTTTTCAGCTAGATAACATCCAAATACCCAATAAAGGATATTCAGTTGCATTATGGCTCCGTATAGCGGGACTTTCAAAAAAGTGATCCAGAACTGGGTAACTGACTGCACTTGTTAGCCAACTAGCTGCTCGCTAGAGAGAGTCATTAGTTACGGCTACTTAACCAGAGTTTACCAACACAAGGGAGCTGTAAGTGACCCCAAAAACCTCATAACTAAAATGAGTAAGGTTTTGTAAAAACACCGAAACCAGAGCGAATTCAAACGTTAAATGAGGTCACCGTCGCTAGCCGCGCAGACGCAGGACGAGCTAGCTGTGTTACCTTTCAACCTTACACACACACAAACAGGACGGGGTTTTACCTCCCAGACTCTGACGAAGCTGACGGCTCCTCTGGCATATTTGTGTTTTTTCCAGGGACGCAAGCACTGGTAAAGAAGAAGCAAACTAATGAGAAGAACGAGAGGGAGAGAGAAAAAAAAAAAACACAAACACACGGCTCCTGACGGTCTTTGTTGGCGCGCTTAAATAGCGAAAAAAGCTTCCTACTTCCGCTTGTCTTAGAACGCGGGAGTTTGTTCTTAAAGGGGCCGCAACATGATTTATAATGATTTATGAATAATAATGCATTTATTTATTTAGCAGTCACTTCCAGACTAATGCGGGTAAAACCTTCACCGTTTACGGTTTTCTCCTTCGCCGTAAAACCTTCCCTGTTGAAGGAGAAAACGTGTTTTACTCCCTTCTTTCCTCTGTCGACATTTTTTTGTTTGAAATCCTGAACGGCAAAGAAGCGCTTTGTCACTGTGGTTTGTTTCATGCACAGATTGTATATCGATATAGCGATATTGTAATATGTAATTATACAAGTTGTGTAGGAAATATACTCTAGAAAAGGTGCTTCGCCGTCCCATTTTTCACAGCCTCGTTGGCGCAGTAGGCAGCGCGTCAGTCTCATAATCTGAAGGTCGTGAGTTCGAGCCTCACACGGGGCAGCTTTTTTTTTTTTTTTTTTTTTTTAATCTGCGATAAGATTCTGCTCTTTTACAAATTGTTTTGTGACCAAGACATGCCTCACAAAGAAAAATAAGTTCAATCTCTAAAAAAAAAAAATTGCACACACACACACACAAATATATATACTATACCACTTCACCATGAAGATGGATAACTGGTGATACAAAATGCAACGCTTGCACTGTGCGTAATTTCCCCAATCACAGCACTTCTTCTGGATTGTCTGGGTGTCTTGGTGGCTTTCCTCACTCTTCTCCTTCTTGCACAGTCACTCAGTTTTTGAGAAGTGTCTACCACACAGATTTACCATAGAGTGCCATACTATTTGTATTTCTTCATAACTAATGTAAGTTCAAGACATATTCAGTGACTTGGAAATGTTTATGTATCCATCCCCTGACTTGCCTGAAGAAAACTGTCAATTAAACTAATTATTTACAGGTATTATACCAAAGGGGGTAATTACTTATGCAAACCATCATCTTGGCTTTTATATTTTCAATTAATTTATATCAAGTTGTAGAGATTTACTTTCAGTTTGTGTCTAAGGAAGATAATATTAGAAATGTTTATATAGGGAAGCCTGATTTACTTTTTGTATTTGAAATGCCATAAACAAATTAAAATGCGTGAAATACCAAGGGGCTGAATACTTTTGCAAGCCACTGTGTGTGTGTGTATGTGTGTGTATATATATATATATATATATATATATAAAATGCAGTTAATGCATTACTCCTTCATGGGGAGCTTAGAACTTTTCAGCCTACCCTTGTGTATATATATATATATATATATATATATATATATATATATATATATATATATATATATATATATATATATATATATATATATATATATATATATAGTAGACTAGAATAGAATAGAATAGACATTTATTCTCATTGCATTTCTACCAGGAAATTCTTGTGGCACTTTCCAAACAGCTATACACAAAAAAACAACTTTTGTTATGTGGGCCGCTGAAGAGGAGGTACTGCTCGCCCACCACCACCAGAGGGCACCCTGCTTGGAGTGCGGGCTCCAAGCACGAGAGGGCGCCAGACCCAGAAGAAGTGACAGCTGTCATTCTTCCTCTGCACCAGCTGTCACTCGTTCATCATCATCACCACCATAAAGGCTGGACTGCAACTCCACCTCCTCGCCGAGAAATCGACTACCAGTACCAAAGTAACTTCTCTGCTGACTGTGTGTGTAATAACTTGAACTTCTATTGCAGCCGTTTTTCCTGGAGTGTTGCCTTATCTAGAGGACTGGCGTTTGGTGTGACAGCGACGGCTTCGCCCCACACCCCATCTCAGATAAGTGCACACGAGTGTGTGTGATTTGGAGGTGGAGGTGCTCCCTCCTAACTGTATTTGGACTGTGAATTACTGAGTGTGCGGACTCACACTCACACATCATATCTCTGCTTTCTACCAGCAGTACCAGGGTCGACAGCCGAAGACAGAGGCCACCTGGGGACTCGGGATTTGGCGGCTCCGGTGTTCTTCAGACCGTTGGTGGTGGAGGCCGTGTGGGACGCGGCTTCTCTCTCGTCAGGGGTCTTCTATCTTCGAGCCTGCCCACACGTCACCTGGTGTTTATTGACTCTGCAAATTCTGTGACTTTAGTTGTGTATTATCACAACATTAAATTGTTACCTTTTGGCTTACTCATTGTCCGTTCATTTGCGCCCCCTGTTGTGGGTCCGTGCTACGACACCTTTCCCAACAACTTTAACAAACAACAAATAGCTTCAGAGGACAGCAATACCTTGTTAAAATACAAAAAAAAAAAAAAAAAGTGGGGAGTTGATGGTCTCGTGGTTAAGCATTGGGCTTGAGACCAGAGGATGCTTGATTCAAACCCCAGCCTGACTGGAAAATCATGAAGGACCCTTTGGCAAGATTGCAGAATAGTGACTGAAATAGCCATCAGAATTGATTAATTTTCAGAAAACTGGGACAATAGCATAAGGAGAACAAGGTGTTTATGCATTATTAATAATATTGAATTGTATTTCTACAACCGATTATGGTATCACGTACAAACACTATAAGATTACATGGTCTGGTGAATATTATCACTGGCATCCTGTCCAGGCTGCACCCTGCTTCATGCCCTACAACTGCTGGGATAGGCTCCAGCCACCTGTGACCCTTACGTGAGAGAGGTTATCCATGAGATCGACTTTATCTAAAGTCTGGGTCTTTTAGTGAAGCTTTGGGCTAGTGGCCGGCGATCACTTAAATATTTCTTCTGTTTTTCTTGTTGCTTAATGCTGACAAATTATACCTTATTTGTTGTGTTTCTGCCACCTGATTCTGATTTTTTTTTCCTTCTCTCTGTTTGAGGTGTGGCTCCATCCAGAAGTGAGAGTGGGTGTCTTCTTCTGCAGGCCTCCTGGACACCAGCATGGACTCCCAAAATTTTGTGTATATTTGTATATGGTCAAGTGTGTCAGTTGCATGGTTCAAGCAGAGGGTCACCCCTTTGAGTCTGGTCTGCTTGAGGTTTCTTCCTCAAAGGTTGTTGTAATTTGGCGCTATATAA
This sequence comes from Thalassophryne amazonica, assembly GCF_902500255.1. NCBI lineage: Eukaryota > Metazoa > Chordata > Actinopteri > Batrachoidiformes > Batrachoididae > Thalassophryne > Thalassophryne amazonica. The sequence goes on from NC_047112.1 coordinate 18,582,953, forward strand.
ATGAAATAAATTAATTAAAAAAAATTAAATGAATTAATTCATTAGATCGTTTAGTGATGACACTGCATCTTATACCTCCGCCTTCAGAGTGAAATGACACAATTCAACACATCACAAACACACATGGTTCATGATGCGAGCTTTAATGATGTATAAAAAGGTGGAGGACTTTTGATATTTTCAACACATTTTGTAGCCTTAACAGAGGAAAATAAATAAAAGACCTACCGCGTATGAGGCTCGAACTCACGACCTTCAGATTACTAGACGGACGCGCTGCCAAACTACGCCAATGAGGCTCCGGAGAGAAGTTTTAACAGAGATAACAGACAAAACATCAGCTGAAAGACGACACATTTCTTTATGTGACATCTATTTTCTCTCACCTTTCTGACTTTTCTTTCCAGTGTTTAAGCAAAAATAACATACAGGAGTTGGAACAAGAGCGCCCTCTCCTGGTCATTCATCAGTCACAGCCTCCAAGCTCTAATTCAAATAACTTGACTGGAAATCGATGGAAGTGTTTGTAGCATAGTGGCACAAAAACTGCTGAAGTATATGTATTTGTGGTTTTTAACTATTATTAGCTCCTCAAAATTACATTGAGTGGTGCAGAACAGGGAGACGTCCGCCAGGGGGCGCTGCATTTTATACTTCAAATTTCTGAACAATTCTGGTGCAATTACACTCAATATTTGCCCTAACTTTTTAGATTTATGTAATTTTATTACATGACAAATTCCCATTTACTTTTTTTTTTAGATAATATTAATACAAACCTACCAAATAAACCTTACATGATGCATATTAATTAATCCTATTTATTTGAAATGCATAATCCTCATCTTTACGTACTTAGTATTTGTATGTATTTGAACAGGTAACATAATTATTATGCAATTCAAACAATATACTTTATGTATTTTAAATAAATAGTCATTATTATTGATTTAGAGTAATTACATTTTATTAATACTAAATACATAAAGCTGAGGATTATGCATTTCAAATAAATACGATTAATGAATATGCATCATGTAAGGTTTATTCAGTAGGTTTGTATTAAAATGATCTAAAAAAGTAAATGAGAATCAGTCTTGTAATAAAATTACATAAATCTTAAAAGTTGTGTGTCCTTTTGCCCAAACAACATATTCTGTCTGCAACACCGTATATCTTCCCACAAGAACTGAAGAGTATTTTATTTTTTAAAGTAGAATCAAATTGCTGCAGTTTCCAGAAGACAGACTGGAATCCCAAACCGGTATTTAATCTGGTTTCCTATTTTCCAGTCCTTCTTGAATTCATTCCAACATGAAGCTGTGGATGCAACAGGCATTCCCAGTTTCTCCACACACATCCACAGAAGCCTCAGTTCTTTTGTCTTGGTGGCTTCCCTCACTCGTCTCACTCCTGTGATAACTGCCTTGACTCAGATTTCCCACACAGTGTTATACTGTTTACATTTCTTCGTGATTGGTCCAAGACCTCTTCAGTCACTTGGAAATGTTCATGTATTCATCCTCTGACTTGTCTGAAGAAAACTGGTTGTTAAAGTGATTATTTACTTATGTTATACTACTAAATGGTGCTATTTCTTATGCTCTTCTTTCTTATGCTCTTCTAATTTATAGTTTTAAGTTCATGAACAGAAGCCTGTTTTTTTTTTTATGTAATTTCAAAATTCAGATATGTAATAGTTCAAAGGTTCACAGACATTCAGGCACCACTGTATATTTCTTACATTCAAATTTTTATCATGAAAGATGAAAAAAGATGAAAAATAAGATAAATATAAGCAAAAACATGCAGGGTAATTGTTTTTATTTTTTAATTTAATAAATTTTTTCACAATCTACCAAAGCCTCCTTGGCTTTTTGAATTTTTTTTTTCCATGTTCCTCCCAGGCCTGGGTCTTTCTGAAGCCAGTTCTTGGCTTGAAGCCTCAAACAAAATTCTTCCTCCCTGCTGTCAAGTGCTGAGCACAATACAAAATGCCACAAACAATTTAAGAACATTGACTGTTCTTCTGGCTGGACAATGGTTTTGGGTCACTGTCCCTTGATGTGAAGTTCTACAGACATTTGCCTCCTGGGCCTTGAGCTCCTTCTTGAAGCCCTTGTCCTTGGCTTCAAGCTCCTGGCAGAAACATTCCTCCTGGGCCTCCAGCTTCTTCTTGAAGCCCTTGTCCTTGGCTTCAAGCTCCTGAGCCTCCACCTCCTTCTTGAAGCCTTATCCTTGGCTTCAGGCTCCTGGCAGAAACGTGCCTCCAGCTCCTTCTTGAAGCCCTTGTCTTCAAGCTCCTGAGCCTCCAGCTCCTTCTTGAAGCCTTATCCTTGGCTTCAGGCTCCTGGCAGAAACGTTCCTCCAGCTCCTTCTTGAAGCCCTTGTCTTCAAGCTCCTGGCGGAAACGTTCCTTCCGGGCCTCCAGCTCCTTCTTGAAGCTCTTGTCCTTGGCTTCCAGCTCCTGGTAGAAACGTTCCTCCTGGGCCTCCATCTCCTTCTTGAAGCCTTATCCTTGGCTTCAAGCTCCTGGCAGAAATGTTCCTCCAGCTCCTTCTTGAAGCCCTTGTCCTTGGCTTCAAGCTCCTGGCGGAAACGTTCCTCCCGGGCCTCCAGCTCCTTCTTGAAGCCCTTGTCCTTGGCTTCCAGCTCCTGGTGGAAATGTTCCTCCTGTGCCTCCATCTCCTTCTTGAAGCCTTATCGTTGGCTTCAAGCTCCTGGTGGAAACATTCCTCCTGGGCCTCCAGCTCGAGCCCTTGTCCTTAGCTTCAAGTTCCTGATGGAACTCTTCCTGCTGTGCTTCCAGTTCCTCCTCATGCAGCTTGTTGTTGGCTTCAAACTCTTTCTGAAGCAAGTTTTTGTTGGCTTCCAGCGCCATACAGAACTGTTCCTTCTGGGCCTCCAGCTCTTTCTTATATTGGTCTCGTTTGGTTGCTAGCTCTTTCTTTTCTCTCTTCCCTTTCTCTTTTCTTTTCTCTACATATTGTGTTCCATCTCTTTCCTGTGCCGGTCTTCCTGGACTTTTTGAAACTGATCCTCTTTGGCTGCACTTTCTTTCATGAAATCATCCAGTTTACCTTCCAGCTGTGTTTTGATCTGTGTATTTCCTCCTTCTATTCCAGCTCTTTCCTGTGCTGGTCTTCCTGGGCTCCATTTTAAACTGCTCTTCTTTGACTGCCAGCTCACATCTCACTTTGGCTGTGACGTATGCTTCCTCAATTGCCTTCTGCAGTAGGGCTTGTGAGGAACACAGCAGTCATGCAGCAGTGTTCCAGACAAAGTGGGTTTTACAGAAGTCATGCCATCTCGTTAAAATGAATGCAGCATAAAAAGATATTTGCTGAAAACTCTGGTCTGCAGTGGGAGGAAAGCACAGGCTTACCCAGGCGGGTCTCGATGACCTTTATGGAGCTGTTGTAGTGCTGGATGGCCTGGCTATACTGATCCATGTGTTATGTGCCGACGCGGGTTGAGGAGCGGACCTGCGTCTGACTGAACCCAGCGCTAAAAAACCAGATAGCGGTTCCAAAAAACAAAACAATTTTATTATCCCCCTCTTGTGCAATACTCGGTGTACAACATAAAAGTGCGTTTGTCTGGCGGAGTGAAGGACGGCGCGCTCTCCAGCGCCCAAAGGGATCGAAGTCCGGCGCTTCTGAACTCACATTCACCGCCAAACACCCCCCAGGTGGACACAACAAACTGACTCTGTGAAGGACAGAAGAGGTGAGGTAAGTCAACAGCTACAACTAATATCCTTCAAAGGCACACACTATCAGCAACACATTCAGGTCTGAATTTAAGCTTTATGTAAATGAGCAGCTTCTCACAACAGGTGGAGGATCATCAGTCCGCACGCCACGGCCGTGAGAAGCGAGCTGCACAATTCTCATCAATGTTCAAATATACTGCGTAACAAAGTACCAAATTACTATTAACACTTATTCAGACAATCAATCACCTCTGATGTGTGCTGACAGCATGTGTCCCTCACCCGTCCTCCTTCACAGGCACTATGTGTCAAACCCAGGCGCGGTCCTCAGCATCTCACAACCGAACGTCACAAGGTCGAGTTCCCGGCAATTCTGCTTGAATCACTCATGGCTTAAATGCAGAACGCCATCTCATTATCTGCTTCAGCTGAAAGTCTTTAAGTTTGCACGTGAGCATCATCCACAGGTGCTGCAAATCATGCTGATGAGGGTGAAGGACTCTTCTGCCAGCACCTTCTCCACAGACAAAAAACCAGTTTGCATACCACCTGGAGAGCAAAGAAAAGAAAACAACACAAAAACATCCAGCCAAACCCCTCCACACACAACACCATGTAGCACAGGGTCGTGGCCACCTGGTAATGAGTTTCAGCCAGCAGATGACTGTGGGGAGGCAGGTGTTTCAACTGAAGGGCAAGGCACACCTGGAAGTCTTCCAATGCCTGAGGATAGTTACCTGGTGCAGAAAGACAGGACACCCTCAATGTTGCAGCTTTTCTACAAGGTAAGACCCAAGTTATCCATCATTAGTGCAGAAGGTAACTGACAATCCTGCAAATTGTGAAACAAGCAGCAAATTTGGTAAAAATACTCCTTAGACTTTACTTGAAAAACCCATTTGGCCACTTGAATTTTCAATCGGCAGCCAGGTAAGAGTCAAAATTAAAAGATGCGCCAGTCATATTGAAAACTATACCACATTTGTTTGATCATAAATATTCCAAAAAGGTATAGTTTGGACCATCTGTGACTGAATGTTATGGAGTGAAAACAGCAAGAATGGTGACAAAGGTCAATTTCAGTTTGTACAGGGGTGAAAAGTTAAAGTTGCTCCAATTTTGGTAAAAAAAAAAAGTGGTGCAAATTATTGGTTGAGCTAATTGGATTAATAAATGGAATAGTTTTGACTGTGTTGAATGTCAAACAATGTCGGTGTCCACTGGATTCTATAACTATGTTGCCCTGTAAAGTGACAACTAAGCATGACACATGGTGCAAACTATTCCTTTTTAAAACCCTAGTAACGCAAACCAATAATTTGTACCACTTTTTTTTTTTTTACCAAAATTAGAGCACCTTTAAGTTGACCCCTGTACAAACCAAAATTCACTTTTATCACCATTCTTGCTGTTTTTACCCCTAAACATCCAGTCACAGATGGCCCAAACTACACTTTTGTGATCAGACAAATAATGTGGTATAGTTTTCAATATGCTTGGTCCATCTTTTAATTTTGACCCTTGTGCAATTTTTCATTTGACCCCTACCTGACTTCCTATTGAAAATTCAAGTGACCAATCAGTTGTTTACAAAAGATTAACATCTAAGAAGTATTTGGTGTTTCCATCACTATTTGCAAGATTCCTCTGAAAATATTGTCTGCTGCACTACATCAGATTTCTGTCCATGTGACAGCAGCTAATGTTGAGTAGATTGGCTCTACCTGCCATACATTGATTAGTCTGCAATCAAGTGATGTCAGCTGACCAAAACACAGCACATCAGAGTCATACTTTCATTTTTTGGAGGATTCAAATTCAGTCAATTTAACACACTGGAGTCTTAGGTATTATTGAGCATTTTTGACGACTTTTGGTTTTAAATGGTAAATGGACTGCATTTATATAGTGCTTTTCCATCTGCATCAGACGCTCAAAGCACTTTACAGTTATGCCTCACATTCACCCCGATGTCAGGGTGCTGCCATACAAGGCGCTCACTACACACCGGGAGCAATAGGGGATTAAAGGCCTTGCCCAAGTGCCCTTAGTGATTTTCCAGTCATGTGGGATTTGAACCCATGATCTTCTGGACTCAAGCCCAACACCTTATCCACTAGACCATCACCTCCCCTACCTTCATAATTTACCTTAAAAAAAATTACCTTGCCTTTATGGCGTAATTTTTCAGCACAACCTCACCCGTGTGACTTTACAATTTTTCTTTCATTCTGACATACTGCATTAAAACAGTGACCCTCAGTTCACTCCAAAATCTAAAATTCGAATCAGAAAAAAAAAGTTTTTTTTTTTTTTACTGTGAAAACCAGAAATATGTTTGATGAACCATTTTTTACAACTTAGAATGCAAATATAAATTGTAAATTTCAAAATATTTGTAAAAATGTAGCATAAAGTTCTATACAACAATTCACATTAAAATGCAGGAAATGCTTCAAGCATTTTTTTTTGTTGTTTTTTTTTGTGGCTATTTACATGTAATAAAATGCCACACAAATGATATTTGTGCCACTCAGAGAAAAAACAATTCCTGTCCAATGCACATCAGAAACCCTAATTCCTTGTCACTGTAGCATTTTTTATTGGTGTTGGTACAGATCGTCCTGACTGTGTTAGTGGAAAAAACAACAACAATAGAAAAAGGTGTTTTGGACTTTTTGGGGGGGGGGGGGGGGGGGGGGGGTCGGATGGGACATTTTATCCAATGTGATCGAAAATCCGTTGTACAAAATCCGTTATATACAGTGTTTATTACCTGGAAAACGATACAAAAACCTTGGGACTTTTTTTGTCCAGTGACTGCGAATATCTGATTTATACGATGACGGTTTAGGTGAGTTTTACTGTACATGGGACTGAACAATAAAATGAACTCTCAAAGCTTTTTTTTTTCTTCTGTTCAGATCTGAAGGGAATCTGTACATCTCGATGCCCTTGTTGCATCATATTCAAGAATTGCTGCTAAAGGTGCACCAATAAAGTATTGAGCAAAGGGTGTGAATACTTACGTACATATGATTTCTTAGTTTTTTTTAATAAATTTGCAAAAATTAAAAAAAAAAATTCATGTTGTCATTATGGGGTGTTGTGAGTAGAATTTTTAGGGAAAAAAGAATTCACTCCATTTTGGATTAAGGCTGTACAATTCAATTTATTTTCATTTGTTGACTCGGTAACTACCTGATAGTGTCGTAATCCTGCTCATTCTGGGCTCCTGTTACAGTTTTTGTTTCATGTCGTTATCCATGCCTCCCTCGCTGATCTTCAGCGTTTAAAAATAAAACCCCAATGTCATCATCTTTATCAAAAGCAGTAAATCGCAGTATTAGAAGTCAAAGTTTATATCTGCATTATATATTATATATATTTTCGAGACGCAGAGAAATAACTCACTGATCTGTGGATTAGTGGATATACGTGGACATAATTTCAACAGATACTGGGGCAAGTCCTCAGCAGGCACACTGAGTCACCACCAGGTGGCACTGTCTTCTACAACTGCAATCTGACATGTTTGGAACAAATGATTCATACGAATCCGACTGGACAGTTATAATTATGGTCTTTAAATCTGTGTGTGTGTGTGTGTGTGTGTGTGTGTCTTAACAGTTCAAATGACTTTTAAATGTTTGTGTAATAAATGGTCAAGTTCTTAATGAGATTATCTTATACCTTAATTAATTCAAATCTGGCAAATCTGTGAAGAGGTTCTGTGCACCATCCTTAAATTTAGAAAACAAAACAGAACAAAAATCCATCAAAAGGTGACAGAGAAGAAGCATTTTCAAGCATTTTGTGTACAATGTGGATGACAAACAGACGATGGACGCCTCATTACAGCCAGAAAAGCCAAAAATTCATATAAATTAAAATAGGATGCGACAATTAACACTGGCGTTGAAGTCAGATTTACACAAAAATGTCATAATTTTAACCCTGGCTCATCCTGAACCTTTATCTGAGTGATGGTCCTGTTAAATCGAGCTCAGACACGCCTGAGAGCAGAATCGATTAAGAAACACTGTTCAGACAGCAGACTTAAGAAAACAGCAGTGATTCATCTGTTCGGCTTCATTCTCCATCACATCAGAAAGATCAGGAAAATAAATCGCTCGTCATCTGCAAACCTTCTGACAGTCTCACTGACATCAACACGCACCACGCCGGGCACCAGAAGCCTTAAAAATAAATAAATAAATAAATAAAATTATGTTGCTTCATTCTCTGCACAGAACACCTGTAAAACACTAAACAGTTAATGAGAAAAGAATTTTTGGCTTCTATATTACTGGTTAAAATCACCTTCATAACACCTTTAATAAATCCGAGGGGAGTCTCGGATATTTGTGCAACCAAATGCACAACAACCCGTCATTTTCAGCGAATAAATAAATAAAATAGCTGGATTTACATGCAGACAGATTAACAGCGAACGCCATTTTGGAACCAAGATGGCACCACGAGTCATGTGACCGATTTTGTTTCGACCTCGTGATGTCGCCGCTCTCTTGATCAGCCACACTACTGAGCACTGCTTCTGTTCTTCCGAGAAGTTCAAAGGTATGAAAACCTGCTTGTTTTGCACTAAAACTAAGTAATTATTTGGTCAATGATATAAACTGATTAAAATTCTATTTTAGAGGTTGGAGAACCGTTGAAGAAGCACTTTTATTTGTCCTTATACTGTGCATTGTTTTCCTTAAAACTAAACACTTCACATTAACTATATATATATATATATATATATATATATATACCTGTGTCCACTGGTTATTGCTATTACTCTTAGCTCCTATGAACCTAGGTAGCAATGAGTATATACTCAGAACAGAAGTGGGTTACAGCAATCCTGAAAAAAGAAGAAAAAAATCTCCCTAAGTCACAACATTTTACATGATGACTGCATCCCTCCTGATGCCTCTGATCATTGTCCAGTAGAATCTTTGTCATTTAACAAGATGCTCTTTGTCTCATACATATTTAAAACCCAGTCAAGTTTATCTGGGCACAAATATTTTTTTTTAGAAAGTACTGGAATAAGATGCTAATCATATAGTTATGATAATAAATATTGAATTACAAATCAAATATAAATGCATTGTTCATGTTTTTACTTTGACATTGAATTTTATCAGCCTACATTTTGTAGAAAATGTGAAATAGAAAATGTACTCAAATATTTCATTAAGTACTCGCCCTTAAAAATTGTGACAAAAATGTCGTTTTGATATTATGACTGAAAATTAAACAGTACAATTAAACGTATCCATATTAAATTTGATTAGATTATATTAGATACAACGTTCCAGCAGCACTGTATAGCACCACACAGGGTAAGAAGCACACAGAGTATCAAAAGTGAAAATAAAAAAAAACAATTAAACACATATGCACTTCAAAAACAGCAACACAGGTTAGGGGTGTGTTCCGGTGCCACCGGGCCACTCCCCTGTTTGTTCGTCGTGCTTCCCCGGTGGCTCTGGGGGCTGCCCTTCCTGGCCCCTGTGCCCTTCCGCTGCCCTTTTTCTCCTGGTTTCTCCTGGGGCCCTGCGTCCTGGACCCATTTCCATCATTGCTCGAGGTCGGCCGTATGGCTTCTGACGTGCTGGAGTGGTCCATGTCATATGGTAAAGTTCTGTACTTTTATCTTGGCCCAACACACCAGCCACAGTTAAGTCCCTTCGGCTGCTCCCTTGTTTGCACTCAGGGTCGCCACAGCAAATCCAAGGTGGATCTGCATGTTGAATTGGCACAGGTTTTACGACGGATGCCCTTCCTGACGCAACTCCACATTACATGGAGAAATGTGGCAGGGGTGGGATTTGAACCCGGAACCTTCTGCACAGAACCAAGGGCATTAACCACTTGGTGATCGGATATTTAGCTGTGATCTGGGTCTCTGTGTGTGGATGGTTGCGTGTTTGTGGCCGTCACCACAATTCGGTTTTGGGTGCTCTCAAGGGGACCAAGACTTTGGTGTCTCAGATTAGGGTGTGAATGCTCATTAATTAGACAACAGACTGTTGCTCTCTCTGTTTGTACACGTGTGGTTGTTTGTCCTGGTATGTTGTATGGTTGGGGCCCCGTCTCCTCTGTGTCTCACTTCAGTTACGGTCTTCACCACTTGTCTTTCATTTTTGTCTGTCTTTGTGTTGTTTTGGTGGTCGGCCCTTCCTGATAGAAGTTGGCGGTTGGCTTTGAGTCGGAGGTTGTAGGCTGATTGGGAAGGGCATGGGGGTCTCACACACACACACACACACACCACGTTCACTCACTCATGTCATCCACAATAAATCCTTAGAAGATTGACTTGCATCAGTGAGAAGCTGGATGTCTAATAACTTCCTACTTTTAAACTCTGATAAAACTTAGAGTGACCAGATGTCCTCGTTTTCCCGGACATGTCCTACTTTTGAGACGTAAAAAAATGTCCGGGGGGAATTTCAAAATTGTCCGGGATTTTGTTCAACTGCCGAAAACATAATACATGTACAGTACATTGTCAATAGAATTGCCACTCCATTCCATTTTTACTCAATTCCAGGTTTCTCTGTATCGTTCACAAATTAGTCACGCCATTCTCCTCAAATCTAGTCACTTTGCATTGTGTGTGTGTGAAGGAAGTAGGGTGGGCTAGCCAGTCTACCCCAAGTGTTAACAAGCGAAAGCACGTGTGTCCGCTGGTTCTACGGCAATGCCGAAACGAAAATGACGCCATTGTAAATTCCGTGATAGCCCCCCATTCTGTTGACGTTGCTTTAGAAGCACTTCAAGGTATTCACTACTGTGGCGTGTCCACTGATGGCAGCAACCATGGAGCAGTAAAACTGTTCCCTCTGCTGATCCAATATTACAACTGGAAGAATGGTGGTGTGCAAAGCAAATTAATCGAAATTAAAAGCACCCCAAATGAATCAGCTGACACCATTGCTCAGTACATAAAAGACACACTGCAAAAGAAGGGAATCTTTTCTAAATGCATTGCATTTACTGGAGATAACTGCAATACAACGCTTGGAGGAATCCGGCGTAATGAGGAAGGAAAGAATGTTTTTGCAAATTTAAAGAAGTCCCTGCAGAACACAGCTCTTATTGGTGTTGGCTGTCCAGCTCATATTCTGAACAATTGTGTTCACCATGGTACAGACACACTAGACCTTGACATTGAGCAAATCATTTTCAAAATCTATCACTACTTTCATATCTACGCTGTCCGCACAGAGAATCTGAAGGAGTACTGTGAATTTGCTGATGTTAATTACAGGGTTGTCCTCTCTCACAGCAAGACACGATGGCTGTCATTATTCCTAGGGATAGAGCGATTACTGCAAATATATCCAGCATTGAAAGCATTCTTTTTGTCCCAGGACAGGCCACCACTGCAGATCAAGATGTTTTTTTGAGGATGAGTTCAGTGAGATTTACCTGTGGCAAATGCATTCACTGATGTCAGTGTTTCAGTCCAATATTCAAGAGATGGAGAGGGAGAATAACTCCGTTGTGGAGGTGAAGAGGATTCTAAACAAGGTCCAGAGCTTGCTTCATGAGCACAAGATGAACAACTTCATGCCTCTTAAAGTCAAGAGTATGCTGGCTCAAAAGCAGAAGGATGGATATGGGCAAAGGTGTGACCAGTTCAGTGCTCAGTTCAGGGCCTGTACAGTTCATGTCTTGACTACCTTCAGAAATAGATGGCACCCATGGAGGAGTTTTCCACTTTTATGTGGATGGATCTGAGTGAAATTCCAGACTGGAATGATGTGGAGGCCTGCATCAGGAACCTGGCTGAAACGGGAGTAGAAGTTGATGATGCAAAGTGCTTTGATCACGTCACCAATCTCAAGAAATTCATTGAGAAAAATGGTGCGGAATTCAGTGATCTACAAGCACATCAGAGGTGGACCAAATTTTTTGAAAGGTCAAAAAGTGTTGATTTTCATTCAGAGCTGCTTAAGATGGTACAGTTTTTTTTTTTTTTTGCCATAGCTGCCCACAATGCAAATGTGGAGCACATCTTTTCACTGATGCAAGCGCAGTGGATGAAGGAGAGGAATTGCATGTCTGTGGATTCACTGAAAGGGATTTTGTGCACCCAGTACAATTTCAGGAACATGACCTGCAAAGATTTTCATACCTACTTAATGGGTAATCATAAACTGTTGAAAGAGATGCAGTCTTCTAACAAATACACCCTGCAAGAGGAGGACTGAAGAGGGGCCTTTTTTTTTTTTTTAAATGCTGCACCGATGGCCCTATTTTTCTTTTTTTTTTTTTTTTTTACTTAGTCTACCACTATTACACTCAAAAATGTCAGTGTACATATGTTTTTGTTAGTGTACATATGTTGTTATAATAAATGCAATTGTTATACAGACACCATGTCATTTGTGTCATAACATACACCGATACACCCATGAATTCACCCCCCACCCACCCAAAAAAAGTTGTCCTCCTTTTCGGAAACCCAAATCTGGTCACCCTAATAAAACTGAAATGATGGTTCTTGGTCCAGTGAGACATCGGCATCAATTTGACCAGTTAACGCTTAGCCTAGGCTCGTATGTCATACATCACACTGACAAAGTGAGGAACCTTGGGGTAATTTTTGATCCTACATTGTTCTTTGACCTCCACATTAGAAATATTTCGAGGACTGCGTTTTTCCACCTGTGAAATATAGCAAAGATTCATCCCATCCTGTCTATGGCTGATGCTGAGACCCTGATTCATGCATTTATCTCTTCTAGATTGGACTACTGCAATGTTCTATTTTCTGGTTTACCGCAGTCCAGCATTAGGGCTCTCCAATTGGTTCAAAATGCTGCTGCCAGACTTTTGACACAAAGTCGAAAGTTTGATCACATTACACCCATTTTACACCCATTTCACTGGCTTTCTGTTCCTGTGAGATCAGATTTTAAGGTTGGGTAGGCCCTACCTAGCTGACCCAGTAATTTGACCCAATAATTTGTGATTTGTAATTTGTGTCTGTAGCATGACCCAAGCAGAGGGTCACCCCTTTGAGTCTGGTCTACTTGAGGTTTTTTCCTCAGATGTAGTTTTTCCTTACCACTGTTGTCTGTGTGCTTGCTCTGGGGGTTGGTAAGGTTAGACCTTACTTGTATGAAGCGCCTTGAGGCAACTTTGTTGTGATTTGGCATTATATAAATGAAAATAAATTCAATTAAACATCTCTGGAGAGATCTGAATATGGCTGTGCACCGACGCTTCCCATCCAACCTGATGGAACATGAGAGGTGCTGCAAAGAGGAATGGGCAAAACTGGCCAAAGATATATCTATAGGTGTGCCAAGCTTGTTGCATCATATTCAAGAATTGCTGCTAAAGGTGCACCAATAAAGTATTGAGCAAAGGGTGTGAATACTTACGTACATATGATTTCTTAGTTTTTTAAAATTTGCAAAAAAAAAAAAAAATTCATGTTGTCATTATGGGGTGTTGTGAGTAGAATTTTTAGGGAAAAAAGAATTCACTCCATTTTGGATTAAGACTGTACAATTCAATTTATTTTCATTTGTTGACTCTGTAACTACCTGATAGTGTTGTAATCTTGCTCATTCTGGGCTCCTGTTATAGTTTTTGTTTCATGTCGTTATCCATGCCTCCCTCGCTGATCTTCAGCGTTTAAAAATAAAACCCCAAACAATGTCATCATCTTTATCAAAAGCAGTAAATCGCAGTATTAGAAGTCAAAGTTTATATCTGCATTATATATTATATATATTTTCAAGACGCAGAGAAATAACTCACTGATCTGTGGATTAGTGGATATACGTGGACATAATTTCAACAGATACTGGGGCAAGTCCTCAGCAGGCACAGAGTCACCACCAGGTGGCACTGTCTTCTACAACTGCAATCTGACATGTTTGGAACAAATGATTCATACGAATCCGACTGGACAGTTATAATTATGGTCTTTAAATCTCTGTGTGTGTGTGTGTGTGTGTGTGTGTGTCTTAACAGTTCAAATGACTTTTAAATGTTTATCTTATCTTTATCTGAGTGATGGTCCTGTTAAATCGAGCTCAGACACGCCTGAGAGCAGAATCGATTAAGAAACACTGTTCAGACAGCAGACTTAAGAAAACAGCAGTGATTCATCTGCTCGGCTTCATTCTCCATCACATCAGAAAGATCAGGAAAATAAATCGCTCGTCATCTGCAAACCTTCTGACAGTCTCACTGACATCAACACGCACCACGCCGGGCACCAGAAGCCTTAAAAAAATAAATAAATAAATAAATAAAATTATGTTGCTTCATTCTCTGCACAGAACACCTGTAAAACACTAAACAGTTAATGAGAAAAGAATTTTTGGCTTCTATATTACTGGTTAAAATCACCTTCATAACACCTTTAATAAATCCGAGGGGAGTTTAAACAGATTTTTGCTGAATTAGAAATTTTTGTGCATTTCAATTATGACTAAAATACTAAATTTCACAAAAATTTTCAGCAAAATTCTAGGGTGCATAATTGTTTTGCACTGTATTGTCAGAGAAATGCACAAACATTCACCAAGATAAATGACAGAATACCATCCAAATGTTTCACGAAGTGAAAAACCCCTCTCTTTGCAATGCCCATGCAAGTTCTTTTTAATATTGCTGCAGTTACAAAACCTGACTTGGTGACAGGGTCATGACAAATGTTGCACACACTGCTGACGACGATGCTGAGGACAAAAAAAAAACACAAAAGGACACCAGTGTACAGTAAAAGTGCTTTGGTTTGACCAACTGGACATCAGCAACTAAATCACATGTGCTGCAACATTCCACATCCGCTACTTTTGGAGGCGGCGTGCTCCGCCCACTCTGCGGAAACGGCGCTCAACGTGCATGTTTCCTACTTTACGAGGCGCGGCCGTCGCATGCAGTGATTTCCGTCATTGCTGCAGGAAAATGTAAACGATTTGGAGAAACTGCTTGTTTTGTGCTTGACTGCAACTTCTTCACAAAGACGACTTGGAAAAAGTGTCCACTTGCTGTTTTCTGAAAACAAAAAAATAAATCTTGCAATGACACCATCATACATTTCAGGAGGACAGAGTAGTTCAGATCTGATGGACAGTATCGGTTTCACATTAGACACCAAAGGTGGACGGTTGCATCACAGATTCTAGGGGGGGTGGTGGAATATTATTATACTGCACATTCACGGCTCCATGTGGCGCCGCCAGCAATTCCCTATTGTACAGACACATTTACAGTTTACACCTTTGTTTTAAAGTGGACCTTTGCAAAAAAAAAAAAAACCAAGCAAAAAAAAAAATCAAACCCTTGCAAAACACGCCACAGACCAGGTCCTGAACCCTTTTCACACACAGTTGAAGCTGCTGGTGGGATCCTGGAGCTGAATCGACTTGATATTCTTAATCATTCGTCACCATTCCACGTCTCCAACAATCCTCATCCCAGACTATCCTCATCCCAGATTATCCTAGTCCCAGACTATCCTCGTCCCAGGACTCCACAGAAACCAGCTCAACTTCCAAACTGTTGCGTGTTAAAACCGAGCAAAACAAAATAAACAATGCAGTCCCATTTTGCTCAAAATTATGTCCATTCATTCCCCTACTGTCTCTTTTTTTTTTGGCAAATACATCATTCCATCATCCCCCCCACCCCGATAACCCCATTGAGTCCATCCCGTGGTTCAGCTCGCCTCTCGAGCTCAGAGTCTGATTGGCTGCAGCGGCTGTCCATCATCGCTGAAGCAGCATGGCAGCCAGTGGAAAGACAAGTAGGAGGCTGCAGAGGTGGGTCTGGGATGAGGCCACACCTCTGACCCGTTTGTTGTCTGGTGGGAAGGCGTACAAGCCCGGTCTGCTCCGAGGACAGTGACTGCTCAAACACATTCCGCTTCCCGATCCGCTGATGTCTTCACCTGCAGGGAGGAAAGAATCCCTTTACAATAAAGTATTTCTGTTTTTGTGAGCATCAACGTTTCAGGAAGTGGCAATTAATGCAAAGACTAAACGTGACCTTCACAGTTTGTTCTTAAAGTTTTATAAAGCATTAGTTGAGAGTATAGAAGAGAGGAAGGTTTACAACAAAGCAGCACAACTGTTGACTGGTCTGGATACTGAACACTGATTTCGTCTGCCGTCACATTGCCCCAATTGCTACGTCATCATCATCTTCTTCTTCTTCTTTTGGCTGCTCCGTTTCCATCTCACCCTGTCCTCTGTATCTTCCTCTGTCACACCAACACCTGCATGTCCTCCCTCAGCACATCCATAAACCTCCTGTTTGTCCTCCCTCCTCTCCTGCCTGATGACTCCATCCTCAGCATCCTTCTCCCTATATACCCTGGGTCCCTCCTCTGCACATGCCCAAACCATCTCAATCTCACCTCTCTGACTTTATTTTCAAACTGTCCCACCTGAGCTGTCCCTCTGATATCTTCATTCCTAATCCTGTTCATCCTCGTCACTCCCAAAGAGAATCGCATCACCGTCTCCTGTCTTTTTGTTAGTGCCATGTCTCTAAGCCGTACAGCACAGCTGGTCTCACTACTGCCTTGTAGACTTTCCCCTTTACTCTTGCTGATATGCTTCGGTCACAAATCACTCCTGCCACCTTTCTCCACCCACTCCACCTTGCCTGTGCTCTCTTCTTCACCTCTCTACCACACTCTGCATTACTTTGGACTGTTGACCCCAAGTATTTAAACTCATCTACTTTCACCACTTCTACTCCTTGTAACTGCACTATTCCACTGGGCTCCCTTCCATTCACACACACGTACTCAGTCTTGCTTCGACTGACTTTCATTCCCCTTCTCTCCAAAGCATATCTCCACCTCTCCAGACTAGACTCAACTTCCTCTCTACTCGCATGTAATGCGGAGTTGTGTCAGGAAGGGCATCCGGCGTAAAACTTGTGCCAATTCAACATGCAGATTCACCTTGGACTTGCTGTGGTGACCCTGAGTGCAAACAAGGGAGCAGCCGAAGGGACTTACTTTTTACTTTCACCACTTTTACTCCCTATAACTGCAATTTTCCACTGTCTTGCTCCTACTGATTTTCATTCCCCTCCTCTCCAGAGCATATCTCCACCTCTCCAGGCTAGACTCAACCTGCTTGCTACTCTCACTACAGATCACAATGTCATCTGCATATATCATAGTCCATGGAGACTCCTGTCTGATCTCATTTGTCAACCTGTCCATCACCAATGTGAACAAGAAAGGACTCAGAGCTGATCTTTGGTGTAATCCCACCTCCACCTACTGTGCAAAACATTCACTGCAGACAGCATGAACCAAAGATATTTCATGTGTTGTGGAAAACTGAAACAATGATGATCCCGTACTGTTGCACACACTAACATTTGTTTTCAGGAAGAATGGGACAAAATAACATCTGAAACGCTTCATCACTTGGTGTCCTCAAAGCCAAAACATATTTTAAGAGTTGTCAGATGGAATGGAAATATTACAACATGGTAAATGCTTTCATGTCCCAGCTTTTCTTCTTGGGTTCATAATATCTGCAATGAAATAGAAGCCAAAGTAAATGTAAGAATCACAGCTTTTTTGTGTGTGTGTGTATTTTCCATTTTCCATCCCATTCTATTCCATGGCAGGTGGTGGCCAAGTGGTTATGTGCACTTGTTTCAGTGTGGCATGTAAAACGTGCCAAATCAGCATGCAGATCCACCTTGGATGTGGCAACCCCAAGTAGGGCGGAGAAAAACAAAACAAAAAACAAACAAAAAAATCAACAATGGAGAAGATGAAGGGACTTACTTATTTTCCATCCCATTCCAACTTTTTTTTTTTTTTTTTGGATTTGGGGTTGAAAAGAGAACTAATCTTGGAAAATAGTTACCAGTAACTAGTTCAAACTAGGCATAGCCCAGCTTGATAACTGCATTAGGGATAGAATATAGCGGCCATTCCCAAACGTAAGAACTCCGCAGCCCGCTTTGAAATCGGAAAATCATCTGATGTCCACCCAACACTTTAAGCACAATTTTGATGGGCACACCATTATTTATCTCTATTACATTATATTTTACATATTTTGGGGTAAATTTAAACTCAAAGACAAAACTGAAATTTAATGATGATTTTATTTATTTATTTTTAATGACTTCTCACAGCACACCTGCAGTACATTCATGGCCCACACTTTAGGAATCACATTTTTAACTGGTATTTCTTTTGCTTCTAAACAGTCTGGTAGTTTGAGGCCCTGTGAGCAACTACTGTATGTATCCAGCTGGAGTTGGTAAAGGATGGTTACAGTGTCAGCCTCTTCGCATCTTTGGCGTTTGCTGCAGTTCAAATTCAAATGAATGGAACAAACATTTTGCTTTATTTTGTTTTAGGCCATTTTGAATTGGATGGGCTTGATCGGATCGGAATGATTTAGAATGACTTGGCTGCATGGTATTTGCCCTTTGGGGACATAATGAAGCACTGAAGTGTACATTAATATTGGTCAAATACTCACGGATGAAGTTTTAGAAAGCCAATGTAAAAACATGGTACAACCAGACTTATTCAAGATTTATATTTTTTCATTATGTTTTTACTAAATTAGTTCAATTTTGTTTTCAAATCAGGTGCATTCACCATCGTGCTCACATGTGCATCATAAACCCTACTATGTATGTGGCTTCTGAACACTGTGCAGTACAAAAATCAGAAAAACTCGGGTTTTCATGGGTTTATGGAGCCATCACATTCTAGTGCCTCATGACAGTGTAAACCGGTGCTGCACCTGGGTTCTAATGTTAGAGCCCAAAATATTAAAAAAACAGCCTAGTCTGGAAAATGCACAAGTATTACGTGGACAGTTCACATAAAAATGATAATTGCCTTGGTTGGCTGCTAGCAGGGACACTGCGCTGTGTGCAGATGGAGTCCAAACAGTTTGTGTGTGTGTTTAGGGAGTTTTCACCCACTTGCATCCTGAAAGTCCACATCGTTTCCTTCCATTGCGTTTCTCAGCCTGTTGCTCATGATTTTGAGCTGCATGATCTGCTGTCGAACACTCATATCTGGCTTAGTGATGTCAAGCTCCACCTCTGGGTTGTTAATCTGATTGGCCAGACCATCACCCATCACCTCTGGAAGGTACCTGATTGGAGCAGAGGAAAAGGGGATGAAGTGATGTGTTGTGGCAATAAGGATCTATCAGTTTTTGGTCAGAAAATCTCAAATGTGAAATATGGTTAGCAGATAACTGAAACAATCTTTCAAATGGTGGTACAAACACCACATTCAGCGTAAATATTCCTTAGACGTCACTCTTTTTGAAAAAAGCAGACGATCCACTTGATTTTTCAAGTAGGGGTTAATGAAAAATTACACAGGGGTCAAAAATTACAAATGTCCCAATCATATTAAAAAACTATACCACGTTATCCGTCTGATCATAAAGATTTCAAAAAGGTATCGTTTGGACTATCTCTGACTGAATGTTATGGAGTAAAAATGGCAAAAACAGTGACAAAGGTCAATTTCAGTTTGTACAGGGGGCCACAGTTAAAGTTGCTCCAATTTTGTTAAAAAGTGATGCAAATTATTGGTTAAGGGAACAGGGTTTGAAAAAGGAATAGTGTGCACCATGTGTTACACTTATTATCACATTACAGGGTAACCTATGTCACATTTCATAGAATCCAATGGACGTCGACCGTATTCGACATTTACTTTGAACAGTAAACATTCAACATAGTCAAAACTATTCCATTTATTAATGCTCTTAGCTTAACCAATAATTTGCATCACTTTTTTTTAACCAAAATTAGAGCAACTGCTGTTTCCCCCCATAACTCCTTAACATTAAGTCATGATAGTCCAAACTATACCTTTTTAGAATCTTTATGTTCAGACAAATAATGTGGGATAGTCTTGAATATGATTGGAGCATCTTTTAATTTTGACCCCTGTGTAATGCTTCATTAACCCCTTCTTGGCCACCTATTGAAAAATCAAGTGGACAGTCTGCTTTTTTGAAAAGAATAATGTCAAAGGAATATTTGTGGCAAATTTGCTGCTTGCACCATGATTTGAAAGATTCCTCTGTAAATATTCTGTTACACACACACACACACACACACAAAATCACACACAGTGTTGTGTGGGCCGCTGAAGAAGAGGTACTGCTGGCCCACTACCACCAGAGGGCGCCCTGCTTGGAGTGCGGGCTCCAAGCACGAGAGGGCGCCAGACCCAGAGGAAGTGACAGCTGTCACTCATCACTCCAGCTGTCACTCATCTACACCACTATATAAGCCGGACTGCAACTCCACCTCCCCGCCGAGAAATCGACTACCAGTACCAAGGTAATTGCTCTGCTGACTGACACATTGTGTAACCATCTGAACTTCTGTTGCAGCCGTTTTCCTGAAGTGTTGCCTTGTCTGGAGGATTGGCGTTTGCTGTGACAGTGACGGCTTCACCTCGCACCCCGTCCCAGATAAGTGGTTGATCAGGAGCTGCACGAGTGTGTGTGATTTAGAGGTGGAGGTGCTTCCTCCTAACGGTGTCTGGACTGTAAATTACTGAGTGTGCGGACTCACACTCACACATCATATTTCTGTTTTCTGCCAGCAGTACCAGGGTCGACAGCCGAAGACAGAGGCCACCTGGGGACTCGGGACTTGGCGGCTCCGGTGTTCTTCAGACCGTTGGTGGTGGAGGCCGTGTGGGACGCGGCTTCTCTCTCGTCGGGCGTCTTCTATCTTCGAGCCTGCCCACACGTCACCTGGTGTTTATTGACTGTGAAAATTACGACACATTTCGTTGTGTATTATCACAACATTAAATTGTTACCTTTTGGCTTACTCATTGTCCGTTCATTTGCGCCCCCTGTTGTGGGTCCGTGCTACGACACCTTCCCAACACAGCTGCGACTCGCTTTTCTCAGTCTGATGTGACATTTGTTGGTGAAGCCATCTGTGCAGCACATGTGCACACACACACTCGAGAAAACACACAAACACACAGCTACGCTGATTTGAAAATGTCCAAACTAATAAAAAATGGCCTCACGCACACAGATTGAACCGTTTAACTCATAATCATCATAATAACAGACGTATGAGACATCATATCCATCATATCCACTTTGCCAAAAACTGACCACGACACTTTTTAAGTTACAAATTCTTGTGTACTTTTTGATTTCCTACCATAACCACTAGATGTCAGGAAAAGGCAGCAAAACAAATATTAACGAACACCAGCTGAACTCCACAAAACCTGGTGGAAATATCAAGGAACCTATTTATATATATGTGTTAATTTATTTTACACTCAACAAAAATATAAATGCAACACTTTTGGTTTTGCTCCCATTTTGTATGAGATGAACTCAAAGATCTAAAACTTTTTCCACATACACAATATCACCATTTCCCTCAAATATTGTTCACAAACCAGTCTAAATCTGTGATAGTGAGCACTTCTCCTTTGCTGAGATAATCCATCCCACCTCACAGGTGTGCCATATCAAGATGCTGATTAGACACCATGATTAGTGCACAGGTGTGCCTTAGACTGCCCACAATAAAAGGCCACTCTGAAAGGTGCAGTTTTGTTTTATTGGGGGGGGATACCAGTCAGTATCTGGTGTGACTACCATTTGCCTCATGCAGTGCAACACATCTCCTTCGCATAGAGTTGATTAGGTTGTCAATTGTGGCCTGTGGAATGTTGGTCCACTCCTCTTCAATGGCTGTGCGAAGTTGCTGGATATTGGCAGGAACTGGTACACGCTGTCGTATACGCTGGTCCAGAGCATCCCAAACATGCTCAATGGGTGACATGTCCGGTGAGTATGCCGGCCATGCAAGAACTGGGACATTTTCAGCTTCCAAGAATTGTGTACAGATCCTTGCAACATGGGGCCGTGCATTATCCTTCTGCAACATGAGGTGATGTTCTTGGATGTATGGCACAACAATGGGCCTCAGGATCTCGTCACGGTATCTCTGTGCATTCAAAATGCCATCAATAAAATGCACCTGTGTTCTTCGTCCATAACAGACGCCTGCCCATACCATAACCCCACCTCCACCATGGGCCACTCGATCCACAACACTGACATCAGAAAACCGCTCACCCACACGACGCCACACACGCTGTCTGCCATCTGCCCTGAACAGTGTGAACCGGGATTCATCCGTGAAGAGAACACCTCTCCAACTTGCCAAATGCCAGCGAATGTGAGCATTTGCCTACTCAAGTCGGTTACGACGATGAACTGGAGTCAGGTCGAGACCCCGATGAGGACGACGAGCATGCAGATGAGCTTCCCTGAGACGGTTTCTAACAGTTTGTGCAGAAATTCTTTGGTTATGCAAACCGATTGTTTCAGCAGCTGTCCGAGTGGCTGGTCTCAGACGATCTTAGAGGTGAACATGCTGGATGTGGAGGTCCTGGGCTGGTGTGGTTACACGTGGTCTGCGGTTGTGAGGCTGGTTGGATGTACTGCCAAATTCTCTGAAACGCCTTTGGAGACGGCTTATGGTAGAGAAATGAACATTCAATACACGAGCAACAGCTCTGGTTGACATTCCTGCTGTCAGCATGCCAATTGCACACTCCCTCAAATCTTGCGACATCTGTGGCATTGTGCTGTGTGATAAAACTGCACCTTTCAGAGTGGCCTTTTATTGTGGGCAGTCTAAGGCACACCTGTGCACTAATCATGGTGTCTAATCAGCATCTTGATATGGCACACCTGTGAGGTGGGAAGGATTATCTCAGCAAAGGAGAAGTGCTCACTATCACAGATTTAGCCTGGTTTGTGAACAATATTTGAGGGAAATGGTGATATTGTGTATGTGGAAAAAGTTTTAGATCTTTGAGTTCATCTCATACAAAATGGGAGCAAAACCAAAAGTGTTGCGTTTATATTTTTGTTGAGTTACAAAGCACAATGGGATATTCTTCAGCATTCCCCAGATTTCTTAAAGCTATTTTGTATTTTTTCCAGGAAGAAGAACTCATTAAAGGACAAGTTCAGTTTGTATAACAGTCATATTTCAAATATGGATAGTAATCAAACTTGCTTTCTTTGACAAATGTGTTGTTGAAGAGAAATTCTTTTTTCCACAATTTGCTCAAAAGGAAACATAATCTAAATTTTTATTGTTTCACAATTTAATTTGCTTTATTAGCTTTACATTTATTGCCTAAGCACATTAACGATATTAAAAACTGTTAATGAATGAAAGTAACAGTAAGTATTAGTTGATAAAAATGTAGCACTAAAATAGTTAAAAGAAAAAACATATTGAATTGCTGTATTTTTCAGATTATAAGCCTTTTTTCTGTTCTTTATTTTTACTCGTTTTGGAGGTCCTCTTACTTCTATGTGACTTATATGTCAAACAGCAGGAGTGTAACAGACCAGAAAAATCACAGTTTGGTATGTTTTCAGTACAATGGAAACAAGAAACACAACATTAAAGATGTTCAGCCTATGTTTTCTAGGTTAGTGTGTGACTGAATAGTCTTTTCAGATATTACAAAATATTCTATCTTGAATTCTTGTGAAATATGTATTTCAAAAATAAATGCAACATAGAAATTTTCCCCCTACAGCCAAAGATACAGCACACACTCTTACATGCTATTAGAAAATTTGTGGAAAGTACAAACGAAGTTGTGGAATCTGTGCAGAAAACCTCAACAAACTCAAAATGTAGTGTCATGGTATCAAGATATTATCTTGCTTCTGGTTCCACAATTCCCAAAGGCCATCAGTTCTGGATTTCTAGATATGTTTTTGTTTCATATTTGATGTTCATTCCAGTTATTTTGACAAATATTGGATGGATACAATCCAAAAATATCGATACTGGAATTACCGATACTGACAACACATGTTTTAATCATACTGATGAAAACAAAGAAGCAAATATAGCTATTTCATTGGCATTTTGAGGATACAGTGGATTTTTTAAATTCCCAATATTGGCTCCAAATTGCACTGTCATTCTTCCCGAAGATATACTGTCAAAGGTGAGTTTAGTGCTCAGAGCCTCTACAAAATTGAACTTATCTATTAAATGTTGGCAGTGATCAGCAGCTGGATATGGATTCTGCATATTATTGCTTTTAAATCATGATATTCAATCAGTTTCTCAAAAACTAATCCACTGATTTTGATATATCAAACAAACAAACCCATGGATCTCTAAACGTCCTTCTTTTTCACTTCACGCACTTTGAAGTGTGCGACTTTAAAAATATGTAACACCTTGAAGACGTTGTTGTTATCCTCTGTTTTGTGTGAGGAAAAAAGCAGTTGGTTTTTCTATTTTAAAAATACAAGGATAAACGCGGTTGGCTGATAAAAGTTGAAGACCTACTTTCCATTTGTCCTTCCGCTCAACGCTTTCAAAAACTTGTTTGCATTCAGCTTTTGTAATGAATCTTCTTTCCACACAGCATGAACACAAATCTTTGAAACTTTGAAGAGCTTTTTACTCGACCCTCTGTAATCAAGGTTCTGAGTCAAGGAGAAGCGACTGGAAGTGTTTTACAGGAAGATCAGCCGGTTTATTCGCAATAAAGTTTGTATGAGCTCATTTTAATCAGCGGGTGTGTTAGCGTTCAGACCGCTCACAGGTTCCTTCCTTACCTGGCTTTGGAGATGCCGTTCCAGCATTTGTCCTGACTGACACTACCTGACAGTTTGCTGCAAAGCGCCAACGGGAGCTGGATCCAGTACTGACGCATCTCCCTCAGCTTACTAGACAGATCCGATACCTGAGGACACAGACCCACGGATCAGGTCTCACATCGGTGAGGTCAAAGTCCCACATCATGTGCAAACGTTCAGAACCTCAAAGTGCATGCTGCTTTGACATCACACAAAGGTTAACAAAAATCAAGCAGTACAAAATGTATTATTAACATGTTTTCCTCGATTAACTAAAAAAAATGTTTTGCTAGGAGATACAGTTTGTCGTAACATCAGCTTTTGTTCATCAACTTATTCGTAAAACCTAAAAGAAATTACCGTATTTTCCAGGCTATAAGTAATTTCTTTTACTAGTTTGGGAGGTCCTGTGACTTATATAGTCCAAAGCGACTTTGTATATATAAAAAAAATTGCATTATCTTTTTCAGCCACAAGATGGCATGATTGACTTGTATAACAAGCTGCTCCTGTATGGTGAATGAGCTATTGTGTCTCAATTCAGGGGCATCCTTCTGAGAACACGGAGGCCAAAACAACCAGAATAAGAAGAACAAGAATAAGACAGTCTAGTCCACTAAGCATTTTGTTACTGCAACATTAGCTTGTAGTTTGTAGCTGTAGTTTAGGAATCATTTTTCAATACTTATTTACACTTTATTCATAAACACTACCTATAATTTATAATTGTACATGTGGATGATGATGTGCATTTTTTTTCCTATTTTATTTTCAATTTAGCAACCATTTTGTCTTGGAAAAAAAAACACGTACTGATTAATGGGATTGTTTGGGCAGCAGAAGATACACCTTCACTTTCGGGGGAAAGAAGGCTGCATACTTCAACCACTTTATTCAGCCAGTGAATGCAGCCTTAGAAGGATGCAGCCCCTGAACTGACACACAGTCTGTGACTCACAATCAGAAGACGATGATGAAGCCTCATAACAAATGTCCTGCTCATGCTAAATCAGAGGATAGATCACACACTTATTTCAACAAATTCAGCTGTGCACTGTCTGTATGTATACACACACTCACACACCTGTATCTCCAGTCTGAGTCCAGCGGTGGGGGAAGGTTTGTACTCAGAGGAGGTCAGAGAGCCGCTTTTGCTCCTCTGCTCCTGAGGCGAGGGGCTACCTGTCCCAGCCTCACCTGGACTCCCACAGGTCTGATACACCTGAACACATATGAAAAACAAAAGTGGACAAGTTCATGTCAACATGGAACCCAGAACCTGTGGACTGAGAGGGGAGAACATCACCAGCAGATGTCTCCCCAGACCCAGAAACATTTTAGGTAAGACCAAGAGCTGAATCTGAATTAGTGGTTATAAAGATGAAGTTAAAGGCTCGCTCGCACCTTCAGCTTTTTGAGGAAAGATGTGTCAGAGTGAAATCTGTAGGTAGGAGACAAGAGAGGACTCCTGAAGTCCTGATTCAAGTTTGTCTTAAGTCAAGGACAGAGTGCAGAAATCCTCACTTGTCTCAATAACAAGAAAATCAAAAACTTCCAAAATGCGATAATGAACTCAGTCAGGAGCCACATCATCATTATCATCCTCCTCATCATCATCACCCTCACCCACACTGTCATCATCATCAACATCCATATCATCATCATCATCGTCTTCTTCATCATCATCATCATCGTCATCATTATTGTCCTCATCATCATCATCACCATCACCATCGTTGTCTTCATCATTATCATCCTCGTCTTCATCATCACTGTACACATCATCATCATCATCATGGTCCACATCATCATCATGGTCCACATCATCATCTTCGTACACATCATCATCATCATCCACATCATTGTCCACATCATCACCATCACCACCTCTTGCTTGCCTCTACTGGTGGTTGGCTCTCACTGCGGTATTGTATCACTTCCTGTTCCGGAGCACAGCGGTGTTTTTCTGTATCTGTTAGCTGTTTAATCTGCGCAGTTAGATTGATCTAGTTATCTAGATTACGATTTGTTTCCCAGTGTAATCTTTACGTGCCTTAACTAAAGCACTCTGTTGTGTGGGCCGCTGAAGAGGAGGTACTGCTGGCCCACCACCACCAGAGGGCGCCCTGTCTGGAGTGCAGGCTCCAGGCACCAGAGGGCGCTGCCGCCTCACAGGAGCAGCCAAGGTGACAGCTGTCACGCATCACCTGCAACAGCTGTTACCAATCATCTGATCGGCAGGGGTATATCAGCAGGACGACGTCTCCACCTCTTTGCCGAGATATCGTTCTACCTGGAAGGTAATATTCTCAGCTGACTGCTTGACAGTAACCTTTTGTGATTTTTGTGAGTGATAGCAGACTTTTTCTCCAACGAGAGGTGGAGGTAGCTTCCCTGCCGTGCAGGTTGCTGGGTGCAAACGCGCCCACGTTTAATTGTGTTCTTGTTCCTCGCCAGCAGTACCAGGTCCGACACGCGGAGGCAGTGGCCACCTGGGAGTTCGGGACTTGGCGGCTCCAGTATTCCCGGGGTCTGGTGGCGGAGGAAATCGTGTGGTTCCGGTTCTGCTTTGGACAGGCGTCTCCTATCTTCGAGCCTGCCCACACGACACCTTTGTGAATTGACTCTGGTCTATTGTTGTAATCTGTTGTATTTGTTGTGCACATTCACAACAGTAAAGTGTTGTTATTTGACCTGCTCCATTGTCCGTTCATTTGCGCCCCCTGTTGTGGGTCCGTGTACCTACACTTTCCCAACACACTCCTTCTGCTGAATCACCTCTAAATTATTTACACATTATTCACTATGCGTGTTTTTAGGAATCCGCTAGCTTAGCGTAGCTACTAGCTCTTAGCCGATTTAGCATGGCGGCTTCTCCTGTCTCTCCCGCACTTTTCTGCTCTGGGTGTGAAATGTTTAGTTATTCCTCGGCCTCCTTTAGCAGTAACGGTACTTGTAATAAGTGTAGCTTATTCGTAGCTTTGGAGGCCAGGCTGGGCGAATTGGAGACTCGGCTCCGCACCGTGGAAAATTCTACAGCTAGCCAGGCCCCTGTAGTCGGTGCGGACCAAGGTAGCTTAGCCGCCGTTAGTTACCCCCTGGCAGATCCCGAGCAGCCGGGAAAGCAGGCTGACTGGGTGACTGTGAGGAGGAAGCGTAGCCCTAAACAGAAGCCCCGTGTACACCGCCAACCCGTTCACATCTCTAACCGTTTTTCCCCACTCGACGACACACCCGCCGAGGATCAAACTCTGGTTATTGGCGACTCTGTTTTGCGAAATGTGAAGTTAGCGACACCAGCAACCATAGTCAATTGTCTTCCGGGGGCCAGAGCAGGCGACATTGAAGGAAATTTGAAACTGCTGGCTAAGGCTAAGCGTAAATTTGGCAAGATTGTAATTCACGTCGGCAGTAATGACACCCGGTTACGCCAATCGGAGGTCACTAAAATTAACATTAAATCGGTGTGTAACTTTGCAAAAACAATGTCGGACTCTGTAGTTTTCTCTGGGCCCCTCCCCAATCAGACCGGGAGTGACATGTTTAGCCGCATGTTCTCCTTGAATTGCTGGCTGTTTGAGTGGCGTCCAAAAAATGAGGTGGGCTTCATAGATAATTGCAAAGCTTCTGGGGAAAACTTGGTCTTGTTAGGAGAGACGGCATCCATCCCACTTTGGATGGAGCAGCTCTCATTTCTAGAAATCTGGCCAATTTTCTTAAATCCTCCAAACCATGACTATCCAGGGTTGGGACCAGGAAGCAGAGTTGTAGTCTTACACACCTCTCTGCAGCTTCTCTCCCCCTGCCATCCCCTCATTACCCCATCCCCGTAGAGACGGTGCCTGCTCCCAGACTACCAATAACCAGCAAAAATCTATTTAAGCATAAAAATTCAAAAAGAAAAAATAATATAGCACCTTCAACTGCACCACAGACTAAAACAGTTAAATGTGGTCTATTAAACATTAGGTCTCTCTCTTCTAAGTCCCTGTTGGTAAATGATATAATAATTGATCAACATATTGATTTATTCTGCCTTACAGAAACCTGGTTACAGCAGGATGAATATGTTAGTTTAAATGAGTCAACACCCCCGAGTCACACTAACTGTCAGAATGCTCGTAGCACGGGCCGGGGCGGAGGATTAGCAGCAATCTTCCATTCCAGCTTATTAATTAATCAAAAACCCAGACAGAGCTTTAATTCATTTGAAAGCTTGACTCTTAGTCTTGTCCATCCAAATTGGAAGTCCCAAAAACCAGTTTTATTTGTTATTATCTATCGTCCACCTGGTCGTTACTGTGAGTTTCTCTGTGAATTTTCATACCTTTTGTCTGACTTAGTGCTTAGCTCAGATAAGATAATTATAGTGGGCGATTTTAACATCCACACAGATGCTGAGAATGACAGCCTCAACACTGCATTTAATCTATTATTAGACTCTATTGGCTTTGCTCAAAAAGTAAATGAGTCCACCCACCACTTTAATCATATCTTAGATCTTGTTCTGACTTATGGTATGGAAATAGAAGACTTAACAGTATTCCCTGAAAACTCCCTTCTGTCTGATAATTTCTTAATAACATTTACATTTACTCTGATGGACTACCCAGCAGTGGGGAATAAGTTTCATTACACTAGAAGTCTTTCAGAAAGCGCTGTAACTAGGTTTAAGGATATGATTCCTTCTTTATGTTCTCTAATGCCATATACCAACACAGTGCAGAGTAGCTACCTAAACTCTGTAAGTGAGATAGAGTATCTCGTCAATAGTTTTACATCCTCATTGAAGACAACTTTGGATGCTGTAGCTCCTCTAAAAAAGAGAGCTTTAAATCAGAAGTGCCTGACTCCGTGGTATAACTCACAAACTCGTAGCTTAAAGCAGATAACCCGTAAGTTGGAGAGGAAATGGCGTCTCACTAATTTAGAAGATCTTCACTTAGCCTGGAAAAAGAGTCTGTTGCTCTATAAAAAAGCCCTCCGTAAAGCTAGGACATCTTTCTACTCATCACTAATTGAAGACAATAAGAACAACCCCAGGTTTCTTTTCAGCACTGTAGCCAGGCTGACAAAGAGTCAGAGCTCTATTGAGCTGAGTATTCCATTAACTTTAACTAGTAATGACTTCATGACTTTCTTTGCTAACAAAATTTTAACTATTAGAGAAAAAATTACTCATAACCATCCCAAAGACGTATCATTATCTTTGGCTGCTTTCAGTGATGCCGGTATTTGGTTAGACTCTTTCTCTCCGATTGTTCTGTCTGAGTTATTTTCATTAGTTACTTCATCCAAACCATCAACATGTTTATTAGACCCCATTCCTACCAGGCTGCTCAAGGAAGCCCTACCATTATTTAATGCTTCGATCTTAAATATGATCAGTCTATCTTTGTTATCTTTGCTATGTACCACAGGCTTTTAAGGTGGCAGTAATTAAACCATTACTTAAAAAGCCATCACTTGACCCAGCTATCTTAGCTAATTATAGGCCAATCTCCAACCTTCCTTTTCTGTCAAAAATTCTTGAAAGGGTAGTTGTAAAACAGCTAACTGATCATCTGCAGAGGAATGGTCTATTTGAAGAGTTTCAGTCAGATTTTAGAATTCATCATAGTACAGAAACAGCATTAGTGAAGGTTACAAATGATCTTCTTATGGCCTCGGACAGTGGACTCATCTCTGTGCTTGTTCTGTTAGACCTCAGTGCTGCTTTTGATACTGTTGACCATAAAATTTTATTACAGAGATTAGAGCATGCCATAGGTATTAAAGGCACTGCGCTGCGGTGGTTTGAATCATATTTGTCTAATAGATTACAATTTGTTCATGTAAATGGGGAATCTTCTTCACAGACTAAAGTTAATTATGGAGTTCCACAAGGTTCTGTGCTAGGACCAATTTTATTCACTTTATACATGCTTCCCTTAGGCAGTATTATTAGACGGTATTGCTTAAATTTTCATTGTTACGCAGATGATACCCAGCTTTATCTATCCATGAAGCCAGAGGACACACACCAATTAGCTAAACTGCAGGATTGTCTTACAGACATAAAGACATGGATGACCTCTAATTTCCTGCTTTTAAACTCAGATAAAACTGAAGTTATTGTACTTGGCCCCACAAATCTTAGAAACATGGTGTCTAACCAGATCCTTACTCTGGATGGCATTACCCTGACCTCTAGTAATACTGTGAGAAATCTTGGAGTCATTTTTGATCAGGATATGTCATTCAAAGCGCATATTAAACAAATATGTAGGACTGCTTTTTTGCATTTACGCAATATCTCTATAAGTAGAAAGGTCTTGTCTCAGAGTGATGCTGAAAAACTAATTCATGCATTTATTTCCTCTAGGCTGGACTATTGTAATTCATTATTATCAGGTTGTCCTAAAAGTTCCCTAAAAAGCCTTCAGTTAATTCAAAATGCTGCAGCTAGAGTACTGACGGGGACTAGAAGGAGAGAGCATATCTCACCCATATTGGCCTCTCTTCATTGGCTTCCTGTTAATTCTAGAATAGAATTTAAAATTCTTCTTCTTACTTATAAGGTTTTGAATAATCAGGTCCCATCTTATCTTAGGGACCTCGTAGTACCATATCACCCCAATAGAGCGCTTCGCTCTCAGACTGCAGGCTTACTTGTAGTTCCTAGGGTTTGTAAGAGTAGAATGGGAGGCAGAGCCTTCAGCTTTCAGGCTCCTCTCCTGTGGAACCAGCTCCCAATTCAGATCAGGGAGACAGACACCCTCTCTACTTTTAAGATTAGGCTTAAAACTTTCCTTTTTGCTAAAGCTTATAGTTAGGGCTGGATCAGGTGACCCTGAACCATCCCTTAGTTATGCTGCTATAGACGTAGACTGCTGGGGGGGTTTCCATGATGCACTGTTTCTTTCTGTTTTTGCTCTGTATGCACCACTCTGCATTTAATCATTAGTGATCGATCTCTGCTCCCCTCCACAGCATGTCTTTTTCCTGGTTCTCTCCCTCAGCCCCAACCAGTCCCAGCAGAAGACTGCCACTCCCTGAGCCTGGTTCTGCTGGAGGTTTCTTCCTGTTAAAAGGGAGTTTTTCCTTCCCACTGTAGCCAAGTGCTTGCTCACAGGGGGTCGTTTTGACCGTTGGGGTTTTACATAATTATTGTATGGCCTTGCCTTACAATATAAAGCGCCTTGGGGCAACTGTTTGTTGTGATTTGGCGCTATATAAAAAAATTGATTGATTGATTGATTGATCATCACTGTCACCATCTTCATCATCATCATTGTCGTCATCTTTCTCATCATCATCACCGTCCACATCATCATCAACACCACATCACCACAGTCCACATCATCATCATCATCCACATCATCGTCATCATCGTCCACATCATCGTCCACATCATCATCATCATCGTCCACATCATCGACATCATCATTCTCATCATCATCGTCCTTGTCATCATCATGGTCCACATCATCATCATCATTCGTTGTCCACATCATCAACATCATCCTCATCAGCATCATCGTCCACATCATCATCATTATCCCCCTTGTCATCATCATCATCACCATGGTCCTCATCATCATCATCATCAACAACATCATCATCATCATCATCCTCGTCATCATCATCATCCTCCTCGTCATCATCATCATCATCGTCATCATCATCATCCTCCTCGTCATAAACATCATCATCCTCATCAGCATCATCGTCCACATCATCATCATGATGACATCATCATCATCACCATGGTCCTCCTCATCATCATCATCGTCAACAACATCATCATCAACATCATCCTCCTCATCATCATGTTGTCATGGGTCATGTTTTGGCTCTTCTTCTGTTTTGGTTATAAGTCATTTTGAGTTATTTCTAATCATTTTCACTCTGTGTCATTTTGTGATGTTTAATATTCATGCTGTTATTCTGGCATTTCATTTTGTGTTACTTTGACTACTGGATTGTTGACCTACACATATGTGTCCCTGCACTTGTGGGTTTAATTGCTCCATGTCCTTTATAACTGTTAGAACATCTTGTAGTGGCCAGATTGTATTAGGTTCCACCCTGTTCTCTAGCATTCCATGTTAAAGTGTTTTTTATTCCACGTTACTCGTGTTGGCTGTCATTCCAGACTCCTGTTTCTTGCCTATGGCTTTTGCTCTGGTTACAGTGTGTTTTACTCCATGTTATACACTTTTGCCACCATTCTCCATTCCTGCCTGATGATTGACCTCATTCTGTGTTTTGGATAACTCTACTTCCTAACCCCTTGGAAGACTGTTTCTCTTGAGAATTCTGGTTACAGAATTCTGCCTGGTCTTTTGGCCTTTTCTCCTGTTGTTCCCCTCAGATAAGGAGAGGATGTCATGATCTGGACTTCTGTGTCATGTTTTCTGTTTAATTCTGTTTAGTTTAGGTTTGGTTGTTTTGTCTGTGTGTGATTTCTCTTGTTGTGTTTTTCTTGCTTGGGCTTTGTCTTTCCCTATCTCTCTTGTCTGTCTCTCTTTATGCTTGGTGGCGGGTGGTGCACAATGTTTGGGCCACACCCTATTCTGGAGCTTTTCACACACCTGTTTCTAATCTGTAGCTCATCACCTGGGTGTATGTAATCTTCACAGGTTGCACTAGTTCTCCACCAGATCGTTGCGCCTTGTGCCTTCGTTTCCAGCTCTGTACCTGTGTTTTCTAGTCCTGCTTCCACGTTGTGTTTTGACCACCATGCCTGATGATTGTGATTTGTTTGCTGATTTTGGACTGCCTTACTGTGTACCGGACCCCGCTGATTCATTCAGTAAACAATCTTGAAAACCAGAGCTGTGTTGTTGAGTCCAGCATTTGTGTCCAGACATCTCTGTCCACCAACCCTGATAGAGGATGGTTTTGGAATGATTACAGCCTGCCAGACCCAAGTCTGTGTTCTCACCGGTCTTGCCTCCCATGTTTGCTGCTGAGTTTTACCAATTAGTGTTAGTATTTAGAACAATAAAAGCTGGTCTAACCACCCTTTGTTGTTGCTCTCTGTTTTGGGGTCTTTGCCAAGATTCATTATAAGCATCACAGATACATAAGCCAGGGTCAGTACATAGAGGTGGCGCTGCTTTTGCAGGTCACATGACATTCTGAGGACATCCTGGCCATTTGACAGCAGAGCCTGAAAGTGCTGAATGAGGCTGTTTGAGCAAGCATCTTTTTATGACCTATAGTTACATTCTAAAGTTAGACAAAAGTGAATTGTAGAGTAAAAAATGTACCCAACGGCAGCATATTGTCATTTCTCTCTCAAATTTTGTTTTCAGTCCTCATTTCAAACAGTTGATGTCTTTGAAGTACAGATTTTCTTGTTGTGAAACAGGTGTACTCCAGCCAGTGCACCGCTATGATATCACCTCTAAGGGAGTTATACACTCACCAGCCACTTTATTAGGTGCACCTTGCTAGTAACCAGTTTGGACCCCATTCTGCCTCAGTTCTTCATGGCATAGATTCTACAAGGCATTGGAAACGTTCCTCAGAGATGTTTGTTCATATTGACATGTTGGCATCATGTAGTCACCCATTCAAACAGTCTGTCCATTCTCCTCTGACCTCTGACATCAACAAGGCATTTTCATCCACACAACTGCCGCTCACTGGATAAATTTTTCAATAGATTTCTCTGTAAACCCTAGAAATGGTTGTGTGTGAAAATCCCAGGAGATCAGAAGTTTCTAAGCTACCCAGACCAGTACATCTGGCACCAACAACCCTGCCATGTTCAAATCACTTAAATCACCTTTCTTCCCCATCGTCAACAACATCATCATCCTCATCATCATCATTGTCAACATCATCATCATCCTCCTCATCATCATCATCATTATCCACATCATCATCATCAACATCATCCTCATCATCACCAAAATGTAAGTGGTTAGTCCTCTTACCCTGTCTGTGAAAGTATTCATGTTGTTCTGCAGGTATCGCATGGCCTCATAAATTTGAGCTGGGATGGAGGAGACGACCACGTCCAGACTGGGTTCTGTGCTGAAACTAGACGCCACCTGGATCATTGTGTCTGAAGCATGAAAAGGACAAACACAGAGCTGATACAAGGCTTAAAGTAAGGGGAAACAAATAATAACACTCCCACGTGGTTACAAATTCAAAAAGCTGATAATAAAGTCTAAATTATTACCCAGCATGCTCTTTTTAATATGCAATAACAGTAGTGGGAGTAATGCTGAAAGAATGACTAAATACGGTTTTGAAAGGTTGTCTAAATCTAAAGTGTTATAATGTAATAACACTGGACAACTTAACAGGTAGATTCTGCTGTTGTTGTTTTAAAGTGGACATACTGTCCACTTTTTCAGCAAGTTCATACAGATCACCAGTTGTCTGAAAACACATGAACATTGTCCAAAAACTACAAATATTCAGGCGATGCATAAAAAACACATTTCCAGGCATCAAAGCAATGACCTGTTGTGCCTGTCACTTTAAATGCAAAGCTGGTGCTGACCACGCCCTTTAGTAAGGGGAGGGGCAGGGGCAGCAATGTGATAGCTAGACCTGGGGTCACTAGACCTGCTCAAGGAGGACGCCTGAACTGCGTGCGTTCCATGTTGATGCGCATCACTCAGCCTGGTTCAGTGGGCGTGTCACACACAGGGCGGCCTGGTTCAGTGGGCGTGTCACTTAGAGGGCAGCCTGGTTCAGTGGGTGTGTCACTTAGAGGGGAGCCTAGTTCAGTGGGCGTGTCACTCACAGGGCTATCTGGTACATATGGTCCCACTCTGGCCAGAGTGGGACCATATGTACAGTGGCAGTGTTAATTTAACACTGTCAGTGATAGTTTTACATGGGTGATTTTACTGTGAACGAACAAGGGCAGGGTTCAAGGTCAAGTTTCTGGTCCCATATTTGAAAGTGAGGTGCAGACTGACACTCACTATTGCCTGACAAAGTTTGATCCGGCTCTGATCCAGATTGTGGATTTTGTGGACATTTGAATTTAATATTGAACAGCCCATTTATTGTAGATTTTGCATTATATCTCAATCAAAAGTGCCTCAGTCACTCTCATTTGTGACAATGAGGTGCAAACTGGCACACTCAATGAATAGACTAAGTTTGATCTCCATCTGATCCGTATTGCGGGTTTAGGAGATATTTGCTATTAGCATTGAAAAGCCCTTTTGATCTATATTTTGTATTACATTTTAGCTTATGAAAAGCATTTGACCTTGAAAATTTTTCTTCAAGGTAAAAATTTGTGAAACTGTAAACTAGTGTGAGTACAGTGCTCTTGTTTTCTATTTTGTAATTTATGTTATAAATGTATAAATCCTCCGGGGAGGTGATGGTCCAGTGGATAAGTGTTGGGCTTGAGACCAGAGGATCCTCGGTTCAAATCCCAGCCTGACGGAAACGGAAAATCACTAAGGGCCCTTGAGCAAGGTCCTAAATCCCCTAGTTGCTCCCGGTGTGTAGTGAGTACCTTGTATGTCAGCACCCACACATTGGGGTGAATGAGAGGCATTATTGTAAAGCGCTTTGAGCACCTGATGCAGATGGAAAAATGCAGTCTATTTATAAATAAACACACACACACACACACACACACACACACACACACACACACACACACACACACACACACACACACACACACACACACATATATATAAGATAAGATAAGATAAAACTTTATTGATCTCACAGAGGAGAAATTCACATTACATCAGCTCTTAAAAACACACAAGATGAGTGCAAGTAGAAGAAAATGTTCATCAAACAGCGTGTGCAAGGATAAGCAGTAATAATAATAATACTTGTAACAGTACAATAAAATAAGAAAATGAGGTAGAAATGTATATATATATATATATATATATATATATATATATATATATATATATATATATATATATATATATATATATATATATATATATTGCTGCATATTTAAGACCATGACATTTAATGTTTGTAATGTAATGTCTGTTCTTTTGCAGTAACATTTAGTGGAAAAACTGCAGTCAGTTCTGTGTTTCCACTCAAACTCATGAAATCATTTTTCGGGTTTTATGGCAGCTAATCAGCCTTACCTATCAGGTTCTGCCACTCGGAGTTCAGGTCCGCTTGATTGGCGAGGCAGCCTTTCATCACATTGGCGCAGTAGTTGGAGCAGGGTTTGACCGAGGTCAGACCCCGACAGTGGGGGCAGTAGGACAGCTTCATCAGGGCCTTCACACACTCAGGGCTCAGTGGAACCTGGCGGGGTCGGACGAGACACATTTAGTATATGGAAACGTTTAAATGCGCAACATGCACATGCATATATTTGACTTTTCAGCCTTCAGTACACTTGCCATAATCTGCCACCACAACTGGGAACAATAGTGAAGAAACATGCAAGGTTGTATTAAAAAACAAAGAAAGACGACAAAAGAAGAGGGCAAGAACAGAAAAATAAAAAGTGACACTTTTTGATTTGTAAAGAATTATGCACAATCATCACGTCGCTTAAGGCTTGGTTCCTGATTTATATTTTAAAAACTGATCTGAGGAGATTATTTGTATGCGTAAGTGTCTGGTAATAATAATAATAATAATAATAATAATAATAATAATAAACTAACCACATTCATCATTTGATAAAAGGTGTCCTTATGACTTTTGATAGAAGACCCTAACTTCCTTTTTGATGATATGTGTTTTTTTCCCTGGTGGAGACTTTTTCTCAGACTGTTTAGGGTGTGACGACTGCATGTGCATCATATCTGCTTTCCTGGGACGGAGCCCAGCAGACCTTAGTCACGCTCACTGAGCCAGAGCCAGTCAGATCATGACTGTGTCACTTCAGACTTCATCCACACGATCACACAATCCAAATATCTTTTTTAAAGAAGCTTCCCAGGGTGGTTAAATATGCAAAACACTGGCTGCTTGTCCACGTGAAAACAAAGACATGAACTGTTCTCTGTCCTACTACTCTGGCATCTAAAAAGTGATG
The DNA here is from genome assembly GCF_902500255.1 of Thalassophryne amazonica. Taxonomy (NCBI): domain Eukaryota; kingdom Metazoa; phylum Chordata; class Actinopteri; order Batrachoidiformes; family Batrachoididae; genus Thalassophryne; species Thalassophryne amazonica. The sequence continues at coordinate 18,620,355 of NC_047112.1, forward strand.
TTTTAAAACACTTTTTATGCTTCTCCTTGAATAAGAATGAAGCTGAAGTATTTGGTGTCCTCAAGAAAAAACAAACAAAACCAAAGTGAGAGTCTGGAGACCTCTGTGTTGTCATGGGTCATGTTTTGGCTCTTCTTCTGTTTTGGTTATAAGTCATTTTGAGTTATTTCTAATCATTTTCACTCTGTGTCATTTTGTGATGTTTAATATTCATGCTGTTATTCTGGCATTTCATTTTGTGTTACTTTGACTACTGGATTGTTGACCTACACATATGTGTCCCTGCACTTGTGGGTTTAATTGCTCCATGTCCTTTATAACTGTTAGAACATCTTGTAGTGGCCAGATTGTATTAGGTTCCACCCTGTTCTCTAGCATTCCATGTTAAAGTGTTTTTATTCCACGTTACTCGTGTTGGCTGTCATTCCAGACTCCTGTTTCTTGCCTATGGCTTTTGCTCTGGTTACAGTGTGTTTTACTCCATGTTATACACTTGCCAAGATTCATTATAAGCATCACAGATACATAAGCCAGGGTCAGTACATAGAGGTGGCGCTGCTTTTGCAGGTCACATGACATTCTGCGGACATCCTGGCCATTTGACAGCAGAGCCTGAAAGTGCTGAATGAGGCTGTTTGAGCAAGCATCTTTTTATGACCTATAGTTACATTCTAAAGTTAGACAAAAGTGAATTGTAGAGTAAAAAATGTACCCAACGGCAGCATATTGTCATTTCTCTCTCAAATTTTGTTTTCAGTCCTCATTTCAAACAGTTGATGTCTTTGAAGTACAGATTTTCTTGTTGTGAAACAGGTGTACTCCAGCTAGTGCACCGCTATGATATCACCTCTAAGGGAGTTATACACTCACCAGCCACTTTATTAGGTGCACCTTGCTAGTAACCAGTTTGGACCCCATTCTGCCTCAGTTCTTCATGGCATAGATTCTACAAGGTGTTGGAAACGTTCCTCAGAGATGTTTGTTCATATTGACATGTTGGCATCATGTAGTCACCCATTCAAACAGTCTGTCCATTCTCCTCTGACCTCTGACATCAACAAGGCATTTTCATCCACACAACTGCCGCTCACTGGATACATTTTTCAGTCCATTTCTCTGTAAACCCTAGAAATGGTTGTGTGTGAAAATCCCAGGAGATCAGAAGTTTCTAAGCTACCCAGACCAGTACATCTGACACCAACAACCCTGCCATGTTCAAATCACTTAAATCACCTTTCTTCCCCATTCTGATGTTCAGTTTGAACTTCAGCGAGCTGTCTTCATCATGTATAGATGCCATTGAACTGCCCTGTGATTGGCTGATTAGCTATTTGTGTTAACAAGCAGTGGGACAGGTGTGCTGTACAAGTTTAAACATGAACTTTATTATAAAAACTTTATATAAAACAACCAACCAATGTATGTCATGCTGCCACCTCATGAATTGGCAGTTACTCAACATTTGCATAAAATAAACTTCTCGTCTCTTTAGGCCACACCCGGCTGGCGGCATAGTGACCACTTTCCTCTTATCGCTGTAAAATGCCCACTCTGTTTGAAAATGAATGTTAGCTGGTTGCTCTGCCTCTTGTCTCTTTTAGCTAATGTGATGAAGGGTGAGTGGGGTCCCAGCCATGCTGGACAGTGTTTTTTTTTGCATTAATTATTCAGTAAAATAAAAATTTACATATTGAAAAATAACGCACATACCGATATGTTTGTGAAAGGCTCATACTGGACGATATTTCGACCAACCGATATATATCGGTCAAGCTCTAGTCTCCAGTATTGATGAAACTGCTATACACAGTAACACAGCAGAAAAACCACTGTGAGGAACCTTGGATGTTCGTTGTTGGGGAATATCCAAGAAATCTCAGTTCTACACCGGTATTAACATATGCAATTAACTACTAGGTTGATTTTGTAGCCCTTAAATAAAGTTCAGTGCAACTAACCCACTCACTCATCTTCAACGCTTATCCAAGATTGGGTCGCGAGGGCAACAGCTCTAGCAGGGTACCCCAGACTTCCCTATCCTGTGCCACATAGCCCACCTCTGACTGGTGGATCCCGAGGCGTTCCCAGGCCAGTGTGGAGATATAATCTCTCCACCGAGTCCTGGGTCTTCCACGGGGTCTCAGCCTAGGTGGATGTGCCAGAAACACCTCCCTCAGAGGAGGCATCCTTCCAAGATGCCCGAACCACCTCAGCTGGCTCCTTTCAAAGTCAAGGAGCAGCGACTCTACTCCGAGCTCCCCACAGATGACCGAACTTCTCACACTATCTCTAAGGGAGACACCAGCCACCCTCCAAAGGAAGCCCATTTCGGCCGCTTGTACCCGCAATCTAGTTCTTGCGGTCATGACCCAACCCTCATGACCATAGGTGAGAGTATGAACAAAGACTGACCAGTAGATTGAGAGCTTCGCCTTTTGGCTCAGCTCCCTTTTTGTCACCACAGTACAGTACAGCGAATGCAACATCGTCCCTGCTGCGCCGATTCTACAGCCAATTCTTCGGCACTAACCCAACCCAAACCAAAATTAAATTCTTAACCCACTGCATTAAAGAAGAACCAGATTTCTGTCTGTGCAACATCTATGATGACATGGCACATACTCACCTGTGAGACCTTTCTGACCACCTCACCACTGACTACCAGCCCCTGGACAAATGATCTGGCTGTGACAAAAGCCCGGATCACCTTCATCTTCATGTCTCGTGGGACATCTCCAAACGGCCGAAGCGTCTCTTGCTGCTTCGACACACATTCGAGATAGTCCTCTGATAGGTTGACCTGTGAAACAGAGACGAAAGGGTGAACACAGCGTAAGGTCAGGTCTCGGAACATGCATTGGCGTGATGTGTCCCCGCATCCACCAATCTATGGAAATGCCCTGGATACTGGATGGTAACCACCCAGGCCGACAACCATTTTATCTCAACCTCTTGAAAGTAACCATCTACCTGTCAAAACTAGGTGTAACATGGGCATCCCCTTTGCCTTCTTCAGCTGATGGGGTCCTCAAGACGGAGGCACCTACGGTCAGAGAGACGTGCCTCATGACCAAAATGTCATATCTGATGTTTCCTCATGATGCAAGTAAACCTCCTAATTTGAGTCTCGCTAAATAACCTTTGGTGTGACACAAAGTCATTCCAAGGGATCTATGAGGAAACCTCATACCAGAGACATCTAGTCACTGATTATGACATAGATGTCCCATCTTCAGTCACAACTTTTATTCCATAATCCATTTCACATTTTGAAATACATTTTACTGGTAAAAGTTCTTGTGCGACACGTTTCGTTTTTATTTGAAGTTGTTCATGACATTCAAATGTAATTCTCTGTGAATCAAGCCAACAATTTAGCTGCGGAATTTCACAGAATACATGTGATTTCAGTGTAATCGGTGGTTTTCACTGCGAGTTCAGCTTTGGTTAACACATGGAAAGAACAAGCTGTCTTGACACTGCTGACCTTTGAACCGACTGAGGTAATCGATGTCCAAAATGAAGGCAGCTGTCTCATTAGTTAACTGTGTCACACAATGAAACACTATGAAATTCAGCCAAACCAAAGTACAAGTGGTTCCAAACCCAGACTGATACAGTTTGCGCTCTGCTGTAAAACAATAAAGTACAAATAGTGTACATTCTTTTAAAATGATTAAATGATGCCAATCAACAGTCGTGTCAGTGCACATACAGATACTGCAGTACTGTAGTCATTCCATCAATAATTCATATACTTATTTTTAATCATTTCTTAATTATTGTTCATGAATCAAAACAGTCATCCCACTTTATGAGCCACTTGTGTTGTATTATGTCCTAACACTAGGGGGCGCAAATCAACAGGAATGTTTTGAAACAGTTGGTGAGGTAATAATGTTCCATTTACCTCATCACATGATAGCCTCGTGTTCTTTTTGTCACTAATCTGCAATACTGAAGAAAAGTTATGGTATCACCCCAGCCACACATACCATCTATTCTTTTATTTAGGCTTTTCATCCGTTTTTTTGTACATTTCATCTTGTATTTGCTCACATAGCAGAGGTTATTGTCCACCCCACAGTTGGTAGCTTGCTAGCTGACACTAGCGTGAAGGCGAATAATTTTCTAACATACATACCTAAAACAAATTAACTTTTTTTTTTATTGGTCTGGTATATCAAAGTTCATCATATTGATGTGGTCTTTTTAATTTGGTGAGTTACAAGATGAGAGCACATTTCTGATTTTCAGTTACTGTTTGCACAATCTATGGGAGGGACTAGTTTGCTTGCCCACCCAAATTTATGCTGTCCAAGCCCGACCCTGTTGTTAATTTAGGTTGAGACTGAGCTAGCTAGCTAGCTATGTTATTGAGGATAACCTAATTATCCAAATAGTTCGGTCAGAGCTGTTTCTTCCCTAATTTGTGAATTTGCCTTTTACATTCAGTGTCTCACTCAACCTGACAACACGTGACCTCACTTACATCAGCAGGGGCGGAGCTTTTAAAGGTGCGCTCCAGGAGACGGGACCAGAATTCTGACAAGTTCTCATCCAGGTTGAGAGCAGAGCCACGATAGTATTGTCGCAAATCGGCATAGAGCTCCGCATAGAGCCGGGTGTTCTGAGAGTACAGCAGGCCAAGGGGAGATAGCACCACCTGGAGGGAGCGCTCAGAACGGCTGTGTAGGTCGGTGAAATAGGCTGGAGGAAATACAGAAGAAAAAAAGTACAGGCTCAATGAAAATAAACAATAATAAAAGGGGATATATATATATATATATATATAGTGTTTTTCTTCCTTTTAAATACACCATATTCAGTGGTGGGCATAGTTCCGCTAACTGCTAATTATCAAAGCTAACTTTTTTGTTAGCAGATTAGCTTTTCAGCGAACTTCAAAAACCATCAGCAGCTTCCAAGAAATTTAGTTTAGATAACCTTTAGACCGCTAACGCTTTTTTACAGAGTTAGTAATGGTGAAAAAAATTCATAAACTCTGTTGGCTCCTGTCTGCTATGTACTTTGCAGCAGTGAGGCAGCTAAGAGGAGCTGAGCTCAACTCTACCCCAGCAGGAGGAACCTGGCCTCCAGGCTGACACACAAAAAAACAAAAACAAAAGTCACTACCCTTTACAGTATACAGCAGTTCAGCCATGAGGCCAAAGTCCTCAAAAGGAAAGCAAGTTTGACTTATGGTTTTGATCTATAAACCAAATTAATCCACATAGTTTAACGACATTAATGTCACTCTGTCATTTGTACAAAAAACGTAACGTGTGTGTTGGTTTTTACAAATAAATGTGTATTTGTAAAATATGTCAATTTTTTCTTTTGTTAAAAAAGACATTTGCAAAACTGCAAATTCTGTTTAAGTAGTGATCAGCCAGGCAGCAACAATCATGTGATATAACCAGGTGTCATTCACACTGCCATCCAGTAGATGGCAGTGTTCTATGTGTTGACCCATCTACTGGATGGCATATTACATACTGGCATATTATGTTACTATGCATTTTACTTTTTTACTCTTTTACTCTGCTTTATAATCTTTTAATTCATTTTATTTTGTGTTCTAAATTGTTTTGTGTGAAGCGCCTTGAGGCGACTGATTTGGTGCTATATAAAGTGAATAAATTGAACTGAAATTGAGGTTCAGTTTACTCATAATGCAGTTCAGCATCTGTGTGTGTAAATATGTTCAAAACTTCAGAATTAGTGCATTATTTTAAAATTAAAAGATATGTGTTATATTTTCACTTTGTACAAATGACAGACTTGACATTAATGTAGTTAAACTATCCGGATTAATTTGGTTTATAAATCAAAATCATAAGTCAAACCTGCTTTCCTTTTCAAGACGTCTTCCTCATGGCTGGATCACTGTATGCCATCAAGGTAAATGACGCTTCCCTACAGCAGTGAGCAGGGCCCACAAAGACAGAAGCACTGACTTTTCTGTGTTTCAGTCTGTGTCCGCCTTTGATTCTATCAGAAGTGTTGGCGGTGTTTAAACTCAAAATTGGCTTGTCAGTAGCTGAGAGTACGATGTCTGTTAGAAAACTATCCAACCTTTTTATTTTTTGCAAAAGCCATATGGATTTGAATCACGTGTGATTGCATCAGCCAAGCTTGAACCTTCGTGCGCATGCATGAGTTTTTTTACGCCTGTCGGTTGCGTCATTCGCCTGTGAGCACGCTTTGTGGGAGGAGTGGTCCAGCCCCCTCGGCGGGTTTTCATTGTCAGGAAAATGGCTGAGCGACTGCCGCTTTGCTGCATCAAAATTTTTTCAGAAACTGTGAGAGACAGCCAGGTGGAAACCATTCGGAAAATTCAGATGGCTTTCGGTGAAGATCTTATGGGCATTACGCAGATTAAGGAGCATTACAACCGGATTAAAGACGGCCCACAGCGGCTGAGGGCGCGCCGCGCTTCGAGCGGCCATCGACAGGCTGAAATGACCAGATCATTTCCAAAGTGAAGGCTGTGTTGATCCGGGATGTCTGACTACTACAGAAATGGCAAGAGAGGTGGACATAGCACTTTTTTGGCACATTACACTGTTACAGGAGATTTTGTAATGAAAGACGTGCGGCGGAGTTCGCACGTCAGGACGGAGCCGCATAATGGCACACAACAAAAAACATCTCCGTGTTGGAAGTCTCACGGGACATGCTCAGCTCTTCCACCATTCGGAACATTCAGATGGCTTTGGGTGGCTTTTCAGTCGATGAGTATCCGAGAAATTGTGTAAGACCTGGGCATGCCACAGCATGTCCTGTGAGACAAACACGGAGGTGCTTTCGTTCCATGCCATTAGCGGCTCCGTGGCGAATTCCTCCACTCCTGTTTTCATGACAAAATCTCCTTTAACAGTGGAATGTGCCGGAAAAGTGCTGATGTCCACCTTTTCTGCCATTTCTCTGGTAGTCAGACGACGTCCCGGATCAACACAGCATTCAGTTTGGAAATGATCTGGTCGTTTCAGCCTGTCGATCGCTGCTCGGAGCGCAGCGCGCCCTCCGCCATTGTGCGCCGTCTTTAAACCGGCTGTAACACTCCTTAATCTCTGTGATACCCATAAAATCGTCCCTGAAAGCCATCTGAATTTTCCGAATGGTGTCCACCTGGCTGTCTCTCACAGTTTCTGGAAAAATTTGATGCATTGCTGCTCCAGCCGTTCAGACATTTTCCTCACAATGAAAATCCGACGAGGGGGGTGGACCAGTGCTCACTCAAAGCCTGCTCACAGGCGAATGACACAACCGACAGGCGTGAAAAAACTCACGCATGCGCACGAAGGTTCAAGCTTGGATGATGCAATCACACGTGATTCAAATCCATATGGTTTTTGCAAAAAATAAAAAGGTCGGATAGTTTTCTAACAGACCTCGTATACCCGAGACAACACTGAAAGTTATAGGTTAGCTGTAGCTTCTGATAAATGTTTTGGTGGTTTATCGGTTAAGCATTATCAAAGATAACTTTTCAGTTCAATTTGTTCATGTAAATGGGGAATCTTCTTCACAGACTAAAGTTAATTATGGAGTTCCACAAGGTTCTGTGCTAGGACCAATTTTATTCACTTTATACATGCTTCCCTTGGGCAGTATTATTAGACGGTATTGCTTAAATTTTCATTGTTACGCAGATGATACCCAGCTTTATCTATCCATGAAGCCAGAGGATACGCACCAATTAGCTAAACTGCAGGATTGTCTTACAGACATAAAGACATGGATGACCTCTAATTTCCTGCTTTTAAACTCAGATAAAACTGAAGTTATTGTACTTGGCCCCACAAATCTTAGAAGCATGGTGTCTAACCAGATCGTTACTCTGGATGGCATTTCCCTGATCTCTAGTAATACTGTGAGAAATCTTGGAGTTATTTTTGATCAGGATATGTCATTCAAAGCGCATATTAAACAAATATGTAGGACTGCCTTTTTGCATTTACGCAATATCTCTAAAATCAGAAAGGTCTTGTCTCAGAGTGATGCTGAAAAACTAATTCATGCATTTGTTTCCTCTAGGCTGGACTATTGTAATTCATTATTATCAGGTTGTCCTAAAAGTTCCCTAAAAAGCCTTCAGTTGGTTCAGAATGCTGCAGCTAGAGTACTGACGGGGACTAGCAGGAGAGAGCATATCTCACCCGTGTTGGCCTCCCTTCATTGGCTTCCTGTTAATGCTAGAATAGAATTTAAAATTCTTCTTCTTACTTATAAGGTTTTGAATAATCAGGTCCCATCTTATCTTAGGGACCTCATAGTACCATATTACCCCATTAGAGCGCTTCGCTCTCAGACTGCGGGCTTACTTGTAGTTCCTAGGGTTTGTAAGAGTAGAATGGGAGGCAGAGCCTTCAGCTTTCAGGCTCCTCTCCTGTGGAACCAGCTCCCAATTCAGATCAGGGAGACAGATACCCTCTCTACTTTTAAGATTAGGCTTAAAACTTTCCTTTTCGCTAAGGCTTATAGTTAGGGCTGGATCGGGTGACCCTGGACCATCCCTTGGTTATGTTGCTTTAGACGTAGACTGTGTTTCATAATTATTGTATGGCCTTGCCTTGCAATGTGGAGCGCCTTGGGGCAACTGTTTGTTGTGATTTGGCGCTATACAAGAAAAAAGTTGATTGATTGATTGAGTTAGCTGATTATTGATTATCGAAGCTAACTTTTTGGTTAGCTGTGCCCACCACTTCCCATGTTGCAATGTGGATAAAATTAAAAACATAACCCAGATCTCCCCATGGATTTGGATTTACTCCAAAATTTAAAGCTGCAGTATGTAGGATTTAGTGCCATCTAGTGGTGATGTTGCAAACTGTATTATGACATTGTCATTCGTGATTTTGTTTCCCTACACGTTTCCACTTCTTTGGTGACAGGGATTCATGATTGCTTGTCTTCTTTTATAATAAGCAAATTTATGATCCTCTGTGTCGTTAACGCTAAGATTCTCAAAGTTGTGAGCTTGCATGAGCAACCAGCAGACACTGTAATGAAGACCAACCACTGATTGCTTTTCTTTTTTCTTCAGGTTTCTGGCTGTGATGCAAAATACAAAAGGTGGAGCATGAATGTCCCTTTTGGGCTACTGTGTCAACCTGGCGGCCTCCCATCTAAATATGAAGGGATCATTCCAAGCTCATGAAACCACATCAGTTCATTGTTGCAGGTAATTATGCACAAATGAACAGATGGTTATGAATGCTATATTCCATTTATGCTAATAAACGCCCCTACACCTGACACGTAGCTTTAAAGCATTCTTCCTTCAATCTATAGATTTTAACTCAATCCTATGGCCAAGTGGTTAGTGCACTTGGCTTCAGTGTGGGAGGTCGTTGGTTCAAACCCCACCCCTGCCACGTTTCTCCACGTAATGTGGAGCTGCATCAGGAAGGGCATCTGGCATAAAACTTGTGCCAAATCAACATGCAGATCCCCATCAGATCTGCTCTGGTGACCCCGAATGAAAACAAGGGAACAGCCAAAGGGACTTACTTACTCAATCCTAATCCTGGCAACAAACCAACCAATAAACCAAAAACCTTACTGTAACTGACATTTGTGATTAGGCAATTGTTTGACAGGTTTAGTATTGATGAGCGCCACAAGGCCAACTCTGGATCGACAGTGCCACCCACACCAGTCATACAATCAATTTTACCTGATTTCTTCAATGTTTCTAAATGACTTTCACAATGCTGTGCCAACTGTTTGGGTCCACAGTATTTCATATGTGTTGACATTTATGGCACTATTCTTCATGTGTCATTTCACACCTTTGCTTCTTCCTTCTTTCTTATAGCTTACCATGAAATATTACTTTCGGCAGGCGTTTGACATTATACAGCCTGTGTCTCGGCCCATTTGAGCTCCTTTATATACAACTGCGTCCACAAGTATTTGGATGGCAACACAATTTTTGTAATTTTTCCTCTATACACCACAGCAGTGGAATTAAAACCAAAGAAATAAAGATGTATTTGTAGTGCAACCTCTCAGCTTTTATTCAAGGATTCCATTAACCAATAACTGGACAAACTAAATTAAATTAAGTTGCCCAGAAGGGCAAGGGACACAACTTGTAAGTTAATTTTTGGCTGTCAGCCTACCTTATTTTCAGCAAAAGTTTGCATCTCAAATGAATAAACAGTCGAGTCCTTTTCGCATATTTGAGCAGCTTTTTTCACCATCTAGTGGGCAATGTCAGCATTACAGGGCTTCTGGTACATTTTGTACTTAAAACCCCAAATTCCATTAAAAAACTCATTTATAAATGTAAAAAATGCTTTTTTTCCCCTTATTTTTTCATACAGAGCTTTGATCCCCCAGTATTAATGTGTAAAAATTTTGATTTTGAGAATTTTGCAGTTCTTGAGTTTTAAGATATGAAAGTTTGCTAGAAGGGCGTACGGATGGACAGCATTTCTCCTGACAAGCACAACTTACAGTTGTGAATAAGTTTTATACAAATCATCACATTCAGATCAAATCTAGGCCAAGCCCGGCACCAGAAAAAAAATATTAAAGGGGATAGAGAATCAAAATCATCTTTTTCATGTTTTTGGTGTTAGTTCAGAGTCTCCCCGCTGTGGGGAATACACACGAAGTGCCAGCAAGTTTTAGAACCTCTGTTTCAAGTATTTCTCCTTTTTTGAATTGCCCCTAGAAAACAGGCCAATCCGTTTTTGAGAGAAACCTTACGTCACTTTTTCACCAATAGCCCCCCCCCCCACACACACACACCCACACCCACCCCCTTTCACACATGCCCCTTCGAAATTAATTATTCATAAGGTTGTGCCCACCCATTCGTAACACTCGAAGAGAAGCAATGGCGAGCTACAGGTGTGCTTTCCCAGGCTGCTTTAGCGGACTACGATCTTCCCACGCAAAGCAATGTACGCGATCACTGGCTTTTATTCATTTTTAACCGCATCCCCAGTACATACAACCGCCGACTATTTCTTTGCTCTGCGCATTTCACGGAAGACTGTTTCACAAACCTTGCACGATATCGAGCTGGCTTCAGTCGGCATTTAATACTCAGTAGAGGGTCAGTTCCGACTTTAGACAAAATCAACCCCAGCAATCAGTACAGCCTGTGAGTATCACATTTTCTTTTGTTTTAAATTTGTGTTGCACCATATTCCTGTTGTAAGAATTGCACGTTAGAATGGCACGTTAGCTCTGGTTTGTTCCTCTAAAGGGAATGAGCTAACCCCTTAGCAGCTAGGGATGTGTATCAAGAACCGGTTCCTTTTGGGTATCGTTAAGAAATGACTCGATCCACCGACATCAATAAGCTTTGCGCTTAACGATTATGTTATCGGTCCTTCAGAGTGGCCGTTGTTTTGGGGGGTGTTTGTCAGGAAAATGATCATTTCTGTATTGATTACAGACCCTGCAGCGGGTCCGTAAACAACTTTTCTGCAGCGCGGCTTTGCTTTGAACCTTGAACCAATTGAAGCAGTGCTTCGCAGATTGAAGCAATGCTTCGATTATTCTTTCTTTCTTTTGCTTAATTTTCTCCTGCTAAAACCCTAAAGAGCATACGTCTGTGAGTATTATTTACCTTTTCTATGTTAAACCGAAATGTTATGTTTTCTGAAACAGTTGATAGATGTATTTTACAACTTAAAAACGGGAGCGATGCTAATGCGTTAGCATGTCTATGGCATTTTCAATGTTAAAAGTTAGCACTGCAGCTGTCATCACGTTCGGGTGCATTTGTTTTCAAATTGTAATATTTCTTAAATTTATTTTTGTTTATATATTAATAATCTAATGATTATTATATACAATTTTAGAGAAAGAGGCAAAAAAAAAACCCCTGAATAGAAACACAACAGAAAATATAAAAGCAATGAAAATAAATAAATAATACTTTCTTTTCAGTGAGAGCAAGGGCAGCCAATGAAACAACGGCAACCAATCAGCGCCACCTACTTGCATTTCATAATGAGGTTGCCAAATAAGCTCTGAAACGATGCCATTAAAGGCAAACGAGGCATTCTGTTGTGAAGGTGTAGTAACACGGACCCACAACAGGGGGCGTAAATGAACGGACAATAGATGAGCCAAAAGACAACAATTTAATGTTGTGAATGTGCACAACGGAATACAGACAATAGCAGATTTAGAATCAAGTCAAATATACAAAGGTGACGTGTGGGTAGGCTCAAGGATAGAAGACGTCTGTCCAGAGAAGAGCCGGGTCCCACACGATTTTCACTGCCCACGGATCCGGAGCACACCGGAGCCGCCAAGTCCTGAGTCCCCAGGTGGCCACCGTCTCCAGCTGTCAGATCTGGTACTGCTGGCAGGAAGCAGAAACAGATTAATGGTGGGTGTGTGCACACCCAGCAAACAGTCAGCAAACACAGTTCCTCTACTGGTGGGACAAACACCTCCACCTCAAATCCAGAAACTAGGCACGTGCAGAAACCTGTGAGTACTTATCAAAGTTTGGCGTGGGGAGCGAAGCCGTCAGCCCTCCACATACCACAAACCCAGCCTCCAGCTGCAAGCACTGACCAGCTGCAAAAGTACCGATGCAAAAAACTGTCACAATACGGCTGAGCAGTTTACCTGAGAGGTAGAACGATATCTCGGCAGGGAGGTGGAGTTGCTTCCCGGCTTTTATGGAGATGGTGACGAGGTGGTGATGAGTGACAGCTGTCAGGTGGTGATGAGAGACAGCTGTCATTCCCGGCTGCTCCCGTGAGGCGGCTGCGCCCTCTCGTGCCTGAAGCCCGCACTTCAGGTAGGGCGCCCTCTGGTGGTGGGCCAGCAGTACCTCCTCTTCAGCGGCCCACACAACACATTCTAAACCCAGCATAGTAACATAGCTGTTTCAGAGAGCCTTTTAGGAAGGTTCTGAGCCATTACAGACCCAACCAATTTTTTTGGGCTACATATCACATCACAGAACAAGGATTAATGCCCCATTCAACCTCTCTCTATCACCTTTAAGGGGGCGATGAGTTTATCACAGGGGGCGGGGTCGTCCCCCCCCCAAAAGAAAAGTGTGCACCGGAGGGGACATGCCTCTGAGCGTGCGTAATGAATTGGGTGCGCTCCTGGAAAGCTCATGTATTTAGGCTACACCGTTGTAAGAGACTGACTGACTAAGAGTAAAGAGTGATGACAGTATTTTTTAATTATTATTTGAACGTATAGACCCTCGGTCAAGTGATCTCCTGCATACCACAAAACCAAACCAACAACTGATCTGAGAAACGACACGAGACAGTAGATTAACCCCACATACAGCCCTCCATCACAAGCGCAAACACAGCGCAACTGGGCATGTGCGCCACTCCATGGCACAGAGCCCAACTATGCATGCAGTTACAAAGTTCTTCTGAAAAACTGGAGCGATCTGAATTCGGTTGGATGAATATGGGTGTGTGTGTGGAGGCAATTCACCTCGTTCACAACGTGACAGAACTTAACGATGCGCTGTTACATGCAATAGCGCGCAATAGCACGCAACATCACGCAACAACACGGAACACTATTCTTGACCGTGCATAATGGTTCCGTCACATTCGTGATCATCGGCCAAGAATGTGTACTTCGTGGCATTCGTGACTTGTCACCAGCGCCACAAGGGGGCGTTTGGGGGCGGCGCCCCCTCACGTCATCAACCCTGCCCCCTCGTGGCGCCGGGTCTGATCTAGGCTCATGTCTCCCATTTACATTGTGGCAAACTGCAAATTAAATCTGAACATCTGCTTTTAAAGGAAAGAACTGTCTGCCAACCAAACAACGGAAAACATAACCTGCTCAGCGAAATACTCTTCAACACTTGTGTAGCTCTTCTGGATATGAGTTGGACTACCAGGATATAGATCAGTATTAACCTGTCTGTGTCCTTGGACAAGACACATCATCTGCATTTCCCCAGTCCACCCAGCTGGAGAAGTAACCTCCAATGGACTATCCAGGGGGAGACTCACAGATGCTAATCCACTTTGTACTACAGTATCTGAGAATAAGCACCAGACCGATGGTCCTCAGGCCCTGCATTTGAGTTGCTTCGACATATATTTTAGGACTTAGCAGCTAAATAGATCCAAAGCAATAGAGAGGTCAAAGAGAGAATAAGGGAGTCTGCAGTACACTTGCGTGGGCTTTTTTCCTGCCTCAAAGGCCGTGGCTCAGTGCCAGCCTCTTCTAAACACAACCAGATGGACGGCCACATTATTGCTGCTGCTACTGAGGTGGCCTGCCGCCTTCAGGCTAATAATACCGTCCACCGCCTCCTCTGACGAGTCCTTCTCCTGCTTTCGGTTTCAAGTCGTTCCTTTTTCATTTTGATCCACTGATTCTGCTCCGTACTGGGGACACATTTCTTACTTGCTGGACTAGTCTGCTGCCCTCTTGTTAGCGGTTGTGCTTCTTGGTATTTTTCTCTCTCTCTCTCTCTGATGTGCTGTGATGTGTGGTGTCGGCTCCTCAGTGGGTCAACTGCTCATTAGCTGATTCAAAAAGCGCCCCAAGGGACACCCGTCTTCTGTGTGTGTGTGTGTGTGTGTGTGTGTGTGTGTGTGTGTGTGTGTGTGTGTGTGTGTGTGTGTGTGTGTATGTGCTGCTTCATGATCAGGGGAACCAGCTTATCATGATTCATTGTGTCTATAGCACCCTGTCATGGGTCCCACTGACTGATACACACACACACACACACACACACACACACACACACACACACACACACACACACACACACACACACACACACACACACACACACACACACACACACACACACACACACACACACACACACACACACACGACTCAAGGTGCAAACACAGAAACAAACACAACATGTAAAGTCACACTGCTCTGCAGTCTCTCAGCTCGTGGATGAAGCTCTGATGTGAAGCTCAGTGAGTAACAAGCGTCCATCCAGCACAGTGGTACTTACTGTCAAAGCTCCTGTAGAGGTTGTTGAAGGCCGCCTGCAGCGACCTGCCCGCCTCTCTGATCAACGCTTCAGTTTCTCTGGTGCTCAGGCCAGCCAGGTTCTCCTCCATGCTGCTGGTACAGCAGGTCGGACCCTGGGGACACATCCTCAGATGTTCACCTGGAAAAGTGCAGAAGATGCATGAATAAAATTTCAGTATTCACACACATTTATAAAAACAGTTGAAAATATGGTACCTGAGGACAATGCAAAGATATATCAATATAACCTTTTCCAAATCATCACAGAAAATAAAGCTTTGTTAACAAAAGTAGAAGAAAACAGAACATAAGAAAAAAAGATAAGAAAAAAAAATCCAATTCTACACGTTGTTAAATTGTGAATTGTGCTGTTTACTTTTCTTCCCAAAAATGGATCCACTGTTGCCTGACTGAATATTTTAATACAAAATTTTGTCCAAACCCCTTCTAATTGATTGTGAATCATCAAGTGCACAATAAACTTGTCAGCACTCACAGAACCCAAGTCTTCTGCTTCTTTGTTAGTCAGTAAGAAGGTCCCAGGTTCACTTC
This sequence comes from Thalassophryne amazonica, assembly GCF_902500255.1. Taxonomy (NCBI): domain Eukaryota; kingdom Metazoa; phylum Chordata; class Actinopteri; order Batrachoidiformes; family Batrachoididae; genus Thalassophryne; species Thalassophryne amazonica. Next base: position 18,635,883 of record NC_047112.1, read on the forward strand.
TGTTATGTTAATGCTCTGTCAAATATATTTTTACCATTTTAATTATCTGAATAATTGATTGTGACTAATAGGTTGCCATTTATTGCTGCTGTACTACTAGGTTTGCTGTGATAACATTTAACACTCAGTGTACTGAAATGTTTTATGTGTCAAAGGTTGTATTGCAGAACAATGCCATGCAAGACGGAAGTGTGCAAAGAGCACAGATAAGACTGATGAGGCGAGACATTCTTTCCTCAGTGCATGATGAAGGAGCAGGAACGGACTCTGAGACTGACTTATGCCATCAAATGATTTCATTCAATGAACTTTGGCACACCTTGGAACTGTATATAAGTGGCGTAAAACTGAATGTTCTGGGTATTTGTCTTCAGAACTGTACTCTGTATGACATGTAACTTTAAAGCTTTAAATAACAAAAGATCTTAAAAGTTGAAACCTGCTTCCTTGGTGTCTCATGTGTTGTCTGTGCCAGAGAGGTATTAGGTAGTGTTTTCAAATGGGCTTCCTCAGGAGGGTGGCTGGTGTCTCCTTTAGAGATAGGGTGAAAAGTTCGGTCATCCGTGGGGAGCTTGGAGTAGAGTCGCTGCTCATTCGCGTTGAAAGAAGCCAGCTGAGGTGGTTCGGGCATCTGCTAAGGATGGCCCCTGGGCGCCTCCCTAGGGAGGTGTTCCAGGCACATCCAACTGGGAGGAGACCCAGGACTAGGTGGAGAGATTATATCTCCACACTGGCCTGGGAACACCTCGTGATCCCCCAGTCAAAGGTGGTCAATGTAGCCCGGGAAAGGGAAGTCTGGGGTCCCCTGCTGGAGCTGTTGCCCCCGTGACCCGAACCCAGAGAAGCAGTTGAAGATGAGTGAGTGAACTGACCACACTGAGTGAACTTCCAACATGGTCCTGGAGTTTGCATGTTGCCCCGTGTTTGTGAGGGTTCCCTCTTTGAGCTTCGGCTTCCACCCAGTTCCAAAGATATGTGTGCATGATTGGTGACTCTAAATTGACTGTAGGTGTGCGTGAGAGTGTGAATGGTTTGTTTGGCTGTACTCTTTGGCCCTATGGTAAACTGTCAGCCCATCCAGGGTGTACACCAACTCTTTCCAAATGACTGCTCCAACCCACCTCCTTCCTTAAGTTCCTTAAGTGGAATAAAGAAGTTCCGAAAATGGACAAACGGATGAATGTCTCTTCATCAGCCTGAAAGTGTCATCAGTTCTTCCTTGACTCAAGATTTTCATCTCAAAATTCATCCAGATACTCAAGCCCCTCTCACACAGATGACGTTTGCGGTGTTTAGAGGTGCGTGTAGTGCTCTGTACCCAACTCACCACAATCGACCACAAACACGCAGTCTCCAAGGTGTGGCGGGTGTTTTGGTCATGATCTAAACACCCTCAACTTCACTTGTAGCGCAATCACCCATTATACACCACACACCATCTGTGTGAGCGGAACGAGGTTGCTAAGAAACCTTCAAATCCACCATAAAATGGGGAAAATCATAGAGAAAAGGTTGATAAAACACTGGTCACAGTCAACAAACAGAAACATCCAGTTTCTTGCTGGCTGGTGAAGCCTTTTCATACGGCTTTAAAATGTCAAATACTGAATTATCTCCTGTCCGTGAACTGTAGGTTTGAGACTACATTATTATTATTATTATTATTGTTATTATAGTTTTCAGTTGCCACCAGTAGCTCGGGTTCCCAGATCAGGATTTGGCACAAGTATTCTACCAGGTGCGTTTCTCGAACCAATTGCACTTCGACACTTTGAGCAGTCGACCAGCCAGGTACTAATCAGGTCTGCTCTGCTTCACTTCTGAGATCTGACGGGACCCGGCATGCACAGAGCGACGTGACTGTGACTGAGACCGTATTGTTTATACTCCATTGACGCTATAACATAGATTTTTAAAGATCTTGCAACCTTGACAGCTGACCTAAATATACAGTGAGGCCCACTGCCGACTCCTTTGCCAAAGTTACTCACCTTGGCTTCAGTTACTGTTGAGTTACAGAACCAGATGCCTTTATCATCACAGCGTCATGAATCTTTCATTGGTCCTGGCAAGAGTGTGTGTGTGTGTGTGTGTGTGTGTGAGGATGTATTCATGTGTGTGCGTGAACATATCCACTATTCATTTTCTTCCGCTTAACCTTTGAGGTTGAGCCTGTCTCAGCCTGCACTGGCAGACAGTTGGGGACACGTACTGACCATCAACCAGCCCACCTACAGCCGATTCACAGTCAATAATTAACCAAACTCAATGTTTTTGGACTGTGGGAGGAAGCCAGCTGCTTTCAAACTAACAGCCTTGCCTTCATGCAGTGACAAATCGCTGACAGATGAATGACTGTGCCGCCCGTGTGTGGACGTCCTTTCTTTATTCTGTTTTTTTTTTCTTTTTTGCAGGAGGGATCAGTGTCAAGTGTGTGTTAGTCAGTCTAAATTCACTTCATGTGTTTTTGAAAATGAGTTCTATCTGAAACAATAATAAGAGTAAAACCTTGTAAACATCAGCCATATGCCAGCTGTAAAAAAAAAATAAATAAAAAAAAAAATATATATATATATATATATATATATATATATATGTTCTCCACTCAGACTGCAATAGCCAATCACAGATTAGGCTTTCTGTCCATCATTTACCTGTATTTTGGCATGCATGGCGCCCGAACGTCATGTTGGATCCAAAAGGATCCAAAAAGGCTAGGACCAAAAGTTATATTGGATTGGTTCCCACTGACCAATAGCGTTAGCGCTTACTGCCAACAGCTAGCCAATCAGAGTGCGGCATACGAAGGTCAGGAACTAGATGACAGACGCTGGTTGAAAAAATGGCAACAAACATGTCAATAACAGCAGAAAATATGCTATTCACAACAAAATAAATTGATCTAATTTACTTGACTCTTTGTTGTTTGCTTAATTTGGGAGGGGGTGGAGAACATAACAATTGATGGATGGTAAGGAGTCCAACATAGAGAAATATTGGATTCAGAAAAGTTACGCTCGTCCAATATAACTTTTCTGAATCCAATATTTCTCTCTCTCTCTCTCTCTCTCTCTCTCTCTCTCTCTCTCTCTCTCTCTCTCTCTCTCTCTCTTTCTCTCTCTCTCTCTCTCTCTATATATATATATTCTGAATCCTCATGACATGGGGAACAAATTGGTACCATTTTTTTAAAAGTTGAGCTGAAAATTAGCCCCAAAATAGCCATTTATGTAAGACCATGTGTGCTAAACTCCCAAACCATAACATGTAGCCCTAGCAAGTCCCTTCAGCTGCTCCCTTGTTTGCACTCGGGGTCGCCACAGCAAATCCAAGGTGTATCTGCATGTTGAACTGGCATGGGTTTTACGCCGGATGCCCTTCCTGACGCAACTCCACATTACATGGAGAAATGTTGCAGGGGTGGGATTTGAACCCGGAACCTTCTGCACTGAAACCAAGCACATTAACCACTTGGCTACCACCCCTGCCACATGTAGCCCATAACATGTAGCCCTAAAAACTATGTATATTCTGAATCCTCATGACATGAGGAACAACTATTGACATGAATTTTTCACCAGAAGTTGGTAACAACCCAGGTAATGCTCACATACAAGGAAATCAAATCACAGATGTAATAAATAAAATTAAGAATAAAAGAATTAAGAATAATAAAATAAATTAAGTTAGGTGTAATAATGTGAAATGACACAGGAAAAAAGTATTGAACCCCTGCAGAAAGGGAAGTGCAAAAAGGCATGGAAAGCCAAATCTACAATCCTGTTCCTTGTCAGTGCAAATAATTATCAGCTGGTTCAGTCCCAACTGATGGCCTGTAAAAAGGTGTCTCATTATCAAGGTGTCACAGAAGAAACATGTCATGATGGGAAAAAGCAAAGAACTGTCTCAAGATCTTTGCAACCTTATTGTTGCAAAGCATACTGATGGCATTCATTACAGAAGGATTTCTAAAGTTCTGAATATTCCAGTGGGCACTGTTGGGGTTATACAACCCCTGGCAAAAATTATGGAATCACCGGCCTCGGAGGATGTTCATTCAGTTGTTTAATTTTGTAGAAAAAAAGCAGATCACAGAAATGACACAAAACTAAAGTCATTTCAAATGGCAACTTTCTGGCTTTAAGAAACACTATAAGAAATCAGGAAAAAAAATTGTGGCAGTCAGTAACGGTTACTTTTTTAGACCAAGCAGAGAGAAAAAAATATGGAATCACTCAATTCTGAGAAAAAATTATGGAATCATGAAAAACAAAAGGACGCTCCAACACATCACTAGTATTTTGTTGCACCACCTCTGGCTTTTATAACAGCTTGCAGTCTCTGAGGCATGGACTTAATGAGTGACAAACAGTACTCTTCATCAATCTGGCTCCAACTTTCTCTGATGGCTGTTGCCAGATCAGCTTTGCAGGTTGGAGCCTTGTCATGGACCATTTTCTTCAACTTCCACCAAAGATTTTCAATTGGATTAAGATCCGTACTATTTGCAGGCCATGACATTGACCCTATGTGTCTTTTTGCAAGGAATGTTTTCACAGTTTTTGCTCTATGGCAAGATGCATTATCATCTTGAAAAATGATTTCATCATCCCCAAACATCCTTTCAATTGATGGGATAAGAAAAGTGTCCAAAATATCAACGTAAACTTGTGCATTTGTTGATGATGTAATGACAGCCATCTCCCCAGTGCCTTTACCTGACATGCAGCCCCATATCATCAATGACTGTGGAAATTTACATGTTCGCTTTAGGCAGTCATCTTTATAAATCTCATTGGAACGGCACCAAACAAAAGTTCCAGCATCATCATCTTGCCCAACGCAGATTCAAGATTCATCACTGAATATGACTTTCATCCAGTCATCCACAGTCCACGATTGCTTTTCCTTAGCCCATTGTAACCTTGTTTTTTTCTGTTTAGGTGTTAATGATGGCTTTCGTTTAGCTTTTCTGTATGTAAATCCCATTTCCTTTAGGCGGTTTCTTACAGTTCGGTCACAGACGTTGACTGCAGTTTCCTCCCATTCATTCCTCATTTGTTTTGTTGTGCATTTTCAATTTTTGAGACATATTGCTTTAAGTTTTCTGTCTTGACGCTTTGATGTCTTCCTTGGTCTACCAGTATGTTTGCCTTTAACAACCTTCCCATGTTGTTTGTATTTGGTCCAGAGTTTAGACACAGCTGACTGTGAACAACCAGCATCTTTTGCAACATTGCGTGATGATTTACCCTCTTTTAAGAGTTTGATAATCCTCTCCTTTGTTTCAACTGACATCTCTCATGTTGGAGCCATGATTCATGTCAGTCCACTTGGTGCAACAGCTCTCCAAGGTGATCACTCCATTTTAGATGCAGACTAATGAGCAGATCTGATTTGATGCAGGTGTTAGTTTTGGAGATGAAAATTTACAGGGTGATTCCATAATTTATTCCTCAGAATTGAGTGATTCCATATTTTTTTTCCCTCTGCTTTGTCTAAAAAAGTAACCGTTACTGACTGCCACAATTATTTTTCCTGATTTCTTATAGTGTTTCTTAAGGCCAGAAAGTTGCCATTTGAAATGACTTTAGTTTTGTGTCATGTCTGTGATCTGCTTTTTTCTACAAAATTAAACAACTGAATGAACATCCTCCGAGGCCGGTGATTCCATAATTTTTGCCAGGGGTTGTAATCCAGAAGTGGAAAGAACATCATTTCACTATAAACCGGCCAGGATCAGGTGCTCCTTAAAAGATTTCTGACAAAGGACTGAAATCAGAAGAGCTGTCTCAGAGCCAAGGACCACCTGTGGGGAGCTTCAGAAAGACCTGGAATTAGCAGGTACAAATGTTTCAAAGAAAACAATAAGTAATGCACTCAACCAGCATAGTCTGTATGCACGCTCACCAAGCAAGACTCTACTGCTGAAGAAAAACTATGTTGAAGCTCATTTAAAGCTTGCTGCTCAACATTTAGACAAGCCTGTGAAATACTGGGAGAATATAGTCTGGTCAAATGAGACCAAAATTAAACTCTTTGGATGACATAATACACAATATAAATGGCACTGTACATCACCCCAAAAGCACCATACCAACAGTGAAGTTTGGAGGTGGGACCATCACAGTGTGGGGCTGTTTTTCAGCATCCAGTCTCGCAGACTGAATGGTCCACACCTAAAAATCAGTCCGCCTACCTTCACTGTGCATGCGTCATTTCAGACCACAGGTGGTGTTGGGGGGTAATTTTGGGTTTCAGCTTTTTTTGTTTTTCACCACTTTCATCCCTGAATATGTGAAATCGTGAGTCAAACGAGGTGCTAATTTATGGTGGGACTGTTCGGTCTGAACAGTCCCCCTAAAAATCGTTCCCCCAATGATGCAGTTCATGGATTATTACCTCGTTTCTGCTTCAAACTGCACTCCAGTCATCATCTATCTCAGCGACAGATAACTAAAGCTTTTATACAACAATCATTTCTACATAAATTCAACAGTATTTCACCATAAAAGGTGGTGAAAGTGATAAGAGCACTGCGGCTACACGAGCGGCTAGCTGATCCATTCACTGTGCGTCGGACATTTCAAAGCATCACGGAATCTCACCTCGTTTATTCTTAAAACGGCCCCGTTTCTGGTTAAAACTGACTTTAGAATGATTTAAGAGGTTTTACCTTTATCATCTGATGGTTAATAATCCCATTAATCCATCTGATTGCTTTGGGTGAAGAGACTCCATCTCAGACGTGCTGCTGTGGTCTGAAATGACACATGCGCAGATGTAAAATGCGGACCGATTTTTAGAGGTGGACCGTTCAGTCTGTGACACCGGCACTGGCAAACGTCATATAAGTGAAGGAAGGATGAATGGAAAAATGTACTGAAATAAAAATCTGCTGCCATCTGATGGGTGATGAAAATGAAACAAGGGTGGACAGTTCAGCAAGATAATGATCCCAAACACACAGCCAAGGAAACTCAGTTCTAGGGTAATTATAGTGGGCGATTTTAACATCCACACAGATGCTGAGAATGACAGCCTCAACACTGCATTTAATCTATTATTTGACTCAATTGGCTTTGCTCAAAATGTAAATGAGTCCACCCACCACTTTAATCATATCTTAGATCTTGTTCTGACTTATGGTATGGAAATTGAAGACTTAACAGTATTCCCTGAAAACTCCCTTCTGTCTGATCATTTCTTAATAACATTTACATTTACTCTGATGGACTACCCAGCAGTGGGGAATAAGTTTCATTACACTAGAAGTCTTTCAGAAAGCGCTGTAACTAGGTTTAAGGATATGATTCCTTCTTTATGTTCTCTAATGCCATATACCAACACAGTGCAGAGTAGCTACCTAAACTCTGTAAGTGAGATAGAGTATCTCGTTAATAGTTTTACATCCTCATTGAAGACAACTTTGGATGCTGTAGCTCCTCTGAAAAAGAGAGCTTTAAATCAGAAGTGCCTGACTCCGTGGTATAACTCACAAACTCGCAGCTTAAAGCAGATAACCCGTAAGTTGGAGAGGAAATGGCGTCTCACTAATTTAGAAGATCTTCACTTAGCCTGTAAAAAGAGTCTGTTGCTCTATAAAAAAGCCCTCCATAAAGCTAGGACATCTTACTACTCATCACTAATTGAAGAAAATAAGAACAACCCCAGGTTTCTTTTCAGCACTGTAGCCAGGCTGACAAAGAGTCAGAGCTCTATTGAGCCGAGTATTCATTTAACTTTAACTAGTAATGACTTCATGACTTTCTTTGCTAATAAAATTTTAACTATTAGAGAAAAAATTACTCATAACCATCCCAAAGACGTATCGTTATCTTTGGCTGCTTTCAGTGATGCCGGTATTTGGTTAGACTCTTTCTCTCAGATTGTTCTGTCTGAGTTATTTTCATTAGTTACTTCATCCAAACCATCAACATGTCTATTAGACCCCATTCCTACCAGGCTGCTCAAGGAAGCCCTACCATTATTTAATGCTTCGATCTTAAATATGATCAATCTATCTTTATTAGTTGGCTATGTACCACAGGCTTTTAAGGTGGCAGTAATTAAACCATTACTTAAAAAGCCATCACTTGACCCAGCTATCTTAGCTAATTATAGGCCAATCTCTAACCTTCCTTTTCTCTCACAAATTCTTGAAAGGGTAGTTGTAAAACAGCTAACTGATCATCTGCAGAGGAATGGTCTATTTGAAGAGTTTCAGTCAGGTTTTAGAATTCATCATAGTACAGAAACAGCATTAGTGAAGGTTACAAATGATCTTCTTATGGCCTCAGACAGTGGACTCATCTCTGTGCTTGTTCTGTTAGACCTCAGTGCTGCTTTTGATACTGTTGACCATAAAATTTTATTACAGAGATTAGAGCATGCCATAGGTATTAAAGGCACTGCACTGCGGTTGTTTGAATCATATTTATCTAATAGATTACAATTTGTTCATGTAAATGGGGAATCTTCTTCACAGACTAAGGTTAATTATGGAGTTCTACAAGGTTCTGTGCTAGGACCAATTTTATTCACTTTATACATGCTTCCCTTAGGCAGTATTATTAGACGGCATTGCTTAAATTTTCATTGTTACGCAGATGATACCCAGCTTTATCTATCCATGAAGCCAGAGGACACACACCAATTAGCTAAACTGCAGGATTGTCTTACAGACATAAAGACATGGATGACCTCTAATTTCCTGCTTTTAAACTCAGATAAAACTGAAGTTATTGTACTTGGCCCCACAAATCTTAGAAACATGGTGTCTAACCAGATCCTTACTCTGGATGGCATTACCCTGACCTCTAGTAATACTGTGAGAAATCTTGGAGTCATTTTTGATCAGGATATGTCATTCAATGCGCATATTAAACAAATATGTAGGACTGCTTTTTTGCATTTACGCAATATCTCTAAAATTAGAAAGGTCTTGTCTCAGAGTGATGCTGAAAAACTAATTCATGCATTTATATCCTCTAGGCTGGATTATTGTAATTCATTATTATCAGGTTGTCCTAAAAGTTCCCTGAAAAGCCTTCAGTTAATTCAAAATGCTGCAGCTAGAGTACTAACGGGGACTAGAAGGAGAGAGCATATCTCACCCATATTGGCCTCTCTTCATTGGCTTCCTGTTAATTCTAGAATAGAATTTAAAATTCTTCTTCTTACTTATAAGGTTTTGAATAATCAGGTCCCATCTTATCTTAGGGACCTCGTAGTACCATATCACCCCAATAGAGTGCTTCGCTCTCAGACTGCAGGCTTACTTGTAGTTTCTAGGGTTTGTAAGAGTAGAATGGGAGGCAGAGCCTTCAGCTTTCAGGCTCCTCTCCTGTGGAACCAGCTCCCAATTCAGATCAGGGAGACAGACACCCTCTCTACTTTTAAGATTAGGCTTAAAACTTTCCTTTTTGCTAAAGCTTATAGTTAGGGCTGGATCAGGTGACCCTGAACCATCCCTTAGTTATGCTGCTATAGACTTAGACTGCTGGGGGGTTCCCATGATACACTGAGTGTTTCTTTCTCTTTTTGCTCTGTATGCACCACTCTGCATTTAATCATTAGTGATTGATCTCTGCTCCCCTCCACAGCATGTCTTTTTCCTGGTTCTCTCCCTCAGCCCCAACCAGTCCCAGCAGAAGACTGCCCCTCCCTGAGTCTGGTTCTGCTGGAGGTTTCTTCCTGTTAAAAGGGAGTTTTTCCTTCCCACTGTCGCCAAGTGCTTGCTCACAGGGGGTCGTTTTGACCGTTGGGGTTTTTACGTAATTATTGTATGGCCTTGCCTTACAATATAAAGCACCTTGGGGCAACTGTTTGTTGTGATTTGGCGCTATATAAATAAAATTGATTGATTGATTGATTGATAGGGGAATGAAAATAAAACTGCAAGAATGACCCAGCCAATCATCTGACTTGAATCTAATAGAAAATCTTTGGAAAGAAGTAAAGATCAGCGTTCATAGAAGAGGTCCACCTTCAACATTTGAAGAATGGGCCAAAAATCACACCTCAGCAATGCATGTGAGCAGTTTCTCCATCAAAGAAAAGCTTCATTACCAACAAAGGCTTTTGTACAAAGTATTAAATAAATTTCAGTAAGCGAGTTCAATACTTTTTCCCTGTGTCATTCCATTTCATTGCACATAATTTCATTTGTACCTGTATGTTTTAGTTTCTTTGCATGTGTGGGTTACTTGGACTCTTACAGAAAATTTCATGTCAATGGCACCTTTAGAAATATATTAACTGACAAAAATGGTGATGTGTTCAAGACTTATTTTACCCACTGTGTGTGTGTGCGTGTCTTTGGATTTACTGGGTTTTGCATCTGGTCCCTTCATATGTAAGTGCACAGATAGAAAGACTTAGTCAGAGAGGACAGGACACATTTTAGGTTTCAATAACTGTCAGTGTCACACTTTTTGCTCATATTGATCAGGTAACATTTCTGAAGCCACCTGAAGCTACTGAAGGCTTCAGAGTTGCAGAAGAGTTGATGCTGGAGATGCAAGTGGTTCAAACCCAGCAAGCAACATTATTCAGCACTCATGTTAGCATTTTGTCGTTGGCTATGCTGCCAAAACCAGATGACGAAGGGCGTTCACCGCAGACATCTGCTTCACTGCATTCCAGAGTTGCGCAGTAATGGAAGCGGAGCGTCCTGCTATAAAAACTTAATTTACTTGGGAAGACAAAACTGTATGGAAGCCCATTTTCACCATCTGAAAAGAAATCAAATCCACCACTTTCCTTTCACTCATCATTAAGTGACATTTTATTTGTATAGGAGACACCATGTTGTAATTACAAGACCTTAAGTCAGGATCAGGAGTTAGTGAGTTATGAAGTGCAAAGGCATAATTACAAGAACCCTACTTGTATTCATCATGAGTTAAGAAGTTGTCCTGCTCATGACATTTGGTGCAACGGCTACGCTTTTGACAGTTTATACTACAAAATTGTACTGAAGCCAGTCAGTCTCCCATTGCAGACTTTTGGACTCGATGTTTCAATTCGAAATACAAGGTAACCACGTCTGATTGTTCACAACAGTAATCTACTGTTGCGTGTCATCAACAAAATAAATGAGTTGCCCAATCCACATTCAAGTGGACATTACTGATTTCAAGTGATGCTGATGAAATAATAACAAAGCTGTCTGAAATTTTTTTAAAAATATTGTCCATATTGGACAGTGGAAACTGGCATCTGCAGTAGTGGTGTCCCTCACTACTCTCCTTCCCGCATGGTCGCTCAGTTTTTGAGAATTGACTACTTACACAGATCTACCATACAGTACCATAGTGTTTGTATTTATTAATGATTGATGCAAATGAAGTATAGGACGCATGTGTGGCTTAGAAATGTTCATGCATCCATTCAGTGACGTCTCAAGAAGTCTGATTGCAAACTAGCTGGGTGCAGGAATGGAGTGTGTGTGTTGTGTCAAATTCTTACTATTGCCTAACATTACATTTTTCTTATATTACTGTTCTTAAAATCTTTTCAATTAGTAGAAACTTCCACTGAACTAAGAAGAACAGCGGTTTCTAACACATGCATACACTCACCGGCCGCTTTATTAGGTACACCTTTCTATTGTACTGGGTCGGACGCCCTTTTGCCTTCAAAACCGCTTTAAATCTTCATGGCATAGATTCAGCAAGGTGTTGGAAACATTCCTCAGAGATGTTGGTCCATATTGACATGATAGCATCACACAGTCGCCCATTCAACCAGTCTATCCATTCTCCTCTGACCTCTCTGACATCAACAAGGAATTTCTGTCCAGACAACTGCCGCTCACTGGATATCTTCTCATTTTTGGACCATTTTCTGTAAACCCTAGAGATGGTTGTCCACGAAAATCCCAGTAGATCAGCAGTTTCTGGAATCCTCAGACCAACCCGTCTGGCACCAACAACCATGCCAAGTTCAAAGCCACCTAAATACCCTTTTGTCCCCATTCTGATGCTCGGTTTGAACTTCAGCAAGTCGTCTTCACCACATCTAGATGCTAAAATGCACTGAACTGATGCTGTGTGATTGGCAGATTATTTGTGTTCACAAGCAACTGAACAGGTGTACCTAATAAAGTGGCCTGTGAGTGTATATGCACAGAAAAAACAGTGTTAGAAATGTACACTGCTGAAAATAGCAGAAGGTCAAATGTTGGCCATGATACGCCGAAAGGAGCTTCTGCAATAAATGCTTTGCTCAGGGGTATCTTTATGGAAAACAGAGTTGCTTTGTGTGAGTGAGTAAAAAAATAAAAATCGGAATAATGCTGCGGGGAATGAGGCTGGAGGAATAGCTAAGGGGAGTTTAACTGTGAGGAGAAAAAAACTAAGATTTTCATCTAAAGTCATTTTTTCGATGATTTAGTTGGTGGCAGAGCCCGTATGGATTTTATTTGAATGACACACTGACGTAATGTATTCTTGCCTAAGGCCTTGTTCAGACAGGGAAGGTGCACCGAGCATAAATTTGATATATTAGAACCTGGATTTGGTATAATGAAGCGAATTCGAGCCTACAACCCTCTGTGGATGGAACAGCAGTCTGAAGCAGGTTACTTCCCCAGCCAACACGGGTACCCATTTAAAGGTGGCTGAACTGAGACAATGCAGATGAAGTGAGACATGTCAAAGAACACAGGTAGCATGACCGGGACTCAAACTCATACCCACATATATGAAGCTCAACTCCTTATCCCACTGAGTGACCTGCTCTACTGTCAAGGGAAAGCATTATAAAAGACAAACACCAATTAGTTTTCTCAGATTTCGAGGCATCTCTTCAGGTAACATTTCCTCAGCAGGCAACATGTATGATTGTGTAAAAGGACTTTACTCACAAAACAGCACTCCTTTATGACATTACCAAATATTGTTCCATCCATCCCAAGCACTATCCCTCACCCTTACTTCCGTGTTTGAACATTTAACCGTTCAAACCCTAAAATAACCTTTGCAAAGAAACACATAGAGGAAACAGGGTCACTGCAGCCTTGTGAGAACACACAATGTGACAATCTGAACCTCCCAAACTCATTTTCGCTCTGCCACTATCCTTGATTAGTTGATTTGTGAGATACTCAAAGTGATGGAGATGCTCCATTAACACCCTACAGTGCATCAGTGATGGATCGTGTATCATGAAGGGCCAAAAACCTGCAGGTGTTCTTTCCAGCAGATTGCCACAATGATGAGCACCTCGAACAGATCTAATTTATTGACCCACGGGCCAACCGCAACCAGCAACGGCTGCTCAGTGCCATTTTTCATATCACCATTAGGGGTTACATCAACATCAACCTTTACAGTAAAAAATGTTTTGAATTTTATGACCATAAAATAGCAGTAGGCCCACTTTTGACATAGTTATATGATGACATGGATGGTGATTGAGAAGTTTTGAGCCTGACCCAGAAAAAGTAAGGTGTGGTTCTCCATCCAACATTCCTCAACAGTGTACCCAGTGAGTCAAAACTTCACACATATGAGAAATGATGATTTCTCAGAATGCAAAAGATGGAGAATCACGCATGACTTTTTCTGGGCCACGCTCAAAACTTCTCAATTGCCCCTCGTGCACATCGTAGCAAGGGAAGGGACACACATCACAGCAAACAAAAACAGCTGAGACGCCCAAGAACAGTAAAACTTACTTTTATATTCATAAAAATGCCATACAGCCATCTCTCCATATTTCTGATTATGACAGCCTTCAAAGCCAGGGTTTAATGCTCAAGAACATCCCAAAAATACACAAGTTTGAAAAAAAAAAAAAGTGATGCCAAAATATCTCTGCTGCCACCTGGTGGCTGGATTTTAAATTAGCCTTGATTCATTGGGACATGGACCTACATTAAATTAAAATGGAAACAAGTATTCAAAATATTTCTTTTTAAAGATGTGCTGGATTAAGCACAACCAGGTTGTGGGATCACTTCCCGTCTGGGGCCTTTCTGTGTGGAGTTTGCATGTTTTCCCAGTGTTTGCGCAGGTTCTCTCTGGGTGCTCTGGCTTCCTCCCACTTCCAAAGACATGCAGGCTTAAACCAACCGTAGATGCAAATGTGTTTTTCTGTCTAAATGTGGCCCCGCGATAGACTGGCATCCTATCGTCTCACAACCTATAGCTACTGGGATAAGCTCCACTCCCCACCCCTCACCGCCCCCAAGGAGCAAATATTTGTTTATGTCAAAAGTGTCAAAGTGGTTGAGGAGATTGAGAGATGCTTCTGAGTACCTCATGGAGACAATAAAGGCAAATGAAGACTGAAGTCTTGAGGGTCCTGGTGCTTCCAGTCTTTACTGTATGGTTTGGACTTGGACACTAACAAGGCGACCGCTAGACTCCTTTGGTTTTCAGTCTGTCCAGAGGATCTTTGGGTACTGCTGGAATCACTTTGTGTCAAATGAACTCTTATTTAGGGCGACTCCAACAACGTGTACTGTTGCATTGTGGGGAAACCTTGGTGCTGAGGACCTCAGCAACTGGAAAAAGACACAGAGACACCCACGTCACCTGACTTTGGCAGATTGATAGCGACTGCTTGTCTGCCTAGGTGGTTGACCACCAGCACCCAGTTATGGAATTTGCGGGAGCAGCATTTGCTTCCATCCCTGACTTGAGGATAGCTCATGTGACAGCTACCATCCCGGTCACTATTCATTGTGAATCACAGGTTGCTGTAAATGTCATTAAACTAAACTGATATTCTCCAAACTGCATGTTTTCGTTGCACCTATTTCAGCTTCCGGCCAACACTCCATATTTCACACCACCATTTTACCAACTGATGGTGGGACTCAAACCTAAAACCTTAAAAAGTCAGTATGGCATCCACATGCTGTCAGACTAGGAAGCCCAAGTTATACTTTGATTAATAACGTGTTACCACGTCCCGACAGCCAGAGGCTGTGAGAGCGAACCGCCGGGCTACCCGCCCCCTTGATCGCCACCCAGTCCTCTCTGCACCCGACCCCATGGCCCCCTCTGCAGGTGGTGAACCCACAGGAGGGCGGGCCCACATCGCTCTTTCAGGCT
Organism: Thalassophryne amazonica; assembly: GCF_902500255.1. Taxonomy (NCBI): domain Eukaryota; kingdom Metazoa; phylum Chordata; class Actinopteri; order Batrachoidiformes; family Batrachoididae; genus Thalassophryne; species Thalassophryne amazonica. Next base: position 18,650,951 of record NC_047112.1, read on the forward strand.
GGGCCCGGCCGGGCCCCGTGGGCTAAGGCACGACCACCAGGTGCTTGCGCGCAAGCCCCAACCCCAGGCCTGGCTCCAGGGTGGGCAGGGGGGCAAAGCTCTCAATTTACTGATCGATCTACGTTCCGATCCTCACCTATTGTCATGAGATTTGGCTCATGACCGAAAGAACGAGATCGCAAATACAAGCGGCTGAGATGAGTTTCCTCCTCAGGGTGGCTGGGCGCTCCCTTAGAGATAGGGTGAGGAGCTCGGTCACTCGGGAGGAGCTCGGAGTCGAGCCGCTGCTCCTCCACGATGAAAGGAGCCAGTTGAGGTGGCTCGGGTATCTTTTTCGGATGCCCCCTGGACGCCTCGCTGGAGAGGTGTTCCGGGCACGTCCCATCAGAAGGAGGCCCCGGGGAAGACCCAGGACATGCTGGAGGGACTATGTCTCGCAGCTGGCTTGGGAACGCCTCGTGGTTCCCCTGAGGAGCTGGGGGAGGTGTGTGTGGATCGAGAGGTCTGGGCGGCTTTGCTTGAGCTGCTGCCCCCGCAACCCGACCTCAGATGAAGTGGAAGAAAATGGATGGATCGATGGATGGATAATAATGCATTACCCTTTTAGCCTACAATAAATCATCTTCAGGGGTTAAATGCATTAGTATTGATTATGCTGAAACAAACTGGTTGAATATTTATTACAATAAATTAATTTGATGGTGGGTATTCAGCTTTATCATCATGAAGTATCACTTTCTTTTTTGTGTGTGCAGCCCACGTGGAGCTTCTGCTGCAGAGCTTCTACACCTCATCGTTCGTGAAGCTCTTTTATTAGAAAAGCATTTCAGAGTTCTCTGGTAGCCATGACGACCGCATCAAGACAACATTGCTTCACCATTCCTGCACTCCGAGGACCTGCAGCCAACTTTCTGCTCTGTCTTTTTCCCTGCATTCCTTGTGGCAGCTCCAGCATACCTGAGCCCGTCTCGACAAGTGAGCCAACCCCCAGAACGTGTGCCAGGCAGCCAGACAGGTTGCAGGCTGACAGGAAGCCATCCAGCCAGGCAGCAGAGCGTTGACACAAACTCACGGAATAACAGGAAGCATGGCATTTCCAAGGATTGAGAGTTTACTGGGAATTTCTATGCACCGCTCTCTGGTGCACAGATGTATCTGTACCACGTTCAAACTGAGTTCGGCTGCCCTGAAGACACAGAACTGAAACGCCCATTAAACCTCCACTGAATCAAACCAAAATATTTCAACAACACCCAGATTTACCCAGAGATGGAGCTTTATTGCCGATTCAGCAATTTACTTAAATCGACAGCAGCTGTCAGCGGTTGTCCTTCTACCTCCGTCTGCCACGTAAACTTAATTACTTTTTCCCGATTGTTGCTCTTTTAGTGTTTTGGAGTCAAGCTGTTGCTGACAATCATGAACATATTTGTAAGTTTGGCTGTCGGCTCCAAACGGATAACTGATATTTCTGCTCTGGTAAAGTGCGTTTTTAATTTTTTTTATGACATAATGTGGATTAATTTGTCAGCAACTTACAAAAAAAAAAGTGATTAAGTTTAGTTAAAAGTACAATATCTGCTGGGCTCAAAGTGTGTAGCGAATGTACACTGATGTGATGAGAACAGAATACGGATTACCTGTGATCAAATGGACAGCTTTTTTTTTTTTTTTAAAGCTCTGTTTAAACTCAATTTGACCCTTGAGAGAGTTTTAAACACTACTGTATAGTCATACAGTAGTGTTTTAATACATCAATTGATGTATTGTTATCTGTGTCAGGCATACTGTCACCTGTGTCTATTCATTCGTAGGCTTTGGAAACATCTTTCCACTAGGGATGGGTATCGAGAACCTGTTCCTTTCGGGTATCATTAAGAAATGATTTGATCCACCGACATCAATAACCTTTTTACTTAACGATTCCCTTATCGGTCCTTCAGAGTGGCCGTTGTTTTTGGGGGTGTTTGTCAGGAAAATTATAATTTCTCTACAGTGATTACAGACCCTGCAGCAGGTCTGTAATCAACTTTTCTGCAGTACGGCTTTGCTTTGAACCTTGAACCAATCAAAGCAGTGATTCGCAGATTGAAGCAGTGCTTCGATCATTGCTTCGTTGATTAATTTTTTCTTTCGCTTTCCCCCCGCTAAAACCCTAAAGAGCATATGGCTGTGAGTATTATTTACCTTTTTTTTTATGTTAAACTGACCTGTTATGGTTTTCTGAAACAGTTGATAGATGTATTTTATAATTTAAAAACGGGACCAATGCTAACATGTTAGCATGTCTATGGCATTTTCAATGTTAAGTTAGCATTAAGCAGTTGCAGCTGTCAAGCATTTTTGTTGTAAAAGAGTAAAATGTATTACAAATTGTAATATTTTTTAAATGTATTTTTGTTTATATATTAATAATAATAGCAAACACAACAATAACAGCAATAACTAATCTAATGATTATATACAATTTTAGAGAAAGAGACAAAAAGAACCTGAATAAAAACACAACAGAAAATATAAAACCAACTAAAAATGCGATGGTCATGGATCCAGACAGCCATCCGTTTAGAAATGAAATGGTCGTTCAGCCTGTCGATGGCAGCTTCGGAGCGCGGCGCGCCCCACAGCCGCTGGGGGCCGTCCTTAAAGCAGCAGTTACACTCCTTATTCTCTACCAAGCCCGTAACATTTTCACCGAAAGCCAGATAAATTTTTCTAATGGTTTCCAGCTGCCAGTCTCTAACAGTTTCTGAAAAAATTCTGATGGAAAAAAAGCCCAAATCATTCCGCCATTTCCTGACAGTGAAAATCCACCGAGGGGGCTGGACCACTCCTCACTCAAAGCCTGCTCACAGGCGAATGACGCAACCGACAGGCGTGGAAAAACTCACGCATGCGCACAGGGTTCAAGCTTGTCTGATGCAATCACACGTGATTCAAATCCATATGGTTTTTGAAAAAAAATAATAAGGTCGGATACTTTTCTAATAGACCTCGTATAACTTAAAAACGGGACCGATGCTAATATGTTAGCATTAACCAGTTGCAGCTGTCAAGCGTTTGTTGTTGTAAAAGAGTCAAATGTATTACAAATTGTAATATTTTTGAAATTTATTTTTATTTATATATTAATAATAATAGCAAGCACAACAATAATAGTAATAACTAATCTAATGATTATATACAATTTTAGAGAAAGAGACAAAAAGAACCTGAATAAAAACACAACAGAAAATATAAAACCAACTAACAATGAACATACATAAATACATATATACAGAAATAAATAAGTGTTTCCTGTGAACACCTAGTGACTCTTACACCTCCATTTCATCCCTGTCTTATTTAAGTTTAATGACAGTTTGTTTCTGTCAAACCATATTTTCAGTTTGTTAATTTCTTCAGTGATTTCCTCCAGAACTATCTGCCAAGCTAGAAAACTGCTGCATCCTAGTAAGAGCAGAATACTACTGGAATGAATTTGAATAAGGAAAGTTGTTTTTTTCTCACTAAATGGATGCTGCACTCACTCCAGTTTATTGTCTGGAATAGTCCCAGATTACCTTTCAGAGCTTCTAGAATTCAAACATTTTCGTGCAGGTGGTGTTGGGGGTAATTTTGGGTTTCAGCTTTTTTTGTTTTTCACCACTTTCATCCCTGAGTATGTGAAATCGTGAGTCACTTTTGTGCAGATTAAAGTTACTAACTGGGACTCCTGTCTTGTTGCGAGAAAGAAACGAGAATCGTCCTCCGTTCTGTTCACACAGCTCCAAACGTTGCGCGGCTCTCTGCCGAGTCAAGTTAGAATGATAGAATCCAGTTGGAATTAATAATTTCAAAGTGAAACACCATTTTGTTTATTTTTATTTATGTCCAGAAATCAAGGATACAGTGACCAGTTTCATATTTATTTACTTTAAGACTCAATGAAATACATAGAAAACCTGTAAAGCCTACTTTTAGTACAAAATGCACGAGGTATCGATAAGGGAATCGATAAGGAATCGGATCGATAAGCAGAATCGATAATGGCATCGATATCGATAAAATATTATCAATACCCATCCCCACTTTTCACCCATCACACTTCCTGTGAGCTGTGCCGCTGCTACACAAAATACTGGTTTCTGTTCTTTACAATGAGACACCATAAATATACTGGGCATCTAAAAGAGAGTGAGGATGAGTGAATTAAAAAAGCCCAAATAAATGAGGGTTAGGCATGTCATGACAACCCCCCCCCACCCCCAACCATCAGCCCGTCCTCTTTTTTTTTAATGAAAATTGGTTAAGTTCCGACCCAAAATAAATTAATTGTGTGACTCTACCACATCATAAAAAAACAAAAAGTAATGAGTTTCGCTACGTGTTACCCCATTTCATTATTCGTTATTATTAGTCCCCATTTTGCCCCATTTCACTAAAACAATTAAATGTTGTCCATTCAGCTGCTCCCGTTTTGTTCGGGGTCGCCACAGCGGATACAGCCAGATCCACATTGGCATTTGGCCCTTCCTGACGCAACTCCAGTGTAACCTGGAGAAACACACAGAGCCGCTGGTGTTCCAAAGAGGTCTCCCATCCAAGTACTAACCATTCCCCTGCACTGCTTAGCTTCTGAGATCTGACGGGATCAGACTAACACAGAGCATATCAACTGTGCTAAAACAATGAAATAAAAGTACTTAATTGAATCATATTTGGAGTCAGTCTGCTCCATTTCGCTATGTTTTACCCCCGTTTCATTATTATCAGTCCCCATTTTGCTCCATTTCACGTAAAAATAATTAAATAAAAGTACTTAATTAAATCATATTTGGAGTCAGTCTGCTCCATTTCACCACGTTTTACCCCTCTTTCGCTATTATCAGTCCTCATTTCGCTCCATTTCGCTTAAAAATAATTAAGTAAAAGTAATTATTTGAATCATATTGAATCATATTTGGAGTCAGTCTGGGTCAGTCTGCTCAATTTCATGACATTTTACCCCCCCATTTTGTGATTATTAGGCTCCATTTCTGGAAATAATAATTTCTCATCTCTGTGCTTGTTCTGTTAGACCTCAGTGCTGCTTTTGATACTGTTGACCATAAAATTTTATTACAGAGATTAGAGCATGCCATAGGTATTAAAGGCACTGCGCTGCGGTGGTTTGAATCATATTTGTCTAATAGATTACAATTTGTTCATGTAAATGGGGAATCTTCTTCACAGACTAAGGTTAATTATGGAGTTCCACAAGGTTCTGTGCTAGGACCAATTTTATTCACTTTATACATGCTTCCCTTAGGCAGTATTATTAGACGGTATTGCTTAAATTTTCATTGTTACGCAGATGATACCCAGCTTTATCTATCCATGAAGCCAGAGGACACACACCAATTAGCTAAACTGCAGGATTGTCTTACAGACATAAAGACATGGATGACCTCTAATTTCCTGCTTTTAAACTCAGATAAAACTGAAGTTATTGTACTTGGCCCCACAAATCTTAGAAACATGGTGTCTAACCAGATCCTTACTCTGGATGGCATTACCCTGACCTCTAGTAATACTGTGAGAAATCTTGGAGTCATTTTTGATCAGGATATGTCATTCAAAGCGCATATTAAACAAATATGTAGGACTGCTTTTTTGCATTTACGCAATATCTCTAAAATTGGAAAGGTCTTGTCTCAGAGTGATGCTGAAAAACTAATTCATGCATTTATTTCCTCTAGGCTGGACTATTGTAATTCATTATTATCAGGTTGTCCTAAAAGTTCCCTGAAAAGCCTTCAGTTAATTCAAAATGCTGCATCTAGAGTACTAACGGGGACTAGAAGGAGAGAGCATATCTCACCCATATTGGCCTCTCTTCATTGGCTTCCTGTTAATTCTAGAATATAATTTAAAATTCTTCTTCTTACTTATAAGGTTTTGAATAATCAGGTCCCATCTTATCTTAGGGACCTCGTAGTACCATATCACCCCAATAGAGCGCTTCGCTCTCAGACTGCAGGCTTATTTGTAGTTCCTAGGGTTTGTAAGAGTAGAATGGGAGGCAGAGCCTTCAGCTTTCAGGCTCCTCTCCTGTGGAACCAGCTCCCAATTCAGATCAGGGAGACAGACACCCTCTCTACTTTTAAGATTAGGCTTAAAACTTTCCTTTTTGCTAAAGCTTATAGTTAGGGCTGGATCAGGTGACCCTGAACCATCCCTTAGTTATGCTGCTATAGACTTAGACTGCTGGGGGGTTCCCATGATGCACTGTTTCTTTCTGTTTTTGCTCTGTATGCACCACTCTGCATTTAATCATTAGTGATCGATCTCTGCTCCCCTCCACAGCATGTCTTTTTCCTGGTTCTCTCCCTCAGCCCCAACCAGTTCCAGCAGAAGACTGCCCCTCCCTGAGCCTGGTTCTGCTGGAGGTTTCTTCCTGTTAAAAGGGAGTTTTTCCTTCCCACTGTAGCCAAGTGCTTGCTCACAGGGGGTCGTTTTGACCGTTGGGGTTTTACATAATTATTGTATGGCCTTGCCTTACAATATAAAGCGCCTTGGGGCAACTGTTTGTTGTGATTTGGCACTATATAAAAAAAAATTGATTGATTGATTAATTGATTGATTTCACCCCATTTCATCCATTTCATATTTTAGTAGAGCCGTGATAATAGCAGTCACATGACAATGACGTGAACGCAGTACAAGGGTTGCACAAAAAGCGGAACGAATCTGGCACTGAGGAAAAACTTTCCTTAATCTGCTGGTCTCCAGTGGATTTGGGGCTGTGATGGAATGAGTGGACAACCACCTAATGCGGATGCGCAGCACTTTTGGGTGCGAACAGAACACGAAAAGATAATGCATGGTTAAAACTACAGTGACATGAGGGCAGTCAGCGGCAGATGGAAAACCGGATGTTCCATTATTTTCAGTGAGAGGTTGACGGAAAAATTTCACCACCTCTGGCGGTGAGAATGGCAGCCGTGTACTGTGATGGCACTCAACATTTACTGCTTACCACAGCGACAAGGCCAAACCAGACATTTTATCTTCAATGAGGAAGAAAAATGCACAGGGAGAGGTGGATTATTTAAGTGCAGAGAGTTGCCTGGTTTTAAACAAGTAAATGTGAATAACTGGTGTGATATTTCAGAAAGGAATTAATTTATAACCTCACAAAATGCTTTTTAAGCTGTCACCAGAGCCAGGGTTTATTGTTTTCATATAATGCTGTGCAAAATGCTAAAACTGTTGGTGTATCTTTCAATTAAGTAAATTGTTTGTGTTCTTATTGCTGAAGAACGACTGCACCTCCCCTCATCACCCGCAGTCCGTCGCTGCAAACCATAGAAATTTTTCTACAATGACCCAACTTCCTGACAGGCTCACTAGACATCAGCTGACAAAGAACGCATTTAACAAATGAGAAAAGGAATTGTGTAAGACAAAATGGACACAAACGGATGAGTTATTTGTGATTGATTTTTTTATTTGTGATGAAATCAGACATTTTATTGAAATGGACATTGTGATGAATGTAATATTGGCCATGCTCGTGCATCCGCACATCCCCTCTTCAGACAGAATTTTTGCTTTGACAATTGAGTATGGTACATGCACAAAGCATACTAAAAGCAGTAAACATTGAATTAAAATACACTTTTATCCTTGAACAGAACTCTTAAATGCTGACATATAACATGAACAAATCTTCAGTATTACATCCATCCTATTCATCTATAAACATGAATACCAACAATTAACCATCAAACAACCAAGCTATTTTAAAGGCTAATAACCGAGAGGGGTTATTTATGACCTTGTTGACTTTATATTGGAATACTTCTGTATAAATGATTGTTTTTAGGATTCTTCATATTTATTTCAGTCTCCAATATATTTTGTCCGTCATCCTTTTCAACCTCACTCTGGGCATCAAGAATCAGTCTCAGTGCTTGTGCAGCTGTAAATCTTACTATTCTAGGTCTGTTGGCTTCCCTGCAAAACAGTAAAATATATGATAGCATTGGCAAATTACAATACCATCTGAAGCTATAATGCCGAAAATCTCATAGATCTTCCCAGGGGTCATAAGTGACCCCACACAAGTTTGGATTATCCTTGCCACACGGATTGGCCGATTCTTGCAAAATTATATAAACAAATGTAGGCCAAATAGATTGACAAATTGATGGTAGGAAACTTTTTTCTGATTAAAATTAGAAAAATGGCGAACAAAAATATGTGCACGGGGTCATAAATGACCAGACTTGGTAGCTTGAGAGTTAACAAAGTTCAGTTTGTGCCACAAATTTTTACCTACTCTGAAACAGTGGGAAATGTCTTCTCAAACAAATGATCACAGTCTAACCCTCCCAAGAAAAGGCACTTTTTTTTGCCATTATAAAGTTAATTATAATGAAGAATCTAATTGGCTGGACTTTGCCGCACCAATTTAAAACCTGCTGTAGACACACTTTGTTTTAATTTTAATTACCGGAAATTTCTGTGCTGTGAAAAGTACAAGGAAAAAAAAAAAGCATTGATTTACTGAAGAAACACAAGTGATGTCTCCAATATCAGACTGTTGAGGCACACAGCAAGTTAAATGAGCTGTGTAAATCCAATTACAGCGATACAGCCAGAGTCAAAGCGCTCCATCATACGACTAACCTGCAACCTCGTCCTGCTCGCAGGACGGACTGCACACCAGAGCTGACTCAGCGTGCTGTGTAAACCACGATAAGTCCCTCAGATAAATACTTTCCAGCTGTTAGACTGCTCCTCACTGCTTTTCCTGCTGACAAACTCATGAAAATGGAAGTTTGTTCGACATTAAGCTCTTCTATGAAAAAGTAACATGTTACTTTTGTTGGGGAGGTGATGTTCAAGCAGATAAAGCGGGTCATCGGTTCAAATCCCCATCAGACTGGAAAATCACAAAGAGCACTTGTGCAAGGCCCTTAATCGCCACCCCGACATCAGCGTGTGAACGCCTGAATGCGTGAAGCACTTAGACCATAAAAGTGATAAATAAATAAAGTCCATTTAGAAGATTTGATTAAAGCTTTATTTCACCAGATAAAAACCCACTGAGATCGAGACGTGGCCAAGAAAGGCAGAAGCACACGTGCATCATTTCCTTGATGACATTAAAGTCAATACTTGAATACTTGAGAATTCACATCATGTTCTGAGATTCATTCTGTAGACGCTAGTTTTAAAAAGGTCATATGATTCACCTTTACATCAAATTATTTTCAGACACAAAGTGTCTTATTAACCAAGCGCCAACCTGCGGTGCTGCAAACTGAAGCCGATGCAGAACTGACAAATCCTGCAGTTCCTTGGAAGGCCACATAAGGTTGGCTTCAAAAGCAAATCAGTAAGTCCCTTTGGCTCCTTGTTTGCACTCAGGGTTGCCACAGCAAACCGAAGGTGGATCTGCATGTTGAATTGGTGTATCTTTGTAAGTTTTGCGCCGGATGCTTCCTGACACGACTCCACATTACATGGAGAAACGTGGCAGGGGTGGGATTTGAACCAGGAGCCTTCCGCACCAAAACCAAGTGCACTAACCACTTAGCCACCACCCCTACGGCTTAAAATGCAAATCAACTGTGACAAATGCCCCCTTGTCTTTTAATAATTTGAGATGAAACTAAAGCATTCAGGGATTTTTTTTTTTTCTGTACATATGTTACAGATGTCTCAAACATTCGGTTTGAGGCCTAAATGATATTTCTAGCAGGAGAATATCTGTCAAAACATTCAAAATTGTTGGATTTAGGAGATGATTAACAGTAATCCTCAAACACAGGAAAATATAAAAGGTAGATTTAATACTATATGACCCCTTTAATAATAATCTTTTTGAACCAGAAGCACTCGGAGAGCGCAAACCTCCGCCAAGGCCATAGGGTCACTGAGGTCACATGGAATACCCTTTGGCAAAGAGACTTATTCTACATCGTTTCACGCATCTACCGTCATGTTTCACATTCAGTGGTTAACCCTCTGGGGTCCGAGGGCATTTTTTGGACAGTCCACTCGCCTGGCATAAATGTTTATTATTGCTGTTAACAGCTCTCCCTGCATCCCACAACCAAGTTTTATATCTCTTTTTTTCAGGACAACCTGTACTTTCAAAATATATATGCTATAGTTGTGTTTCATAAGTGTAATAAAGGTTTACAATCAGAAATAAGAAAGGAAAAAGTGAAGCGGGAAATAATTTTTCACACACATTTATTCAAAACACACAGCAAACTATAATAAACTAGTAACACATCACTCCTAAAAATAATCTTTGGTGTGTCACATGAGGTGAATCTGCCCTACGACTGGATTTTGCTCACGTCATCACACAACTTCTATGAGGAGCACAAAGATGGTGGACAGTGGCTCGAAAGTCTGCGGAGTTAACATTTCAGCAAAAAAAAGTAAGTACTTCAGCAAAAGTATTTCTAAAGAGAAACTGCATGAACTACACAAGTTTTTTTATTTTCTAATAATAAGTTTATTTAATGAGGAGAAACAAATGCTAAATTATTGCTGTGTCGTAACTTAATTTTTGTTCAGCCTTTGTGACCCGTCTTCATGAAGTTAGATGCAAAAATGTTGAAATTGGCCCCATCCTGCAATGATAAAGAATCCTTCAAAAATTTACTGGATCCGGATCGTGTTCCAGATCATTACCAAAATTTAATGACTTCTAAGTTAGGCATTGAAACCCGTTGAGGATTTTTTGAGTAATCCTGCTAACCAACCAACCAACCAACCAACCAACCAACCAACCAACCAACCAACCAACCAACCAACCAACCAACCAACCAACCAACCAACCAACCAACAAACAAACGGACACGACCGAAAACATAACCACCTTGGCAGAGGTAACAAGAGTTTAACTTGGACTATGTCCACCAGTCACATAATAAAAGTCACCTTTAAAATAATACTTGTGTGAAAACTAACCTGTGACATTTTGTGAAAATGGCTTTTAAAACAGTTATATCTGAGAAATGTGAGAAACAGGCATTTAACTCATGAGTGCAGTGAACATGAGAGGGTGGTGTTTAAAAAAAAACCTTCAGCATGTGAAGGTGGTTTAATTATTTTAATTTCACCTTTTAAGGATTATATAATCACACAGGTCAATACTGCAATTACAACTCAGATGCAGTTAATTGTGCAGCTCTAATAATGAGCATGCTCAATCTGGCTCTTTGTCGTGCAGTGGCCAGTTTTGCACAAGAATTTCCCACCACTTAAAACAGCAAAGTGTACTCAGACACACCGACAGATTGTCTATATATATTGGACAATCAGTCTGTAACTGTGAGCTGTTTGGAAGCTCCAAAAGTGTTGCTCTTGACTAATCCATAAATAGGTAAAGAGGTGGAGTATGGGAGTGATGTGGGCGGGACTTATGAAGCCTTAACACGCCCCTATTACCAAACAAGCTAAAAGCTAACAAGCTAACTTTGGCTTGATTTTATTAAAGCACATTTTTGTTGACTGGGCCTTGGTGAGTGTTCGTACTAAAAATTATAACCTGATTATCTCCTCAGTAATTATGGATTAACTGGATTTAACATCATCAAGCTACTGAAAGCTACTACAAGTGCTAATACATTAGTTTTTAAAATTAAATAATGTGAAAATTTCACTTGACAGAAATACTGGAGCACAGATATCTTACATGATTGGTTCGGACAATTAGCAACACAACAATCCAGACTATTACGTGGTGTGTCCATAAAGTAATGGTCCTTTTTATTTTTTAAAAACTAGATGGATTTCATTCATATGTTTTTACGTCAGACATGCTTGAACCCTTGTGCGCATGCGTGAGTTTTTCCACGCCTGTCGGTGACATCATTCGCCTGTGAGCACGCCTTGTGGAAGGAGTGGTCCCGCCCCTTCGTCGGATTTTCATTGTCTGGAAATGGCGGAATGAAAAGGACTTTTTTCCATCAGAATTTTTTCAGAAGCTGTTAGAGACTGGCACCTGGAAACCATTCGAAAAAGTTATCTGGCTTTTGGTGAAAAAAGTTTGGACATGTCCAGCTCTTCACAAGTTCTCTTATACTCACTCGACTGGTAAGCACTGAAAGCTGAGATAGGCATGTCCCAACTTGTCCTCTAACACTCCGAAATGGAGGTATTCCTTTGTCTCGCTTCATCAGCGAATCGGTCGTGACGCGCGAAGCCTCTGCGTGGCTTACCATGACAAAATCTCTTGTTAAAAGTGAAATTTGCCGGAAAATGGCTGATGTCCAACTCTTGTCATAACCAGAGAAAGAGCACACGACAGTCTCGTATCCACAGAGCCATCAGCTTAGAAATGATCCAGTGGTTTGTGCCGCGTCGTCGCAGCTCGCAGCTCGCAGCGCGGCGCACCGACCGTCCTTTAAAGGGGTCCTTAAAGCTGTAGTTAAAGTCCTTATTCTCTGTGAAGCCCGTAAAATTTTCACCAAAAGCCAGATAACTTTTTCGAATGGTTTCCAGGTGCCAGTCTCTAACAGCTTCTGAAAAAATTCTGATGGAAAAATAGTCCTTTTCATTCCGCCATTTCCAGACAATGAAAATCCGACGAGGGGGTGGGACCACTCCTTCCACAAGCCGTGCTCACAGGTGAATGACGTCACCGACAGGTGTGGAAAAACTCACGCATGCGCACGAGGGTTCAAGCATGTCTGACGTAAAAACATATGAATGAAATCCATATAGTTTTTAAAAAAAATAAAAAGGACCGTTACTTTATGGACACACCACGTACACATATTTGTAAGAAAATGCTCAGAAAGGACAGATGTGGCCATCCACAACAACTAGCAGCCACAGCTAGCGGCCTCTGTGCTAACAGAGCTCTGAGTCTGAGCTCAGCCGCATCACATTAGCTATCACTCAGGGTGATCACGCTCCTAATTATGCATATTTTTATGCCTTAAAATGTCTTAAAATAAGACTTAAAATCTTCAAAATAAAACCTTAAAATAAGGAGTTGTTTAGTTCTCCACATCTATTTGTGGCATGGAAAACTAGCTCTAAAGACCAAAATGTGTTTGTGTATTAGGCTGTACGAGGTCTGTCAATAAAGTATAGGTCCTTTTAATTTTTTTCAAAAACTATATGGATTTCATTCATATGTTTTTACGTCAGACATGCTTGAACCCTCGTCGCATGCGTGAGTTTTTCCACGCCTGTCGGTGACGTCATTCGCCTGTGAGCACTCCTTGTGGGAGGAGTCGTCCAGCCCCTCGTCGGAATTCCTTTGTCTGAGAAGTTGCTGAGAGACTGGCGCTTTGTTTGATCAAAATTTTTTCTAATCCTGTGAGGCACATCGAAGTGGACACGGTTCGAAAAATTAAGCTGGTTTTCGGTGAAAATTTTAACGGCTAATGAGAGATTTTGAGGTGATACTGTCGCTTTAAGGACTTCCCACGGAGCGAGACGTCGTGCAGCACTCCCAGGCGCCGTCGTCAGCCTGTTTCAAGCTGAAAACCTCCACATTTCAGGCTCTATTGATCCAGGACGTCGTGAGAGAACAGAGAAGTTTCAGAAGAAGTCGGTTTCAGCATTTTATCCGGATATTCTGGGACGCAGCCGCTGCGACGCTCCGCCACTGGAAAAACACCCCTGTTGGAAGCCTTAAGGACAAGTTGGAACATGTCCAGCTGATAAACAATTTCTCATATACTCACTCCACTGAAAGCCATCAAAAGCCGCCTGGATTTTACAAATGGTTATCAACACAGAGGTGTTTTTCCTGTGCCGCCGCACCACGCCGGCTGCGTCCCGACGCGCGGACCAGTCTCTCATCAGCCGTTAAAATTTTCACCGAAAACCAGCTTAATTTTTCGAACCGTGTCCACTTCGATGTGTCTCACAGGTTTAGAAAAAATTTTGATCAAACAAAGCGCCAGTCTCTCAGCAACTTCTCAGACAAAGGAATTCCGACGAGGGGCTGGACGACTCCTCCCACAAGGAGTGCTCACAGGCAAATGACGTCACCGACAGGTGTGGAAAAACTCACGCATGCGCACGAGGGTTCAAGCATGTCTGACGTAAAAACATATGAATGAAATCCATATAGGTTTTGAAAAAAATAAAAAGGACCTATACTTTATTGACAGACCTCGTAAACATATTTTTTCTCTCCTCTAAAGTTGGACATTTTAACATGAGCTTCAATGAGAATCCAAGGAACTGCAACTTTATCTTCTTCCCATAGGCTTCATTCCTGACGTGGCAGGGGTGGTGGCCAAGTGGTTAATGCGCTTGGTTTCAGTGCAGAAGGTTCCGGGTTCAAATCCTACCTCTGCCACATTTCTCCATGCAATGTGGAGTTGCGTCAGGAAGGGCATCCGGCGTAAATCCTCTGCCAATTCAACATGCAGCTCCACCTTGGATTTGCTGTGGCGACCCCGAGTGCAAACAAGGGAGCAGCCGAAGGGACTTACTAGGCTTCATTCCTGACACTGGAAGTTGGGGCTTGGCCACACCCTAAATGGATTTGCATCATCTGCACAGCTTGTTTGAGTGTCTGCCATCAATATAGACCCCTTTAAATATTGGTTATTGACAAACTTTACAATCCAATGAGGCGCTCACATTGTATTGTCATTAAATTCTTAAGTGGTGAGTTACTGAAGGCGCTTAATACTCAGTAGATGGATCAAAAACTAGATTGTTTGTCAAAAAATAATCCATAAACGTGGTGTATATTTGGGAAATGTTTGTGATTTTGCGTTTAAGAAATTGAACTTTGCAGTTGTGATGTTAGATATTTGTGTGTGTGTGGCTGAGTAACGCTCTATTTGGAGCCCCGCCCATTCCTCCAGCCCGCGTGGGTAACGAGTGTGCTGCTAATCCACAGTGTGATGGCAACCAGATCCTGCTAACAAAACAAACCAACAGATGCGGCGGAGGCACTCATTTTCTCTCATTATTACAGAATGAGTGTTTTCGAACACTCCCGCTGTTTGCAGCGGTGAAATCAGTTTCTCCATCACTTCTTCCATCCCTCCACTCCCTCTCTTTCTTTAATTCCTCACTCTCCTGCTGAGATTAAAGGCCACAAGAAAGTGACCTTGCAGGGTTAATGCGGTGTCTCCTTGTAACGGATATGACCTCTGACCCTCACACAGTGCTGTGCAGACTTACACTGTACGCAAAGAGCATCGTGCTGTGATCACCTTACAAATAAAATGCACAAGTAAGTACAGGTCCGGGTTTGGCTGTTACACGCCACATCAAAGCGTCTTATTGCCGGGCAGTAAAAGTGGCGCAGAGGATTGAATTTATTCCCTTCAGTCAGACGTTTATTCGCTGCTTCCCTTTCTTAATGAGCGTCTTACAATAACCCTGTCACTTACTGCGGCAAATTACTGCTACCTAAATGAGAGGCTGATGGTATGCCTACGTGCCCGTGTGGCACCGTGTGCTTCCAGCTCACAGTCTCCTCGCCGTTTAGAAGCACCTGCATGTGATTTAAGGTTCCAGATGGCCTTCCTCCCAAAGTACACATTTACCTTTTTACTATCAACCCCACGGTGAGGGAGGGCGAGGCACTGTAATGATGAAAGAGCAGTGAGAAGGAGGGATGAGAAGCTAATAAAACAGAAATGAAGCAAAGGAGAGAGAGGTTTGTGTGTGTGTGTGTGTGTGTGGGGGGGGGGGTGCAGAGATCATCAGTGGAAAAAAAAAAGGAGGAAAATTTACATAGACGGTGATCTATTTCTACACTCTAAGGAGGGTCTCCCATTGCTGATTTTGGTCCAATTTCTGAGTTGATTTCAAGATTGAAGAAATCTTGCCCATTTTAAAAACACCTCAGTAAACAAAATTACCTAGTACTCTTTAAGGTGTAGTCATACTGTGACAGACTGAACAAATTGAAATAATTTACTGGGGAGAAAAAAAAAAAAAATCACTGAATTTATCTGGTCTCCATTGAACTTTTTGGGGCTCTGATGGAATGTGTGAACCATCACCAGGTGCGGGTGCACAGAGCTTCCGAACACAAACAGAAGATGAACAGATTCCGCACAGATAAAACTAACATCTACCGGATGCCCACTGGCAAGCTAACGAACAAGTACAGGACAAAACTGTAAACAAATATGCACCCATTAGGGAAGGTCTCAAAGTTTTGAGCATGCACAAATCTTTCCAAAGGACTCCTCAGACATCAGATCACAAGGAACACATTTAACCAATGAGAACAGAATTCATACAGGGCAAAAACAGACACAAACGGATGTCTAAATATTTTTTCCGTGGCTCATATATGTCCTCAATCCATCACAGTGTGACAGCTACTTTACGTACATAAAAGCATATAACGGAATATTGCCAAATACATCAAATATGGCAGAAAACAAGCAAATATTACCAAATATTTGTGCAGAATACACCCAAATATTGCCAGATATACACAAGTATTATTGAAAACACCCGACGATTGCCTAAAACACCCAAATATTACCAAATACACTTGAATATTGCTAGATACGCCCAAATATTGCAGAATACACCCCAAATACTTCCAAAACTACCCGACTATTGCAGAATACATTTGAACATTGCCAGATACTCCTGAATATTGCTGAATACACCCAATTATTATTATAAATTTTACTACACTAACAAGTTTGAATTGGAGGAATTAACAGCAAACAAGCTTGAAGTGCTCATGCAAAATGAAAACCAACAAGATGAAAACACAGTTCTGAACAGCCATATAATAAATGAATTATTAACCTCGCTTGCTCAGCCTGTACGGGAATATCAGACCTTGGTCTTTTTTGTACAGACTGAGCACAGCGAGGTCCATGCTGTCAAGACCTTGGTCTGATATTTTCCTGTACAGACCTTGCGCTCGGTTAATATTCCTTTAATATTGCACAATACAGCCAAATATTGCCAGATATACCCAAATATTGCCAAAAACACCTGACTATTGCTGAATACACCCAAATACTGCCAGACACACCCGAATTTTGTTGAATATTGCCAAATCCAACCGAATATTGCCAAAAACACCACAATATTGCCAGATACACCTGTACATACAATTCCTATGACATGCAAAATCATACATCTGTGTTTTTTCCCCACATTTCCATGTTCTACAATTCCACTTTTACCGCACTACCTACTTCTGTTTCAGTTCCATCCATACATTTTCAATACCCACTTACTCCAATTAAGGTTCACAAGGGCACTGGAGCCAATCCCAGCAGTCATAGAGTGAGAGGTGGGGTACACCCTGGACAGGATGCCAGTCTGTCGCAGGACCTCCCAGATTGGGTATTTTATTTTATTTGTGTGTGTGTGTGCAAATTGCAATGGTAGACTGACCTTCAAAATGAAATGCCATATTCACTTGGTGGAGGTGATGGACTAGTGGTTGACTTGAGACCAGAGGATCCTTGGTTCAATCCCCACCAGACAGGAAAAATCACCAAGGGCCTTTGGGCAAGGTCCTCAGTCCCCCATTTGATTCCTGTGGGCAGTTGATCACCTTGCATGGCAGCACCCTGCCATCTGCATGTGTGTGTGTGTGTGTGCACGTGTGTATGAATGGGTACATGCAAGGCATCACTGTAAAGCACTTTGAACTTCTGAATTTATATGTAAAATGCACACAAAAATAGATGTACAATATGATCCTTTAAAGTTAGTTTAACACATCACCAACACCTAGTACACATTTCTCAACTACAAAAGAGGACAGCTGAGTAATCACTGATGCTTTAAAGGACGTTAAACCAAGCTATTAATGCAGCAAAAGGCAAAGTAACAAAAAGGGGAAGCAGTATTTTGGGTGAATCTTATGCCATTACTGAGCCAAAAATACACCACCACCCTCAGTCCAGCCCGGTCCACTGCTAAGTCAGAGTGTGCACATGTGTGAGCTCACTTGGCAACGACCTCACTGTATAATACTATAATTCTATGTCATTTCTGGGAGTAGTTAAAGGTTCTTTACACAACTGCTACTTTTACTCCCCTTGACTCATCTGTTTAAAAAAAAGCATATGCCAACTGGTACGTGCCACGCCGGGGAAAGCCTTAGTGCAAGTATGTGGATAATTCTGCTGGGGCGGGGGGCAAAGGTCATATCAGCTATCATGAATGGTGGTAGAGGCACATTTATAGCTCACTATAAATTGTGCACTATAGTTCCAGAACAAAATAGACAGATAGGTGGGAAAATAATAGAGTGCATAACTGTGACAAGGGTCAAACCATCACATCTCTCAAAGTTAAAGACACGACACTCCAACCTTTGCTCCAATGCAATCCTAAATTTAAAGCTAGAGTGTGTAAATTTTAGTGACATTTAATGCTGAGGTTGCAGACGATATTATGCCATTGCCCGTCATGATTTTGTATGAATACACATTTCTGCTGTTTTGGCGATGGAGATACATGCTGTGGGCACAACCCTGGGACATTAAGAAAGTCCCAAAAAAGTGGATTCATGAGATTACCTTTTTAATTTGAGTTACCAACTACCGAGCCTGTCACAGTAGAGCTAGGCTAACAATATCTTTTGGGATAAATGACACTGTTACCTAATTGTACATAGAATGTGAATATATTACATATAGCAATATTGTCTTATTAAATATTCATTTAAAGATGCATTTTTAACATTAGTAACATTGTTGTTGCACCAGTCGCAAAGGGGGCTGCCATGGCTGTGACGGTAACTCGTGTTCCTCAATTTTCTCACGAGTTTCCCAGTGAAAATTCTGGCCCAACGGAGTATTCAAGGCGTTTTTCCTGAACTGGACGTCAGACTCTCCGATCGTCCAAGGGTTCTGAATGCAGCATCCTGCTTCCCCACTTTCTCTTGTAATAAGCAACATGTATGATCCTTCCTTTTACAAAAAACAGTTCTCTCCTTATTTTTATTTTTTTTTTTTAATAACAACTTCTCTGTCTTCCTCTGTCCAAACGCACTGCAGATTCTGGACCGATGCTGTGTGTGTGAGAGAAATCAGTTCTTCTTTACTGCCGGACTCAGTTCTGAATGTCAGGTGGTCCACAAGGAATGCGAAAACGCTTTAAACCGTCAACTTCCCTTTAAACTGATCTAATTCATCATCATCCATATCCTTTCTACTATTTTGAGCTGTTGTATGTTGTATTGTAATCAGGATCCCACAATGCAGCGTGCAAGTGAAGATGTGCAAATCCCTCTATGGTAGCCTAGTTTCTTCGTACACTTTAATCCGGAAATTTTAATATTCTTTCTTAGGGGGTGCGTAAGGTTAGATCTTAGCCTTCTGAAGTGCCTTAGAGCAACTATTCTGTGGTTTGGTGCTATATAAATAAGATGAGTTGAGTTGAATGATCTTAATTCCAGTTCTCATGGTGGTACTTGAAAAGCCAAATATTTTCTAAGGTAGTACTTACTGTAAAAAGATTGAGAGCCACTGGTCTAGACCAAACCAAACCAAGTTTTGTGACTAGATGCTTAATAGTTTTGTAGGCAATATCCAACTCACAAATAACCCATCTGATAATCTAAGAATATAAACAATATTTTAAAAATGTAGGTATACAGCCCTGCAATAGATTGGCATTTTGACCAGGGTGTACTCTGTCTCATGCTCTATGACTGCTGGGATAGGCTCCAGCCCTCCCAAGACCCTTAACTGGTGTAAGCGGGTATAGAAACTGGATGGATGGATGGATGGATTCAGTGCACCCAAACTTTTGACTGGCTGTGTATATTTGACAAAATAAATAAATAAATAAATAAATAAATAAATACACAAGGCCATAGGGTCACTGACCCTAAAGAGATTCCCTCCTTGGCACAGTGATCTATTTCTTTTTGTCTCGTTCTCTAAAATTGTACATAATACAATGAAAATGCCATAGACATGCTAACGCATTAGCATCGGGATCCGGATCGTGATCAGGATCACCACTAAAATTTAATCACTTGTTCCTCTTGTCATTTCCAACCACTCCACAAAATTTCATCAAAATCTGTTCAAAACTTTTTGAGTTATCCTGCTGACAAACAGACAAATGCGACCGAAAACATAACCTCCTTGGCAGAGGTAATAAATCTTGTCTGGAACACTTTATCTGGACACGCGTCCAAAATTCTCTGACTTCTATTCTACGTAAAAGTCAATGTTCTCAACATACTGTATGGTGAAATATGTCATAGATAACCAGTGTTGCTCTCTAAAGGTCAGTGTGCTCGCTGTCACGCTGTGATCTGAGGAGTGTTAACACAGATTAACAGGAGATTAGACATCAATCTGTAATCCGGCAGCAGAGTGTTTATGAGGGTGAAGGGAAGGTGTTGAATGAAAGCAGGGGGTGGAAGTGAGCTGCTGAGAGGTAAAGCAGGCCGTCCCCCCATGAAAGACTTTCAGAGATATTAGATTTGAAAGCCCAGGAAAAAGAAAGAAAAGAAAAACAGGAAATTTGATGAGAAGCCACGAATTTTAGAAGTGAAAGAGAGCAGAAACTATAACAAACTATATATCACTTTAAATCTTATAATACTGGACATATATATTATTACCTCAAGATTTTTGATTTGGTGGGATAGCTCACTGTGGCTCTCAGCGGCTCATGTGTGGGGAGTGTTAATAGTGGCAGATTGTCTTATCACTGCTCTTTCTCAGCAGGGGAGCTCAAATCCCTGCACCGGGGAACATTAGTTCACAGCCAGGGGTCAAGACTGCTGTAATAAATGTGCCACCAACTGTCCAGGCTGAGAGAACAGTCACAGGGTTTTAGATAGAAAATGTATGGAGATGTGATCTTAACTTTTTATACAACAGGTTTCTGCACTCATATCTGATTCAAGCTCAATCCTGCACACGCTCTCCTGAGCCAACACGCCTTCTGTTATGTGTATGCATTCAATTTTCACATGAAATATGTGCAGTTCTCTTAAGTACAGGCTTTAAGACATGTTCAGGAATAAACGGAAATTACTGTAAGAAATTTTGTGCAAACAGAATATTGAACAAAATGGCAAAAGTTAGTGAACATTGTGCTTGCAGAGAGTCCGCTAGGGATTAAAAACACCATCTTATCACGGCTGGAGACGAGGGTGGGCTGGACACAAATGCAGAGCTCAGACACCAAAGGGACACGGTTTAAAGGTTTTACTGGTAAAACGGACAAAAATGATACACGGTTAGGCAGTCTAAAATCAGCAACAGTATCAGAAACATAGGGCTTAGGCATGGACCAAAAACAAGCAGGAAGTCAACAACACAGCAAGGCAAAAAAATGGGTCGAGAACAGAGCAAGGAAAGGAGCTGGAAACAAAGGCACAAGATACAATGATCTGGTGGGGAAGTGAGGGAACCAAGAGGTCGTTGCCAGATAGAATAGAAGCTTTATTGTCATTGCATATATATATATATATATATATATATATATATATATATATACACACAATGAAATTTGTCCTCTGCATTTAACCCATCCTAACTACAGTTAGACAATCCAACCACTAGGAGCAGTAGGCAGCCACAGTCCAGCGCCTGGGGACCATCTCCAGATGTAGACGTTGCCTTGGTCAGGTGCAGAGAAAGGAGCAGACCCTAAATAAGCATGTTTTTGATTGTGGGAGGAAACCGGAGTGCCCGGAGGAAACCCACACAGACACAGGGAGAACATGCAAACTCCACATAGAAAGGCTGGGAATCGATCCCACGACCTTCTTGCTGTGAGGCACCAGTGCTAACCACTAAACCACCATGCTGCTGATGAGTGGTTGATTGAGAACATGTGTGCAAGAAAGTTCCAGAGAGGGGCGTGGCAACAGGGACAGAACTGCCCACCACCAAAGACCCATGTGAAAGACGAGAGAGAGGTGACACCAAAACCCAAGCAAAAGATAACAAACAAAAGCACAGTGATACAAAGAGAACAAAATAAGAAGAAAACAAAATAAAACAATACAGCACATGACTAAACCAAAACAATACCTAACCAAGCCCCACAATCCTGACACATTTGTCATGTGTGCTTCCTCACAATGGCATATCGAGGCTATGAGCCAAGTTTGAGTTTGATACAACAAAGGGTTGTGAAGATATGACCTCACTCCCTATTTGGTGGCTTTACCATTTAATTCATCTGGCTGTGATGGATGAACACTTTAAAAAAAAAATCTAACTTCCACATACACTGTGTGTACACAGATATTAGGCAAATAAGAATTAAAGAAGAATCGAGAGAAGAATTACTAGAAACACTTCAGCATCCAGAAGTTCAAGGTGTTCAATTCTAAGAGACACGACCCACGTAAGGAAGGCTGAAACAATACAATCACCAAACAAGTCTCAAAGGTGAAATGTCATGATTGGGCCAAGAAATATCTGAAGACAGATTTTTGTTCAAGGCTTTATGGACAGATGAAATGAGAGAGGCTCTTCATAGACCAGATAGACGGGCCTGATGAACAGACAGCACCACTTCAAGTCAGACTCCAGCAAGGTGGAGGGCTACAGGTATGGGCTGTTCTTATTCAGGATGAGATACTAGGATGACGTGTTTGGCAATGGCGAGATCTTTGCAGGAAAATGAAGGAAAGTCCAAGTCTTTAGGGTCCTGGTGCTTCCTGTCTTGCTGTATGATTATGAGATGCTAACCAGTGACTTAAGGTAACGGGTGGATGTCTTTGGCCCTTGGTCTCTTCACAGAGTCCTTGGGTACCACTGGAATGACTGTATCAAACAAGCGGTGACTAGGAGAGACTAACATAAAGACTATCACTTGCATTGTATGGGAGTGTCGGCTCTGATATTCTGGCCGTGTTACGCATTTCTCTATTGCCTGATCCAGCACGCAAGTGGCAAAGTGTTGAAGACCCAAGTAGATGGAGAAGGTCAATGGAACAGCCACGTTTCTCCTGGCTGTGGCAGATAGATGGGTGTGTTATAGATGTGGAGCCAAGGTGGTTCCATGGTGTTGTAGATGTGGCAAAGTTGAGCACCAGTGCATGCTCCCAGACCTGACTTCCCTACCTGGACCTTTTTGGGTTGAAGTTGGGATAAAAATCATCTCTGTGTCGAGATACTTTCTTCAAGCAGTGGTACAAGAAAAAGTCTGCATCATTCAAGAAGGTCATGATTTTTACACATGAATCAATACAGCATGTTGGGCGAATACAAACTGTTTTTTTAATCAAAAAATATTTCTAATCTTCTCATCTGGGCTGAATAAAATTGTTCCATGTCTGCGCAAACTGAGTGAACTGGACTACGATCTGTTAAATCTTTTGTAATGACGTGACAAGTTGAATAAGAAAAACAGGGAAGATTAAAACCAGCTTGTTTAAAATGTTATCTCCCACAGCGACTTCTCACGCGTTTTTGTGTAAATGTACTATAACACCTCCCACTGTGTGCTCAAAATATTAATGCTCTGATCTGAGCACAGGAGACTTTTTAATGCAGTTTCTCACCTCTGTTAACTAAACCTCTCTGTATTTCCTGATGGCAAACTAATAAAGTAGAAACGCCATTAAAAAAATAACGACATGAAACAGCTGGAGAGCTTAAACTCGGGAGCGTGGCAACTCGGAGCAGGCAGCTCTCACAGACACACAAACACGACATGCGTGCTCGCGTTGGATTTTCACAGCTTTACGTCTAATTATAGACTTCTGTCTGAATCTCACATGGACACAAACACACACTGTGATGAAGTTTTTGACTCAGATGCATTTGGTCTCCTCAGATCAATCAATCAATCAATCAACTTTTTTCTTATATAGCGCCAAATCACAACAAACAGTTGCCCCAAGGCGCTCCATATTGTAAGGCAAGGCCATACAACAATCACAAAAAACCCCAACGGTCAAAACGACCCCCTATGAGCAAGCACTTGGCAACAGTGGGAAGGAAAAACTCCCCTTCAACAGGAAGAAACCTCCAGCAGAACCAGGCCCAGGGAGGGGCAGTCCTCTGCTGAGACCGGTTGGGGCCGAGGGAAAAAACCAGGAAAAAGACATGCCGTGAAGGGGGGCAGAGATCGATCACCAATGATCAAATGCAGAGTGATGCATACGGAGCAAAAAGAGAAAGAAACAGTGCATCATGGGAACCCCCCCACAATCTACGTCTAAAGCAGCATAACCAAGGGATGGTCCAGGGTCACCCGATCCAGCCCTAACTATAAGCCTTAGCGAAAAGGAAAGTTTTAAGCCTAATCTTAAAAGCAGAGAGGGTATCTGTCTCCCTGATCTGAATTGGGAGCTGGTTCCACAGGAGAGGAGCCTGAAAGCTGAAGGCTCTGTCTCCCATTCTACTCTTACAAACCCTAGGAACTACAAGTAAGCCCGCAGTCTGAGAGCGAAGCGCTCTAATGGGGTAATATGGTACTATGAGGTCCCTAAGACAAGATGGGACCTGATTATTCAAAACCTTATAAGTAAGAAGAAGAATTTTAAATTCTATTCTAGAATTAACAGGAAGCCAATGAAGAGAGGCCAACACGGGTGAGATATGCTCTCTCCTGCTAGTCCCCGTCAGTACTCTAGCTGCAGCATTCTGAACCAACTGAAGGCTTTTTAGGGAACTTTTAGGACAACCTGATAATAATGAATTACAATAGTCCAGCCTAGAGGAAATAAATGCATGAATTAGTTTTTCAGCATCACTCTGAGACAAGACCTTTCTGATTTTAGAGATACTGCGTAAATGCAAAAAGGCAGTCCTACATATTTGTTTAATATGCGCTTTGAATGACATATCCTGATCAAAAATGACTCCAAGATTTCTCACAGTATTACTAGAGATCAGGGAAATGCCATCCAGAGTAACGATCTGGTTAGACACCATGCTTCTAAGATTTGTGGGGCCAAGTACAATAACTTCAGTTTTATCTGAGTTTAAAAGCAGGAAATTAGAGGTCATCCATGTCTTTATGTCTGTAAGACAATCCTGCAGTTTAGCTAATTGGTGTGTATCCTCTGGCTTCATGGATAGATAAAGCTGGGTATCATCTGCGTAACAATGAAAATTTAAGCAATACCGTCTAATAATACTGCCTAAGGGAAGCATGTATAAAGTGAATAAAATTGGTCCTAGCACAGAACCTTGTGGAACTCCATAATTAACTTTAGTCCGTGAAGAAGATTCCCCATTTACATGAACAAACTGTAATCTATTAGACAAATATGATTCAAACCACCGCAGCGCAGTGCCTTTAATACCTATGACATGCTCTAATCTCTGTAATAAAATTTTATGGTCAACAGTATCAAAAGCAGCACTGAGGTCCAACAGAACAAGCACAGAGATAAGTCCACTGTCCGAAGCCATAAAAAGATCATTTGTAACCTTCACTAATGCTGTTTCTGTACTATGATGAATTCTAAAACCTGACTGAAACTCTTCAAATAGACCATTCCTCTGCAGGTGATCAGTTAGCTGTTTTACAACTACCCTCTCAAGAATCTTTGAGAGAAAAGGAAGGTTGGAAATTGGCCTATAATTAGCTAAGATAGCTGGGTCAAGTGATGGCTTTTTAAGTAATGGTTTAATTACTGCCACCTTAAAGGCCTGTGGTACATAACCAACTAACAAAGATAGATTAATCATATTTAAGATTGAAGCATTAAATAATGGTAGGACTTCCTTGAGCAGCCTGGCAGGAATGGGGTCCAATAAACATGCCGATGGTTTGGACGAAGCAACCAATGAAAATAACTCAGACAGAACAACCGGAGAGAAAGAGTCTAACCAAATACCGGCATCACTGAAAGCAGCCAAAGATAACGATACATCTTTGGGATGGTTATGAGTAATTTTTTTCTCTAATAGTCAAAATTTTGTTAGCAAAGAAAGTCATGAAGTCATTACTAGTTAAAGTTAATGGAATACTCAGCTCAATAGAGCTCTGACTCTTT
Source organism: Thalassophryne amazonica (assembly GCF_902500255.1). Classification (NCBI taxonomy): domain Eukaryota; kingdom Metazoa; phylum Chordata; class Actinopteri; order Batrachoidiformes; family Batrachoididae; genus Thalassophryne; species Thalassophryne amazonica. The sequence goes on from NC_047112.1 coordinate 18,676,854, forward strand.
GTCAGCTTAGCTACAGTGCTGAAAAGAAACCTGAGGTTATTCTTATTTTCTTCAATTAGTGATGAGTAGAAAGATGTCCTAGCTTTACGGAGGGCTTTTTTATAGAGCAACAAACTCTTTTTCCAGGCTAAGTGAAGATCTTCTAAATTAGTGAGACGCCATTTCCTCTCCAACTTACGGGTTATCTGCTTTAAGCTACGAGTTTGTGAGTTATACCACGGAGTCAGACACTTCTGATTTAAAGCTCTCTTTTTCAGAGGAGCTACAGCATCCAAAGTTGTCTTCAAAGAGGATGTAAAACTATTGACGAGATACTCTATCTCCCTTACAGAGTTTAGGTAGCTACTCTGCACTGTGTTGGTATATGACATTAGAGAACATAACGAAGGAATCATATCCTTAAACCTAGTTACAGCGCTTTCTGAAAGACTTCTAGTGTAATGAAACTTATTCCCCACTGCTGGGTAGTCCATCAGGGTAAATGTAAATGTTATTAAAAAATGATCAGACAGAAGGGAGTTTTCAGGGAATACTGTTAAGTCTTCTATTTCCATACCATAAGTCAGAACAAGATCTAAGATATGATTAAAGTGGTGGGTGGACTCATTTACTTTTTGAGCAAAGCTGATAGAGTCTAATAATAGATTAAATGCAGTGTTGAGGCTGTCATTCTCAGCATCTGTGTGGATATTAAAATCGCCCACTATAATTATCTTATCTGAGCTAAGCACTAAGTCAGACAAAAGGTCTGAAAATTCACAGAGAAACTCACAGTAACGACCAGGTGGACGATAGATAATAACAAATAAAACTGTTTTTTGGGACTTCCAATTTGGATGGACAAGACTAAGAGACAAGCTTTCAAATGAATTAAAGCTCTGTCTAGGTTTTTGATTAATTAATAAGCTGGAATGGAAGATTGCTGCTAATCCTCCGCCACGGCCCGTGCTACGAGCATTCTGACAGTTAGTGTGACTCGGGGGTGTTGACTCATTTAAACTAACATATTCATCCTGCTGTAACCAGGTTTCTGTTAGGCAGAATAAATCAATACGTTGATCAATTATTATATCATTTACCAACAGGGACTTAGAAGAGAGAGACCTAATGTTTAATAGACCACATTTAACTGTTTTAGTCTGTGGTGCAATTGAAGGTGTTATATTATTTTTTCTTTTTGAATTTTTATGCTTAAATAGATTTTTGCTGGTTATTGGTGGTCTGGGAGCAGGCACCGTCTCTACGGGGATGGGGCAACGAGGGGATGGCAGGGGGAGAGAAGCTGCAGAGAGGTGTATAAGACCACAGCTCTGCCTCCTGGTCCCAACGCTGGACAGTCACAGTTTGGAGGATCCAAGAAAATTGGCCAGATTTCTAGAAATGAGAGCTGCTCCATCAAAAGTGGGATAGATGCCGTCTCTCCTAACAAGACCAGGTTTTCCCCAGAAGCTTTGCCAATTATCAATGAAGCCCACCTCATTTTTTGGACACCACTCAGACAGCCAGCAATTCAAGGAGAACATGCGGCTAAACATGTCACTCCCGGTCCAATTGGGGAGGGGCCCAGAGAAAACAACAGAGTCCGACATTGTTTTTGCAAAGTTACACACCGATTTAATGTTAATTTTAGTGACCCCCGATTGGCGTAACCGAGTGTCATTACTGCCGACGTGAATTACAATCTTACCAAATTTACGCTTAGCCTTAGCCAGCAATTTCAAATGTCCTTCGATGTCGCCTGCTCTGGCCCCCGGAAGACAATTGACAATGGTTGCTGGTGTCGCTATCTTCACATTTCTCAAAACAGAGTCGCCAATAACCAGAGTTTGATCCTCGGCGAGTGTATCGTCGAGTGGGGAAAAACGGTTAGAGATGTGAACGGGTTGACGGTGTACACGGGGCTTCTGTTTAGGGCTACGCTTCCTCCTCACAGTCACCCAGTCAGCCTGCTTTCCCGACTGCCCGGGATCTGCCAGGGGGGAACTAGCGGCGGCTAAGCTACCTTGGTCCGCACCGACTACAGGGGCCTGGCAGATGACTACAACTTTTATGAAACCGTGGTTGGTTGGATGACAAGCGCTTTTATGTGTGTGTGCTCGTACGGTTGCGAGGACCGGGTTCAAGTTTATGATGCTGTAGTGAGAATTTTTTTACAAAGTGAGAGTATTTTGGTGGCCAATCGCCATTTGTCCAGCTGCTTTCGAAGAGGAAAGACGTTGTTACTGTTCCAGTTAGGTGTACCTTAGGCTTAGGGTTTAGGTGAGTGAGTCCTCCAAAGGATAAATGAACAAGTATATGTGTGCACACTTAGGTAGAAACTAACAGATGCCCTTTGTGGGTAATGTGGGTCACCATTAGAGGACTGGTGGTTGTCAGCTGGAGGACACCAGTTTGTTGGCACCAGTGCTGGAGTCTCAGGGGTACAGTGGTGCTTGAAGGTCTTGCCACAGTGGCCGATCTCAGAGGGGCATTGGGGTCCTGCTTGGGTTTGGAACCAGGACTCTGTGTCCTATGCCTTGTGCTCTTGCATTACAAAGGTTTTGGTGCCCCTCCCCATGGTGTGGCTGGTCTGGTTTCCTGAGGGTACTTCAGACCTCCTGGCAGCATGGGGCGCCAAACGTGACTGGGGGTTCCCTGTGTGGCCAAGGGGCAATGTGACACTAATACAACTACAAACATCTTGATCACACATCTTGAAATATATCCAAATATTTACAGTTCTCACACATAATGCAAATACATGCTGATCCAACTCATATTTACCGACTATAGTTTATAATCCATGAAAAGCCCAATACATATTGAGCTGTTGTTTTCATAATTCTCACAGTTATGCTCACTGTTTATCATTTACTTTGTGACCAAATTAAAATTAGACAAAAAAAAAAAGCAGCAAATATATATATACACACACACATGTATGGGCTGAGTAAATAGACAAAAGAGGAACCCCCACCACTACCCCCTGACACCAAAACACACACACTCAAAATTTTCCATCACGCTCATCTTCATACGGTGTGCTACCATTTTGTGAAAATCCTTCAAACCGTTTACTTACAAGGACAGTTTCATCAGGACTTGCTAGTAATGCACATCGCCATACCCGCCACACCACAGGACCGCCCAAAGTTGTGGATGGTAACTACCCAAGCAGACCAACGGTCCATCCCCACCTCTCGAAAGTAACCATCTATCCACCACAGCCAGGTGAAGCATGGGTGTCCCCTTGGCCTTCTCGAGTTCCTGGGATCCTGAACCAGTGTTCACTCAGTCAGTTGTTGACGGGATCATATCCAGCGAAATGTGCCACATGGCCAAAATGTCTTGACCGATGCTCCCTCACCAAGCAGGCGAGGACTCTTCAGCTGTATCTCACCAAGTCACCACTCATTTGACACAAAGTCATTCTTGTGGTGGTACCCAAGGATCCTCCAAACAGACCTGGTACCAAAGACATCAACTACTCATTGCCTTTGGTCATGGGTTCGCATCCAAGCCTCAAATCCATACTGTAAGAGTGGAAGCACCAGTATCCTGAAGACTTGTACCTTTGTTCACCTGCAAAGATGTTGGCATCTCCAAACACTTCTGTCCAGTGACCTCGTGACTCCACAAGCTCTTCAAAAGAGCCTCCCAATCTCAAAAGCTGAGGACCCGGAGACATGTATGTCACTGCCAACAGAGGTGAATGTCTCTACAATTTCAATTCTTTCACCATCCACAGATACTCTTCTGATGGCTTAGACCAGGAAGTTGTTAAAGACTGACTCTTACTCTTGTTCCAGGACCAATTACAAACCCAGACACTCTGATTCCCATCTTTGTTCTCCTGCAAAGATGTTGAAATCAACAAATACCTCTGGCCACCTCAGTCAATATCATGAGATGCATCAATTAAAAACAAAAGTCCAATTATCTCCCCTTAAACATGACACATCAGAACTATCTTCCTTCATGCACCTCTTCAGATGGTGTGCTACAACTTTGTGACGTTTCTTTGAAATCCAAACAGTTCAGGAGAAGTGATGGTCAGAGAGGGTACTTCATCCCCCCCCACCACACACACACACACACACACACCCTACATACACATAAATTTTTGTTTGCAAGGTCTATAATAATCTGAATATCCACCAATAATGAAAAAGATTATCAGCAACAGCTCTCGTTAAATCTTAACAAATCACTGACTTGCTCTTTGCGTGAAAAATCGAGCGCTGAGTTTCAGGTGAACGCGGCAGCGTGTTTCCATATTGATCTGACCTTTCAAATGCAGCATTAAAATCAATCAGCATTTCACCAGCAACATGTAACCTGTGAAAAACGGCGAGAGCCTTCGGTTGCTATTAGAAACCGGCGATAAGGCTGACTGCGCTGCATCCGTTGAGCACAACTTTGCGACGTAGAACACAACAAATCCGCCTGCCTGCTTGGAGCAGCGAGTCACCGCCAGCGAGCTGTGCGTCTGATAACAACACTGATCCCGTCAGCGAAAGGGCACGTGCGAAGCCTCAGCGAGGACACGGTGAGACGGCTCAGACAGCCCGCCAAACATTATCTGAGGCAGAAAAAAGCGAAAGCGTGCCGCCAGCGTTTGACATGCAGGGCTAATAAATGGGCCTGCAGGCATGTGAGGGAAATGTTTAACAAACTACACCATAGATGTTGCTGCTGTGACTACACAATATGTCGAGACTAATTAGGAAAAAATGCACATTTAGCTGCAGGCCAAAGTGGTTTCTATACATGCAAAATATAAAACCAGAGGCTGTTCTTTTAGAAATGTCTATGTTTTAATTGATTCTATTCCTCAACTGTAAGATTTTTGTGTAACTTCCTGAAAATTGGATGTGGCTTCTCTTTATTTTTGTCGTAACACATGATAAAATAAAGACATGCAAGCTCTATCTCTATAAAAAAATGTTTAATGATCAAATCTTCTGAAAAGTTTCGTGAAAGTTAGCTTGAATTTTTTAGGGTTAGGTGTTTCTATCAGGTGTGAAAAGATAACTGATCACATGACCACTGTAAAGGTGGTCACGTGACAGAAGCCGGACAAACAGACGGATGATTATTGCTCCAGCAGCTGATGCCTTTTTAAAAACAGCCCCACATACTGCAGAATTTTATCCGGATCCATATAGATAATTACTGGTTTCTGTTCCAAGCTGGTGCAAAGTTTTTAATTGCAGCTAACAGCTATTTTTTTTATCCATCTAGATGTAATAAATTTTTCAGCATTAAATCGACACTGCAGCTAGTGTATACAGACTCATTCAAAACAGTGTTAAACCAACTCCACAATATGTTAGTCTTGCTGAATTACCAATTTTTTAAATGGGAAGATACAAACGCACACACACACACACACACACACACACACACACACACACACACACACACACACACACACACACACACACACACACACACACACACACACACACACACACACACACACACACACACACACACACTTTCTACTTTTTGAGCTGTAGGTTGTAATGATCAAACTTTTGAAAAATGTCTGAAACATTTTAGTTTATATGCATTGAAATGAGAAAATGTAAATTATTAGCTCTCTGAAATACCAGACAAAAAAAATACAGATTTTTTTTTTTTTTTTTAATATTGAACAGCGTAGTGACATAGCCAGCAACAGTGACATAGCCGTAGTGAAGCTCAAGTCTTACTGGCATTTCAGCATGAATGTCAAAGACTTTAAGCATGTTGAAATTTTGTCCAAAGGCACGATAAACATCAGGGTTGCACAACTGATGTCCACTTAGTCAGCAAACGCGAGGCTAATCGTCAGTGTGAATGGGGCAGAACATAACAACAACAACAAAAATAATAATACAATAGCAATCAGAGATTTCCGACATTCGCCAATCCAGATCCAGATCACCTCCAAAATTTTGTGGTGTCTTCCATAACCTAATATCTATCTGTAGTGCAAAATTGGTGAGAATCCATGAAGTAGTTTTGATGTAATCCTTAAAGGCCTATAAAGTGAAATCCTGATTCAGAATCCGGATCTGGATCACCTCCAAAATTCAGTGGAGTCTTCCATGCCCTAATATCTATCTGTGATCAAATTTGGTGAGAATCCATGAAGTAGTTTTGATGTAATCCTTAAAGGCCTATAAAGTGAAATCCTGATTCAGAATCCGGATCTGGATCACCTCCAAAATTCAGTGGAGTCTTCCATGCCCTAATATCTATCTGTGATCAAATTTGGTGAGAATCCATGAAGTAGTTTTGGTGTAATCTTTTAAAGACCAATAAAGAGAAATCCTGAGACAGAATCTGGATGTGGATAAGGATCACCTCCAAAATTCGGTGGAGTCTTCCAGGCCCTCCATGAAGTATCCATCCATCCATCCATTTTCTTCTGCTTTATCCGGAGTCGGGTCGCGGGGGCAGCAGCTCAAGCAAAGCTGCCCAGACCTCCCGATCCACACACACCTCCCCCAGCTCCTCCGGGGGAACCCCAAGGCGTTCCCAAGCCAGCCGAGAGATGTAGTCCCTCCAGCGTGTCCTGGGTCTTCCCCGGGGCCTCCTCCCAATGGGACATGCCCGGAACACCTCTCCAGCAAGGCGTCCAGGGGGCATCCGGAAAAGATGCCCAAGCCACCTCAACTGACTCCTTTCGATGTGGGGGAGCAGCGGCTCGACTCCGAGCTCCTCCCGAGTGACCGAGCTCCTCACCCTATCTCTAAGGGAGCGCCCAGCCACCCTGCGGAGGAAACGCATCTCGGCCGCTTGTACTCGCGATCTCGTTCTTTCGGTCATGAGCCAAATCTCATGACCATAGGTGAGGATCGGAACGTAGATGGATAGGTAAATCGAGAGCTTTGCCCCCCTACTCAGCTCTCTCTTCACCACGACGGTCCGATACAGCGACCGCATCACTGCAGATGCTGCACCGATCCGTCTATCGATCTCACGCTCCATCCGTGCCTCACTCGTGAACAAGACCCCAAGATACTTAAACTCCTCCACTTGAGGCAAGGACACTCCACCGACCCGAAGAGGGCAAAGCACCTTTTTCCGGTCGATAACCATGGCCTCGGATTTGGAGGTGCTGATTCTCATCCCGGACGCTTCACACTTGGATGCAAACTGCCCCAGTGCACGCTGAAGGTCCTGATTTGACGAAGCCAACAGAACCACATCGTCCGCAAACAGCAGAGACGAGATTCTGTGGTTCACAAACCAGACCCCCTCTACACCCTGGCTGCGCCTAGAAATTCTGTCCATAAAAATAATGAACAGAACCGGTGACAAAGGGTAGCCCTGGTGGAGGCCAACGTGCACTGGAAACAGGTTTGACTTACTACCGGCAATGCGAACCAAGCTCCTGCTGCGGTCGTACAGGGACCGGATAGCCCTTAGCAAAGGACCCCGGACCCCGTACTCCCGGAGCACCCCCCACAGGGTGCCCCGAGGGACACGGTCAAACGCCTTCTCCAGATCCACAAAGCACATGTGGACTGGTTGGGCGAACTCCCATGAACCCACGAGCACCCGATGGAGCTTGTAGAGCTGGTCCAGTGTGCCGCGACCAGGACAAAAACCACACTGCTCCTCCTGAATCCGAGGTTCGACCATTGGTCGAATTCTCCTCTCCAGTACTCTGGAATAGACCTTACCGGGGAGGCTGAGGAGTGTGATCCCCCTATAGTTGGAACACACCCTCTGGTCCCCCTTCTTAAACAGAGGGACCACCACCCCGGTCTGCCAATCCAGAGGCACTGTCCCCGATCGCCACGCGATGTTGCAGAGGCGTGTCAGCCAAGACAGTCCCACAACATCCAGAGACTTAAGGTACTCAATACGGATTTCATCCACCCCAGGAGCCTTGCCACCGAGGAGCTTTCTTACCACCTCGGTGACTTCAGCCTGGGTAATGGATGAGTCCGCCTCTGAGTCCCCAGTCTCTGCTTCCTCTTCGGAAGACGTGACGATGGGATTGAGGAGATCCTCAAAGCATTCCTTCACTACCCGACAACATCCCCAGTTAGGGTCAACAGCTCCCCACCCGCACCGTAAACAGTGCTGTTGGAGAGCTGCTTCCGCCTCCTGAGGCGCCGGTCGGTTTGCCAGAATCTCTTCGAGGCCGACCGATAGTCCTCCTCCATGGCCTCCCCGAACTCCTCCCAGACCTGAGTTTTTGCCTCTGCGACCACAGGGGCTGCGGCACGCTTGGCCTGCCGGTACCTGTCAGCTGCCTCCGGGGTCCCACCTACCAACAAAGATAAGTAGGACTCCTTCTTCAGCTTGACGGCATCCCTTACTTCCGGCGTCCACCACCGGGTTCGGGGATTGCCACCGCAACAGGCACCAGAGACCTTGTGACCACAGCTACAAGCGGCCGCATCAACAATGGAGGTGGAAAACATGGTCCACTCGGACTCCATGTCTCCAACCTCCCCCAGGATCTGGGAGAAGCTCTTCCGGAGGTGGGAGTTGAAGACCTCGCTGACAGAGGGTTCCGTCAGTCGTTCCCAGCAGACCCTCACGATACGTTTGGGCCTGCCAGGTCTGATCGGCTTCCTCCCCTCCCAGCGGATCCAACTCACCACCAGGTGGTGATCGGTCGACAGCTCTGCCCCTCTCTTCACTCGAGTGCCCGAGACATGTGGCCGAAGGTTAGATGATACGACTACAAAGTCGATCATCGACCTCCGACTCAGGGTGTCCTGGTGCCACGTGCACTTATGGACACCCTTGTGCTCGAACATGGTGTTCGTGATGGACAAACTGTGACTAGCACAGTCATGAAGTAGTTTTGGTGTAATCTTTTAAAGCCTATAAAGTGAAATCCTGAGCCAGAATCTGGATCTGGATCACCTCCAAAATTTGGTGGAGTCTTCCATGCCCCAATCTGTGGTGCAAATTTGGTGAGAATCCATGAAGTAGTTTTGGTGTAATCCTTAAAAGCCTATAAAGCTAAATCCTGATCCAGAATCCAGATCTGGATCCAGATCACCTCTAAAACTTAATGGAGTCTTCCATTGCATAATATCTATCTGTGGTGAAAATTTCATCAAAATCTGTGGTGTAGTTTTGACGTAACTCTGCTAAGAGACAGACAAATAAATAAATAACTAAATAAATAAACGCCGATGATTTTATTACATCCTTGGCAGACATAAGAACATAAAAGAAAAAACTAATGAAAACAACAGAAAATAAATAGGGTTTAACTTAAAAAAAAAACCACTTAGTTTAATCATTTTGTCTATAAAATGAAAAGGGCCCATCACTGTTTTTCACTTCAAGAAAAGAAGAGGCCATAATCCACAAATTCATTTGATTTTGGTAACCAGTCAAAACAAGATTTTTTTTAAATTTATTTTTTAATTTAGCTGTTGCATGTGAAGTTCAAACATTTCAGACTCTAAGCCATTTAAAGGCATTGGAAAAAAAGAAATGCAACTGGTATCCCAGACGATTGATGAAGGTGACCTTCTGTGGAGGTATGTGACAGTAATCGGTTATCCGCTGCAGGAAAATGGGAGCCTCAGGTGACATATCAGACGATCCATGACCGTTTCCTGGAGGTCTGAATTTGTTGGCACCCAATGTTGCTGCTGTCTGCATTCCTAAACTCCCCCTCTTTCATGCCTGACCACCGCTGTGAGAATATGAAAACTGACAAATAAGGAGCGGAGAGTTAATTGGTGATGCAGAGAGGCACCGTATGTGTATGTCGGTACGACATCATCTCAGATCTGATTTGTGTCTCACCATCAGATCAGACATGGGGTCACTTTGGCTACATTCACATGACAAATCTTGATGCCCAGTTCTGATCGCCTGCCTAAACTGAACATTTGTTTTGGACGGTGTATTTCCAGCTTCTTTTCTGAAGTGGTTCACAACCGGATACATGGTTTGAACCTGTTACTCCCTGGAAGCAAGGGCACAGGTTTGCACATGTGTAGATTTCTGATGCTTGCACTAGTTTTTTTTCCTAAAGTGTCTTTAAAGATCCACAAAGACTCACGTTTTCTGGTGGAGGAGAAAGATCTCAGCTCTTGTTGCAGTTTGTTTTTTTTAATGATTCCTGCTACAACATTCTTTGGGAAGTGCAAGCGAACACGTAGGATGAGTCGGAATGCCACAGAAATTCCAAACTATGTGTATGTATAGACCAGTAACTTATGCAGTGTTAGATTAACACTGCAGGGAGTAGATGTGTTAAATCAACACTACTGTAGTGGAATTTGGTCAACTTGAGTTAATACTTTAATAGATTTAACACCACAACGGAGTTGATTTAACTGAATTCTGAATTTGAGTACATGGAGTTGCTGCAGTGTTAATTTAGGTTTCAGCTTTAACTGGTCTACAGTTTCTGGTTGTGAATTTTTTTATGTCATTATCTTTTCTTGGGTGGGGTGGGGGGGGGGGCAGGTCCCACATTCAGCATTCTTGGCAGACATAAGAACATAAACGAAAAAACTAATGAAAACTGCAGAAAATGAATTCTTTATTGCTTCCCTTATTGATTCCTAATCAATTTTCTGTGTGTGGGGAGAAAAAAATAGAATTATACAGGTTGATAGAATCTATTTCTGAGGCTGAACACAGTGTCGAACATCTGCTTCAGAAAATCTGAACATGTGGAAATAAATGACAAGGATATACTGAACCAATATTCCAGATCTTCAAGTGTTAAGAAAGGATGTAAAAGTTTGACTACAAACTTTGTGGATACATGGTGACACCCGTCCACTGTTTTTCCGCTCATTTTCCTTCTCTGTGCAGAAAGCGTGAAAGAGTTTGGCTGCAAGCTGACGGGCGAGTCAAGCAGCTGGCTGTAGATTCAGAGATATCTGCAGAAACACGCTGCCTGACATCATGAAAAACAGATGAAATGGAAGAATATTTGTAAAGTGCTGGTTGTCATTTTGGTTTTCTTAATCAGAGACAAAATGTGATAGGCCTACGAGGGTGGACTGTTTGCACCAATGTTATTGTAACATCAAGAATTTACCCTTGATTACGGGCGTGCTGCTCATTTATGAAGCAGTGGAACTTGTACGTAGAACAGTTTGCTGGTGTTTACACTTTTACTAGAAATGAGCATTTTATAGACATTACAAGCAGCACTGTCGGCATCGTTCTTAATGAAATGACAGATAGATAGATACAGTAGTATTCAGAATAATAGTAGTGCTATGTGACTAAAAAGATTAATCCAGGTTTTGAGTATATTTCTTATTGTTACATGGGAAACAAGGTACCAGTAGATTCAGTAGATTCTCACAAATCCAACAAGACCAAGCATTCATGATATGCACACTCTTAAGGCTATGAAATTGGGCTATTAGTAAAAAAAAGTAGAAAAGGGGTGATCACAATAATAGTAGCATCTGCTGTTGACGCTACAAACTCAAAACTGTTATGTTCAAACTGCTTTTTTAGCAATCCTGTGAATCACTAAACTAGTATTTAGTTGTATGACCACAGTTTTTCATGATTTCTTCACATCTGCGAGGCATTAATTTTGTTGGCTTGGAACCAAAATTTTGCTCGTTTACTAGTGTGCTTGGGGTCATTGTCTTGTTCAAACACCCATTTCAAGGGCATGTCCTCTTCAGCATAAGGCAACATAACCTCTTCAAGTATTTTGACATATCCAAACTGATCCATGATACCTGGTATGCGATATATAGGCCCAACACCATAGTAGGAGAAACATGCCCATATCATGATGCTTGCACCACCATGCTTCACTGTCTTCACTGTGAACTGTGGCTTGAGTTTGGGGGTCGTCTCACAAACTGTCTGCTGCCCTTGGACAAAAAAAAGAACAATTTTACTCTCATCAGTCCACAAAATATTCATCCATTTCTCTTTAGGCCAGTTGATGTGTTCTTTGGCAAATTGTAACCTCTTCTGCACATGTCTTTTATTTAACAGAGGGACTTTGCGGGGGATTCTTGCACATAAATTAGCTTCACACAGGCGTCTTCTAACTGTCACAGCACTTACAGGTAACTCCAGACTGTCTTTGATCATCCTGGAGCTGATCAATGGGTGAGCCTTTGCCATTCTGGTTATTCTTCTATCCATTTTGATGGCTGTTTTCCATTTTCTTCCACACGTCTCTGGTTTTTTGTCCATTTTAAAGCATTGGAGATCATTGTAGATGAACAGCCTTTATTTTTTTGCACCTGTGTCTAAATTTTCCCATCTCCAATCTACTTTTTATATCAAACTATGCTGTTCTTCTGAACAATGTCTTGAACATCCCATTTTCCTCAGGCTTTCAAAGAGAAAAGCATGTTCAACAGGTGCTGGCTTCATCCTTAAATAGGGGACACCTGATTCACACCTGTTTGTTCCACAAAACTGACGAACTCACTGACTGAATGCCACACTACTATTATTGTGAACACCCCCTTTTCTACTTTTTTTTACTAATAGCCCAATTTCATAGCCTTAAGAGTGTGCATATCATGAATGCTTGGTCTTGTTGGATTTGTGAGAATCTACTGAATCTACTGGTATGTTGTTTCCCATGTAACAATAAGAAATATACTCAAAACCTGGATTACTTTTTTTAGTCACATAGCACTACTATTATTCTGAACACTACTGTAGATAGATAGATAGACAGAGAGATACACAGAGCAATCATTAAGCATTAGTATATTTAGATCATTTTGTGTAATTGATAGTGGATATGATACGTTGTGTTTTGACATCCACATTAGAGACATTATGAGGACTGCTTTCTTCCATTTGTGAAATATAGCAGAGATTCGTCCCATCCTGTCTATGACTGATGCTGAGACTTTGATACATTCATTTGTTTCTTCAAGATTGGACTATTGTAATGCTCTATTTTCTGGTTTTCCGTAGTCCAGCATTAGGGGTCTTCAACTGGTTCAAAATGCTGCTGCCAGACTTTTGACTCGAGGTAGAAAGCTTGACCATATTACGCCCATTTTGGCATCCCTTCACTGGTTTCCTGTTGCTAAGTCTCTATTATTGGCCTTTAAAATTGTTCATGGATTTGCACCTCTGTATGTGGCTGACCTGGTCAAGCCCTACGTACCGACTCAAGCCCTGCGTTCGCAGGCTGCAGGACTTTTATGTGTTCCCAGAGTGAATAAAAAGTCTGCTGGTCACAGAGCTTCCTCCTACCATGCCCCAGCTCTGTGGAATCTCCAAGCACATATACGGCAGTCGGATAATGTGGAGACTTTTAAATCGAGACTAAAAACCCATTTGTTTTCCTTGTTTTATCATTAGTTTTAACATGTTATTATGTGTTTTTATTGTTGTGCTCTTTTATGGTTTTGTCTTCTTATAGTGTTTTTCATTTTTTTTATTCAAATTTTTCTGTTTTCGGTATTGTGTTGTGTAAAGCACCTTGAGGCAATTTCACTGTGAGTTGGCGCTACAGAAATTAATCAATTTGATTTTGATTTGAAATTTGATATGCACCATTTCAAAGAGCAATGAACTTTTAATTTCTGAGAATATCCAGGCATTGGAATTAAAATGTGGAAAACAAACATTAAAATTTCCTAAATAATTAAAACATACATAAACAACAAATAAAATGGATTCTCTGAATTTCTGAACAAAAACTGTACTCAAAAAAAAAAAAGAAAAGAAAGGGGCTTTAAACAGTCAACATACCAACTCAACCGCGGCAACAGATTGTTCTCTCTAATTCAGTTTTAATCCCCAAATGTTGCAAAATTGATGCAGCCATGGTTTACAGATTTAACACCAAGTTTAGTTGGATTTATTCTTCTGATCTGGTTGGAATTATTCATTAAGAAAAAACATCTATTGGTGTTATGTATTGTCACTTTACCTGCCTTACTGTTGCTCTCTGTGTCTGTATGTGTGTGTGTGTGTGTGTGTGTGTGTGTGTGTTAAATGTTGAAAGGAAGCCGCCACAGCAGAAGCAGCGCGACCAAAAATTTACCGTAAAACATTTCCTCATGATTTTCTTCTGTGCGTTTGGCTTAAATAATGTGAATTATAAAAAAAAATGCTCAAGGTCACCTCCATATAATTCTACAACAAGTGCATATAAAAATGATCATGACAAGCCTATGATCACACTTTCTACAGTGGTCACACTCGATGGGCAGCTGCTCATGAAGATAGTGCCATCTGCATGACTGGAGGACTATAACATGTAGCTACTGATACTCACTGAGAAAAATCCATTTTTTAAAAAATGGATTTAAATTTTTTTTTTAAACTCTTTAAACTAATCTGAGCAATAAAATTATTTTTCACAAATCCCAACAAAACATGTCCTTTCTATGACTGAGCATGACTGATGAATGTGATCATAAATTTATTGTGTACTTGCAGAGATTTGTGATCCATTTTATTATGCGATTGCTGCACAAATTACCTTTTTTTGTTCACAAACTTACATAATACACTACAATACAAACTGATTAATTGTTGTACTGTTCTTTTATCATATTATGCAGCTTTTTACTACATTAAACTTATCTTTATTGTTATTTCTCAGACACCCAAATAGAACTGCAAACCTCATCCTTTTGCAGTGTGTAATCTTGTGCATGTTAATGACAATAAAGATATCCTATCCTATTCTATTCTATATGAATAATCATTTTTGTTGTTTGGGGGCATGCATGGCCTGTTAGTGCTGAGTTACGATCCTGGCTGTATCACAGCCAAAACACAAAGAAACAAAAAAACTTATCATAATTGATCACTCTGGCCTGTATAAGCTGCACGCAGCCAGGGTGATACACCAATAAATCTCAATCTCTTTAGTCCACAAACACACCAGCACAGTGTCTACAGTCCCTCAGGGCATTTACACCGACTCAGAACGTAACCGAGCAACCGCCGAGTCGACCACATCACTCAAACCATTCATCTTTTCATTTGGAAAACAGATGTACGTGGAGTGAGAGGAAGGGAAGATGACAGGAGTGGTGAGACTATAGGAGGAGAAAGCAAAAATAGCTTTTGATGAGCAGGAAGAAGTAAACATTAAAGAGAAGAAGAAGAGGATTGAAAATAGAAGAGCACAGACTATGGAGGAAAGGCAAACACTGCTGGTTTGTCCCACATTGATTTTTAGTTCTGACACTGATGTTAAGGCATTGAACGGTTCATGCTTTTTGCTCCTCGGCTCTTTCTCTCTGTCGCTCCTGTTCTACGTGATGACCGTATTGATTTCAAAAACGCCTCCTGACAGCGATGTGCGACTCTGACCTTTTTGGGAGACATCAGTATGGCTCGCTTATATGATTTTGCAAAGGAGGAATTAAATGATGTTGTTACCAGAAAGTCACTGTGGACAACAGCTGTGTGTGCATACTTGAAAATGTAAATGCGCACATGTTCATGCGGCTGTTCTGCATACATCAACTGGAGGATTCCCGCAATAAAAAATGAATTTTTTATAAGTTTGCTGGCATTTTTATGGTGGGAATCCATCCTGATCCAACTGTATCTGCGGGTTTCAAAGTCAAGAGCAATTTAATCTGCGCTGCAGCGTATCATGCACCAATAAATAAAAGACCATGTGACAAGTATCAGGTATGAAACCACAGACGCACTGTGAGCAATAGCAGCCGCTTGTCTCGGAAAGGGTGAAGGATAAATGAGAGGAAAGGTACCCGGCTGGGACAGAGCGTCCTACTCCCTTTTATCTTCACCCCTGTCTCCTCCTCTCACAGAGTCTCCCCTCTCCTCCTCACCCCCCCCCCCCCACCTTTATCTCCCTCAAGCTGCTGCATCAGACATCATGAAAGATTCACAGCTCTGCTTTTAACAGATCCCCCCCTCCTCCCCCTTTACCCTACAGTCCCTGATCCTAGCAGGTCGACTGAAACAATGCAGAAATTGAAATAGTGCAGCAGATAACAGAATATTTGCAGAGAAATCCTTCAAATCAAAAAGTTTCACTCTGTATACCTTTTGGTACATATTTGAGAAAAATTACGTTAGCCATTTGAATTTTCAATAGGGGGTCAATTGAAGAACTGCATAGGGGTAAAAAAAAAAATGTTCCAATCATATTGAAAGCTATACCACATTATATGTCTGATCACAAAGATTTAAAAAAGGTATAGTTTGGACTATCTTTGACTGAATGTTCTGGAGTTATGGGGTAAAAACAGCAAGAATGGCGACAAAGGTCACTTTCAGTTTGTACAGGGGTCAAAAGTTAAAGCTGCTCCAATTATGGTAAAACATGATGCAAATTATTGGTTAGGGTTAGTAGGATTTTAAAAAGGAACAGTTTGCACCATGTGTCATGCTTAATTATCACGTAACATATAACATATGTCACATGTCATAGAATCCAATGGACGTCCAACTTGTTTGAGCTTTACTTTGGAGACCAAACATTCAACACAGTCAGAACTATTCCATTTATTAATCCTATTAGTTCAACCATTAATTTGCACCACGTTTTACCGAAACTGGAGCAACTTTAACTTTTGACCCCTGTACAAACTGAAACTGACCTTTGTCACCATTCTTGCTGTTTTTACCCCATAACTCCAGAACATTCAGTTATAGATAGTCCAAACTATACCTTTTTGGAATCATTGTGATCAGACACATAATGTGGTATAGCTTTCAAAATGATTGTAACATTTTTTAGACCCCTATGTAGTTCTTCAATTGACCCGTACTTGGCCCCCTATTGAAAATTCAAATGCCTAACATTTTTTTTCTACAATATGTACCAAAAAGGTATACACAGTCAAATTGTGGTGCTTGTAACCGGATTTGAACAATTCTTACAGTTATCTGCTGTACTAAAACACAGAACAAGAGAAAAGACTGACGGAAGAGTCACAAAGTTGCAGACTGTGTCAGTGTGTATTATTCAACATTCCATGTGGTGGCATGTGAGCATCTGAGTGTGCGCGTGATATGTGACAGGTGACAGACGGGATCATTTTCCTCTGTCCCAGACACAATCACAAACACACGGTTTTGCCGTGTTTCAGTCAGGATCACAACATGCACAGCAGTTAATCTACAGTACAAGATACTGACATAACCATGGATTTACATACTTTTTTACTACAGCAATCTGTAATGTAAAATACAGAGCTGATGCGTGTGATTATATATATATATATATATATATAGACGAGATCTGTTAGAAAACTATCCGACCTTTTTATTTTTTAAAAAAACTATATGGATTTGAATCATGTGCGCTTGCATCAGCCAAGCTTGAACCTTTGTGCGCATGCGTGAGTTTTTTCACGCCTGTCGGTTGCGTCATTCGCCTTTGGGCAGGCTTTGAGTGAGCACTGATCCAGCCTCCTCGACGGATTTTCATTGTCAGGGAAATGGCTGAGCGATTGGAGCAGCGCTGAATCAAATTTTTCCAGAAACTGTGAGAGACAGCCAGGTGGAAACCATTCGGAAGATTCAGACGGCTTTCGGTGAGGATACTCTCGGCGTCACACAGATTAAGGAGCATTACAACCGGATTAAAGATGGCCCACAGCAGCGGAGGGCGCGCTGCGCTCCGAGCGGCCATCGACAGGCTGAAACGACCAGATCATTTCCAAAGTGAAGGCTGTGTTGATCCGGGACGTCATCTGACTACCAGAGAAATTGCAGAAGAGCTGGACATCAGCACTTTTGCGGCACATTCCACTGTTACAGGAGATTTTGTAATGAAAGACGTGCGGAGGAATTTGCACGTCGGGACGGAGCCGCAATGGCGCACAGCAAAAAGCACGTCTGTATTGGAAACCATTCGGAAGATTCAGACGGCTTTCGGTGGCTTTTCAGTCGAGTGAGTATCCGAGAAATTGTGTAACAGCTGGGCATGTCACAACCTGTCCTGTGAGACTTCCAACACGGACGTGCTTCCATCACGGACGTCCCATCCGTATGGGTTGCTAAAGTGAGACCTGTGACTCGGGCCTCTCAGTCTAGAGGGAGCAAGCCAACATTTTCCAGAGTGTCACAGCCGCAGATTTTCATCACCGTTTTTAATATTTGGGTGTCAATCATCCCTATGAGCATTCTAAAGAAACAAATGGTGAATGTACTGCAATTCTACAGAGTTTTTCCATCTGAACTGGATGCTCAAAGCGTGTCCCAATGATGCCTCACATTCATGCACTAATGCCACTGTGCTGCCATGCAAGGCAGCTGAACTGCACACCGGGAGCAATTTAGGGATTAAGAACCTTAGTCCACAGAACCTTACTGATTTTCCAGTCTGAATGGGACTTGAACCATGGATCTTCTGGTCATAAACCCACCAATCCAGCAGAACTCCATCTGCGCCAAGCCTCGTTTTAGTGTTTCTGCCTGAAAACTAAACCTGTAGCATGTTTCTAATCCCTGTGTAATCTCACCAAAAACATGGCACATCATGTTCAGCCCTGACATTAAAACACACGTCCTTTCATCTCTTTCTTGTTTGTTCTTTCAAGCATGGGGGGGGCTAGCACATGAAAACTAGCAAGACAACCTCAATATGTAGGCTGCAAAACGTATGCACACTACTGAAGCTTCGGAACTCAATACCTTCCTGCAGAGAGTTTGAAGCGTGTGTCATTCTATCACATGGGTGTGTGCGATACCTGACATAGACAATGCAAGTGAAATAAGACCAAGTGTTTTCCGTGGAGAAGGTGTTGGCTTTCACTGAGGTTTAAACGGATGAGCTGAGCATTAACTACTGACCAAAAGAAAGGTGTATGATTTAAAAATGCTTGCAGGCACAAAGACAGACAGGCAGACAGCAGGTTAGACCATTTCCATTCACTTGCTGTTAAACCGATAGGATAAAAGGTGTAAGCAGAGACTGAGGTTTTATGATCTGCAGAAATTTAGAACACCTGGTTGTCACTTTACGTGTTGCTCATTTTGGACGGTAACACCAGACGAAACTGACAACGGTGCAAATACAGAGCTCAATCCCTGCTATACCGTTTATAAATGGCAAAAAGATTGTCTTCTATATAGGGTCTAATGATTTAATCCAATGTGGATTTCGTTAATCACTAATTCTTTCAGTGATGATTGAAGGCATTATGAAATTGCACATTTTGGTTGCATTTCATTTGGAGTGGCACATTGTCCAAAAATGATTTACCATATATTCTGAAGTGTACTGTAAATCGTACCAGAATATGTCTCACTTGTCAAAAAAAAAAAAAAGCCTCTTGAAGAGGGAAAAACATCGCATAAGTCACATATTTCACACTGGAGTCACAGCTTTTTTCTGTATTATCAGCTCTTTAATTTGGATTTTTTTGTGTCATTATAGTATCTTATTATTTTTCTTATTACTGTTATTATTATTATTATTATTGTTTTGGCTGATTCCATTAGCGGTCGCTATAGCATATCAATTGTTTCCATCTCACCCTGTCCTCTGTATCTTCCTCTGTCACACCAACCACCTGCATGTCCTCCCTCAGCACATTTATAAACCTCGTCTTTGGCCTCCTCCTACCTGGTGTCTCCATCCTCAGCATCCTTCTCCCTATATACCCTGGTCACTCCTCTGCACATGTCCGAACCATCTCAATCTCACCTCTCTGACTTTGACTCCAAACCGTCCCACCTGAGCTGTCCCTCTGATAAGTTAATTCCTAATCCTGTCCATCCTTGTCACTCTCAAAGAGAAACACAACACCTTCAGCTCTGCCTCCTGTCTTTTTGCTAGTGCCACCATCTCTAAGCCATACAGCATACATTTTATTATTGCCATTTGTTCTTTTATTATTAGAGTTTATTTTCTTTTGTGCTCTGATTCCCGGGAAAATCATATATAAGCAGTCATTAGAATTATTATTATGAATAGTACACCGTGACCCTTAAATGAAGCAAACGGGTGTAGAAAATTAATGGATTATGAAAAGCGAATGTGGTTTTTCGGTATATAGGTTCACATAGGTTCACACAAGTCACAGGACCTCCCAAACTATCACAGAAACACAACTTATACTCTGGAAAATACGGCCATTATTATAATTAATATTTATGAGCCTGTGATTTCTTGGTTTTTAAGCTGCACCAGGGAATAAATGGTAAATGGACTGCATTTATGGAATGCTTTCATGGTGAAAATGCTTTTCAATGATGCCTCACATTCACACACCAATGTCAGAGTGCTGCCATGCAAGATGCTTACTGCACACCAGGAGCAACTTGGGGATTAAAGACCTTGCCCGAGTGCCCTGAGTGATTTTCCAGTCTGATGGAGATTTGAACCAAGGATCGTCTGTTCACAAGCCCACTGGTTTAATCATTTGATAAAGAAAAGAAAAGAAGTGCTGATAGGCCCTTGTCCCCTTGGTGCTGGTGCTTATCCCTGAATTCCTTAACATGAAGCAAATGAGAAGGAACACCAGTTCATCACTAGGGATGGGCATTGAATCAATACCCATTGATAAGATTTTATCAATATCGATACCATTATCGATTCCGCTTATCGATCCCATACCTCTTTTCAATTTTCTGTGTACTAAAAGTAGGCTTTACAGGTTTTCTATGTCAACAACATTTTATTGAGTCTTAAAGTAAATAAATATGAAATTGGTCAATGGATTCTTAAACTCTGGACATAATAAACTCTACATGGTGGCTCCTTGATCTCTGAATATAAATAGAAATAAACAAAATCTGTAGTTTTTGTCAAAAGCATTTCCTTTCAGACATTATTGGCATGAATGTCTTTCCATATATCTGAGCTGAGCTCTTACAGCTAGCTGTGCTGCACGTCAAGATGTAATTCATAAAGCATGCAGGACGTCTCATTTTGGGAGGAAAAAAATTTTTTGTAGATTGTAGTTTATTGTCTGTATTACAGCATTTGGAAAGAGGTGTCATTTTATTTAAAGCGGCAATTCGTTTTGAAGTTATTAATTCTGACGGGACTCTGTCTTGGCAGAGAGCCACGCAGCGTTTGGAGCTGTGCCAACGGAACAGAGGACGATTCTCATTTCTTGACTGCAACAAGACAAGAGTCCCGGTTAGTGACTTTAATCCACACAAAAGTGACTCATGATCGACATATGGCTTTGAGAGGGGTTAAGAAGTGGACTTGCTGCTTCTGCAGAGCAGTGAATCAAAGAACCAACGAGTCAGCGGATCAAAGCGCTGCTTCATTGGTTCACACTTCAAAGTGGAGATGCGCTGCAGAAGTGGTTGATTACAGAGCCGCTGCAAGGTCTGTAATCAACGTAGATAAATGATCATTTTCCCGACAAACACCCTCAAAAACAATGGCCGCTCTGAAGGACCGATAAGGGAATCTTTAAGCAAAAAGACTATTGCTATCGGTGAATCGAATCAATTCTTAACGATACCTGAAAAGAACTGGTTCTCGATACGCAACCCTATTCATCACAAATTACTTCGCTCGCAAAGACCAGTACCTAATTACAGCTGGATGGGCTGGAAAAATGCAGATAAAGTCTCCTGTCCAAGCACACAGACAGGTAATGTCTAGACATCAAGAGCACTGATCTACCTGTGCTGCTGTTTTCCATTTTTATTTTACTATTATACCCCCACAAGCAGTCTGAATTGTTGATATAATGCAGGATGGATCCATGTTTTCATGTTATTTTGGACAAATACTGATCCTACCATATGCGTATGAAAGTCATACCAGAAAATTGAATCCGACCAGGATTTCCAATTTTCTCATTTGCTGAGCCCATGCCCACTGAGCCTCATGTTATTTCCCCAGTCAACGCTGGCAGAGTGACATGAATGTCTTGTCCAGAGGCAGAAACAGGTAGCAGAACCAGGAACTAAACCCAGGCTCAACTCCTTATCCCACTGAGCAAACTGCTCCACAAAAAAATCTGCTTGGGGATGTCCTGGAATGTGTCAGCAGAATACAAGCCGACACCAATATCAGGGCGTTCGGGTGCAATTGTGGACTTTTAGGCATGTTCAAAACCCCAGAGTCATCATGTCACATCGACTCAGCTGGTGCTGAGCTTCACTGCACCCACAACATCACGGAACCACCTTGGGTCCTAGATGGCAATCACCAAGGGAGACAAATGGTCCATCCCCACATCTCTAAAATAACTATGTATCTGCCACAGGCAGGTGAAACATCAGCATTTCCTTGGTTTTTAACAGTTACTGAAATCCACAATTCTCAGGCATCTGTGTGCTGGATGGTGCACAGGAAACACATGATGAGGCCAAAATGTCGAAGTTGATGCTCTCTCACAAAAGTAACGTCTCAATTAACAGCTGTACCCAAGTACCCTCCAAAGAGCCCCAGTACCAAAGACACCCAGTTGTATCACCTTAAGTCAATGGTTAGCATCCATGTAGCATCTATGTCTTATAACCATACAGTAAGACAGGACTTGGAACTTTGTTCGCCTGCAAAGATATTGGCATTTCTACACATCTCTGTCCAGCAACCTCATAACTCCATAAACTCTTCCCAATCTCAAAGCCTGAAAACCCAGAGACATGAATGTCACACCCAAGATAAGTGAATGTCTCTACAAGTTCAAGGAGTTCACAACATACAGACACGTCTGATGGCTGAGTCCAGGAAGTCATTAAAACCTGGATCTTAGTCTTAATCCAGGACAATCGAGAACCCAGACACACTGATTCCTCCCTCAGCTTCTCAAGTACTGCAATCAGAATATTCATTAATTCTGCAAAGATCAAAGTATCATCTATAAAAGTTAAAGTCAGTAAAATTTTCCTTGCCAACAACACCACCAAAGTTGCTAGTTTCCACAACCAACACCAAGTCCATGCAAGCACTGAACACAGTAGGAGCCAGAACACATCCCTGATGAACACCAGTTTTCACTGTTACTGGCTTTCAGCTCTGCTCACTTTCTTTTTAACAAGAAACCAGCTCTTTATTATGAAGTTGCATCTTGCAGCATCCTTATCCAGGTCACCCACCAGCGGTCCATAATGTCTGACACCTACAAACCCATTGCCACACAACTTTATTTTTTCTGTCGTACTTTACTCGAGACAGTGAATGAATAAGCTACTTTGGATTGTGAACAAAGCAAAGGATGACCACAGCGTTATGCAGTTCATGTTGGCTCCTGTTTCATGTTATTGTGATCACTGCACACACACACACACACACACACTATGAGCACCCGACTCAAACAGCTACGTCTTGATCATGCCGTGCCGTGCCGCGTCGCGTCCTGCTGGGTGACACCAGCTCCGTGTGCAGTTGAACACGTGTACCTAATGAACTGGACAGCAAGTCTCTGCATGCAAACATGAACCCTGTCTCTGTGACCGTCACAGTCACGCTGCTGCAGAGGTTTGTTTCAAACTAAGTGTGAAAGCTACATTTACCAACCTTGAGGCCCGAAGAGGAGAAATATTGGAATCCTCATTCGGGGGACTCGAGCTGCCTGTTGCCATCCTTCTCCTCCTATTTGGCTGTCGGTTTTAATAAATTCTGGGATTGGAGACATCTCGCTCAAATAACTAGAGCAGATCAAGGTCCGAGTGAGTGAAGCATTGTGTTTTTTCATCTTTCAATAAAAGATGAGATTTTAATGGAAAGGGAGGGCGAGCGTCGTGTCTGCTCTCTTTCAGGGACGGGCACGGAAACAGACCTTGAGTGACTCACTCTGTGTTTTGCTCTTTTTTTTTTACCATTTTCTGTCTGACTCCGTTTCTGCCTCTCGCTCTTATCGCCTCACTCTTGTCTGTTTGTTGATCCATCGCTTGCCCCCTCCCCATGCCCACACACACACACACACACACACACACACACACACACACACACACACACACACACACACACACACACACACACACACACACACACACACACACACACACACACACAGAGAGCAATATCTAATAACTCATCCTCCCCATGAGGGAGCATTTTCATTTACGCTGCATAGAACGACCTTCAGGTCGCACGCCGCGCACCTCAGCCTCCATTCTTGTTTCGTGAAACAGAGGAAGAGATAGCGGGAGCGGCAGGTGGTCGAGTCCCTTTAACGAGTCCCACATTTGGTTTCCTCAAGGTGAAGATGATCTAATTAACTCCACCAGCTGACAGAGGAGGCTGGAGGTTATGTTACATCATCACATCATCTCTGTTTGTTTCTATGAAGGTCTGTAGACAACCTACCATCGGGTCCATAAGTATTTGGACAAGTCTGCGATTTTTGTAATTTTGAAATAAAACAATCATGATGTACTTGCGGTGTAGATTTCCAGCTTCACGCCAAAGTGTTTAAAACAAAAATCCCAATAACCAATTAAATCATGATGGTCTTTATTTTTATACACAGTCCCAACATCTTCGGAGCCCATAAGTAATCGGACAAGCTAACAAATCTAAGCATAATGCTGAAATCATCACAAACAGTATGTTACTGTATGGTAAGTATAGAGCAGGCAGCTCTCCAAGAGTGAGTGCCCGTGCATGAAGGAGACGAGTGAGGAAAGCCACCAAGACAACTCTGAAGGAGTCTTCTGTGGCTGCCATTAGAGAAGCAGCACATAGTGCAACTTTTGTCAGTTGCATCACCAGTTATACAGCTTCATGGTGGAGCAGAGGAGGATTTTCCTGACAAGAAGATGTGAAATTTCAGCTACAGTTTGCCAGAAGGCACATGGGAAACTTGAGCCAACAGACAAAAGGTGGCACTGGGTAACTGTTGCGGTGGTGTACAGAGGCAAAATTACAAAAATGGTGTCAGTGCCAAAATACTTATGAATAACCCAAATGTAGCTGGAAAAATGGTTAGTGGGATTCAAATATGTGTTACAGAAAGATAAACGTCCCTTTATCCTTTTATCAACCTTATGACCTCACAAATATCTGCTGCAGAAAAGCCACAGTTTTGAGCACCAGCTTACATCAGTAATCGGCTGAGGTAGGCCCACCTCAGATCCTGTCCTAACTAGTATTTGAGTAAGATAACTAGTGCATATGCAACAGGCAACAAAACCAGGCTTTGATGTCTGGTTTGCTGACTTTAACCTTGAACTGATTGATTTGGCTGGGTTATGGACTCATTGATTAAACACCAAGCCTGTTGTGGAAAAGTAGAATAGAACAGAATAGGAGTGCATTCTGTGGGCCAGTCCCAAGCCTGTGTAAATGAGATGGGAATGAGCATATAAGAAGGGCGTACATTGTAAATTTTGTCAAAAATCTGCCACACTGGGTGCACAAGCCAATGCATTTGGAGTGACGGTCACAAGACCAAATAAAATGAGTAGATGTGTGTCCAGAGGGTCATCCAGCGTTAATTTTGTGAAACCAAACTTGCAGACGACAAATCAAATTTCCATGCTGGATCAGTTGAGGCACGAGTTAACAACAACTACCACTGGTGCTGTTGCTGAAAAAAAAGAGCACTACAGATGCAATGTTTGCTCTGAGAGTGGTGATAGTAAAGAGAAGTATAGAGAAGGTCAGAAGGTGTTGCATTGTATGCTTGTGGATTTAGAGAAAGCTTATGGCAGGGTTCCAAGAGAAAACTTGTGGTATTGCATTAAGAATCCTGGAGTAGCAGAGGGTAGTGCAGGATGTGTACAAGGACACTGTGACAGAGGTGAGACAGGCACTAGGAATGACAGTTGCATTGAAAGTGGACGTGAGATTAAATCAAGGATCAGCTCTGAGTCCTTTCTTGTTTGCAGTGGTGAAGAACAGTCTGATGGACAAGATCAGGCAAGAGTCTCCATGGACTATGTTTGCAAAGGACATTGTAATAGGTTCTAGAGAGAAGAGGAATGAAAGTCAGTCATAGCAAGACTGAGTACATTTGTGTTAATGAGGGGGACCCTGGTGGAATAGTGTGGTTGCAAGGAGTAGAGGCGGTGAAAGTAGATGAGTTTAAATAATTGAAGTCAAGTATCCAAAGTAATGGAGAGTGTGGTAGAGAGGTGAAGAAGAGAGTGCAGGCAGGTTGGAGTGGGTGGAGAAAGGTGGCAAGAGCGATTTGTGATCGAAGAATATCTGCAAGAGTGAAAGAGAAAGTTCAGTGAGACCAGCTATGTTGAACAGCTTAGAGGCGGTGATGCTAACAAAAAGACAGAACGCAGAGCTAAAGATGCTGAAATTTTCTTTAGGGGTGATGAGGATGGACAGGATTTGGAATGAATGCATCAGAGGGGCAGCAGAGGTAGCACGGTTTAGAGACAAACTCGAAGAATTTTGAGATTGAGATGGTTTGGACATGTGCAGAGGTAGGACACATGCAGGGAATTTTAGGAGAAGGATGCTGAGAATGGAGCCACCAGGGAGGAGGAAAAGAGGGAGGCCAAAGAGGAGGTTTGTGGATGTGGTGAAGCAAGACACGCAGGTGGTTATTATGACAGAGGAAGATGCAGAGTACAGGGTTTGATGGATGATCTGCTGTGATAACCCCTAACGGGAGCAGAGGGAAGAAGATTAGAACAGAACCACAAACCATTCCAACTTTACCTTATCAGTTGACCTCAGCTGGTTGTTGCTCCCAACTAGACTAGACAGACAACTGCTTTCTGCACTGACATCCACAACCCCCCCCCCCCCCCCACCACCACCACCACCACCACCACCTCATACAACCGCAGTCCAGCAAAGAAATCAGACAATGAAAAATGCTCCAGGGAATTCATTACAATTACACACAGCCAAACACAAGATTTAACCAAAGCAAATCTGGGTTTTTTTTCCCACAGTAATTTCCATTAAAATCTACTCAGACCTGCAACACAGCCCTCAGCAAACTACAGTAAATGTCCTGAAATGACTGTAAGACACACTGCTTGCAGCCACCTGCCATCGTGCCTACGGCAGACAATGGAAATGCCCCAGAAATAAATAAACCACCGAGGTGCAGCACACAACAAAGTCTGGTGGGATGCTGAGAGGAGAGAAAACAGCAAATACAGCATGTGGGGGCTACATCACTGAAAAGTGCATTAGATCCTGATTTCAGCAGATTTTTTTTTTTTTTTTTTGAATACTAACAATTAATTGCCCTCACACATATCAATCAAAATGTACTTTTCTGACTGCTACACTTGTGTCATACAGTGTTGTGCATAAGACTTAGTGTTTCTGTACAAATGTGCTTTTTAAATGGTTTTATTCACGAGGACTTATTTTGAAAGATCCTCACCTCCCAAAAAATGACCTTCAAATAGCCTCTTTTTCTTTCTTGTAATAACAAGGCAGATGTATGATTCCAAAAAGGCAACTAAGTAAAGTGATAATAAACAATGAGTAATCAACTGATCAACATGATCTTCTTATAAAGTCATGGGGTAATCAC
This sequence comes from Thalassophryne amazonica, assembly GCF_902500255.1. Taxonomy (NCBI): domain Eukaryota; kingdom Metazoa; phylum Chordata; class Actinopteri; order Batrachoidiformes; family Batrachoididae; genus Thalassophryne; species Thalassophryne amazonica. The sequence goes on from NC_047112.1 coordinate 18,704,144, forward strand.
CCCCCCCCCCCCCCCAAAAAAAAATAAAAAAATTAACAATTATTATATTTAGTTTTGTCATTTTTCCCCCAAGAGGGCCACAATGGAAATAGTTTTATATAATTTTTTTGTTTGTTTGTTTTTGCTTTATTGTACTGTTTTATGTATTTTCTGTAGATGTACTTTTACTGCCAAATTAATCCAATTTAATGTAATTACTGCTGGACACTCTTTATTATAAAGTATTTGAAATCCAAAGTATTTCAGTATTTGTGCGGCAGTTTTTGCACAGCTCTGCATGGATGACTGTTTAAAAAAAAAATTACCATTTTATGAGTAAATTAATACTATATTAACCCACTGAAAGCCTTGAAAACGCCTGCAAATATAATATAATATAATATAATATAATGCATTTTAAGCACTTTTTTATTGCTGGTTCGGGGCTCACCGGAGATCTCGCTTTGGGGGACCCCGGCCAGAGTGAATCCTTTGCCGGTGTAGAACTGCCGCAGGTCGGCGCAGCTCCTGTCGGCACCGGCCGCCGGGCCCGGGGCTCCGGTCCCACACAGCAGCACACAGAGAACCGGCAGGACGAGCATCTTCTCAGACACAGTCCTCTTGCTTGCAGAAACGACTCAAAAGTCTTGAGAAATCCGGATTTGTGGCGCAGTCCAGCAGACAGTGTCGCGGAGTTTTCACTCAGCCAGCAGCAGCAGCGCCACGCGGGACAAAAACTCCACAAGAAGCCGAGTGAAGGAGCCTCCAGCGGCGGCCGGTCCGGGCTGTCTGAGCCGGGGAAGGCAGCTGTGACGTGCGGCTGTAGGTGTCAGGTACGCCCGCTCCTCCTCCTCTGGAGATGCCGGAGACAAAAGAGGAAACGAAGAAGCAGGTGTCGCTCAGACAACGGCTCCGTGATTATGCAAATGAAGCGGTTTAAAAGGCGACAAAAGAATAAAATCCGTTATGTCAGACGGAACGCAACCGTCCGCTCAGTCCCCGTATCGGAGACTTAACATAAAGGAACGTGTTGACTTTCTTTTTCTTTTGTGTGTGAGCGACTCTCTCCTGCAACACGGATCGCTGCTAAACAGCGCCACCTGCAGGCATAAAAGCACGTACAATTAGAGTGGTATTTGATCGAGCGCACGCTTTCACAGCACATTTCATGTATTTTTTTCCATGTCCTCAAAGGTTAGAAGAAGTCCAGAGGCTTTTCTTTGAAATAAACTGCATACTGACTTCAAATGGTTACTTTTTAAATTAAGATTTCAAATGTCTTTTCTCCCATTTCTATAGATATTTTTTATTATCATTATCTTAGCTTTATAATAGCGTGGCATGTAGGGATGGGTATCGAGAACCGGTTCCTTTCGGGTATCGTTAAGAAATGATTTGATCCACCGACATCTACCTTTTTACTCGTACTTAACGATTCCCTTATCGGTCCTTCAGAGTGGCCGTTGTTTTTGGGGGTGTTTGTCAGGAAAATTATAATTTCTCTACAGTGAGAAGGTCTACAGACCCTGCAGCGGGTCTGTAATCAACTTTTCTGCAGCGCAGCTTTGCTTTGAACCTTGAACCAATCGAAGCAGTGATTCGCAGATCGAAGCAGTGCTTCGATCATTGCTTCATTGATTAATTTTTTCTTTCGCTTTCCCCCGCTAAAACCCTAAAGAGCATATGGCTGTGAGTATTATTTACCTTTTTTATGTTAAACCGACCTGTTATGGTTTTCTGAAACAGTTGATAGATGTATTTTACGAGGTCTATTAGAAAAGTATCCGACCTTATTATTTTTTTCAAAAACCATATGGATTTGAATCACGTGTGATTGCGTCAGACAAGCTTGAACCCTCGTCCTTAAAGCTGTAGTAACACTCCTTATTCTCTACCAAGCCCGTAACATTTTCACCGAAAGCCAGATACATTTTTCTAATGGTTTCCAGCTGCCAGTCTCTAACAGTTTCTGAAAAAATTCTGATGGAAAAAAAGCCCAAATCATTCCACCATTTCCTGACAGTGAAAATCTGCCGAGGGGGCTGGACCACTCCTCACTCAAAGCCTGCTCGCAGGCGAATGACGCAACCGACAGGCGTGGAAAAACTCACGCATGCGCACAGGGTTCAAGCTTGTCTGATGCAATCACACGTGATTCAAATCCATATGGTTTTTGAAAAAAATAATAAGGTCGGATACTTTTCTAATAGACCTCGTATAACTTAAAAACGGGACCGATGCTAATATGTTAGCATTAAGCAGTTGCAGCTGTCAAGCGTTTGTTGTTGTAAAAGAGTCAAATGTATTACAAATTGTAATATTTTTGAAATGTATTTTTGTTTATATATTAATAATAATAGCAAGCACAACAATAATAGTAATAACTAATCTAATGATTATATACAATTTTAGAGAAAGAGACAAAAAGAACCTGAATAAAAACACAACAGAAAATATAAAACCAACTAACAATGAACATACATAAATAAATACATACATACAGAAATAAATAAGTGTTTCCTGTGAACACCTAGTGACTCTTACACCTCCATTTCATCCCTGTCTTATTTAAGTTTAGTGAGTTTGTTTCGGTCAAACCATATTTTCAATGTGTTAATTTCTTCAGTGATTTCCTCCAGAACTATCTGCCAAACTAGAAAACTGCTGCATCCTAGTCAGAGCAGAATACTACTGGAATGAATTTGTGCAGATTAAAGTCACTAACTGGGACTTCTGTCTTGTTGCTAGAAAGAAACGAGAATCGTCCTCCGTTCTGTTCACACAGCTCCAAACACTGCGCAGCTCTCTGCCGAGTCAAGTTAGAATGATAGAATCCAGTTGGAATTAATAACTTCGAAGTGAAACACCGTTTTGTTTATTTTTATTTATGTCCAGAGATCAAGGGTACAGTGACCAATTTTATATTTATTTACTTTAAGACTCAATGAAATACATAGAAAACCTGTAAAGCCTACTTTTAGTACAAAATTCACAAGAGGTATCGATAAGGGAATCGATAAGGAATCGGATCGATAAGCAGAATCAATAATGGCATCGATATCGATAAAATCTTATCAATACCCATCCCTAGTGGCATGTGTGCACCAGTACGCCAAGTTCTTGGTTTTCCGGTGTTGCAGACTGAATGGTCCGCTCCTAAAAATCAGTCCGCCTTTTGCATCTGCGCATGCATCATTTCCGACCACAACAGCACGTCTGAGATGGAGTCTCTTCACCCAAAGCAATAAAATGGATTAATTCTAAAGTCAGTTTTAAGCAGAAACGAGGTGAAATTCCGTGACGCTTTGAAATGTCCGATGTGCAGTGAACACATCAGCGAGCAGCTTGTTTAGCTCTGATCGCTTCCGCCGCCTTTTATGATGAAATACTGCTGAATTTATGTGGAAATTATTGTTGTACTAAAGCTTCAGATATCTGTCACTGAGATAGATGATGACTGGAGTGCAGTTTGAGACAGAAACAAGGTGTTAATCCGTGAACCGTGTCATCAGGGGGATCGTTTTTTGGGGGGACCATTCGGTTGGTGACACCGGTTCTAACTAAACTCTCATAATTAACATTGAGTTTCTCACAGCACCACCTGCTGGCTAACGTTATATATATTTTTTATGGTTGTATTTGTGTAATTCACAGTTTGATATGGCTGCACATTCTGGAACCATCCAGCAGGTACCACTGCCCAGCAGGTGGCGGCACAGCACATGATGCATTCATTTGCATGCAGACTCCTGAATAATGTTCAATAAGGTTTCAAAAAATGTTTCCAAACAGTGCTTCAAGTTTGCTGTGAGTAATTTACAGTACTGGTGGAAAGTTTTGATATCACCAGAGCCACATGGAACCATGTTTCTTCCCATGGTTGCTACCTTAAGTTGTTAGCTCATGTGAAGGCAGGTAGCACATCCAGCAGGGGGCAGACATGTCTACAAACCTACTGCATAGGTTTTAAAAGTTGCATTTTTGATTGATGTGATGCATCAAAATTCACCCGATTTTAATCAGTTTGTCCTCATTATATGCCATTTGCAGTTGGAGATATACAAGTTGATATTGTTTATTAGTTTTTGAGTTATTGCTTACACAACCTGGCCAGGATGGACTCACTCACTCACTCATTCATCTGATCTTTTGCTGTACACATCCTACACTATTAGCCGTGCAGGGAAGCTGTTCAACAAAAATGTCTTAAAAGGTTGAAGAAAGTGAAAAATAAAAACTAAATCCCGACTCCACCTCTGGATCTAGGTCCAGATAATCAATTTTAAAATTAACAAATTAAAAAGAAAAAAAAGGCACATCAAATTTAAGCACGGGGTGCATTTTAGAAATCTGTCACAGTCCACACAAGACTCCTGTTTTTTTGTTGTTATTGTGTCCGGTGCAGTTGTTTTACTTTAATTTCATAAAATTCAGTTAAATAGTTTACAATTCATTATTTATTCTTCTCTCTTTTTCATTTCATATTTTGGGCTATTTTTTCTTTGTTAAAGTGACTTTTTCATTTCAATAAATTATTTATTATCTTAATAAATGAATTATTTAACAACTCCATTTTTCTGTTAATACAGAAAATCTTTGTGTGACAATAAAATTTCCATGAAATGTGGCAAATATGCAAAAATAGAGAAACTCTGAAGCATTATTAAGACTCTGTTTACATCAGCACTGCAGTAGATTTAACATGCAGGATGAGTCGACCAGTACAATATGACTGTTGTTTATTAAAAGCATGTTTTTGATTGATTACCGTTTACCCAGAACTTATTCAAAGAAACAGTCCGACCAAACAGTTGCGCTGAAGTAGAGGTTTGCTGAGCCGATCCTTCAAAATTTAGATTTTATTCTACAAGTAAATTCAGGAGACAAAATCCATCAGAGACACACTTCATCAGGGACGTCAGCAGCGGGAAAGATTCAGTGCCGTCCTCATTTCATGCTGTCACTGGACGTGACCAATGAGCTGTCAAATGCTCTCAGATTTGGTGCATGGCATTGGTGTCAGGTTTAAGTTGTGGCCAGAAAGGTCGCTATCCAAAACCTGAGTGACACCTCACAAATACACCAAGTTTGTTGGAGTTTGGATCCAAAAACTTTGTATATGTGTTACAATTAGTTTAGATCTTGATCTGCAAATGAAGCAGATCAAAAGCAATTTTGAAATTGCAAATGACCTATAGGAGCCACATGTACCTTTAATTGCGCAAGCCAATGATGCTGGAGGAGGTTATGTTTTTGCCCATTTGTTTGTTTGTCTGTTTGTTTGTGAACAGCCTGGAACCCACAATTTTTCATATATCATTATGAAAGTTTTACTGAAGATTCATATCCTGATGGGAAAGAAGTGATTCAGTTTTCAGGGAAATAGGTCAAAGGTCAAAGTCAGGACAAATCTTGGAAAATTGGAAAATTCCCTAATTTAAACATTGAACAAATTTTCAAAAAATCATATCTCTGTCAAAAAAGATCAAATGTTTTTCATATTTGAGTGTGTTATGTAGGATGGTATCCTTTATTGACTGACAAAGTTTGACCTGGATTTTCTGGACATTTAAATTTAACATTGAAAACCCTATTTATTGTATATTTTACATTATATCTTAAATGTGCCCCAATTACTCTCATATTTGAAAGTGAGGTGCAGACTGTCACTCACTATCACCTCACAAAGTATGATCTGGATCTGATACAGATTGTAGATTTTGTGGGCATTTAAATTTAACATTATCTTAATCAACATTAAAAATTTTGTGGGCATTTAAATTTAACATTATCTTAATCAACATTAAAAACCCCATTTAATGTATAGTTTACATTACATCGTAATCAAATGGGCCCCAGTAGCTCTCATTTTAAAAAGTGAGGTGCAGACTATCACTCACTATCACCTCACAAAGTATGATCTGGATCTGGTCCAGATTGTGGATTTTCTGGACATTTAAATTTAACATTAAAACCCCCATTTAATTTATATTTTACATTATATCTTAATCAAACGTGCCCCAATCACTCTCATATTTGAAAGTGAAGTGCAAACTGTCACTCACTATCACCTCACAAAGTATGATCTGGATCTGATACAGATTGTAGATTTTGTGGGCATTTAAATTTAACATTATCTTAATCAAATGTGTCCCAATCACTCTCATATTTGAAAGTGAGGTGCAGACTGTCACTCACTATCACCTCACAAAGTATGATCTGGATCTGATCCAGATTGTGGATTTTGTGGGCATTTAAATTTAACATTAAAAACCCCATTTAATGTATAGTTTACATTATATCGTAATCAAACGGGCCCCAGTAGCTCTCATTTTAAAAAGTGAGGTGCAGACTATCACTCACTATCACCTCACAAAGTATGATCTGGATCTGATCCAGATTGTGGATTTTCTGGACATTTAAATTTAACATTAAAACCCCCATTTAATTTATATTTTACATTATATCTTAATCAAACATGCCCCAATCACTCTCATATTTGAAAGTGAAGTGCAGACTGTCACTCACTATCACCTCACAAAGTATGATCTGGATCTGATCCAGATTGTGGATTTTGTGTGCATTTAAATTTAACATTAAAAACCCTTTTAATGTATAGTTTACATAATATCTTAATCAAACTGGCCCCAATCACTCTCATATTTGAAAGTGAGGTGCAGACTGTCACTCACTATCTCCTGACATAGTTTAATCCGGATCTGATCTGGATTGTGGATTTTGTGGACATTTGAATTTAATAGGGGAGGTGATGGTTTACTGGTTAAGTGTCCATCTTGAGACCAGAGGATCCTTGGTTCTAATCCCAGTCTTACTGGAAAATCACTAAGGGCCCTTGGGCAAGGTCCTTAATCCCACTGTTGCTCCTGGTGTGTAGTGAGTACCTTGTTTGGCAGCACCCTGACATCGGTGTGAATGTGAGGCACTATTGTAAAGTGCGTTGAGCATCTGATGCAGATGGAAAAGTGCTATATAAATGCAGTCCATTTACTATTCAATACTGAAAGGCCTGTTTGGTGTACATTTTGCATTACAGCTCAATTAAAAGTGCCTCAGTCATTCTCATTTTTCTGTTCTGGATTTACCTACACCACCAAAATTGGATGGAGGTTTCAAATTTATGCCTGTTCATCTTCCAGTTATCAGTCAGAAACTACGTGCCAAAAAGCAATGACAAATTGTGCACAGCAGAGATAACCAACGTTCTGTGAGAATTATCTGAAAAAGAATTCAGAAACTGAAAACATTGAAAACAAAAACCTGACAATGCCAAAAAAATTATTTGATTCAAGTGCATGAACTAAATACACACTCCTGACATTTGATCACATCTAATTTACCTTATGAAAAGCCACTTCTAACAGGACTTTGACCTTGAATTTTTTTTCCAAAGTAAAATTTTGTGGAATTGGAAACTAGTGTTGGTGGAGGTGCTGTAGGTTTCATTGATGCCTAATGTGCATAAAAAGACTAAAACCAGTGTTGGTGCATACCAGCAGGTTTGTCAGACAGTTTGACAGGATGATGGTGTTTGAGGAACCACGTGTAATAAACACATGACCATTTCCTCACAAGCCCAAACCAGCCTCAAACCAACTGAGGTGCTTTCAGCTCCTCCACTGCCTTGAACGTGCACAAAGACACATGAGGAACCGGGCTTTCCATGGCAGCAGAAATGTTATGAAAACTATCCATAACAATAACGTCATCATAACCATCAGATCAGACTGAGGAATGCTCACTTCCTGTTGTGACTTATGGCGTCCTCATGGCGATGACAAATTTTTACCACATCAGTATTCAGTGGTTTTCAAATTGGGTAAACGTTTTTTTTTTGGTTTGTTTGTTTGTATTTTGCTGTGTTCAGTATGCCAAATTTACCATCAACCCTGTTGGGAAATAAACCTAATGTCATTTAACATATATGGTAATGACAAAAAAAACAAAACAAAACAAAAAAAGAAAAACAGATTGCCGAACAGAAAAACCACACAAACAGACAAAACATGAAAAATGTCAACTCTACATGAAAGGAACTGGACTCTGTATTGTGATGTAAGAGTGGTAACTGTAACTAATCCATGGGTGCAATTTGGTGGGGGATAGGGGGGACATGTCCCCCCACCTTTTCAACTAGGGGGCAGGGAGGACAGAATATGGTATGTCCCCCCCACCTTCTGACATATATGTGTGTACTTGAAACATACTATGCCAGTCTTATGTGCAAACCATGTCAGTCTTATGTGCAATACCATGTCAGAATAGTATCTTTGTTTGTGCACGTTTGTATTTTTAGCAGCATTGACTTGTTTACAACACCTGTTTCTTGTTTATCACATTCGTAATTTTCTGGGACTACATTTGACCAGATTTGAAACCAAAAGTAGTTGCCTCTAGGGACTAGTGTCTACACATAAGTATCAATGGACCAACACAGACGTGCTTTTTGTTGTGCGCCATGAGCAGCTCCGTCCCGACGCGCAAATTCCTCCGCACGTCTTTCATTACAAAATCTCCTGTAACAGTGGAATGTGCCGCAAAAGTGCTGATGTCCACCTCTTCCACAATTTCTCTGGAAGTCAGATGACGTCCCAGATCAACACAGCCTTTACTTTGGAAATGATCTGGTCGTTTCAGCCTGTTGATGGCCACTTGGAGCGCGATCTTTAATCTGGTTGTAATGATCCTTAATCTGTGTGATGCCCAGAGTATCTTCACCGAAAGCCGTCTGAATCTCCCGAATGGTTTCCACCTGGCTGTCTCTCACAGTTTCTGGAAAAATTTGATTCAGCGTTGCTCCAATCGCTCAGCCATTTTCCTGACAATAAAAATCTGACGAGGGGTGTGGACCAGTGCTCACTCAAAGCCTGCCCATAGGCGAATGACGCAACCGACAGGCGTGAAAAAACTCATGCATGCGCACGAAGGTTCAAGCTTGGCTGATGCAAGCGCACATGATTCAAATCCATATAGTTTAAAAAAAAAATAAAAAGGTCGGATAGTTTTCTAACAGACCTCATATATCCACAGTTTCAAATTGCATAAGTCAAATGGTGTCCACTTTATGGTCTTCACAAAACATTAAAATTACTGTTCTGGATGCTCAGAATGCATCTGAGCTTATCTAGAAACCGTTGGCTTTTGGGGGCCTAAAGCGGCCCCCAGACCCCCGGCCTATGGGCTTCGGCCATGCTGGCCTCGCACTTTGTCCCCCCAATTTCTACTTCTAAATTGCGCCCTTGAACCAACCAATGCTGCACCATGCTGGCCATGTATTAACTAACTGGTTCCTGGTCCTTTGTGCAAGGAAGAACAGGATGAGCACAAAATCACAAGTCATCTCAGATCATTCTCAGGGAACACCTAAACTTTGAGGACCATCTAAATGCAGAACTCAGTTTGGTTCAGGGCTTTAGGTCATCTGAATAACAACTTCATGGACCTCATCATTAAAAGTAAAAATGGTATTTTCACTTTATCTTATAAACATTCTCAATTCCACACACACCTGGGCGAGTGTTAATTCATCCAGTGATTTTACTGTGGCAGGTGAAATAACATTAGGATTAAAGAAATTCATGTTCACGTTGCATGGGGGAAAAAAGTCTTTGTTGTATATCAGAGTCAGAGAGCTGCCTGATGATCATGTTCTGGCTTGGACGCTGTTCAGTGCGTGCACAGACAGGGTGTTGGGTCAGGTTGTGGAAATGAGCAGCTTCGGCACTTTTGTTAGTGAGGAAAGGTTTACTGATCTTGACTTCATGGAAGATGCTGTGATCTTTGCAGAATCAGTGGATGCAGCATTTGAGAAGCTAAGTGAGGAATCGCGGTGCCTGGGTTTGCGATTGTTCTGGTTCAAGACTTTAGATCCAGACTTTCAGTAAGTTTCTGAACTCTGCCATCTAAACTGTGTCTGTATGTGGTGAAACTATCTAACCTGTAGTGACATTCACTTATCTCTGCAGTGACATTTATGTCTCTGGGTCCTTGGCCTTTGAGATTGAGAGACCCCTGGGGAATGTTTGTGGAGTCATGAGGTTGCTGAACAGTCATCATCCTGAATACTCACTTTTAAACCTGATCACTGAACTTTAGTTTTGATCACCAAATGTTCTGACACTGTAATCATCATTAAAGTTTGGAATTCACCCCTTAACCACAATTCCTGACTGCGATCAACTGCTTATTGCTTTGATCCTGCAATAAAGATCAAAGGAGAGCAAGAGTTGGATCAGGATCAAAGGACTTAGGATCAAAATGCACAAAGATAAAAGCAGCCTTTGGCTCTTAATCCAAATCTGCACCAAAATTAAATATTGTGTGCCATGGTCCAAGGCCTATCACTCCACCAGACAGGCAGACAGAAAGACAGACACATAAAAATGAAATGTCAAACCACTTTAATCAAGGCAGAAAAGGTTGCTGAAACCTGGGATATTTCAACATTCTGATGTAGATGCATTCTTGGAATTTATTTTTTCACTAAAAACCACAAATGGCTCTTTTATTTAAATTTCAAAGAGAAGAATTTGTTCATTACAAACCAAACTGTATAAGCAGCTAAGACTAAATTTGCTTCTTTTGTCAATTCATCAAAACGGAAAACACCAGTGGACCAAGAGCAGATCCTTGCAGAACACCACATGATAATGGGGCTTAGAACTGTCTCTTACAGATAGAACTTTTCAGTCCATGAGACGCTCAGGAAGAAAAGGCAAAATTCCACACAGACACAATTTCAACCTGTGATGTATTAAATGTCAAAATAAAATGCCAGTGGAAACTGTTATTTAGGTCGTTTATTCACACAATGCAGACACAGGCTGTGGATTGGTTACAAACAACATCTCAGCTTTCAGCTTGTACAGGATTTCAGTGTGAGCTCGGGCCGTCATATTACTGACGTCAGAATTCTGTCAGTAAGTAACTTGTCTGGTTTGCTCATATGACAAATGTATTTAGCTTAAACATCACTTCAGTCCGATGTGTTTCTACCCAGTGTCAAACCCAGAGTTCTTCTTCTCAGGGTCTGATACGAGGTTAGTCAAGTTGGGTTACATTAACATAAACCACAGACTTGAACCAGTTCCTTCATCTTCAGCTCTGCAGCTTTTCTCTTTTATTCTCTTTCGCTCTGAACTTTCTGCCCCACATTTTATCTGCCCTTAACTTAGCCCACGCACTCTAGATAACTCTTCAAGCTTTAATACTATAATGCTTATCATCTCTTCTCCATCCGCCACCCTCTGCACCTTGTTCTCCACACGCACACACTCTCAAAGCCGCAGGATCGTTCAGATTTATCGTAAGACTCCGTATTTCAAAATGCATTCCTTTAAAGCATCAGACTGTGAAGATGTAAGGAAGAAAATTAATGAACGACAATGCTGCTTAGTCGGCTACAACCTGCACATAGAATCCTGCACATATATGTGAAATCCAATCGTTTTTTTTTTGTTACGTCTACCAAGGATATAATTAAATCATCTCCATTTATTTATTTGTCTGTCTGTCTGTCTTTTAGCAGGATTACATCAAAAGTGATGCACAGATTTTGAGGACATTTTTACCACAGATAGATATTAGGCCATGGAAGACTCCATTAAATTTTGAAGGTGATTCGGATCCAGATCTGGATTCTGGATTAAGATTTCACTTTATATAGGCTTTGAAGGATTACGTCAAAACTAAGTCATGGATTCTCACCAATTTTCCACCACATATAGATATTAGGCGATGGAAAATATCATTTTGTGTATTCGATTTCAGATTGCATTATCTTGAGTGTCAAGCGTGTTTGATATTTCCGCCTTTTACGCTAACTACACGCTTGCCTTACATGCTAGTTATTCCCAGTGGCGTCTGCAGTAGCTGAGCTTTAACAAAACCAGTAGAGGAGGAGTACCAGCCGAACACTGCCACATCAACACATCACAGACCCTCTACGAATGTGTGTGGACCTGCACTGTAATGACCGACCATTAGTGTTCACGCGCAGCCACCGACAATAACTCACAGAGATGGTGAAATCAATCATACAGATGATAAAACTATGTCTCTTCTAATAGCTTACCTGGCACCCTGGATCCACACTATCTGTCACTCAGGATAAGATCTCTGAGCAGCAGCCAATAAACATTGACATAACGGCATGGGAGTGAAGGACTGGCTGGCATCCAGAACAATGTGAACCTGTTTCAACTTGAAAAAAGTGTGACGTTAAACCTGTCGGCCCTGATGATCGGTCTCTGGCTCACTTGGGGTAATTCCTTTAAACTCACTGTAAATGTGAAAAACATTAGCACCGTTTACATGAATTGTTCTAATCTGAGTGGAATGCCATCTTAATGATTGATTAGAATGGGGAGGTGACGTGAGACACGTGAAAAGAAAATCTTTGGTTCAATTCTCTGTCAGGAAGGAAAACCACCAAGTTGTTCCCAGTGTGCAGTTTGACGAATTTAGGCGTATCTGTAAACGTTTTGTAAAATGGACTGCATTTATATAGCGCTTCTCCATCTTCATTAGAAGCTCAAAGCACTTTACAATGATGCCTCACATTCATCCATTCACACAAACACATTCACACACTGATGTCAGGGTGCTGCCATGCAAGGCGCTCACTACACACCAGGAGCAACTAGCGGATTAAGGTCCTTGCCCAAGAGTCCTTAGTGATTTTCCAGTCAGGCGGGGGTTTGAACCGAGCATCCTCTGGTCTCAAGCCCAACGCTTAACCACTAGACCATCACCTCCCCAACCTGTATGGTATCAGCTTTTTTCCTACATGGAACTGGCGTTTTCAGAGCAAGAAAATGCTACTTTCTGAAAACGGCCTCAGAATGGATACATGAAAATGTCGCTGTTGCGTTTTTGTGTGTAGGAAGGAATTCTTCTGAAGGAATTCAGGGACCTTTAGACCAACAGTTTCTTTGCTTTGTTTTGCACCAGGGGTAAAAATATTCAAATGTGTGCTGCCTCGGTTCCTGCCTGGTCCTGCCTTCTGCTTCTGTGTGTTTCCAGGTGGCATGTTGTGGAGCTGACTACCGCACCTGTCGATCATCAACTCAGCTGTATATAAACCCCGGTTCTACACTTCCACCTTTCCACAGTATCCGTCTTCTCTATTTTCCAAGATAGAGTTCTTGCACGTTCCTAACCAGCTTTTCAAGCCTTGGTATTCAGTGCGTTTCTACGCTACACCTGTTGTATTCTGGGACTGTGAGCGTTCCAGTGCTCTTGCTTCGCTTGCGTGCACCTGCACGCCACTCACCTGTGTCTGTTCCTTGTTGCTCAGTGATCCTTCACTTCATCAGCTCCGTGGACGGCCACCTGCTTCCGGTCTTCATCATCACTACATCCTCGCTCCCTGGCTCTGGATTCCGCATCATCATCCATCCTGGTTCAAGCCGTTCATCATCCCTGGTTCTGGTTCCATTGGACTGTAGCCCAGTCTGGGTCTCCGCACGCCAGACCTCCTCAACATCTTCAGATTCTGTTGCACATTTGCACATTCTTGTAAAATAAATCCTCCAATCAGCGTCCCGTATTTTGGGTCCTCAATTCTGTTTGAGTTTCAACTGTAATACTTTTGATGGATAACATTTTTTATAATATTCTTGTATTTCTCATGACACCAAAATACTGTATTTATGTTCTGGGGTGCATTTCCCCAAAGTGGCTTGGCACCATGGCTTGATTTCTGATTGCAAAAAAAATCATCACTTGCCACACAAAAACAGTGGCTCATCCAGAGAACTCAATCTGTTTTTGTTTCCCTGCAGAAAGTTACCTATAATGAAGACAAAAACCCAAAACCAGCCAGCCACTTTTCTGCTGCTGTTCTGTGTCTTCATGTCCTGTACAGTGGTACCACTGAACATACAAGCAGAGCAAGACAAAAGTAGTGCATGCACCTAAATTCTGTTGTGTTGAATTACACTGAGGAATTGAGGACGTTTGCCACTTTTGTTTTCTGCAGTGACCTGAATCCCCATTGCAATCTATCATAAGTGCATTGAATGTGAGCTGACTGCTTGTGCCGTTCTCCTCAAGGGGAGCATGCTACAAACGCTCCAGAGACACCATTTAAGCCTATAGGCGGTCTGTATTTGATACACCACAATAAATATTCTGTGGAATATTCCTTTAAAGTGCCCTTCAGTGAGACACTTAATCCCTGATTGCTTGAGCAGAGTGGCTCTTGTGTTGCCATTACAGGCCTGAGGATAAGGCCACTGCCAACCACTGTGAAGTTGATAAGCTTTCGAGGTTAAATGAGTCTTAAACACCAAGGCCAAATTTAGACTAGTGCCACGCGTGCATTTTACTCTAATTTATGTTAGTAAGTATTGATATTGGACACTCAGAAGCAAACAAGCAATTTCAGTCATCAGCTGCTGAGAGTGCCATATCTTTACTAGGGGAGCTACGACCACTATCTTTGCACCCCCCCCCCCCGCCCCCCCAGGACTAAACCAAACCAACTTTTTTAGGTTTTTTAGGACCCCAAAACACAATCAGGATGTTCCCAAAAATAAAAAGTGGCCTCAAGCCAGTTATCCAAGATGGTGTCAAAGATGGCCACCAAAATAGGGTTTTTCACTAAAACACCTTTAAATAACATATAAACAACTTAAATATCACAGAGAGTCAATGGGAAGACAATTGCAGGTCACAGCAAACTCATTTGTGCCTAAACTAAATTCATTCGTGGGTTTAAGATCCAAAATGGCGTCCAAAATGTGTTTTTTCAGCAATATGCATTATTTCAAGGACACATGTTTAAATAATAAGATAGCCCAACACAGAAACCTATTTTGGCGTCTGGACTGTGCTTTGCAGCAGTTCCTGTAACTATGTTATATCTATTCTAATTAATATTATTGATAACAAAGACATGATTTTTCAGTATACCAAGTCACACTGGAGTCTAAGTTACAAGACCTTCCAAACTAGTTAAAAAATAAGTGACTTATACTTTGGAAAATACAGTAACTGAAAAGTTTGATTGTCTAAAGTATAAGAGAAGTATGTAAAATACTGTAACACCTGCATCTAACTCATTCTTTTCAAACTTGGAAGTGCAACAAATCAGGATTCCAATGTGCCTTGAAGGCTGGAGGCACTGACACAAATTAAAAACAACTTCCCCTGAATCATGAAGCTCAGACAAGCGTATTATCAGTGAAGATAATCAGAAGCCTGATTTCATTAGTGCTGGCACAAAGAAGGTTTTTTTGAGCTTGTTGAAACATTCTCCTGCCTCGCCAATTACTCCCATGACCTCCTCGATCTCGTTCACCTCCTTTGACTCTCATCCTGCCTGCCACCTCCTTTTCAGTCTCTCTGCTCTTAAGTCTTTTTGCCTTTGTCTTGTGACATCACATGAATCGATTTGTACTTAAGAGATGATGAAAATAATTACGTAATAACAGTTATTACATCAACAAACCAAGAACGTTTTAAGATGAGATCTTTTGGTAAAGTGAGGCTAGTATCTCACTCACACGCGACTGGTGGACAGGAGGCCAGGAGCATTAAACTTAATTTCCACTTCTGTCCTCAGAAAAATAAACAAATAAATAAATTAAGGTAAACACATTGTGGCTTGTCCATGGCTGGACAGGACAAGTCCAGCCCGCTCATGCATGTGCATGTCGGGTGGGTCCAAGCCGGCTGCTGAGCCAGGTGGCTGGAGGCTGCTAGACTGTTTGGCCACTTCCAGAAGTGCTGTTCTTCTCCGATCATATAAAAGGAAAAGTGCGTGTCAACCCCTCACAAGTTGTCTCACATGTTGTACACATTTTGAGTTGCCGAGACCGCGTGGTAGGAGGTACGAGGTGCCTGACGATTTGGTGAGGGAGTTTATCGTGCAAATTTTTTGGACTGATCAAAAATCAAGTGACGCACGGGCACCGCCCTGTGACTGAGGTGAATGGCGGTGAATGGCTACGAAACCTTGTGCTGATCTGCGCAAATTTCCTTGCGTGATGTCATTCACAGGTTGTCACAGCCCAGTGAGGTGCTAGCTGTAGTTCTTGAAGTACTAGCAAACAAATGAAAGAGAAATAAACAAATAAAAGATGTATAAACAGATCTGTCTCACAATGTCTTTCCTGACTCAGAGACCAGCGACCTTCTCAGCACAAAATGTTGTTGAAATCCATCCTTTACATTTTGAGCTACATTTGGCACAGGGAGACAAACAACAGCGGCCTCGAGTGGCCACCGGGAATCCTACGATTAACAACAAGGCTTTCGACGCGACTTGATAGGCCTATCTGTCTTTATTCAATTTAGCGTATTAAAAATGCCAACATGGCCCAAAATAAGAGGTTCACTGGTCCTCACTTCTATCTATCAGAGCCCCAAAATATCAGAGCTGCATATTCAGCACTTTTTACAGTCACTTATGGAAATATTGTGGACTCACTCACACGCTGACCCACTGATGGATCAACACCATTATCCTATTTTTGCTAATTGGAAGGGAAAAGAAGCTGAAAGGGGTGATTAGTAGAGCTCAGCTCGCCTGTTGGTGTCAGTACTTATCCTTGGACACTGTGGTGTGGAGCAGATGAGAGCAGTAACTACCGCTGAATGGGACACCAGTCCATCACAGGTTATTTCCCCGCCAAGGTTGGTATCCATTCACAGCTGGGTCAACTGGCACAGTGTGGAGCAAGTGTTTTTTCCAAGGTTACAGACAGGTGGCATGACTGACACATTGGTAGCTCTTTTTCCCCCCACTGACCTACCTGCACTAAGAAGTAAGTAAGTCCCTTCGGCTGCTCTCTTGTTTTTTTCACTCAGGGTCACCGCAGCAGATCCAAGGTAGATCTGCATGTGGATC
This sequence comes from Thalassophryne amazonica, assembly GCF_902500255.1. NCBI lineage: Eukaryota > Metazoa > Chordata > Actinopteri > Batrachoidiformes > Batrachoididae > Thalassophryne > Thalassophryne amazonica. The sequence continues at coordinate 18,720,996 of NC_047112.1, forward strand.
TGGTACAGGTTTTACGCCGGATGCCCTTCTTGATTTAACTCCACATTACTTGGAGAAATGTGGCAGAGGTGGGGTTTGAACCAGAAACCATGCACACTAGCCACTTGGCCACCACCCCTGCAAACTACCCGATCTACCTGCACTGCATTCGATTATTATCACTGGGTAAATTATTGATTGCATAATGAAACAAAGACCTACGGTATATAATGAATCAAGCTCATTGGTGCTGGTGCTTATTACACTGCAGTGTAAAATGGATATGAGTCTATGACTACACCTGGACAGGTTATTTCCCCATCCAAGTCTTGTCCAACTGTCTTGTCTGAGGACACAGACATGTAGTGTGACCACGAATCAAGCGTAGGTCTACATTATTAGTAGCTCAATTTCTATTCTATGGCACACAATGCACAGATAGGCAGCGTGACCAGGTAACTCAATGGGAATGTAATAAAACAACTAATTATGAACTGTTTATGGCAGTCATAACCAGAAAGATGTGCAAAAAGGTTCTAAAATTGATAGATGTTAAGTCACATTGTCAAGAAGGTGCCGCCAAACATGTGACTGCCTGGTGGCTTGCAAACAGAAGAGGAGTAAAATAAATCGAAGAGGACTGCCAGCCCTGCTTGGCACCATCCCCAAACTAATGCCACTGAGCTGTGGCAAAGCGTGACGTGACAACTGGTGTCCCATGTCCAAACCCTGAGCGTATGTGTGCCTTAATCTTTGGATTGCAGCGCTACACACTTAAACGCAAACGTCCAGTGAGGGAGACCGGCGACAAACGATCTAGCAGAGAAGTAATGAGACAATGCTTTTAAAGACAGCACAAAACAACACTCTCCTCCTGTCTCTTTCTCTCTGCGTCCCATGGGGATCTGCTTTCAATGATGGCTTTATTTCCCATCATCCCCTGGCAGGTTCCCGTGCCAACCAGACAATCTTTGCCAGCATCCAGATAATTTTCCAATTGTAAGTCACTGTCTTGAGATGTGTCTGCTTGATTATTGTTGCATCCCTTCTGCTATCTTGAACCTCTGGTGGCTTCCTCTTTCACACCCCGCTCAGGCTGTTGCTCAATGCGTAAAAGACGAGGTAAGATCCATGTTTGTGAACACAGTTTATTACCACGGATATTAAACTGATGATTTCCGACAGAACATAAGACAGTGTGTAGTACAATCGTTTTATTGATGCTGTGGTTTAGTGTACGTTATCAGCACAGAGGCTTTCAGTGTGAGGAAGCAGAACTGCAGCCTGGTTTTTCCATCTTCGTAGCCTTCGGTGCTACTACACATCAGAGAATAGATTTTTGAAACAAAGAGGGCTTGAGCTTTAAAAAGTACACTTCATTGTTGTTTTTTTTAAATAATGACACAGCACTCTCTCTGACATACGAGGGCTGTCAATAAAGTAACGGTCCTTTTAATTTTTTTCAAAAACTATATGGATTTCATTCATATGGTTTTACGTCAGACATGCTTGAACCCTCGTGCGCATGCGTGAGTTTTTCCACGCCTGTCGGTGACGTCATTCGCCTGTGAGAACTCCTTGTGGGAGGAGTCGTCCAGCCCCTCGTCGGAATTCCTTTGTCTGAGAAGTTGCTGAGAGACTGGCGCTTTGTTTGATCAAAATTTTTAAGCTGGTTTTCCGTGAAACTTTTAACAGCTGATGAGAGATTTTGAGGTGATACTGTCGCTTTAAGACTTCCCACGGTGCGAGACGTCGTGCAGCGCTCTCAGGTGCCGTAGTCAGCCTGTTTCAAGCTGAAAACCTCCACATTTCAGGCTCTATTGATCCAGGACATCGTGAGAGAACAGAGAAGTTTCAGAAGAAGTCGGTTTCAGCATTTTATCTGGATATTCCACTGTTAAAGGAGATGTTTTTAATGAAAGACGTGCGGATGGGTCCGCGCGTCGGGACGCAGCCGACGCGGTGCGGCAGCACAGGAAAAACACCTCCGTGTTGATAACCATTTGTAAAATCCAGGCGGCTTTTGATGGCTTTCAGTGGAGTGAGTATATGAGAAATTGTTTAACAGCTGGACATGTTCCAACTTGTCCTTAAGGCTTCCAACAGAGGTGTTTTTCCTGTGGCGGAGCGTCGCGGCGGCTGCGAGCCGACGCTGCAATCCGTCCGCACGTCTTTCATTAAAAAAAATCTCCTTTAATAGTGGAATATCCGGATAAAATGCTGAAACCGACTCTCATCAGTTGTTAAAATTTTCACCGAAAACCAGCTTAATTTTTCGAACCGTGTCCACTTCGATGTGTCTCACAGGTTTAGAAAAAATTTTGATCAAACAAAGCGCCAGTCTCTCAGCAACTTCTCAGACAAAGGAATTCCGACGAGGGGCTGGACGACTCCTCCCACAAGGAGTGCTCACAGGCGAATGACGTCACCGACAGGCATGGAAAAACTCACGCATGCGCACGAGGGTTCAAGCATGTCTGACGTAAAAACATATGAATGAAATCCATATAGTTTTTGAAAAAAATAAAAAGGACCTATACTTTATTGACAGCCCTCGTACATGTGCCACACACACACTGAAGGCTGTTTATGGCAACATGGTACAGTCACAATGGAGTGCACAAACACTGCTTGTTACATATAGTAGTCAAGAAAAGACTGACTGAGACATGGGCTGCCATGAAACTAACAATATGATCACCTCAGGCAAAAATACAGCTGTACTCGGTATTACAGTATTGTGCACATCCATTAATAACCTCAGGCAAAAAACAAGCAAAAAAAACAAACAAAAAAAAAAACAGCGGTAACTTGGTTTGACAGTATTGTGCACATCCACATCCATCGATCACCTCAGGCGAAAATACTGCAGTAACTTGGTATTACGGTATTGTGCACGTCCATTGATCACCTCAGGCAAAAAGACTACAGTAACTTGGTATTACGGTATTGTGCATGCCCATCGATCACCTTAGGCAAAAATACTATAGAAGCTTGGTATTACGGTAATGTGCATGTCTGTTGATCACCTCATGCAAAAATACTACAGTAACTTGGTATTATGGTATTGTGCACGCCCATCGATCACCTTAGACAAAAATACTACAGTAACTTGGTATTATGGTATTGTGCACGCCCATCGATCACCTTAGGCAAAAATACTATAGAAGCTTGGTATTACGGTAATGTGCATGTCTGTTGATCACCTCATACAAAAATACTACAGTAACTTGGTATTACGGTATTGTGCACGCCCATCGATCACCTTAGACAAAAATACTACAGTAACTTGGTATTATGGTATTGTGCACGCCCATCGATCATCTTAGACAAAAATACTACAGTAACTTGGTATTATGGTATTGTGCACGCCCATCGATCACCTTAGACAAAAATACTACAGTAGCTTGGTATTACGGTATTGTGCACGTCCATTGATTACCATAGACAAAAATACACTGATACCTTGGTAATACGGTATTGTGACCATCCATTTATCACCTCGGGCAAAAATACAACGGTAACATACTTTTAGAGTATTGTGCACATCTGTTGATCATAACTCTGGTAATATATGGCCCCAATTTGAACAATATGATAATATGTGTACTACCAAGGACTTGTACCAAGTTTCACGCAATTCTTCCTAAAAGTGTGAAAGGAGTTGATTTGATAATGCTTATACTCTTTTAGGGACAGACAGACAGACATGACATAATCCCCCTTTGGGCCTTCGCCCAGCAGGGGCTAAAATACAATCCTCTGTATTACGGTATTGTGCATTTCCATTGATCACCTCAGAAAACAGAGACAGAGTTGTATTCAGTATTACAGTATTGGAAATGTCTACTGATCGCATCAGGCAAAAATACTATGTTACATGGTATAACAATTACACACATCTGTTGACATTATTTTAGTGTTGGCATCCACATTTCTTCCTCTGTGTCTCTCCTTCATCCTCTCTTCTCTCTCTCCCTCTTCACGTTTCCACAGTTGGTGACTCGCACCCACTACTTTGATGATGACAGTCTCCCGGAGCTAAACACTCACATTTTTGTGAGTAAATTCAAATTGAAGTGCAACTCAACCAGCACCCCATTTAACTAACGACATTGTGCATTTGAAGAAGATAAACACTAAATTTTGTGCACTTTGAGATGCGCTTATCGTTTGTGGAATCTCATGATTCAGAAGCATGATACATTTTGAAGCTTACTGACTTTGTACCATTTTACTTTGAGTGCTGATCAAACTGGGAGTGGGAGAAATAAGAGCCTCACTGAAATACGACTACTAATTAGCCATGTTATATATCTCGTTAACTAACCTCATCCTCCACATTGGGAGCTTGCTCTTTCTAAAGCTAAATTCAAAATAACTTTAATTCATCACCGAGCTGTGGGTGGTGTTTCTCATGGATGCACAGTGATCACGTGTTACTTTCTCTTGCAGTCACTTTGTCAGTTCGTCAATACGTCTCCCACCCGAGTGGTAAACTTGGTGTACTCACTCTCTCATTACATGTTTTTGTATCAAATGTAACTATTTGTGAGTTGAGCTAATCTTGAGTCATTTTCTTATTTGGTTAAATGGCAAATGGAGTGCATTTATATCACACTTTTCTATCTAATGCAGATGCACAAAGTGCTTTATAATGATGCCTCATATTCACCCACTCAAGATGTTCAACTGCACACCAGGAGCACCTTTCAGGACTAAGGACCTTGCTTCTAGGGACCTTAATGACAATCTGACCAGGATTCGAACCCCGTAAACGGTTACGCTTTTGAAAATGAATATACGTATGTGTATCAAGTTCAGATACATTTTTACAGGCGTTTATTTTGATCCCAAATATCTGTTGAGGCTTCTATTTCAAATATAGTACAGTTATGTACTAAAAGAGTCATTCCAAAGCATTGATGTCGACATTTCACCTGAAGGTGACAGAAACAAAGATCGGTGACACTAGAAAAAAACAAAACAGAACACCTACCAGATTACTGAATTGGAATGAATGAGCACTGCCGGATCTAGTGGTGGGGGGCTGAGGGGGCTTACAAAAGTGTGATGAAATATGGAAAACATCTTACACACTCGTAAATTGTTGAACACAGCTGCCTGCAGACTTCATTACTGTGCACACCCCTCAGCTTATTTAACTGAAGTTACTGTCCTCAGATGTCCTGCATTTAAAATAAATATTGTGTATTAAAACTAATCCATATTTAGCTTCCCAAATTGCCTTAGAATGCAGGAAAAAGCATCTATATTTTAAAAATTTCCCAGGGGACATGCCCCAGGATGCGCATATACAAGTCACAATGCCCCCCCCCCCACCCCCCACTTCATTTGAGCTAGATCCAGCCCTGATGAGCTGCAACAAATGTGTAGCAAGTGTTCACAATCACGGGTTAAATCATTTTAAAATGACAGCTTATTTAGAAATTCTGAGAAGCTTCTTAAACTGCGGAGCCTGTAAATCCATCCACTCGTAGTTCTGCTGTTCAGGGTGCGGGCGCGGGTTTTGTTTATGTGTGAGGTCGCCCTGTATGATGGAAGGGTTGGCTTCAGGCCAACGTTCCTCATGTCTTTTGGAGCTAACGTTTAAATAGTAATCAAATAATGGTGCATTTCTTTGACTGATTATGTTGTAAAAGCATCCGGCGAGCTAACACAGGATTTGGGCTTGCTGCCCAGATGACTCGTACAGTTAAGCTCCTAATGATAAGTATTAAAGTTGACTCATCTGTCAATCACGCCGCCTCGCAAATAAATTGTCTCACATGATGGAAATGCAGACACATTTCTGAGGCAGCTTTGTACTTCATGAAAAAGACTTTATCACAGGGCAAAGACAACAAGGAAAACCTTTCAACCCTGGATTGAACCCTGACAGGAGCAGGCCGCGGCATGCCGTCTTCACAACCTGAGAATACAAACAATACAATATGACGCACAGCTCGGCTGAAGAAACAACAGTTACCTGCATTCATATGCACGGATTCATTTTATTTGTTCGTATAATTACACAATGATCTGATAATCCTAATTAAACAGAATAACAGTCATCTGGAGTGGTGGCCAAGCGGTTAAGTGCACTTGTCTCCAGTATGGAATCCACCCCCATTCTCCATGTAATGTGGAGCTGTGTTGGGAAGGGCATCGGTGTGCCAAATTAACATGCAGATCCACCTCAGTTTGCTGTGGTGGATCTGATTGAAAACAAGGGACTTACAGTCAGGTCCACGAGTATTTGGACTGAGATGCAATTTTGTCCTCCCTGTCCAAAACATGGTATGTCCTTTCACCCCATCTGGTTTTCAAAAATGCCACACAAGGGTGTCCACGTTCGGCCCTCGAGAGCTACCTTCCTGACGCTCTTAGTTGTCTCCCTTTTCCAACACACCTGAATCCAATGAAAGACTCATTAATAGCCTGCTAATGAGTCTTTCATTGGATTCAGGTGAGTTGCAACAGGGAGACAACTAAGAGTGTCAGGACGGTAGATCTCGAGGACCGAACTTGGGCACCCCTCCCCTAAAGGGTACAATTATGAGATTCACATGAGTTTACTTTCAATTGGGCAGCGCAGTCTCGTTTGAGAGCGGGCGCTAAAGGGGTAAAACATGACGCATATGACGAAATTTTTCTACTTCCAGGGACAGAAACATGGCACTTTCTCTGAGTTTTTTGGCAAATTACACGCAAACAAAGTGAAAATGCAAAGAAAAAGTGACGATGTGGTGAAAAGTGGACCATCCCTGGTTCTCAAGACCAGGCACCTTAGTGGCTCTACTCTATTCTACTCTTCTTTTTTTTTTTAAGATATTTAGATATACCTTAGTATACACTAGTAGTGTTCTACTTTAGAATTGGAATATATTATAGAAGACATACCTTACTGAATTTTCATGTGTTACAGTTTGTTTATAACCCAGAGCTCAAACGTGTCGAGGCGGTTATACAGGTGAGAGAATGCAGTGACTCTGGTTAGCTGTGTAGGCTAACATTTACCAACACAATCTCTCCCATTTACCTCATCTTCCCTTCTCCACTGGGAACCGAAAAAACTGCACTTTTCGTGACTGCTTCGAAGATTGCAGCCAAAATCAAAAACAGTACACCAATTTTCCTGTGTGAAGTGACACTGTTTGTGTGGAGAGACTAATCCCGGACGGAGTGTGGGAGTATCAGCACAAACCATTGGGAGTATGGGGGTTTCAGCGGCACTTCTTCAATCAGCAGGTCCGCTAGGTGGCGGCGAGTATGCTTTTAAGTTGATCAAGCCAGGCCGAATGGTTTGTGCTGAAACTCCCACACTCCGCCCTAAGATTCTCTACTGTGTTCGTGCCAGCTCGGCTGTCCCCAGATGTGATCAAATCCCATGATATCACGCAGGGGTTCAAACGAGACTGCGCTGCCCTACTGCAGATCCTCCATTTGGTTCTACTTGAGTTTCTTCTTATCCAAAAGGGAGTCTGCTCTAAATTCTAATCCAATTACATTTCTTCCGCGAATCTGGTTGGTTAAGTGTGTCAGATTTCAGACCGTATAATAGCAGAGTAATGCTGGCAAAATGTTAGATTGTTTCACATTTGGATGTGTTTCTCATCTGGAATACCTTTATTATGTACATCACTAGATAGATCCACAGTGTTTCAGTCTATATGTGGCTGCATAGTTTTATATACGTAGGGTTTTGGAGCCTTTGTCTCCCTTTCCTCAGGTCTAAAGTTCAGTGTCAAGTATCTCCTTATATCGTCTGCTACCTGGAAACACTGGATACTACACTTAGTTTATAGGTAACATATACATTACCTTAACTTCACCCTTCCAAAACATTTATTTTAAAAATATTTATTGCCCAGATACTTTCATTATGTACATTCATTCACACAGTCGCCACCAGGTTGCATTCATGTCTCCTAGTGCCCAAAAGTACAAACCATCACCTATGCAAGCATATGAATTCAGTGTTTTTATTAAATTATTCTCAAACTATTACATTGTCGGATCCAGGGACTTATCATCTACAATCTTGGACTGTCAGAGTCGAAGTGAATACAAATGTCAACAAAATCTCACTGTCGGGCATCGTCTGCATACACTGTGAGTACGACAAATTCACTCACTAAATGAAGCAGGTGACTGAAAAGGAGATGCAACATGTAAAATAAAACTTATCAGCCATCACTAGCTCATCGAAAGTAAGGGTGAACTAAATGAGGTGAAACTGGTATTAGGTTGTTCTGGCTGGAGGCCCGTGCACACTGTTGCCACTGAAGCCTTCGGTGTGGGTGTGTCACAAACCAAAGTTGCAGGAACTAAACGTCCTCTTTCTCAGTGAAGGAACAGTTCCACACATAATACATAATGCAAACCAAACCAAATGTCCCTTAAACTGCCAAGTCCATGTGATCCGTTTTAAATTAATTTCTATATACACATCACACCATTGTTACCTATAGAAACTCTTTGTATAAATATATATAATTTGTATTTACATATCTCTTCAAGAAAAAGTCAGTAGTGCTGTGCAATCTATTACATCGACGTTAAACAAGAATAAACAAATGTACGTAGAGGTCAGTACAGGTCATAAAAAATGCATACTGCATACCTGCGACTGTGATACTAAATCCACAACTTGTCCCCGTGTCAGAGCCGCCCAGAAGTCCCAAAATAAGCTTGTGAATGTAGAAACTCAAAAAAGCCAAACTCCACCACAAAATGTTTGTGGTCATCTCTGTGTCTTTCTGTCTATTTGTCTCTTGAAGGTCAACGGGGTTCCCATGGCGACAGCAGGAGGTACAGCAGCGTCATCAAGGTCAAATGTGAGAGGTCACTGGAAAATCGATGAGCAGAGCCTCGAATGGCTACCTGAGGAAGAGGAAGCCATATATGACATTAGATAAGAAGAGATGGCAGGAAGGAAAGTGAGAAAGCTGGTGAAAGGAGGAGCAACCACTACCAACCTGTGGAGGGGAGAGTTGATGAGGTGGGTGGATTGGATGAGACCTCGTTCCTGGACTATGGCCACTAGATGTGCCACCACCTAAACAGATAGAGAGAAATTGTCACACAACAGCAGCATTTTAATGTCATGTCTCGCTTCCTGCATGATGTACCCAGGATCCTCCCCTCATCGAAAACCATCCTTCCCCAATCCTGTGCTCAAGGTTCTTGAAATGGAGCAATATTGCCACCTGATGGACATTATATATAGATAGACAGATAGATAGATAGATAGATAGACAGATAGATAGATAGATATAGATATATATAAATATATACACACACACACACACACACACCTCATATACCCCTCTAGGCCATCACGGTGGCGTGGCTTTTGACAGGGGGGAGCATATGACTCCCATCCTGGCCACACTTCACTGTTTGCTGGTATACGAGGTCTGTTAGAAAAGTATCGGACCTTTTTATTTTTTTCAAAAGCAGCAGTAACACTCCTTAATCTGTGTAATCCCCATAAAATCGTCCCTGAAAGCCATATTAATTTTCCGAATGGTGTCCACCTGGAGGTCTCTCACAGTTTCTGGAAAAAAATTGATGCAGCAAAGCTCCAAATCGTTCAGACATTTATTCGCAATAAAAATCCGACGAGAGGGGTGGACCAGTGCTCACACAAAGCCTGCTCACAGGTGAATGACGCAACCAACAGGCATGAAAAAACTCACGCATGCGCACGAAGGTTCAAGCTTGTCTGATGCAATCGCACGTGATTCAAATCCATATGATTTTTGAAAAAAATAAAAAGGTCCGATACTTTTCTAACAGACCTCGTATTTTAGGGTTCATTTTAAAATTCTTATGTTTGTTTTTAAGTCCCTCCATGGTTGAGCTCCATCGTGCCTCTCTGGGCTTCTTCAGCCTTATATATCTTGGTCTCTCAGATCGGCTGACCAGCTGCTGCAAGTGCCAAGGTCAAAAAAGAGCTCAGGGGAGGCGAGGCTTTTTCTGTTATTGCTCTCAAAATGTGGAACAGCTTGCTTCTGGCTGTTAGGGAGGCACCTTCTTTGGTTACTTTTTAAAGTTTGTTTAAAAACTTATGTTTTTTCCTTGGCTTTTGACACTAATGAGGCTCCGTTTTATTAACTTTTAATTGGATTTTAGTTTTATTTTGTCGTTCTTTTCTTATGATACTGTATCTTCATTTGTATTGTGCTTGTAGTGTACAGCACCTTGTGTCAGCGCTGGCTGTTTTAAGGTGTTTTATAAATAAAGTTGGTCTGGTATGGTATCACCACAAAGTGAGATTAATTTTTAGTCCTGTTTTTAGCATTAAAATTATAGTTGTGGTTATTTCCATTTTTCTTTTGTAACTTTTTTTTTGTTTTTGTTGGTTGGACGTGAATGATTAATGGATATCCACCCACTCACAGTTGTACACATTCGTGAATTCTATTACCTTCCTGACAAACACAGAGAAATGTTGCTTCATTTAATGAGCAGGCAGCCGGACATCACCAGCTGCTTACCACTTTCATATGCACGCATGTCTGTATTTGTTGGCTGTTCTCCAAAGGCCTCATGGGAGAAACTCAGGTAAATGAGTGGATTAAGAGAGGCAAATGTGCACGCACACACTTATGTCTTGTGCAGCTATCTGATTCTGTCTCTCACAATAGACATTGTCCTTCAATACAATAGACAAAGAGTCTCTTTCACTGGCTGAGGAATGAGGTGAGATGTTCACACAATCTCAAATATGATATAGACACATCAGGAGCATGCACATCGACATTTTGTGCATGCACATCGACATTTTGTGCATGCACAAAGACTCCTAACTGCATCCCAAATTCAAAAATACAGATGCATAAACTGTAGGTATCCACTCTTTGTTGCCCATAGATGCATTAAGCAATATGGCACCCTGTATTTGATAGCTGTGCAAGAGTGTTTGTTTATCAAGGTCTAAAGTGTCTGAATTAGTTCATACAAAGGAAACTGGTGAAATAATGAATGTGCATCTGTGAGCTCAATAAGCCCGCCCTTTTTCTATGACATCCAAGCTGGGTCAGTTCAAGGAGCATGTGTTGGTGTCACGCATCGCTGCATTCACCATAGTATGGCCTACCACCATGGCTTCTGTATGGCATCCACCCAACTGCTCCATCTCCACCTTTGCAAAGTTGCCATCTATGTATGTATATTCAAGATTCAAGAGTCAAGAGAATTTTATTGTCATATGCACATAGGAACATGTTCCCTGCACAATGAAATGTGTCTACTGCATTTAACCCATCCTAATTGCCAGTTAGGAGCAGAAGTCGCCTTTAGGTGCCCGGGGACCAGCTCCAGATGTACATCCCTGCCTTGGTCAACAGCAGGGCTGAGCAAACCATGACCGGCCTCATGACAACAGACGACACACACGTAACACATAACACACATAAGCCGGCCCGGTACATGAACACATATAAAAGCACACACAAGGTAAACTTGGGAGAGAAAAGCCTTCATAGCTGCTGCGCTGCACCACACAGCAGTGATGAAGGAAAAAAAACCCATTCAGCACAATAAACAATGATCACACAACAACAACAAGACGAGAGACGATGACTGAGATTTGGATGAGTCCAGTTATCAGACAGAACACTCCGGAGGCAGCCTTAGGCGCCATCAACGGCCTTGTCCGTCCATCCTGGAGGGAGGAGGGGCCTAGCCCTGAACAGTCCACTGTCCACAGTCAACGTCAGAGCTGGAGAAGCTGAGGGCGGGGGAGAGACCAGGGAGTGAGGCATGAGTTTTGTTCTTCTTCAGGAGGTTTTTATCACAGCGGCCTTGAAGTGCAGCTGTGTTTGGAGAGCCGAATAGATATCCAGATTAGCAGACGCCTGAAAGATTCCACAGTCTGAAACAGAGTGGCTTTCAATACATCTGAATACAGGAGGGGAGATGTGGTCAATACTGATGATCAAAGCGGTTTTCCAGTGCAGCCATTCTCCCAGAAATGGTTTCCAACGTGCGGTTAACACCTGCCGACTGAGCTGACACTGCCCTTCCAATCGAATCAATCATGTGGGGCAGCCTGGACGGGCCAACTATCGCCGCTTCCACCTTCTTAATTTTCCGGTAAACCAGCACTATGCCCGCTCCACACAGCAGAAACCCGGTCACCACTGTGCCGAATATATAAACATCTTCAACTTCCTCCACAGACAGCGTGTACAGGCACATGACCTCCCATTTCCTCCAACTGTCCATCACGTAACCCAGAGTGAGTGAGTGAGTATATATAAAATATCTACACACACAGCCCGAGCATCCGCCCACCCGCCTTTGTTGATGAAAGTTGCTTAATGCTCATCCTAAAATAAATTAATTTCATGGCCCCAACACATCATAAAAAGCAAAAAATAATGAGTTTGCACAATGTTTTTCTCATCATTTACCTGTGATGATGTCATCAGTGTGCACCAGTAGTAGCTGCAAGACAATGACGTCAGTTTAAGAGTTTGCAGTACGACAGCTGTGCACAAGGTGGAATAGATCTGGCACCATTTGGCACTGAACGAGTGCATTATTTGTGATTTATTTTTGTTATTTTTGATGAAATCAAACATTTTATGAAAATATATGGAGGACTGTGTGTTCCAACAAATGCAATACTGGCCATGCTCATGCACTGGCCCAAACCCCTTTTCAGGCAGAAGAAGAATGTGGTGTTGTGTGCATTGCTAGCATGAAGTGCATGATTTTCAATAATTAGTTTTGAAGTAATCCAAAAGTATTCACATTAAAAGCAATTCAAAGTATTCCATATGGATTGGATTTTGTAGTCAGTCACTGATTACATTTCAAAGTAATCCAACGCAACTCTGGATTTAATTATGTGTTATATGCCGGTTGTCCACTTACTTATGGCTTCTGTAAGTGGAGGGACTGTCTGGATAAATGGCTGTAATTCCTAAATAGTTAATGCAACATTTTTATTTTGCCTTTAACCCTTATAAGGTCTTCAGGTCTGGGGCACCCGTTTTCAGTTTTTAGTGGAAGAAAAATGATGCAAATAGTTATGTTTTCAAACTAAGATTAATTTGCCTTGGCTTATTTTCTGTGAGGCACATAAATCAGAAAATATTTTTAATGATACCCCCTGTACACCCCCTTCACATTTATTTTACACACAGGGTCTACGGGTCCACTGGATCCAGGGGTATTGAAAGTGTGGAAATCATAGGTCCGGTGCACCCTCATTTTCCCTTTCTGCACTCTGAGTGAGTGAGTGAGTAAGTGAGTGAGTGAGTGAGTGAGTGAGTGAGTGAAATGAAGCGGGTGAATGGGCCCTTGGTGTGAGCACCCACATTCCCACACATTTCACCCTCTGTCCCCAATCTTGGGGACCTGACACTATAAATAGCTCTGTCAGCATGGTTCCATACCGCAACTGATCAAGATGGCAAAGTGATTCTCTGTTCAGGCTGCCTTACAGTTGATATTGGAAGAGACAGAGGGTTTTGATGACGATGCAGAGGAAGACGTTTCAGAATGTGAGGATCACATTTCTAAAAATTCAGAGTCTGACACTGAGTTTGTAGAGGAGGATGAACATCAGCCAGCTCTGAAGTGTGAAAGAGCCTCAGGACCAATCCTTCAGCAGCCAGGACTAGTCTGTGAAGTGTGTGGACCCAAGATGGACAGAAAAACACAATATACATGCACCCAGTGCAAGAAGTACATATGCAATACACACACAATGAAACTCTGTGTGGTATAGTCTGGTATGAAAATGTTCAGTGGAGCTAATGTGTTGTTCAGACAGGTGTTATGTGTAAACTGACTTGAGAAGGTTAAATTTCTAATGAAATTCAAATAAATAATACATTATAGTTTTGGAAAAACTTGCTTAATTTATACATTTGTTAATCATTTTTCAGTTATGCCTGTTTTATGATGCCTTTCCTTATTTTCTTACATTTTATTAAAAAAAAAATAACAAAAACGATCTGATCTGCATTTGTATTCATGAATGTGATTTAGCATTAGCATAGCAAGGTAAAAGGAACAAACGTAACATATGTGTTGTTTATATTACTTGCAGTTAGGATGAAGTAAACATCTGCTGATTATTTAAAAAAAAGTGTGATTATGTTGAATTAAAAGCCCCAGAATGCAATGGGCTCACCAGACCCAGCAGGACTCCCTGTTTAAGGGTTAAGATGAACCTGAATGTTGTCTTGAATTTGGAAACTAGCTGTGCAAACCAAAGCAATCATAACCATTTATTTCTGCTGTAAAGTTGCAGATTTTAACATGGGCTTCTATGGGGAGTGACTCGTTTTAGTAGCCTGCCTCAAGTGGCCACTTAAGGAATAGCAACATTTGGCACATTGGCTTCAGCAACAGCACGCAGTGTCCTCCTGCATGCCCTTAGAAACCATCCAGAGCGTGTCACATATGGCGAGGAAATCATGCACAACCACAAAGCGATGAGTGATGAGCTATGTCACTGGTTGTACTTGCGGGGTACTTTAAGTTATCCTGCAGTGAGTAATGATGCAAACACATGCGCTCACAATAAGAACAATAATAAAAGCACAGCGGTGACATTTGAAGGATGATGAGACAATGAGTAGCAGTCGTAGACTGCAGTTTCTAGGTCAGGTCTATTTTTGTGTTCAGGTTATAAAAAAGTAATAATAAATTCTGCTCCCCACAGTTTCATTCACACAATTTGCTTCCACAGTGAAGCCAAGCTGACAGCTTCTGAGGAGGAACACAAACGGTCACCATGTGCTGCAGCAGCTGGTGCAAACAATAAGATAGCTATGCATCATCGCCTCCTTGCCATACAAATAAACGTGTCCTTTTCTCCATTGAACTGTGATTTAGATTCTTTTACAAAATAATAAGATAACATGGAATGGGATTTAAGCAGATGTTTGCCCACTGGTGACAGGAAAAGTCTCGAGCAGTTGGAGCAGGGCCATAAATCAGAGATGTGATTTTAAATTCATTTTATTAGGAAACAGAGCGTGCCGTGGTCTCAACCTTATCTAAAATCTCAGTCTTTTAGTGAAGCTTAGGGCTAGTGGCTGGTGATCACCTTAGTATTTCTTCTGTTTTTCTTGTTGCTTAATGCTGACAAATTATACTGTATTTGTTGCCTGATTCTGTTTTTTTTTCCATCTCTGTTTGAGGTGCAGCTCCATCCAGAGATGGGTGTGGTGTCTGTTTCTGTAACCCTCCTGTCCTGTGCACCGGCAAAATTTCCTGTATATTTGTTTTGTAAATTGTTTTGTCAGTAGCATGGCCCAAGCAGAGGGTCACTCCTTTGAGTCTGGTCTGCTTGAGGTTTCTTCCTCAAATCATCAGAGTCTTCCTTACCCCTGTCGCCTGTGTGCTTGCTCTTGGGGTTGGTAAGGTTAGACCTTACTTATGTGAAGCGCCTTGAGGCAACTTTGTTGTGATTTGGCACAATATAAATTAAAATAAATTGAAACTGAAATAGATGTGGCTACCTGCCGGAACCAGATGGGTGAGCGGGCGCTCGGTGCACCATGCTGCCCCTCTCTGGCACACATACACAAATGCATCGACCCGCTGTAATCATGGAATTATCACAAACTGCAACAGAAAAGTGTCGCCTCCACCACACAACTGGACCTCACTGTACCCATATTCAGCGTTTCATGGCCTAAATCTAAAAACAACACACAGACAACCAACTTTTCCTCACCTTACCTCAATCTAGTTGGTATTATTTAGCATTTTCATTTATCATAGACATTAAAAAGTCAAAAAGTTAAGTCTGGGAGCACGTGCTGCTGCTGCATACACTGCATCCACCACACTATACAATCATCCCAGGTCCTGGATGGCAACCAGGCCATCCTCACCTCTGGAAAGTAACCATCTATTTGCCACAGCCAGATGAAACATGGATGTCCCCTTGGTCTTCTCCAGCTACTGGGGACCTTAATGCACCACATGCTCAGAATGTTGAAGCTGATGCTCCCTCACAATGCATGTGATACTCCTCAGCTGAGTCTCCCTAAACAATTGTTTCTTTATCACGGTCATTACAGCAGTACCCAAGGATCATCTAAAGAGACGTGGTATCAAAGTCTTCCATTTGTCTCCTCAGGTCACTGGTTTGTGTCGAAGAGTCATACTGACTCAACATCATGACTCAATTGGCTCTTCCCAAGTGTCTCCCGATTGCAACGACTGATGACCCAGATATATGAATGAAAATAAATTGAAACTTAACATACATATAATAATCAAATCAATTTTATTTATATAGCGCCAAATCACAACAAACAGTTGCCCCAAGGCGCTTTATATTGTAAGGCAAAAGCCATACAATAATTACAGAAAAACCCCAATGGTCAAAATGACCCCCTATGAGCAAGCACGTGGTGACAGTGGGAAGGAAAAACTCCCTTTTAACAGGAAGAAACCTCCAGCAGAACCAGGCTCAGGGAGGGGCAGTCTTCTGCTGGGACTGGCTGGGGCTGAGGGGAGAGAATCAGGAAAACGACATGCTGTGGAGGGGAGCAGAGATCAATAATGATTAAATGCAGAGTGGTGCATACAGAGCAAAAAGAGAAAGAAACACTCAGTGCATCATGGGAACCCCCCAGCAGTCTAGGTCTATAGCAGCATAACTAAGGGATGTGTTGTGAAAGTGTTGGAACACGGACCCACAACAGGGGGCGCAATGAACGGACAATGGAGAAGGTAAATAACAAGATTTACTTCTGTGAAACAGGCACAATTAATATAACAAACACAATTTGGGGTCGAATCCGCTGGTGTCGTGTGGGCAGGCTCGAAGGTAGGAGACGTCCGTCTCAGTCGAACCGGAACCACCCAGATCTCCTCTGCCACCGAACCCTGGAAATACTGGAACCGCCAAGTCCCGAATTCCCAGGTGGCCACTGCCTCCGCTCGTCGGATCCGGTACTGCTGGCAGGAGAGAGCGACAACACACAGGCGTGGATGACCGCACCCAGTAACGGAGAGGGGAGAAGCCGCCTCCACCTCTTGTCAAAGAACAGCAGGAAGGTGAGTACTTATCCAAAACAGTGAAGCTATCTGTAGTCACCAGTCCTGAAAAGGTGTAATAGGTTTAGCTGGTTAATATATATAAATGCAGAGAATACTACCTTAGTCTTAGGCGATATCTCAGCACTGAGGTGGAGACGCCGTCCTCCTGATATACCTCTGTGCTGAGTGGAACAGCTGTGTCTGGTGATGGGTGACAGCTGTCACCCAGGCTACTCCCATGATGGCAGCGCCCTCTGGTGCCTGGAGCCCGCACTCCAGGCAGGGCGCCCTCTGGTGGTGGTGGGCCAGCAGTACCTCCTCTTCAGCGGCCCACACAACAGGACCCCCCCCCCCTCAACGGGCGCCTCCTGGCGCACGACCGGGCTTGTCCGGATGGCGACGGTAGAAGTCGGCCAGGAGGGCCGGGTCCAGGATGAAGCCCTTCTTCACCCAGGAGCGCTCCTCGGGTCCGTACCCCTCCCAGTCCACCAGATACTGAAAACCCCGGCCCATCCGACGGACATCAAGGAGCCGGCGGACAGTCCAAGCTGGCGCCCCATCAATGATCCGGGCAGGAGGCGGCGCCGGACCCGGGGTGCAGAGGGGTGAGGTGTGAAGAGGCTTGATCCGGGAAACATGAAAAACTGGATGTATCCGCAGTGAGGCCGGAAGCTGGAGCCTCACTGCGGCGGGGTTGACGACTTTGAGGATCTTATACGGTCCGATGTACCGTTCCTGGAGTTTTGGTGAGTCGACCTGTAGAGGAATGTCCTTTGTGGACAACCAGACCTCCTGCCCAGGACGATACTTGGGGGCCGGGGCTCGCCGCCGGTCTGCATGTTTCTTCGCCCTCGTCCGGGCCTGCAACAAGGCAGAGCGGGCGGCACGCCACACCCGACGGCACTTCCGTAGGTGGGCCTGGACCGAGGGCACACCGACCTCTCCCTCAACCACCGGAAACAAGGGGGGCTGATACCCCAAGCACACCTCAAACGGGGAGAGGCCGGTGGCTGATGACACTTGGCTGTTGTGGGCGTACTCGATCCAGGCCAGGTGGGTACTCCAGGCCGTCGGGTGCGCGGCTGTCACACAGCGAAGTGTCTGCTCCAGTTCTTGATTCGCCCGCTCTGCCTGCCCGTTGGTCTGGGGGTGGTACCCAGACGAGAGGCTGACCATGGCCCCCAGTTCCCGGCAGAAACTCCTCCAGACGTGTGAGGTGAACTGGGGACCGCGATCGGAGACGATGTCTGATGGTATGCCATGCAGACGGACGACGTGGTGGACCAGGAGGTCCGCTGTCTCCTGGGCCGTTGGGAGCTTCGGGAGGGCCACGAAGTGGGCCGCCTTGGAGAAACGGTCCACTATCGTGAAGATGACGGTGTTTCCCTGGGACGGCGGGAGACCCGTGACGAAGTCCAGGCCGATGTGGGACCAGGGGCGATGAGGCACGGGCAGTGGCTGTAGCTGCCCTGAGGTCTTCCTGTGGTCGGCCTTGCCCCTGGCGCAGGTGGTACAGGCCTGGACGTAGTCCCGGACGTCGGCCTCCAGGGATGCCCACCAGAAGCGTTGCCGGACGACTGCCACGGTCCTTCGCACCCCTGGGTGACAGGAGAGCTTAGAACCGTGACAGAAGTCCAGGACTGCAGCCCTAGCCTCTGGTGGGACGTATAGTCTGTTCTTTGGTCCGTTTCCGGGGTCCGGGACACGGGTCAGGGCCTCCCGGACGGTCTTCTCCACGTCCCAGGTGAGGGCGGCCACGATAGCGGACTCCGGGATGATGGGATCCGGGGGATCCGACGGTTCCGTTTTGACCTCATCTTCGTGCACCCGGGACAATGCATCCGATCTCTGATTCTTGGTCCCTGGACGGTAGGTAATCCGGAAGTCAAAACGGCCAAAGAACAGTGACCAGCGGGCTTGCCTGGGGTTCAGCCGCTTGGCGGTCCTGATATACTCCAGGTTCCGATGGTCAGTGAAAACCGTGAATGGCACGGCTGTTCCCTCCAACAGATGTCTCCACTCTTCGAGGGCCTCTTTCACAGCAAGGAGTTCCCGATTGCCGACGTCATAGTTCCGTTCAGCGGGGGTCAACCTGCGAGAAAAATAGGCACACGGGTGAAGGACCTTATCGGTCTTCCCGCTCTGGGAGAGCACCGTTCCTATCCCTGAGTCCGAGGCATCCACTTCAACCACTAACTGGCGGCTAGGATTGGGCTGCACCAGAACTGGTGCAGATGAGAAGCGCCGTTTCAACTCCTTGAACGCGGCCTCGCACCGATCCGACCAGGTGAAGGGAACTTTTGGAGAGGTCAGGGCTGTCAGGGGGCTGACTACCTGACTATAGCCCTTGATGAACCTCCTGTAGAAATTAGCAAAACCGAGGAACTGTTGCAGCTTCCTACGGCTTGTAGGTTGGGGCCAATCTCTCACCGCCGCAACCTTGGCCGGATCCGGGGCGACGGAGTTAGAGGCGATTATAAACCCCAGGAAGGACAAAGAAGTGCGGTGGAACTCACACTTCTCGCCCTTCACAAACAGGCGGTTCTCCAACAACCGCTGCAGAACCTGACGGACATGCCGGACATGAGTCTCAGGATCCGGGGAAAAGATGAGTATATCGTCCAGATACACGAAGACGAACCGGTGCAGGAAGTCCCGCAGGACATCGTTTACCAACGCTTGGAAGGTCGCGGGAGCATTAGTGAGACCGAACGGCATGACCAGGTACTCAAAATGGCCCAACGGGGTGTTAAATGCCGTCTTCCATTCGTCTCCCTTCCGGATCCGAACCAAATGATACGCATTCCTAAGATCAAGTTTGGTGAAGATATTGGCTCCATGCAAGGGGGTGAACACCGAATCCAACAGGGGCAACGGGTATCGATTGCGAACCGTGATTTCGTTCAACCCCCTATAATCAATGCATGGACGAAGCCCGCCATCCTTTTTACCCACAAAAAAGAAACCAGCACCCATCGGAGAGGTGGAATTCCGGATCAACCCGGCAGCTAATGAGTCCCGGATGTAGGTCTCCATTGATTCACGCTCCGGCCGTGAGAGGTTGTACAGCCTACTGGACGGAAACTCACTGCCTGGAACCAAATCAATGGCACAATCATACGGGCGGTGGGGAGGAAGCGTGAGAGCCAGATCCTTGCTGAACACGTCAGCGAGGTCATGGTACTCCGCCGGCACCGCCTTCAGATTGGGCGGGACTCGGACCTCCTCCTTAGCTTGGGAGCCGGGAGGAACCGAGGAACCTAGACACTCCCGATGGCAGGTTTCGCTCCACTGAACCACTACCCCGGACGGCCAATCGATCCGGGGATTGTGCTTTAGCATCCATGGAAACCCCAAAACCACACGGGAGGTGGCCTGAGTCACAAAGAACTCGATCACCTCCCGGTGGTTACCTGACACCACCAGAGTTACTGGAGGTGTCTTATGTGTGATTGGTGGGAGTAGGGAGCCATCTAGCGCCCGAACCTGCACAGGCGAGGTAAGAGCCACCAGAGGGAGCCCTATCTCCCTGGCCCATCTACTGTCAAGCAGATTCCCCTCAGAGCCCGTGTCCACCAGTGCTGGGGCCTTCAGGGTTGAATCCTCAAACAGGATCGTGACTGGGAGTCGTGTAGCAATGTGGGTGTGTCCCACGCGAATGTTTTGGCCCACCCCTGGCCCAGTCTCTAGGGGCGGGCGGTTGGCGTTTGACCGCTCAGGGCAGTCTCTCACATGGTGCTCCATTGAACCACAACCAAGACACGCTCCGTGGGTCCATCTCCTCTGTGCATCTGGTGCCCTAAATGTTGCCCTACTCGTGTCCCTAGCTTCGTCAGTAGGGGGAGCTGTGACCCCACGGAGCGCAGGAACAGAGGAGCGTGGGGAGGGCGGAGCTCGATCGGACCCGGAAGGGAGAGGGACGACGCGTGCCTGGCCACGCCCTTCGCCTCGTTCCCGACGGCGTTCTTCTAACCGGTTGTCGAGTCGTATGACTAGATCGATGAGCCCATCTAAATCCCGCGGTTCGTCCTTAGCCACCAGCTGCTCTTTTAGGACCAGTGACAGTCCGTTTACAAAGGCAGCGCGGAGGGCAGTGCTATTCCAGCCGGATCTCGCCGCCGCGATGCGGAAGGCGACTGCATAGGCAGCTGCGCTCCGACGCCCCTGTCTTATTGACAGTAGTGCGGTTGAAGCGGACTCTCCTCTGTTGGGATGATCGAACACCGTTCTGAGCTCCCGTACAAACCCATCGTAAGTATGAAGGAGCCGCGAGTGCTGCTCCCAGAGCGCTGTAGCCCAAGCGCGTGCCTCCCCGCGAAGCAGATTTATCACATAAGCTACTTTGCTAGCATCAGTCGCGTACATCACGGGACGCTGTGCGAAGACGAGCGAACACTGCATCAGAAAGTCCGCGCACGTCTCCACACAGCCTCCGTACGGCTCTGGAGGGCTTATGTATGCTTCTGGGGACGGAGGAAGGGACCGTTGAACGACCAGTGGAACGTCACTTTCGCGCGCAGGGTCCTCGGGAGGGAAAGCCGCAGCGGCGCCCGAAGGGCGCGCCTCCACTTGTGCGGCGAGAGCCTCCACCCTGCGGTTTAGGAGAACGTACTGCTCGGTCATTAAATCGATCCGAGAGGTGAAAGCGGTGAGGATCCGCTGCAACTCACCGAGTACCCCTCCCGGAGCCTCCGCCGCGCCTTGGTCTTCCATTGGCCGTTCAACAGCCGGTTGACGCCCCTCGGGGTCCATGACGCTGGCCGAGATATCCTGTTGTGAAAGTGTTGGAACACGGACCCACAACAGGGGGCGCAATGAACGGACAATGGAGAAGGTAAATAACAAGATTTACTTCTGTGAAACAGGCACAATTAATATAACAAACACAATTTGGGGTCGAATCCGCTGGTGTCGTGTGGGCAGGCTCGAAGGTAGGAGACGTCCGTCTCAGTCGAACCGGAACCACCCAGATCTCCTCTGCCACCGAACCCTGGAAATACTGGAACCGCCAAGTCCCGAATTCCCAGGTGGCCACTGCCTCCGCTCGTCGGATCCGGTACTGCTGGCAGGAGAGAGCGACAACACACAGGCGTGGATGACCGCACCCAGTAACGGAGAGGGGAGAAGCCGCCTCCACCTCTTGTCAAAGAACAGCAGGAAGGTGAGTACTTATCCAAAACAGTGAAGCTATCTGTAGTCACCAGTCCTGAAAAGGTTTAACAGGTTTAGCTGGTTAATATATATAAATGCAGAGAATACTACCTTAGTCTTAGGCGATATCTCGGCACTGAGGTGGAGACGCCGTCCTCCTGATATACCTCTGTGCTGAGTGGAACAGCTGTGTCTGGTGATGGGTGACAGCTGTCACCCAGGCTACTCCCATGATGCGGCAGCGCCCTCTGGTGCCTGGAGCCCGCACTCCAGGCAGGGCGCCCTCTGGTGGTGGTGGGCCAGCAGTACCTCCTCTTCAGCGGCCCACACAACAGGATGGTTCAGGGTCACCTGATCCAGCCCTAACTATAAGCTTTTTCAAAAAGGAAAGTTTTAAGCTTAATCTTAAAAGTAGAGAGGGTGCCTGTCTCCCTAATCCGAATTGGGAGCTGGTTCCACAGGAGAGGAGCCTGAAAGCTGAAGGCTCTGCCTCCCATTCTACTCTTACAAACCCTAGGAACTACAAGTAAGCCTGCAGACTGAGAGCAAAGCGCTCTATTGGGGTGATATGGTACTATGAGGTCCCTAAGATAAGATGGGACCTGATTATTCAAAACCTTATAAGTAAGAAGAAGAATTTTAAATTCTATTCTGGAATTAACAGGGAGCCAATGAAGAGAAGCCAATATGGGTGAAATATGCTCTCTCCTTCTAGTCCCTGTCAGTACTCTAGCTGCAGCATTTTGAATTAACTGAAGGCTTTTCAGGGAACTTTTAGGACAACCTGATAATGAATTACAATAGTCCAGCCTAGAAGAAATAAATGCATGAATTAGCTTTTCAGCATCACTCTGAGACAAGACCTTTCTAATTTTAGAGATATTGCGCAAATGCAAAAAAGCAGTCCTACATATTTGCTTAATATGCACATTGAAGGACATATCCTGATCAAAAATGACTCCAAGATTTCTCACAGTATTACTGGAGGTCAGAGTAATGCCATCCAGAGTAAGGATCTGGTTAGACATCATGTTTCTAAGATTTGTGGGGCCAAGTACAATAACTTCAGTTTTATCTGAGTTTAAAAGCAGGAAATTAGAGGTCATCCATGTCTTTATGTCTGAAAGACATTCCTGCAGTTTAACTAATTGGTGTGTGTCCTCTGGATTCATGAATAGATAAAGCTGGGTATCATCTGCGTAACAATGAAAATTTAAGCAATGCTTTCTAATAATACTGCCTAAGGGAAGCATGTATAAAGTGAATGAAATCGGTCCTAGCACAGAACCTTGTGGAACTCCATAATTAACCTTAGTCCGTGAAGAAGACTCCGCATTTACATGAACAAATTGTAATCTATTAGATAAATATGATTCAAACCACTGCAGCGCAGTGCCTTTAATACCTATGGCATGCTCTAATCTCTGTAATAAAATTTTATGGTCAACAGTATCAAAAGCAGCACTGAGGTCTAACAGGAGGAGCACAGAGATGAGTCCACTGTCTGAGGCCATAAGAAGATCATTTGTAACCTTCACTAATGCTGTTTCTGTACTATGATGAATTCTAAAACCTGACTGAAACTCTTCAAATAGACCATTCCTCTGCAGATGATCAGTTAGCTGTTTTACAACTACCCTTTCAAGAATTTTTGAGAGAAAAGGAAGGTTGGAGATTGGCCTATAATTAGCTAAGATAGCTGGGTCAAGTGATGGTTTTTTAAGTAATGGTTTAATTACTGCCACCTTAAAAGCCTGTGGTACATAGCCAACTAATAAAGACAGATTGATCATATTTAAGATCAAAGCATTAATTAACGGTAGGGTTTCCTCGAGCAGCCTGGTAGGAATGGGGTCTAATAGACATGTTGATGGTTTGGAGGAAGTGACTAATGAAAGTAACTCAGACAGAACAATCGGAGAGAAAGAGTCTAACCAAATACCAGTATTATTGAAAGCAGTCGAATATAAAGATATGTCTTTGGGATGGTTATGAATAATTTTTTCTCTAATAGTTAAAATTTTATTTGCAAAGAAAGTCATGAAGTCATTACTAGTTAAAGTTAAAGGAATACTTGGCTCAACAGAGCTCTGACTCTTTGTCAGCCTGGCTACAGTGCTGAAAAGAAACCTGGGGTTGTTCTTATTTTCTTCAATTAGTGATATATAAATCTATATAAATAATAAATCTATACCATAAATCTCCAAGGCCCAAATACAGAAACGACCTCTCTCAGCCTTTCCCCATCGCCAATGGGGTGAAACAGGGTTGCGTGCTTGCACCGACTCTCTTCAGTATTTTCTTCAGCATGATGCTCCAGCAGGCCTTTGAAGACCTTGACGACGTCGACAGCATCTACATACGATTCCGCATGGATGGCAGCCTGTTCAATCTGAGGCGCCTGCAGGCCTACACAAAGACACAGGAGCAACTAGTCCGAGCGCTGCTGTTTGATGTTGATGCAGCACTTGTTGCACATACTGAACCAGAGTTACAGCGCCTCACTTCCTGCTTCGCAGAAGCCGCACAGCTCTTTGGACTTGAAATCAGCCTGAAGAAGAGTGAACTGATGTATCAGCCTGCCCCCAAGATGGATTACCACCCACCTCACATCACCACTGCTGAGACAGGACTGAAAAACATCCTCCAGTTCAGCTACCTGGGATGCACCATCACATCTGACGCCAAGATCGATAAGGACATCGACAGTAGGCTGGCTAAAGCAAACTGCGCATTCGGCAGGCTCCACAAGCGGGTGTGAAACAACAGACACCTGAAAAAAGGCACCAAGATTGCTGTGTACAGGGCAATCGTACTTACAACACTCTTGTATGGCGCTGAGTTGTGGGTTACCTACCGCCGCCACCTACAACTCCTGGAACGCTTTCATCAGCGCTGTCTCCGCTCCATCCTCAACATCCATTGGAGCGACTTCGTTACAAACAACAAAGTTTTGGAGCAGACTGGGATCATGAGGCAATGCTCTTGAGAATACAGTTACGCTGGGCTGGACACATCTCCAGAATGGAAGACCATCGCCTACCCAAGATTGTAATGTACGGAGAGCTGTCCACTGGCCACTGGAACGTAGGGGCTCCAAAGAAGTGCTACAAAGATTGCCTAAAAAGACCCTCACCGCCTGTCGGATCGACCACCACCAGTGGCCCTCTACTGCTGCTGACCTGGATGCCTGGAGACACCGTGTCAACCAAGCAGTCTCCTCCTTCGAAAGTTCACGCAGAGATGGCATCGAAGAAAAGCAAAGAAGAAGAAAGAACCGTGAGGTCTCAACACCACACAACCCTGATAAGACCTTCCCTTGCAGCCACTGTGACCGGGTCTGCCTGTCCCGCATTGGACTAGTCAGCCACCAGCGAGCCTGCAACAGGCGCTGACGTCCTTCATAAATCTTCATTCGCGAAGTCAAGCCATGATACCATAAATCTCCAAGGCCCAAATCAATGTGTTGGTTGTATGTTGGTTGTATGTTAGTTTGATTGTTAGTTACGTCATCTGTCTGTTGAAAACCCCCAGAAATCACAGTTAGATAGCCATTTTTTTCAGGCATTACCTGTAAAATTACCTGAAGATGAGCAGTAACATTTTTCTTAGCAAAATTGTAACTCTAAGTATGTATGAATTATAAATCCTGTTGCTCAGAATGAAGGCACTCAACTCATGCTGTTAGCCAGTTAGCATTGCAATATGTGATGCAAGAGTTTTCATGCTAATGTTAGCCTGTTAGCATTATGTTATGTGATGCTCACGATGGGTTTGAAGACAAGTGAACCATTAAATCCATCATGAATCACTGCTTTAAGGCATTCCCATCACAAGTCATCACAAGTATTTTATTTTTTTTAGCACATAATAAATCCCATTGCTCACAATTAAGGCACTGTGCGGTGTCAGTGCCTTCACATCACATATAATGCCAAGCTAACACCAAGCCATTTACTATACAACATATTATTTAAGGACTGTCTAAAATAAGGAAACAGGACAGTAACACAATGACAGCATTTATCAATTATGAAGTGCAACTGGACTGAATATATATAACTTAAAAGGATGCTGGAACATGTTTCTCACTATTTTCCCAGTAACTGCTCCAATGGAAGACTAATGATTCAACAGATTATAGTCGAATTTATTGGCTGTGATCACAATAAAGTATATTTTATTTATAAACTCACATTTCATGACTAAAGAAATGTACTAAAATAGCTTGTTATTGTTATTTATTACCTCTGCCAATGAAGTTGGAGGAGGTTATGCTATCACCCGTTTGTTTGTTTGTTTGTTTGTGAACAGCCTGAACCCACAATTTCTCATATATCATTATAAAATTTTTACTGAAGATTCATATCCTGATAGGCAAGAACTGATCTGATTTTCAAGGTCATAGGTCAAAGTGCAAAATTGGAAAAAATCCTTATCTTTAACATTGAATGAATTTTAAAAAGTTCATAACTCTGTCACAAAAGATTAAATTTCTTTCATATTTGACAGCATTATGTAGGACGGTATCCTTTATCGACTGGCAAGGTTTGATCCGGATCTGATCCAGATTACAGTTTTTGTAGCCATTTAAATTTAACGTTGAAAACCCCATTTAATGTATATTTTACATTTAAACAAACATGAACAAACTGACACTTACTACTAGCCAAATCTCATGACCATAGGTGAGGATCGGAACGTAGATTGATCGGTAAATCGAGAGCTTTGCCCCCCCTGCTCAGCTCTCTCTTCACCACGACGGTCCGATACAGCGACCGCATCACTGCAGATGCTGCACTGATCCGTCTATCGATCTCACGCTCCATCCGTCCCTCACTCGTGAACAAGACCCCGAGATACTTAAACTCCTCCACCTGAGGCAAGGACACTCCACGACCCATTTGGTGTACATTTTACATTATATCTCAATCATAACTGCCTCAATTACTCTCATTTGTGACAATGAGGTGCAAACTGGCACTCTCAATGAATAGACTAAGTTTGATCCACATCTGATCTGTATTGCAGATTTAGCAGATTGAAAAACCCTTTCGATCTATATTTTGTATTATGTTTTATATTAAATTTAGCTTATGAAAAGCCACTTCTAACAGGACTTTGACCTTGAAACTTTTTTTCAAGGTAAGAATTTGTGGAATTGGAAACTAGTGTTGGCGGAGGTTTGCGCTCTACAAGCGCGGAGCTGTAGTTTTAGTCTTTTTATTTCAGGTAATTTTGTCTAGATTAGAGCGGATTTATCTATGCAGTGAGAGTTAATTAATACTTTACTTATGAATTTCCACATCTAGGCAGGATGTGTCTGCAGTCTGATCCTGCACCGTTTCCCCGCATAAACTATTAAGTTTATTTCATTTCAATTGCAAAATGCTCTTCTCTGTAAAATGGAAATAGCAGCAAATCTTCAATAAACCTCCAAGACACGCTGGAATAAAACCAGATATTAAATATTGACAGCACTTGCAGCACCTGTGATTTTACTTCCAGGCCTGATGTGTAACAGTCCATCACATCAGCATCGCTGAAACAAAACCCGACTGTCAGCACAGCATCTTTCTAATAACAGCAGCGCCGTGTGTGTGTTTGTGTCTTTGAGACTGGTGTGTGTCAGAGAAGGATGTTAGTTACGCTTTGATCAGGCAGATTTGTGTGTCAGGCAGAACTGAGTGAATGCATTTTAATGTGTTCAACAAGGAAGAGGAGCATTTGTACTGTCTCATGTTGCCTCAGACAGTAACCTCAGGTATTTTAAATATTTGTGCACAATATGCATGTCTTTTTGTGGATGGAATGATGAAAGGATTTTTGAAATTCCAGATCTGATGAGTAAAAGATGAAACGTGGTGCGCTGACAATATGCGGCAGTTTGATCATGTGTTGTAGTGACAGTATACACATTAAAATTTCTTTTGACGTCGCTTCAAATAACAAATCTCAGGTTATCAGCCAATAAAGATCTGTCCCTTGTGCATTATTTCCAGAAACATACTGCATGTGAAATATCCTGGAGTCGTGGGCTCCAGCCCCCTCGTGACCCTTGATTGGAGTCGTTGGGGCTATCTATCCCTTATTGGTGAGGAAGATAGTCTCTTGATCAATTCCCAGACATGATGGTGGATGCGGAGATGACTGAACAGATCCAGTCTTGATGCACGCTACTTCTGACATACACATGGTTGCTGTGGGAAGCTTCTGCCAGTCAGGATCTTGCTCTCGGTCCTTCCTCTTTCTCATCTTCATTTTCGTTACCATTTTTTTAATGCCTTCTACAGATGATTCGTTACCTTGTGTGTTCTTTCCAGGTTTTCCAGTCAATGGACCAGCTCTTGAGGTTGTGCTTCACAAGGTCCTTGTAGCATTTCTTCTGCCCTTCTCTGGACCATTTTCGTTTGCTGAGCTGGGAAAAAGGTCTTGCTACGGGTCCATAAATTTATTCATGGACTGGCACCGTCCTATTTCGCTGATCTACTTAAACCCTACGTACCGGCCTGGGCTTTGCGTTCACAGGACGCAGGCTTACTTTGTGTCCCTAGGGTGAATAAATAGTCTGCGGGAAATAGAGCCTTCTCTCATCGTGCCCCGGTTTTGTGGAATGCTCTCCCTGCATTAGAGAGGCAGTCGGACTCTGTTGAGACGTTTAAGTCGCAATTGAAGATGCACCTGTTTTCTATTTTATATGATTAACATATTGTTTTACTATGCTTTTTATTATTTTACTTTTTTAAATTATGCTTTTAATCTTGTAATTACACTCTTTGATCTTTTGGTTTAATTTGTTGTTGTTGTTGTTTCCTGTGAAGCGCCTTAAGGCGACGCTGTCGTGATTTGGTGCCCTATAAGTTCAATAAATCGAAACTGAAAAGAGGATCTGCTTGGGAAGTTGGCTGTCATCTGTCCTAACAACGAGACCCACCCACCGAAGCTCGTTCTTGATGATGACGCATTGGATGCTCTGGAGACTGGCTTCAGCCAAGGCGCTGATGTTGGTACAGTAGTCTTCCCACCTTATTTGGAAGATACTCCTCAGGCAACATTGGTGTAACTGCTCGAGGGTCTTCAGGTGGCGGCAGTAGGTGGTTCAGATCTCAGATCTAAACAGCAGAGTTGGCATGTCGATGGCTTTGTAGATGAGGAGTTTTGTCTCGTGTTGAAGGTTTTTGCTGTTGAATCACAGTTGCGTAGCCGGCGAAGACACCTAGGTCCTGCACGCTTGAGTCTGTGTTGGGTCTCACCATCAAGGTCAGCGTTTGATGACACGTGGCTGCTCAGGTATGGAAAGCAGGTCACGTTCTGCAGGACCTGTCTGTGCAGCTTCACAGCAGGGATCTTTGGACTGACCATGTTGGGTGCAGGCTGGTACAGGATCTGTGTCTTCTTCAGGTTGATGTAAGCGGGAACAAAAAAATAATGACTAAACACAAGGGCAGTCGTTTTTTAATCATTATTTTTGGACTTGTATAGATTAAAATCAGACTTGTGTAGATTAAATTATAGATCATCAATCTCCAACTGCCCAGTCCACAAACATTTATGCATGCACCCCCCCCCCCCCCCCCGCCCCCAATAATAAACTGATTTATTTACACCACTTTTTTCTTCTTAAAAACTGACATTACAGTTTTTCCCCTTTTATCTTTGGTTCTCCCAAAGAAAATGATCTTTTCACTTCCTTTTGATTGTCATGTAAGTGTGTTTTTACGACTTTATTTAATGTGTGGACTAACCTCGGGCACCCACTGTGATCTTTGGCACCTTCCTCACAGGGCATCAGACCTCATGCTGAGAACTAGGGTGCTCGATCCCATTCGTCACCATTAACAGACGTGAGCTTCTGGGATGTGTATCCATGAACGTGAGAACACGGCTGCAAATTGACAATGTGCACTAATTACCATATTTCATATCAGACACCTGATGTGTTTTGAATAAAACTGTCAACTTAGAGCCAATAATGCAGCACAGTGTAGCGCCTCAGTTTATACATACGCAACAGACATCCTCTGTGTCTCTGTCCTCACAAATGCACACAGACAGTGTGAGGTGACCTTGACATGTGTGGACGGGCTGTGGTGTGTATGTGTGCGGAGGTGTAATGTATCCCGAGCATTTCCAGCTGAATCAGTAATGAGCATTTCATTACTTCAGCCTCAGTTCCCCGGGGAGGAAACACACACACAAACAGGAACTGTGCTGTTGGCTATACACTCAGCAAGAACAGCAAAATTTCAAAACTATAAAAGTGAGCGTGAAAGAAAGACAGACGTTCTGCCGTATGTTAAACTGAGAAGTAATTTGACTCTGAATAATCTGTGTGACAGCTTGCTGACATAATGTATCTCTTAATATTCCTCATCTTCTTCACTGCTGTCATCTCGTTATTTATGGAGGTAAAGGAAGAGTTTTTATGGGATTGCCCTGCTGGTCAACTCACTCACTGAGATGAGAACATGCAGCCACTAATATAATCCATGTGTCCCCAGTGACTCATTCACCACCATGGTTTCTAACATTTTACCAGAAGCTGACTCTACACTAAGTAATTGTCAGGCTTCTTTTTTCAGAATGGAAAAAAAACCAGGAGCATATGCAACAGCTTTCAAGATGTGATGAGGCAACTTCGAGATGCATTTTATTCAAGCATCTCCAATAAAATCAGGAAGATACAAAGACATGAAAAAAAATGCACGAATGTGCAAAAACAGAACAAAGAACAAGGATCCATCCTTTCATCTATCCATAAGACATTCTGTGAGCCTGTTGAAAGTCAAAGGTATGAGAACCTGAGATGGTGTACACCAAGGACAGGGCACTGTGCACTGTTGCATGCCCCCATAACACGAGGTTATGAAAAGCAAAACTACATAGACATAAAGTTATGAACACAGGTTTACATGAACTTGGAGTTAAAACCGTTCTCAGTGCGTTTGAACGCTCCGCAATTTGTCTTACTATGTGGTTAACAGCCTTTTACAGTAGTGTTCAGAATAATAGTAGTGCTATGTGACTAAAAAGATTAATCCAGGTTTTGAGTATATTTCTTATTGTTACATGGGAAACAAGGTACCAGTAGATTCAGTAGATTCTCACAAATCCAACCAGACCAAGCATTCATGATATGCACACTCTTAAGGCTATGAAATTGGGCTATTAGTTAAAAAAAAAAGTAGAAAAGGGGGTGTTCACAATAATAGTAGTGTGGCATTCAGTCAGTGACTTAATCAATTTTGTGGAACAAACAGGTGTGAATCAGGTGTCCCCTATTTAAGGATGAAGCCAGCACCTGTTGAACATGCCTTTCTCTTTGAAAGCCTGAGGAAAATGGGATGTTCAAGACATTGTTCAGAAGAACAGCGTAGTTTGATTAAAACGTTGATTGGAGAGGGGAAAACTTTTACGCAGGTGCAAAAAATTATAGGCTGTTCATCTACAATGATCTCCAATGCTTTAAAATGGACCAAAAACAAAACAAAACAGAGACATGTGGAAGAAAATGGAAAACAACCATCAAAATGGATAGAAGAATAACCAGAATGGCAAAGGCTCACCCACTGATCAGCTCCAGGATGATCAAAGATAGTCTGGAGTTACCTGTAAGTGCTGTGACAGTTAGAAGACGCCTGTGTGAAGCTAATTTATTTGCAAGAATCCCTCGCAAAGTCCCTCTGTTAAAAAAAGACGTGCAGAAGAGGTTACAATTTGCCAAAGAACACATCAACTGGCCTAAACAGAAATGGGGGAATATTTTGTGGACTGATGAGAATAAAATTGTTCTTTTTGGGTCCAGACCACAGACAGTTTGTGAGACGACCCCCAAACTCTGAATTCAAGCCACAGTTCACAGTGAAGACAGTGAAGCATGGTGGTGCAAGCATCATGATATGGGCATGTTTCTCCTACTATGGTGGTGGACCTATATATCGCATACCAGGTATCATGGATCAGTTTGGATATGTCAAAATACTTGAAGAGGTCATGTTGCCTTATGCTGAAGAGGACATGCCCTTGAAATGGGTGTTTCAACAAGACAATGACCCCAAGCACACTAGTAAACGGGCAAAATCTTGGTTACAAACCAACAAAGTGAATGCCTCGCAGATGTGAAGAAATCATGAAAAACTGTGGTTATACAACTAAATACTAGTTTAGTGATTCACAGGATTGCTAAAAAAGCAGTTTGAGCATAACAGTTTTGAGTTTATAGCGTCAACAGGAGATGCTACTATTATTGTGAACACCCCCTTTTCTACTTTTTTTACTAATAGCCCAATTTAATAAGCCTTAAGAGTGTGCATATCATGAATGTTTGGTCTTGTTGGATTTGTGAGAATCTACTGAATCTACTGGTACCTTGTTTCCCATGTAACAATAAGAAATATAATCAAAACCTGGATTAATCTTTTTAGTCACATAGCACTACTATTATTCTGAACACTACTGTAGATCATGGTGATAGAACACTCTCTAAAAGGTGGATGATGCCACATTTCTGTCTGATGGCACCATCTCCTTCATCCTTTCATTAGCTGTTTTATTGGACCTTTCCAGGCTGCTCTTCTATAACTGCAGCTGTTGGTGAAATTCTATTGTACCTGAATTAAATGTCCACCAGATGGAGATATTGCTCCATTTCAAGAGCTGTGGGGCACAATGAACCCATTGCTATAGTAGTGGATGATGATGATGGCTTTGCAGGAGAGTGAAAGGTTAATATTGTGAGACTTGGATGTTAGCCAGTGACCTAAGGTGATGACTGGATGGAAAGGGAGTGACAGTTTTGATATTTTAGCCATGTGGCACATTACTTTGAGCATAATTCAGCACACAGGATCAGTGTTGAAGACCCCAGCAGCTGGAGAAAGCCAATGGAATGCTCACATTTCACCTGGTTGTACCAGTGTGTTACTTTCGAGAGGTGGGGGTGGATTGTTTTCTGCCACTGTGGTTCCCATGCAGGACCCAAGACAGTTCCACAGTACAGTGGATGGAGTGAAGCACTGCACTGGCACATTCTCCCAACCTGACCTGACCTCCATAATGTTAAAAAAAAGTCTGTATGGTCCCATGACAATGCAGCAAGCAGTGAGTACATTTGGTTTCCAACAAGAAAGTCTCTGGTTGGAGGACACCACATTCTCCTTGTACAACCCCAGTTCCAATGAAGTTGGGACATTGTGTAAAATGTAAATAAAAAACAGAATACAATGATTTGCAAATCCTCTTCAACCTATATTCAATTGAATACACCACAAAGACAAGATATTTAATGTTCAAATTGATAAATTTATTGTTTTTGTGCAAATATTTGCTCATTTTGAAATGGATGCCTGCAACATGTTTCAAAAAAGCTGGTCAAGTGGTATGTTTACCACTGTGTTACATCACCTTTCCTTCTAACAACACTCAATAAGCGTTTGGGAACTGAGGACACTCATTATTGGGTATAAAAGGAGCATCCCCAAAAGTCTCAGCCATTCACAAACAAAGATGGGGCAAGGATCACCACTTTGCGAACAACTGCATACAACTGATAATTGGCAAAGCTTCTGGGGAAAACCTGGTCTTGTTAGGAGAGACGGCATCCATCCCACTTTGGATGGAGCAGCTCTCATTTCTAGAAATCTGGACAATTTTCTTAAATCCCCCAAATCGTGACTATCCAGGGTTGGGACCAGGAAGCAGAGTTGTAGTCTTACACACCTCTCTGCAGCTTCTCTCCCCCTGCCATCCCCTCATTACCCCATCCCCGTAGAGATGGTGCCTGCTCCCAGACCACCAATAACCAGCAAAAATCTATTTATGCATAAAAATTCAAAAAGAAAAAATAATATAGCACCTTCAACTGCACCACAGACTAAAACAGTTAAATGTGGTCTATTAAACATTAGGTCTCTCTCTTCTAAGTCCATGTTAGTAAATGATATAATAATTGATCAACATATTGATTTATTCTGCCTTACAGAAACCTGGTTACAGCAGGATGAATATGTTAGTTTAAATAAGTCAACACTCCCGAGTCACACTAACTGCCAGAATGCTCGTAGCACGGGCCAAGGCGGAGGATTAGCAGCAATCTTCCATTCCAGCTTATTAATTAATCAAAAACCCAGACAGAGCTTTAATTCATTTGAAAGCTTGACTCTTAGTCTTGTCCATCCAAATTGGAAGTCCCAAAAACCAGTTTTATTTGTTATTATCTATCGTCCACCTGGTCGTTACTGTGAGTTTCTCTGTGAACTAGGTTTAAGGATATGATTCCTTCTTTATGTTCTCTAATGCCATATACCAACACAGTGCAGAGTAGCTACCTAAACTCTGTAAGTGAGATAGAGTATCTCGTCAATAGTTTTACATCCTCATTGAAGACAACTTTGGATGCTGTAGCTCCTCTGAAAAAGAGAGCTTTAAATCAGAAGTGCCTGACTCCATGGTATAACTCACAAACTCGCAGCTTAAAGCAGATAACCCGTAAGTTGGAGAGGAAATGGTGTCTCACTAATTTAGAAGATCTTCACTTAGCCTGGAAAAAGAAGTCTGTTGCTCTATAAAAAAGCCCTCCGTAAAGCTAGGACATCTTACTACTCATCACTAATTGAAGAAAATAAGAACAACCCCAGGTTTCTTTTCAGCACTGTAGCCAGGCTGACAAAGAGTCAGAGCTCTATTGAGCCGAGTATTCCTTTAACTTTAACTAGTAATGACTTCATGACTTTCTTTGCTAATAAAATTTTAACTATTAGAGAAAAAATTACTCATAACCATCCCAAAGACGTATCGTTATCTTTGGCTGCTTTCAGTGATGCCGGTATTTGGTTAGACTCTTTCTCTCTGATTGTTCTGTCTGAGTTATTTTCATTAGACACTTCCCACTGTCGCCAAGTGCTTGCTCGCAGGGGGTCGTTTTGACTGTTGGGGTTTTTACGTAATTATTGTATGGCCTTGCCTTACAATATAAAGCGCCTTGGGGCAACTGTTTGTTGTGATTTGGCGCTATATAAATAAAATTGATTGATTGACTGATTGGTTAGTTACTTCATCCAAACCATCAACATGTCTATTAGACCCCATTCCTACCAGGCTGCTCAAGGAAGCCCTACCATTATTTAATGCTTCGATCTTAAATATGATCAATCTATCTTTATTAGTTGGCTATGTACCACAGGCTTTTAAGGTGGCAGTAATTAAACCATTACTTAAAAAGCCATCACTTGACCCAGCTATCTTAGCTAATTATAGGCCAATCTCCAACCTTCCTTTTCTCTCAAAAATTCTTGAAAGGGTAGCTGTAAAACAGCTAACTGATCATCTGCAGAGGAATGGTCTATTTGAAGAGTTTCAGTCAGGTTTTAGAATTCATCATAGTACAGAAACAGCATTAGTGAAGGTTACAAATGATCTTCTTATGGCCTCAGGCAGTGGACTCATCTCTGTGCTTGTTCTGTTAGACCTCAGTGCTGCTTTTGATACTGTTGACCATAAAATTTTATTACAGAGATTAGAGCATGCCATAGGTATTAAAGGCACTGCGCTGCGGTGGTTTGAATCATATTTATCTAATAGATTACAATTTGTTCATGTAAATGGGGAATCTTCTTCACAGACTAAGGTTAATTATGGAGTTCCACAAGGTTCTGTGCTAGGACCAATTTTATTCACTTTATACATGCTTCCCTTAGGCAGTATTATTAGACGGCATTGCTTAAATTTTCATTGTTACGCAGATGATACCCTGCTTTATCTATCCATGAAGCCAGAGGACACACACCAATTAGCTAAACTGCAGGATTGTCTTACAGACATAAAGACATGGATGACCTCTAATTTCCTGCTTTGAAACTCAGATAACTGAAGTTATTGTACTTGGCCCCACAAATCTTAGAAACATGGTGTCTAACCAGATCCTTACTCTGGATGGCATTACCCTGACCTCTAGTAATACTGTGAGAAATCTTGGAGTCATTTTTGATCAGGATATGTCATTCAATGCGCATATTAAACAAATATGTAGGACTGCTTTTTTGCATTTACGCAATATCTCTAAAATTAGAAAGGTCTTGTCTCAGACTGATGCTGAAAAACTAATTCATGCATTTATTTCCTCTAGGCTGGACTATTGTAATTCATTATTATCAGGTTGTCCTAAATGTTCCCTGAAAAGCCTTCAGTTAATTCAAAATGCTGCAGCTAGAGTACTGATGGGGACTAGAAGGAGAGAGCATATCTCACCCATAATGGCTTCTCTTCATTGGCTTCCTGTTAATTCTAGAATAGAATTTAAAATTCTTCTTCTTACTTATAAGGTTTTGAATAATCAGGTCCCATCTTATCTTAGGGACCTCATAGTACCATATCACCCCAATAGAGCGTTTCGCTCTCAGACTGCAGGCTTACTTGTAATTCCTAGGGTTTGTAAGAGTAGAATGGGAGGCAGAGCCTTCAGCTTTCAGGCTCCTCTCCTGTGGAACCAGCTCCCAATTCAGATCAGGGAGACAGACACCCTCTCTACTTTTAAGATTAGGCTTAAAACTTTCGTTTTTGCTAAAGCTTATAGTTAGGGCTGGATCAGGTGACCCTGAACCATCCCTTAGTTATGCTGCTATAGACTTAGACTGCTGGGGGGTTCCCATGATGCACTGAGTGTTTCTTTCTCTTTTTGCTCTGTATGCACCACTCTGCATTTAATCATTAGTGATTGATCTCTGCTCCTCTCCACAGCATGTCTTTTTCCTGGTTCTCTCCCTCAGCCCCAACCAGTCCCAGCAGAAGACTGCCCCTCCCTGAGCCTGGTTCTGCTGGAGGTTTCTTCCTGTTAAAAGGGAGTTTTTCCTTCCCACTGTCGCCAAGTGCTTGCTCACAGGGGGCCGTTTTGACCGTTGGGGTTTTTACGTAATTATTGTATGGCCTTGCCTTACAATATAAAGCGCCTTGGGGCAACTGTTTGTTGTGATTTGGCGCTATATAAATAAAATTGATTGATTGATTGATTGAACTGCATGAAAAAAAAATCCACAGTTTAAGAACAATGTTTCTCAATGTTCAATTGCAAGGAATTTAGGGATTCCTTCATCTACAGTCCATAATATAATCAGAAGATTCAGAGAATCTGGAGATCTTTCTACATGTAAGCGGCAAGGCCGAAAACCAACATTGAATGACACACATCAACAATACATCAACAACATCCAGAAACGCCCTTCTGGGCCCAAGCTTATTTGGAAAAGGACAGACAGTGGAAAAGTGTGCTGTGGTCTGATGAGTCCACGTTTCAAATTGTTTTTGGAAATCATGGACGTCGTGTCCTCTGGACAAAAGAGGAAAAAGACCATCCAGATTGTTACCAGTGCAAAGTTCAAAAGCCAGCATCTGTGATGGTATGGGGGTGTGTCAGTGCCCATGGCATGGGCAACTTACACATCTGTGATGGCACCATCAATGCTGAAAGGTACATCCAGGTTTTGGAGCAACACATGCTGCCATCCAAGCAACATCTTTTTCAGGGACGTCCCTGCTTATTTCAGCAAGACAATGCCAAGCCACATTCTGCACGTGATACAACAATGTGGCTTCATAGTAGAGTGAGTGCAGGTACTAGACTGGCCTGCCTGCAGTCCAGACCTGTCACCCATTCAAAATGTGTGGCACATTATGAAGCGCAAAATAGACAGACCCCGGACTGTTGAACAACTGAAGTCGTACATCAAGCAAGAATGAGAAAGAATTCCACCTACAAAACTTCAACAATTAGTGTCCTCAGTTCCCAAACGCTTATTGAGTGTTGTTAGAAGGAAAGGTGATATTTGTATATGTATATTTAACTCTGTCTGGACTGGGACTAAATGTATTCCTAGCAGAGTAAATTTTACTCCGCAAAATTTATTGTTTAAGGAAGTGCAGGATGAGCTGCTTCATCTACTGTCACAAGTGGGAGAAAAGAATCAGTTATAATTGACGTAATGTGCATATTGTTTAATAAAACAGAACATGAGCCACTGGAGAAAAATGAAAAATGACCTTGAAAGTATTTTGCTAAGGTGTATCTATACGCCAGGTCGCGGCACACTGGACCAGCTCTACACACTCCATCGGGTGCTCGAGGGTTCATGGGAGTTCGCCCAACCAGTCCACATGTGTTTTGTGGATATGGAGAAGGCGTTTGACCGTATCCCTCGGGGCACCCTCTGGGGAGTGCTCTGGGAGTACGGGGTCCGGGGTCCTTTGCTAAGGGCTATCTGGTCCCTGTACGACCGCAGCAGGAGCTTGGTTCGCATTGCCGGTAGTAAGTCAAACCTGTTTCCAGTGCACGTTGGCCTCCGCCAGGGCTGCCCTTTGTCACCGGTTCTGTTCATTATTTTTATGGACAAAATTTCTAGGCGCAGCCAGGGTGTAGAGGGGGTCTGGTTTGGGAACCACAGAATCTCGTCTCTGCTGTTTGTGGACGATGTGGTTCTGTTGGCTTCGTCAAATCAGGACCTTCAGCGTGCACTGGGGCGGTTTGCAGCCGAGTGTGAAGCATCCGGGATGAAAATCAGCACCTCCAAATCCGAGGCCATGGTTCTCAACCGGAAAAAGGTGCTTTGCCCTCTTCAGGTCGGTGGAGTGTCCTTGCCTCAAGTGGAGGAGTTTAAGTATCTTGGGGTCTTGTTCACGAGTGAGGGACGGATGGAGCGTGAGATCGATAGACGGATCGGTGCAGCATCTGCAGTGATGCGGTCGCTGTATCGGACCGTCGTGGTGAAGAGAGAGTTGAGTGGGGGGCAAAGCTCTTGATTTACCGATCGATCTACGTTCTGATCCTCACATATGTTCATGAGATTTGGCTCATGACCGAAAGAACGAGATCGCGAGTACAAGCGGCCAAGATGAGTTTCCTCCGCAGGGTGGCTGGGTGTTCCCTTAGAGATAGGGTGAGGAGCTCGGTCACTCGGGAGGAGCTCGGAGTCGAGCCGCTGCTCCTCCACGTCGAAAGGAGTCAGTTGAGGTGGCTCGGGCATCTTTTCCAGATGCCCCCTGGACGCCTCGCTGGAGAGGTGTTCCGGGCACGTCCCATTGGGAGGAGGCCCCGGGGAAGACCCAGGACACGCTGGAGGGACTACATCTCTTGGCTGGCTTGGGAACACCTTGGGGTTCTCCCGGAGGAGCTGGGGGAGGTGTGTGTGGATCGGGAGGTCTGGGCGGCTTTGCTTGAGCTGCTGCCCCCGCGACCCGACTCCAGATAAAGCGGAAGAAAATGGATGGATGGATGGATGGATGGATGTATCTAAACGTATTTTTGCAAATGTTTGAACATCACTGCCTCTGAACACTGAACTTGGAGAAGAGATTAGGTGCTCCAGGACCAGACGTGACAAAAACAAAAGCCTTATTGTCGTGTATTAAATATAATTACCCCTCCAGACGTCAGATTTAATCTGTTCCTTCTATTCACATTTAAAGTGCATGAATTAGCAGCAGGTACAAAAAATGCAATAAGCACATGCTTCTAAAAGGACTGCTTAACTCGATTAGTATCACTCACCATTTGTTGGAGTGGAGCCAATGATCTGCACTGCTTGGGGACTGTAGCATTTATTATTGCTTCTTCTTAATTAAACAGTCTGATTAATCCCATAAAACGTGCATTTAAAACTTAAAATGTTACAAGCATTTTGAACATAAGCCCGGTAGGATCATCTGTCATAAGAAATAAGTGCTCTACAGGCCCTGAGGCACCGGTGCTAATCACCACACTCCGTATGTTGAAGCAGAAGAGAGTCTACTATGACTCCTGGAAGGGACACCAGGCCATTACAGGTTCCTTCCCCGGGCAGGGATGGTACCTATTTATAGCCAAATGGACCGAGACAATGCAGGTGGATTTTCCTGTTCTACAATTCAAACAGGGAGCATGACTGCGAATTGAACCCAGGTATGCATATTGGTATCCAGGGAATGTGGTTTAGAAGCAAAATTAGGGAATAACCCTGTTGAAATTGTTGTTGTAAATCCGTTGATTTACGAATGTTAATGCTGGATTTTACGGTTGCAATTTGAGTTTTACGGAAAAAAACGGATATTTGCGACCGTAATCCAGCATTAACATCGGCAAATCATCAGACATGAGGGGATTATTCCAATTCTAAACCAATTCCATCGTTTGCACGGTTTATTTTTCTGTAAGTAATTCGGTCGGCGATGCTTACCGTAGCAGCAGCGCCTTCATGCAAAACTTGAAATTCTGTGAGCAGACTCACATATTTCTCCATCTCGTCAGATGCATTTACAGTAATTCTGTATCAGAATCCACATGAATACTTTTGTATGGTATCTTAAATCCACGCGTTTCGGCATCATTGTCGTGCCGCCAGTTTCTCTGGTTCCCAGCTGACAGCACCATTATTGACATCTGCGTAGCAACGCGGTCATGGCGCGAAGTAATACATCAAATGTGAAACGGTTAAATATTTTGCCACTGTCAATGCAATATTTTATGGTCTGAAATCTCACACGATTAACCAATAAGATTTGCGGAACAAATGTAATTGGATTAGGATCCAGAGTAACAGCTGGTGCAAGTTTTCAAATAGCTGTATTGTCACTACTTGCAGAAAGTATAGCATCTCTCCAAGGTCAGACTTTACCCAGGTGAAGCACAGCTTCCAGCAAAATAATAAAACCTAAGCAGAAAACATGCAGGAAAACAAATAAGTGCTGAAGAGTGCATTGTTAATGCAGCCAGGGACTGAGTGTGGTTGGAGGTGGATGAAAGAATGAACGGTGTGGAGTGATTGGTTAAAGATTGTATGTCAACATCGGTCAGTGGGGATTGTGTGCTTTGTGTGTGGAGAATGTTAATGCTCATTTGAATAGAAGAGCGATGACGCAGGAGGCGCGCCTCGACAACAGGCAGACAAATCGACCTTCTCTTTCCTAAGGTCAAACAAGACATTCACCGTACCGCCGCGGAGAAGAACTAACACACAGATGATGTCTAATCATGTTTCTGCAAACAACGTCAGGTGAAGCTGCAGCATGAAGAGACAAAACTGCCAAACAGGCACGTTGACGGGACAAACAGGCAGCAAGGAAATCAGAAATGACAAGTCCGACAGGAGGTTTTTAACAGAGGTTAGACTCGTGTTGAACGCGGGGAGTCAAACCTTCCACCCGTGTATTCGGTAAATGTTGCGTGGTGTGCAGCGCTGAATGTAAAGTTCACGTCTTTGATCTCTCCTTGGGCGTCTGAAACAAAGCGCAGAGCAGAGACAGAGTGCAAAGTGAATGTGTAGATCTCTAATGAGGCAACATCTACCCGAAGGATTGTACCTCGGCTGCTTGTTAACCGCTGCCTCATGCTGCACGCGTACACAAACACATGGCGTGTGAGATATGCTATATGTGTTTTTTTTGCTTTTCACCAACAGTTTTTCCATCATTCCCTTGACCATTTTCTGCCCATCTCCTGCTTCTCAAGTCTGGATTTCTGTTGTGGTTTTTCTCAATTACGTTCCTTCTCCTAATACTGTTGTTGTTGATTTTTCAGTTTTTCCCCACAGCAGATCCATTACAGATTTAAATTGGGATTTGGTGCCATTTTTCCACTGGATGCCCTTCCTGACACAACTCTCCTGGTGTTCCTAACCAGTGTCCCAGCCAAGAATGAATCAGGAGCTTCTGAGATCCGGCTGCCTGTCCCCTCCCCTACTTGCGATTGTTGACTTTTCAGCTGACCTCGTATGTACAGGTTCACCATAGGCTGACATTGACAACGATCTCATACGCACCTCTCGATACACTACCAGCAATATGATGCATATTGTGATACATGACGATACTGACAATACGATGCGATACGATTCACCCCTGTTCCAGATTCAATGTGATTTGATATG
This sequence comes from Thalassophryne amazonica, assembly GCF_902500255.1. NCBI lineage: Eukaryota > Metazoa > Chordata > Actinopteri > Batrachoidiformes > Batrachoididae > Thalassophryne > Thalassophryne amazonica. Next base: position 18,763,040 of record NC_047112.1, read on the forward strand.
TATTTGATGGAGATTCAATTCATCACAATGAGATTTGGTGCGATACAATTTGGAAAGGGTATTGATAAGATTTTATGGATATTGATGCTATTATCGATTCCACTTATCGATGCGATTCTTCATCGATTCCCTTATCAATACCAAGAACATGTAAACCCCAGACAGAAAGGGCGGGAAGCGATCCCACAACCTTCTCGCTGTGAGGCATCAGTGCTAACCACTAAGCCACTGTGCCACCGGTTGACCTTCCTAACTCAACTCCAGTTTTCCTCAGAGAAACCTCCACAGCACCTGGTCTTCCTAAGAAGTCTCCCATCCAAGTACTAATCAACACCTGCTTAGCAGCAGAGATCTAATGGGATCACATGTACACAAAGCAGAGCATCTGCCCTTCTCCTAATCAATAATATTAATCAGAAATTTAAAAGAATATAAAAAATCCCTTATCTAGATATGCCACAGAGTAAAAAGGTTTCTTCATCAGATCAGATCTGGTGTTTGTGCTGGTGCCACGCATCCCTGAATCCACGTTGACTACAAAACTCAAGAGAAATCTTTACCCTCGTTAGCACTTATCACAGTTAGGGTCATAGCACACTGCGTAGTGGTCAACCCGGTGATACCCAGCTGCACAACACAGAAGCCGGGCAGTTTCAGCATTAGCCAACAGCACAAAAGTTGGGTTTGCTAATAAGAATGTTTGTCATCATATATGCAGATATTTATGAAAGAAATTTGTGGGTCGTCGAGGAAATCCCTTTGTGGCAAGGAAGATTTTATCTTGATTGATTCCTGGACGGAATATCTACATCTATACTCAATCTAGAGACGCCGTGCGTAGGCTTGTTTAACATGGGAATGTCATTGCATGCCAACAAACACACGGTCCTTGCCCGGTCCTTAACCTCGTTCAATGGCTGGGGAATCCCAGACGATGGGGGTCTGAGGACCTGCTGCAGCCTTCATCTGCCTTCACAGCCGCTGGGTTACAAGCCATCACCTCCTCCACCTGGTCCGCTGTTGAGGACTTCAAATTTGCAAGTATTTGAATAAAAGAAATATCATGACCAATAACTATGAACATGCAGAACTAGTTGAGTTAGCAAAAAGAAACCTTGGTATTTTGCCATGGGAAGTCAATGATGCTGAGGACAAATCCAAACAATGTTGACCAGTTTTATGTCATGAAAAGATGATTTTGTTCCTACAGATTTTTGTTAAAAACAGTTTGAAAGATGTTCCAAATGTGACCACTGCCAACTTTTTGCAGACGGCCACCATGAAGACCAGACATTCATTCCAGCATCATTCTGTTATGTCAAGGCAGGATAGGTGCAGGATACAGGAGTGAGTCCCCTATTTATTTACAGAATTAGCCAAATCATATAGGAAGAAAATACTGAAAGTGGCTAAATGGAAAAGGAATAAAATCTACAATCAAGATCTAGACACAAGTGTTGATGATGGAGAGCTGAGTCAGTGCCACATCCTGTCAATCAAACCAGTGAGCTGGAGCTGAAGCTTAATCACATTACCTTCACCTGAGGGGAAAAGGCAATAAACCCAAAACCATGTGAGCACAGAAAACAAAGAGCATCCAAAAGAGGAACCGAGGCCAATTTGAAAATCAGTGTTCAGTCGGTGTGCCTTTACAACAAAAAGAAATCAAAAAATGGTCACTCAAAAATGCTTTAATTCCTTAATCTGAGTACTGATTAGATTAATTGCATGTGTCCTACTAATGTATGAACCAGAAAGCACTCCATTTTAATACAATAATTAAGTTAATGTAACTCAAATTTTGAAAAAAGTTATAGTCACTCATTTCCATTAATTAAACTAACTCAAAACTGAATTGTTGTCATAACAACTCAGTTCCTTTAAGCGCATTTAAAGTTTTGAGGCATTTAAGTGTTGGTGATGTATTTCCAGTGCATCCCATTCACTCATTTTAATTAAGTTTATATCATTATGAAAAACTGCAAGTTCTGTTCATGGGCTACCATTTAGCATTTTTCATTCTGTTGTACTCCTTTTATTTATTTATTTTTTTTTAGAAAGCAGATGATTGTCAACAAGTAAACCAAAGAATACATCCAAAAATTTTATCCAAAATACAATGCATTTTTTTTTAAGGCAGAAATTTATTTGTCACTTTTTTTTTGGGAAAAACATAAAGATTTACATAAGTTTAATTAACTATAAATTGTTAAGTTACTAAAACTTTAACAATTCAATTTTTGAAAATTATTTTATTTAAGTTGGCAAACTCAAATGGTTTAAATCAATCGGTTTCCTCAAATGGTTTGAGTACAACTAACTCACTGAGTTTTACACACACACACCCATCTTCAACCGCTTAGTCCAATGGAGGATGCGGGGGAATGGAGCCTATCCCAGTATAGTACCGCGTTACTTTACATTCCACCATGGTGCTATAGTAGGTGCTTCAGGTGGTTCAGACTTGGTTTTACTTTTGATCCTTCAAAGAACCATTTAATTTTTCACCACAGGCGAGTGTCATCATGACTTCACTGTTTATGTCTTTCCATGTCTGTTTTCCCAGCATGTCTGAGAAACAGAGGACAACGTCATCTCTGTTTTAAGTGTAACTGTTGGGTTTTGGCTCTACAAGCCAAAAAACGTAGGATGTGTGCCGCACTTTGTGACCACTGTGGACAGCGGTTATGTTCAAGAAGAAAGACAATTACTGAGCAAGTTTTTATTATTACACTGAATGGAAAAAGCTAATGTGAGGCTTTGCTAGCCTTAGCTTTTAGCTGACTAACTGGCATTGATCAAAATGCGGATTTGGCACGGGATCCGAACCAGGCCTGAAATAACATCCCTGGAAACAGGGTTTATAATGAGGTACTGACTAACGCAGATCAGCCTTTCTCTTCAAGATGAAATAGCAGCTAAAGACTTTGTCTTTGGCCGTGGGGAAGTGGGAGTGGGTGAGTGGGTGGGTGGTGGTGGGGTGAGGACAGCACAGCACTGCAGAGATGATGGAGGGAATAACAGATGCACCCGAACGGGACGACAAACACATAATGGTTTTGGAATGGACTCTCTGTCTCACTGTTTGCTCGTTATTTACCAGGTTGTCTGATAAGCAACAAATACGGATAATATTTCAGCTCCATGCTGAACCACAGGGAAACAGACTTTTATTTATTTATTTGTTTGTTCGTGTTTTGCTTTGGTGTGTGTGCGTGTGTGTGTGTGTGTGTGTGCGCGGGGGGGGGGGACACATTTTTTTCCACAAACTGTTCAGTGCTTGCATGGTCCAGGTGTTGGGTAGGATTGTGGAAACCAGTGACGTGGGTGCTTTTCTTGGCAAGGAAAGGTTTACTGACCTTGACCTCACAGACAGTGGTGTGATCTTTGTGGAATTAATGGATACTCAGATTGCAGTACTTGGGAAGCTAAGATAGGAATCAGAGTGTCTGGGTTTCAAACTGTCCTGGATCAAGACAAAGATTTGAGGTTTTAACGACTTCCTGGACTCAGCCGTCAGAAGTGTATCTGCGGGTGGTGAAGGTTAGGTTAGGAAAGAGGGGGTGGACTATCAGCCCATCAGAGCATATACCACAAAAGGGTCCATTGCTCCCCCCCAAAAAGAACCTTCTACATGTCTTGGGGTCCTCAGCCTTTGAGATCGAGAGGCTCTTTGGAAGATCTTGTGGGGTCATGAGGTCACCGAACAGACATGTTTGGAGATGCTGACATCTTTGCAGGCAAACAAAGGTCCAAGTCTTTAGGGTCCTGGTCCTGCCTGTCTTGCTGTAAGGTTGTGAGACTTATGCTAACCTATGATCTACAGCGATGACTAGATGTCGTTGGTACTATATAGATGTCTTTGAAGGATCCTTAGGTACCGTTGGAATGACTTCAAACGAGCGGTTAGTAACAAAGACAAAGATGAGGAGTATCACTTGCATTATGAGGGAGCATCACCTACGACATTTTGGTCATGTGCCCTGTTTGTCTCTGTACAATCCAGCGCACAAGTGCCTGAGTGTTGAGGACCCCAGAAGCTGGAGAAGGTCAAGGAGATGCTCAGATATCACTTGGCTGAGGCAGATATGTAGATGATAACTTTGGAGATGTGGGAATGTACCGGTTGTCTGCCTGGGTGGTTGCCATCCAGGACCCAAGGTGGTTCTGTGGTATTGTGGATGCTGCAAAGCGCACGCTCCCAGATTTGACTGAACTTGTATACTGGCACATAAACAGAAAGAATCCTCCGAGTAGTGCAAAGTTGCAAGTTTTCCAAAAGTTGAAACTCATGTTCCCGACTGCTTATACTCACTGAGGGTGTGTTGATTTAGCTTTGAGGTATATTCTTCATTATTATGGTTTTATTTACTGTCTTTTTATGATTTTGTTATTATTATTTTAAATAAGGGTGAAAGGATGTGTAATAGAGAAAAGATTGCGCTTACACAGTCTAAATCAAAAGTATTAGTTGTAAACTATAGCTGGAAGTTACAGTTACAGATCACTTCTCCATCCAGCACCTCACCCTATTTCACATTAGCGTTCCTCTACTTACAGCGAAGAGAAGCTGTAATTACTTTGCATAATTGCCTGTACTGGTCCTGGAAGAGGCAGCTGAATAAGGGCCAGCGTTGCTTTGAGGAGTAAAAATCAATCGGATTAATCTCTGTGAATTTCACAGAATGTGACAAAAAGAAAGGAGGAAAAAGAAAAGAGAAAATAGATGCGACCACTGTGAATGATTGATAATGTGGTTAAGGGATGAGACATACTTTTTCTTCTATATTTAAAATCAATTTAAACTAGAGAAGTGTGAGCAATAATAAAGTACAATTATTTGTTATTGCACTTTTGTGGTCAAAGAGCTTTACAGTCATGCCTCACATTCACCCTTGCAGACTGATGCTCAACTGCACACCAGGAGCAACTTGGGGACTTTGGTCTACACACAAGGGCCCTCAGTGATTTCCTGGTCTGACAGGGATTTGAACTCAGGTTCCTCATGTCTCAAGCCCACCTCTTTAATCTCCTGATCAACACCAGCACAAAATGTTTTACAGGTATATTTTGTAGGGAGTAACTCACAAAAAGATCTGTTGGTCAAGGTGAGGAAGACAGTGCAGGCAAGGAGAGGGATGAGAAGAGTGACAGGAGGGATTTGTGAAAAAAAAGGATATCTGCAAGAGTGAAAGACAATGTTTACAAGATGGAAATGAGAACAGCTGTCTTGTACGACTTAGACGCTGTGCTGCTGACAGAAAGTGGAGCTGGAGACGGCAGAACTGAAGATGCTGTGATAGTCTTTGGGAGTCAGGAGGATGGACAGAATTAGGATAGAGCAATTCAGAGGGACAGCACAGGGAGGACGGTTTGGAGAATGAGTGCAGAGGAGGGATGCAGGGTATATAGGGAGAAGGATGCTGAGGATGGAGCCACCAGGCAGGAAGAGAAGAGGAAGGCCAAAGGGGAGGTTTTGTATACAGCGGCTTGATGTGACAGAAGATGCAGAGGACAGGGTGAGATGGAGACAGATGATCAGCTGTGGTGAACCCTAATGGAAGCAGCTGAAAGAAGGAGAATACGAGGTCTGTCCATAAAGTATAGGTCCTTTTTATTTTTTTCAAAAACTATATGGATTTCATTCATATGTTTTTACGTCAGACATGCTTGAACCCTCGTGCGCATGCGTGAGTTTTTCCACGCCTGTCGGTGACGTCATTCGCCTGTGAGCACTCCTTGTGGGAGGAGTCGTCCAGCCCCTCGTCGGAATTCCTTTGTCTGAGAAGTTGCTGAGAGACTGGCGCTTTGTTTGATCAAAATTTTTTCTAAACCTGTGAGACACATCGAAGTGGACACGGTTCGAAAAATTAAGCTGGTTTTCAGTGAAACTTTTAACGGCTGATGAGAGATTTTGAGGTGATACTGTCGCTTTAAGGACTTCCCACGGTGCGAGATGTCGCGCAGTGCTCTCAGGCGCCATCATCAGCCTGTTTCAAGCTGAAAACCTCCACATTTCAGGCTCTATTGATCCAGGACGTCATGAGAGAACAGAGACGTTTCAGAAGAAGTCGGTTTCAGCATTTTATCCGGATATTCCACTGTTAAAGGAGATTTGTTTAATGAAAGACGTGCGGACGGGTCCGCGCGTCGGGACGCAGCCGGCGCGGAAAAACACCTCCGTGTTGATAACCATTTGTAAAATCCAGGCGGCTTTTGATGGCTTTCAGTGGAGTGAGTATATGAGAAATTGTTTAACAGCTGGACATGTTCCAACTTGTCCTTAAGGCTTCCAACAGAGGTGTTTTTCCTGTGGCGGAGCGTCGCGGCGGCTGCGAGCCGACGCTGCAATCCGCCCGCACGTCTTTCATTAAAAAAATCTCCTTTAACAGTGGAATATCCGGATAAAATGCTGAAACCGACTTCTTCTGAAACTTCTCTGTTCTCTCACGACGTCCTGGATCAATAGAGCCTGAAATGTGGAGGTTTTCAGCTTGAAACAGGCTGACGACGGCGGCTGAGAGCGCTGCGCGACGTCTCGCAACGTGGGAAGTCATTAAAGCGACAGTATCACCTCAAAATCTCTCATCAGCCGTTAAAATCTTCACTGAAAACCAGCTTAATTTTTCGAACCGTGTCCAGTTCGATGTGTCTCACAGGTTTAGAAAAAATTTTGATCAAACAAAGCGCCAGTCTCTCAGCAACTTCTCAGACAAAGGAATTCCGACGAGGGGCTGGACGACTCCTCCCACAAGGAGTGCTCACAGGCGAATGACGTCACCGACAGGCGTGGAAAAACTCACGCATGCGCACGAGGGTTCAGGCATGTCTGACGTTAAAACATATGAATGAAATCCATATAGTTTTTGAAAAAAATAAAAAGGACCTATACTTTATGGACAGACCTCGTATGTTTATAATTACAAAAATACTCCAGTTATCTCATTTTGGATAAATTGGACCGGAATTATTTTCCCTCATACACATCTTAACATTGTGTGCTACCACTTTGTAAAGTTTCACGGAAATACACCAAGCAGTTTAGGAGGAGGTGTGCTTAGAAGACTTATAGACCGATGCAGATGGAGGATGCTAAAACTTTTTTTTTTTTGCGGGGCATATAATTACCATTGACTTCAGAAATGAATGGCTAACTAAACGTTTTGAGATTGAGTCAGCATAATATTGTTTCAACTGCTTTAGTGAACCCTACACCCTACAAATTTACATATAAAAATGATTTGGCTGATGTTTTTCCAAGCAAGCTCTCACTGCAGCTGAACTTCATATTAATTTTAATTAAGTATTGCGCAGTCATTGTTGTACTTTCTTGAAAAGTTCTTGCAGAGCTGTGGCGTAAATGTGCAAAAAACAAACACAAATTGCAATTATTAACATTTGAAAGTCTGTTTAACAGCTTGAGGATGCCTGTAGTGCTGCTGTGTGCATACATGGAAATGACATCTGGTAGGACATCTGGTAGGATGCCTGGTGGGACGCCTGGGCGTCCTTTGTTTTTCATCTGGGAATAATGTTTGTCAGAGAATTCTCCTCATCTGGGATAAGATCAACCTACCTTTACGTGGAAAATGGACTTAAACAATAATGTGAGAGTTGTCTCAATGTGGCCAAAATGACTCGCACTCATAAACGACCCATAAATTTATAACAATGGTACAGAATTCATTAAAGAATGGAAAACACATTTTGATCACCTTTTTACATTTCTGAAGCTTGGAGACACTGGGAAAGCAGAAGTGATCGATCCAAAGACATTTCACACTCACACACACACACACACACACGGACGGAAGCACGCACACACGTGCATACCTGTACACTCATGAACACAAATGCCTTTGGACAGATCAGTTGTGGGTATATCTTTTTTCATGTTAACCCCCAGTTTCATTAACATTTGCGCATGCATGCACACTACACATGACCTATACACACGTATGTTTATACACTGGGGAATGCTCTTTCAGACATTCAAAAGTTTCAGTGCATACAGATACTCTTCTGATGGTTGAGTGTAGAATGTCACATCACATCTTTATCACACGTTTCATTATTGACCCCAAGTATTTAAACTCTTCGACCTTCTCCACTTGAACTTCTTGCAACCTCATTGCTCCCGCTCATTCATTCACATATACACTGCTATTACCACATTACTTCCTCTGCTCCCTTCACCAGCATGCCCATTGAAGACCTCCAATCACCACTTTTTCCTGCTTGGGTACAGTCTCTACCACCTTATCTAAATCACTCCAGAAATCTTCTTTCTCTTTCACCTCACTACCTACCTGTGGGGCATATGCATTGATGACATTCATCATCACCCCTTCAATTTTCAGCTTTGCACTCATCACCCCTCCAACACTCTCTTAATATACTAAAAACACCATTTCTCCTCCCATCCCAACCCAACATATGGTTAGGGGGAGGGCTACAATAGTGAACTAAACATTCCTGCATTACAAAAGTGACAGTATCTCAAAAAAGCCTGAGACTGGGTTGCTCATCCACACCATGATACAGCAGTTTGAACCCACCTCCGATGTGTGTGGCCTCAATATGCATTATACAAACGCATGCACATGTCTCCATGTGTCATGTGTGCCCTGTTTTTGCATGTCTTTGTGTCTCTGTTTGGCTAACTCACCATTATCACCAGATGCTTCGCAACCATCTTCATCATCACAGTCATCTCCACTGCTCCTCTCTATCTGTGCACTCCCTCCCTCCTCTTCATCCCCCCTTCCTCGAGCTCGTTTGGCCCACCCTTGTTCCAGCAGCACCTCCTGAAAAGAACAAACAGAAAGGCAAATTTGCATTTTGCTTTACATTTCTATTTATGCTTGAATTTAAAGAGACACTTCAATTCACTGATCACAATCACTACACAGACATCACAAGGCCAGAGGTGTCACATTATTACACTTTATTATGAACAGGGTAATACACACTTTAAATAAATATTAAATATGAGGAGTATTTGAATGGGGCAGATAGTTTTATTTTGAAGGATGCAAGGTAGCATTTTTTTTTTCTCTTCATGTTCCTTTCTTGAATGTTATTTGTTTGTCATCAATATTTTCTGATGAAATCTTTGTAAATAAATATAGCGGGTTTCACAGTACTTTCACAGTAGGTATAGTGATGTCATGAACTGTATGATCTGTACTTTTTGTTGTAAAATGTGACATTAAGTTAAAAAGGCATGTATCATTAGTGTACTTGTGCTGTTCTGTTTAAAGTTGCAATTTTCTTTCTTTTCGTATGTAAAAGTGCTAATTAGGGGAGTGTGTCGAAGCATGTGGGAGTTGCAGGATGTCCTCATGAAAGAGTGAGACTGTGTTTGCGGGGAACATTGAGTGACTTTTCTCACATTGATTTACAGGAACAGAGTATTTATGGAGAGCGAAACCATCTGAATGTTCTGTTTCTTTACAACTGCAGGTATGAGGGTTTATGCATGTTTTAATATAAAAAATACAGTATGCTGGAGTCATTATTAATTTAATTTGCATAAAAAAATTTCCCCCATTGCTGTTCAGCATATAAACCTCATTCTGCCTGAACTGTTTCCTGGGAAAGCACCAAGAGCGTTCACGAAGGGAAAACCCCTGTGCATGCTCTGTTTCTCCACAAATACAGTTGTTGTTGTTGCCACAGGTTGATAAATAAATTGCTCAGAGGCTATCCTGGGAAATGTGTCCTTGTCAAACAAGAACAAAGAGTCACACCCACTCCATGAGCAATAAATGAGGCTGTGCTGTCGGAACAACTGCACTAAAGCTCAAGCATAATTAATTTTCTTCCCCTCTAAATGCAACAAATGGCACAAAACCATGTATGCATAAACACAAATGGACAAACAAGCATAGACAGGAATGCACAGCTCACAGAGAGGACTCCAGGGTAACCAAGAGCATGTTTTTTTTGACCCAGTTAAATCACAGTTTATATGCAGTGACATACTCTGAAACATCTTCAGCAACTAAAACTTAATCCCAAACCAGTTATTTTCCATTAAGTGTTCAGGTGAATACGAGGTGGTCTAGATGGGCAATTTCCACTGTTTTATTTTCAGCTGAGGACAGAGAAATGGAAACAATCACCAGGTTTAAAAAGAAAAAGACACTTGGTGTATGCAGAGATTTGGACTGCATATCTCAAACACATTTCTCACTTTACAATGATGACTCACATTCACACATATGTAAACTCAACTGTGCACCAGGAGCAACTTAAGGACCTTGCTTAATGGCACCAGAGTGATTCCCCTGTCTGGTCAGGGGATTGAACCTCTAACCCTCTGGCCAAAAGCTCACTCCTGCACCCTGCACTTATCATGTCATTTTATTCTATTTTCAAAAATGTCTTTGCTGTTGATCCCTCACAGTACCATTACTACACCTTATCTGAATCTCTCGAAGTAACCACTCATTTGACAAAAACAGTGATAGCCAAAGATTCTTTTGACAGACCTAGGACCACAGACATCCAGATGTTGGTCTCATAACATACAATAATTCTGGAAACACCAGGATCCTAAAGACTTGGACCTTCATTTTCTTCCAAAGGTCAAACACCCCATGTCTCCATGAGCTTTACCAAGGTGTAAGATGAATGTCATGCCAAGACAAGTTTATCTCTTTCACAACAAATAGATACACTATTGATGGCTAAAACCAGGTACTGCAAACCAATATACTCTGACTCTTCACTTACGTTTTCACGTTTCAAGTTGTCTGCAATCATCCACTGATTCTACAATGATCACGGTATCACCCACAAAGTCATGGTCAGTACACCTCTCCTCACTGACAAAGGCTCCTAAGTTGCTGGACTCCACAATCCTACCGAACACACAGTCCATGGAAACACTGAGCAGATTAGGACCCAGAACAGATCACTGAGGAACACCAAATTTCACTGGGATGACATCAAAGACAAATGACAATTACTTCAACAATATTCAAGAGTAATTGTGAGGTGGCTCTTTGGGTCTTAAGTACGGTGACTTTCCTGTCTTTAATTTCTTTACAGGATGGGTTCTAGTACCTCAATAGCCACAATGGCTTGTTTGCCACTAAAACATAAACCATTTCTGTTTATTATGATGCAGTAATCTGATAATGACTAAAGTAGCAGTAAATACAAGGTATTATCCCACAAATTTGCAGAAACATGCTTATACTGCGTAATTAGTGATTTGCAGTGTCGACGGGAAGTCAAGCTACATGTGATGCAAAGACTCAAACCTTCAGTTATTTGATGAAAACAACACCCTTATCAGTCATTGCAATTCTATTGTGAAGTACTCTTCATCTTTTTCTTTTTTTTTCTTTTACTGTTATGCTCTGTGATGTGGCACTAACTGGAAATCACCACATGGCTGACATGTGCTGGCATGACAACTGAAGCTGATGCCGTTTGTTTTGTCTGATGTGAAAAAACAATAAGTACGAGCAGAGATTGCAAACCTTCACCATTTCTCTTCAGAAAAAGGCTCAGAACATGTCTCAAATCATCCCGATAGTGTCGTGAGGGAGATTCATATGGCACCGATAGAAACAAAATTTTTGGAAGGCTCTAGCTCTGGATCATTTTGTGCAGATTGGTAAACTGTTAAAGGTGCACACGTTTTCTTTTCAATTCAGGATTGGTCAAGTCATGACAAATAGATACCAAGAATTATTTTAAAAGTAAATCATAAACACACTTTAACTGACTTTATATTTTGCAGGTCTCATCCTTGAGGTAAAATTGTCATTGTAAAGACTACGAGGGCTGTCAATAAAGTAACGGTCCTTTTTATTTTTTTCAAAAACTATATGGATTTCATTCATATGTTTTTACGTCAGACATGCTTGAACCCTCGTGCGCATGCGTGAGTTTTTCCACGCCTGTCGGTGACGTCATTCGCCTGTGAGCACTCCTTGTGGGAGGAGTCGTCCAGCCCCTCGTCGGAATTCCTTTGTCTGAGAAGTTGCTGAGAGACTGGCGCGTTGTTTGATCAAAATTTTTTCTAAACCTGTGAGACACATCGAAGTGGACATGGTTCGAAAAATTAAGCTGGTTTTCAGTGAAAATTTTAACGGCTGATGAGAGATTTTGAGGTGATACTGTCGCTTTAAGGACTTTTCACGGTGCGAGACGTCGCGCAGCGCTCTCAGGCGGCGTCATCAGCCTGTTCAAGCTGAAAACCTCCACATTTCAGGCTCTATTGATCCAGGACGTCGTGAGAGAACAGAGAAGTTTCAGAAGAAGTCGGTTTCAGCATTTTATCCGGATATTCCACTGTTAAAGGAGATTTTTTTAATGAAAGACGTGCGGACGGGTCCGCGCGTCGGGACGCAGCCGCCGTGACGCTCCGCCACAGGAAAAACACCTCTGTTGAAAGCCTTAAGGACAAGTTGGAACATGTCCTGCCTGTTAAACAATTTCTCATATACTCACTCCACTGAAAGCCATCAAAAGCCGCCTGGATTTTACAAATGGTTATCAACACGGAGGTGTTTTTCCTGTGCCGCCGCACCGCGCCGGCTGCGTCCCGACGCGCAGATCCGTCCGCACGTCTTTCATTAAAAAAATCTCCTTTAACAGTGGAATATCCGGATAAAATGCTGAAACCGACTTCTTCTGAAACTTCTCTGTTCTCTCACGACGTCCTGGATCAATAGAGCCTGAAATGTGGAGGTTTTCAGCTTGAACAGGCTGATGACGCCGCCTGAGAGCGCTGAGCGACGTCTCGCACCGTGAAAAGTCCTTAAAGCGACAGAATCACCTCAAAATCTCTCATCAGCCGTTAAAATTTTCACTGAAAACCAGCTTAATTTTTCGAACCGTGTCCACTTCGATGTGTCTCACAGGTTTAGAAAAAATTTTGATCAAACAACGCGCCAGTCTCTCAGCAACTTCTCAGACAAAGGAATTCCGACGAGGGGCTGGATGACTCCTCCCACAAGGAGTGCTCACAGGCGAATGACGTCACCGACAGGCGTGGAAAAACTCACGCATGCGCACGAGGGTTCAAGCATGTCTGACGTAAAAACATATGAATGAAATCCATATAGTTTTTGAAAAAAATAAAAAGGACCGTTACTTTATTGACAGCCCTCGTATGTTATAAAAAAAGACAGCCCTCCATAGCTTTTGCGTTATGTTTGAGACAGATGCACCGTTTGTTAAGATGCACTGTACTCGTATATCTGGACCAATGCCTAGAAAATCACCCAGGAGGGCAGAACCGGGACACTACTGTACTTTGCTTAAGATTAACAAATGTTTCTACTCAAGAACTTTATTTGTCCCCAAAGGGCAACTGTTTAGACAGGCACCCACTCTGTGAGATGTCCCCCGACACAGAACTTGGACACAATCCTACCTGAGAGACCAGGAGGGGGAGCCAGACCAACAATGCCAAGGAATGACCAACTACTCCCTAACACTCCACACCACTCTGTGAATTCACACAGTCACCTCGTGATATTCAACACTGCTGATGCAACAAACAAAAACTTTGACTGGAAAGATCACAGGACAGGAAAAGTCTTTAAGATAGTGTCACACTAAACAACCAGATGTGGTGCAACAGCCATGATCAGGATGCATCCACAAGTGTCAGGCATGCTCAAGAATGCAATGACAAGTGATGTGGGTAACACTTTACTTGAAGGCATGGTCATAATAGTGACATAACACTGTCATAACTGTCACATGACACAGTTGTGAACATGTCATAACCATTATGTTAATGCCATAAATGTTTATGCCTGCTGTCATTAAGTGTCATTTGGTTTTTGTAATGACAAGTTTATATTTTTTGGGTTGTCTTGAATATGACAACTTCATATTAATCAAAGTGACATAACCAGAAGTTGACTTTGGCCTTTTTGGTCTTCAGTTGTATGCCAACTTGTCAACTTGTCATTACAAAAACCGAATGACACTTAATGACAGCAGTCATAAACATTTATGACATTGACGTAATGTTTTTGACACGTTCATGACTGTGTCATGTAACACCTATGACAGTGTTGTGTCACTATTATGACGATACTTTCAAGTAAAGTGTTACCGTGATGTGGATATGAGACTGTCACTTGGTTTTCCAGTGCGGGAAACAGCAGACAACAATTGACTGAGAGCCAAGTTGGAAATGGATAAAGTTCCAAGCATCAATAATTTCAAAACATCATAAAGTAGAAGCAGACATCCTCTGCCTCCACATGAAAAGATGAGTTTTGCACAAAATATTAATTCAATTGTGCACATGAACCTGTTATGTGATATCGCCTAAAATGAAAATAACCTGAACTATTACAGGATATGTTTTTATGGTTACTAAACTGGCCTGGGCTTTTTGGAACTCAAAAATCTGAGTTATCACCTTACTCTTAGTTACCATATCCAGATAAGCGAGTAAACCTACTTTGTGGAATCCCCCACCTCTGGACTCTGTCAGGATATGTTTGGACACTACTTTGGACTTTTTTTTTGCAAAACTGGGTAAAAAATATCCTTATTTACAGCTTCTTGATTCTACCTAAGCTTGCTTTTGGCTAACAGATGTCTGAAAAGGTCATCTGAAGGTTGATTTTGGAATTGTGAATGCAGAGGATGTGAGGCATCTTGTGCTTTCTTGATGGCAGAATCAATACTATTTGTGACAGACACTTAGATGCACAGACAGGGAACGGGGACATGGACAACAACAACAACAACAACAACAACACAGACTGACGACAGCTGCAACGTCAATCACCAAACGCTATTTTTAACTGTGCCTAAATACCAACTGGTGACCCATGGTTTGTTGGATAGCTGCAAGTGGATAGATAAGGGGAACATCTGGCCACAGCTGTGGGTGTGGGTGTGGGGGGGCAACAAGGGGATCCAAACAGACTGCGTGTGGTGATTCACCATCATGTCACCACACACCAAAACAAAATGAGAGCTGAGGGAGGACAAAAATACAGTGCGTGACAACAATGTTTCCATCAGCACTCTATTTGTTTGGTTTGGGGGATGAAGCAGAGAATCACAGTATAATTTGACAAATGTTGTTCTGTTTGTTCCTTTGCTCCTCCCAGGTCCAATGACTGATTTCCACCAAACGGAGGTAGAAGATCAACATTTATATTTTTCATTTTATTTATTTTTTTTACTCCAATGTCCTCCAAACTGGGCACATATATGGAGGTGAGTTCTGGAACTACCCAGGTGAGGTCAGATTTACGGAAGGTCAATTAATGGGCTCACGATCATTGCGGTTAAAGTTCACAATTTAGATTTTTATTCTAATTTTCACCAAATCTGGTTCTTTAACTATGCAGACAAGGTAAAATGAAGTTATCATTGGGACCAAGGTCATGTCTGCCTGTCTGTTTGTTGGACTCCTCCCAGGTCCTTTTGCTGACGTCTCAGAAACTTGGTATGTTAATGAAGAATGACCCTGAAACTGGGCTTAAATAATTAATTTAGGCAAAGGTCAAGGGGAATTTTATTTTCAACCCACCCTGGACCACTTGTGGCACACTCAAAGGTGGATTCCAGAATTGCCCTGCCAAGGTCAGCCAGAGGTCAATGAAGTGACTGAAGGTCAAGATCATCAGGGTCAAATGTCAGATTTCTGTCTCCCTTACTGTGTTCATGCACACAGTACCATGCATTTCCAAAATTCTCCAGATTGCCCCATCCTAATTACTAATCTGCACATGCAGACACATCCCAAGATGTTCAAGATCATTGCAACCTGTTTTGTGTGGTGCAGGGCTGAAATTGTTCTCTGTAAAGATGACCACTGAGCTTCACTGCACTGTCACCGACGGAAAAAGCAAATAAGGTGCTGGATGCACACTGGCCTTTTCTGCAGAGGGGTCGGGTCTCAGAAGATCGACTCGGCTCATTCTGACTACCAGAACACAGACATACAAATTTTAATTGCAAGTATGAGTGAGTGCCTACACTGATAGAATCCTATTAGTGGGCAAACCCTGCATGAAACAGAACCAATTGCAGCTAAAGCCTAATTAACGAAACACTAAACTGAACACGAAGGAAGAATGAGAACAAGGAATCCAAAATGCGGCTCATGAAATAATTAAAATTCCAAAGATGCTTCTGTGTCCTGTTCACATTGCATTCCTCCTCTCATCCTTGCAGTGAGGGTGTGTGAGTGGCCCATGTGACAGGCATGGATGATAATTAATAAACGGTGTTCATTACTGCGTGTGCATCAGAGGAATAGGTTCCACGGCAGAGAGAACGCTAGAGATACTAGCATGAAAAAAGATTAAAAGACACACGTGCTCATTCATTCACACTTTTATATTAGCATTTGCCATCATCTATCCGGTCAAAAGGTCCTGATGTAACGTCTCGTATTCCCTCAGTGTATTAGTCCGTCCCCAACAGGAAATTTATTGCAATTACTTACGAGACGAACAGGACAATTGAGAAAATTAATGCGTGACAAAACAAACCTCACGCAGAAATGTTTATGTGGAGCGCCGCATGCTTTGTGAATTTTGTGTCTGTGGCGGATGCTGGCTTGGCGTTTTCTCTGTGTTTCTCTACAATATATCAAAATTAGACAGAACACAGAAAGTGTTCAACAGCTAAAAAACAAAAACATTTTGCATAATGATACATAAAACAGTTATATACGTCATTTTAATTGTGTCGCCATAATATACACACATTGTGAATGCATTGTTGCTCTCACAAAGTTATCCTCACAAATATGCAAGAAAATGACATCTTCATTCATATAAAATACCTGTACTGCACAACTCAAAAATTACAACAGCTCAGCAGTGGTCTGCAGACCACTGGTGGTCCATGAGTGACCTCTAGTGGTCTGTGAGTATTTTGGTAAAATATCATATTTGAAATTAATATTATATTCTAATTTAAAAGTGTTTGTCAAATGGTTTAAAATGACTCCAAAGTAATTTAAAAGAGGAGATATATTGATATATATTATTTTCATAATAAACTTGGATATAAATCCAAAAATTTGACTTTGACTTGCCTGTTTGGTGAAGCCAATAATATTCTGTTTTAGTGGAAGGCAGACCTGTTGTTTTTGGATATTTGGGGAGTTAGTATTGTAAGATATTTATTGGTTAATGGTCCTTGGTCTAAAAAATTTGAGAAACACTGCCCCAAGGAAGTTACTTTGTGTGTAAGTATCATGTTTCCACAACATACTGTTTAAATGTCATTTTCATCCCCCCCAAAAATCCTATATTCCTCATTAATAGGCAAATACAGTGAGGAAAATAAGTATTTGAACGCCCTGCAATTTTGCAAGTTCTCCCACTTAGAAATCATGGAGGGGTCTGAAATTTTCATCTTAGGTGCATGTCCACTGTGAGAGACATAATCTAAAAAAAAAACAAATCTGGAAATCATAATGTATGCTTTTTTAATAATTTATTTGTATGTTACTGCTGCAAATAAGTATTTGAACCCCTACCAACCAGCAAGAATTCTGGCTCACACAGACCTGTTAATTTTTCTTTAAGAAGCCCTCTTATTCTGCACTCTTTACCTGTATTAATTGCACCTGTTTGAACTTGTTACCTGTATAAAAGACACCTGTTCACACACCCAATCAGTCACACTCCAACCTGTCCACCATAGCCAAGACCAAAGAGCTGTCTAAGGACACCAGGGACAAATCTGTAGACCTGCACAAGGCTGGGATGGACTACAGGACAACAGGCAAGCAGCTTGGTAGAAGACAACAACTGTTATGATTATTTATTAGAAATTGTTAAAAACACAAGATGACTGTCAATCTCCCTCAGTCTGGGATTCCATGCAAGATCTCACTTTGTGGGGTAAGGATGATCCTGAGAAAGCTCAGAACCACACAGGAGGACCTGGTCAATGACCTGAAGACAGCTGGGACCACAGTCACAAAGATTACATTAGTAACACATGATGCTGTCATGGTTTAAAATCCTGCAGGGCAGCAAGGTCCCCCTGCTCACGCCAGCACATGTCCAGGCCCGTTTGAAGTTCACCAGTGACCATCTGGATGATCCAGAGGAGGCATGGGAGAAGGTCATGCGGTCAGATGAGACCAGAACAGAGCTTTTTGGAATCAACTCCACTTACCATGTTTAGAGGATGAAAACAACCCCAAGAAAACCATCCCAACTGTGAAGCATGGGGGTGGAAACATCATACTCTGGGGGTGCTCTTCTGCAAAGGGGACAGGATGACTGCACTGTATTGAAGGGAGGATGGATGGGGCCATGTATTGCGAGATTTTGGCAAACAACCTCCTTCCCTCAATAAGAGCATTGAAGATAGGTCATGGCTGGGTCTTCCAGCATGACAATGACCCCAAACGCACAGCCAGGGCAACTAAGGAGGGGCTCCGCAAGAAGCATTTCAAGGTCCTGGAGTGGCCTGGCCAGTCTTCAGACCTGACCTCAATAGAAAATCTTTGGAGGGAGCTGAAACTCCAAACCTGAAAGATTTGGAGAAGATCTGTTTGGAGGAGTGGAGCAAAATCCCTGCTGCAGTGTGTGTAAACCTGGTGAAAAACTACAGGAAATATTTGACCTCTGTAATTGCAAACAAAGGCTACTGTACCAAACGTTAACACTGATTTTCACAGGTGTTCAAATACTTATTTGCAGCAGTAACATACAAATAAATTATTAAAAAAAAATCATACATTGTGATTCCGGAATGTTTTTTTTTTTTTGGATTATGTCTCTCACAGTACACATGCACCTAAGATGAAAATTTCAGATTTCCATGATTTCTAAGTAGGAGAACTTGCAAAATCGCAGGGTGTTCAAATACTTATTTTCCTCACTGTATATGCACCAAGCAGTGCTAAAATATCATCAGCTCATCTACTCTGTGCAGAGTTACCTATGGTGTAAGTGTCATATTTCTACAATATACCATATTCTCCACAGTACAGATTCTACCTGTTTAAAAATGCCTCTTGAGGAGGAAAACCCAAGTCACACCGGAGGATAAATCGTGCCTTTTCTCTGTATTATCAGATCTTTAATTTGGGATTTTTGTGTATTGTTGTTCTGTGTGTTTTATTATTGACATTTATTCTTGTATTATTAAGAGTTTATTTTGTTTGGTGCTTTGATTCCTGGGAAAATCCTATATAAATTATTATTATTATTATTATTATTATTAACAAATGTGTGATCTATACAAGTTGCACTGAAGTGTAGCTCACAGGACCTCCCATACTAGTAAAACACCCCCCCCCCCCAAAAAAAAAACATCAACTTATATGCCAGAAAATACGAAAAGAAATAGGTAATCAGCATGAATATGTAAATAAATGACCCATGCAATGCTAAAATCTCATCAGCTCATCTTCTCCCCAGGTGGTATCTGTGAAGTAAGTATCAAGTGCCTTCCATGCTTTGTAATAAGTGGTTCAATCAACAACACAGTGTTTAGCACAAATAATAAATCATTACCAATAATGCAGATGTATAATATTATGGATCTTCATGTCAACTGTTCCATAAATCATCCAAAAAAACAAAACAAAACAAAAAAAAAACAACATATCAGCATGTTGTCTGTAGCTTTGGAAGGGACATCCAGTATCATTGCTGAATTAATGTGACTGCACATTTTATCTGCTGTACATTACACAGTTATCGGTTTAAGCAGCACTTCATTTATCCAAGGATGTTATTTTTTTATGTATGTTTAACACAAGCACTAAAGGCAATGCCGTTTCAAAATCAAAGCAAAATTCAAAAAGGTATGGGCTTTTGT
Organism: Thalassophryne amazonica; assembly: GCF_902500255.1. NCBI lineage: Eukaryota > Metazoa > Chordata > Actinopteri > Batrachoidiformes > Batrachoididae > Thalassophryne > Thalassophryne amazonica. Next base: position 18,782,840 of record NC_047112.1, read on the forward strand.
GTGTGCGTGTGTGTGTGATGAAAGAGTCGTTTGAGGACCATACGTGTTGATTTTCATAACAATCTTGACACTATTTCCAAAGATATCTCACTTGAGATGAGCACCTGCGTAAGCTGCTCCAGCCTCAGTTTGGCCCCCTTCAGGACAGGATCTGTATTACGGACAGTCATCTCTGGATTCTCTCTCTGGGTTTTCAAACTGCTGCCAACCACATGACCTGCATAACTGCAAAGAAAGAAAGAACAATAGTGAGTCTTAGTGTCGTCTTTGTTGCACAGTTTTCAGTTTTCTCAGAGACACTGGAATTGTTGACGCAGTGTCAGATTCACACATGTTCAGACACCGTGAGTGCCTGAAACACAAAGGAGCACTTATTTTATCCAAGCTAAAGTGTCATCTGAGACGTTTTGTCGATATCGTGTAACATGTTTCGCCAGAGGGAATTTTAATTACTGATAAACTCAGACTGACTATTCATGGTTTTCAATAAGACTGCGAACCAACATGAAAGGCATCACAGGGCTGAGGAACATCCTGTGCACTCCACACAACACAAGGCAACATCCATCTGTCTGTAATGGTGGTTTTGACAACACATGACTTCATCATGTAATGTCGGGGTGACTTCATTATGAAGTCATTCATACCAATAACTCACAAAAGTTTTGCTCATCAATATGTGCTTTTGCTCATCTGTCTCGGCTCCTTGCTTCTTGTGATATACAAAAAGTGTTTTCAGACCGTGTTTTCCTTGACATTGGCTTTTGACCAAACTACACACCATCTGTTGACTGTCAGTGTTAATTTAACACTGTCAGTGTTTGTTTTACACTGGTGATTTTACTGTGTACCTCAAAATCTAATCACCTGAGAACACTCTGGGTATTTACAGGAAGTTACTGCTTCTACATTTAATATTTCAACTAAAAAACAAATTTCTACAAATAAAAATGTTTCAGTAATTACTTTGCAATGTCTGATACTTCAGTTGCAAATACGAAATTTCTCGTACAACAAACTGAACTGTCTGCATTTTACTGACAGTAACTGAGCTGAATAGTTATTCGCAGCGTTTCACTTTTTCCACATTTTTTTCTTTTTTTGTTGTTTTCACAGCCTTATTCCAAAATCGATGAAATTAATTTTTTCTGCAAAATTCAACACACAATACCCCATAATGACAATGAATTTTTTTGAGATTTTTGAAGATTTATTACAAAATAAAAAACTAAATGGACTGCATCTATATAGTGCTTTTCATCTGCATCAGACGCTCAACGTGCTTTACAATAATGCCTCACATTCATTCCGATGTCAGGGTGTTGCCAAACAAGGCGCTCACAACACACCAGGAGCAACTAGGGGATTAACGACCTTGCCCAAGGGCCCACCCATAGTGATTTTACCGTCAGGCTGGGATTTGAACCGAGGATCCTCTGGGTTCAAGTCCAATGCTTAACCACGAGACCATCACCTCCCCACAAATAAAAATAAGTACACACATGTACATAAGTATTCACAGCCTTAGCCATGACACTCAAAATTGTGCAGGTGCATCCTGTTTCCACTGATCATTCTTGAGATGTTTCTACAGCTTAATTGGAGTCCACCTGTGGTAAAGTCAGTTGGACTGAAGGTCCAACGTCTGCATAGAAGGTTCCACTGCTGACAGTGCATGTCAGAGCACAAACCAAGCATGAAGTCAAAGGAATTGTCTGTAGACCTCCAAGACATTGTCTTGAGACACAAATCTGGGGAAGGGTACAGAAACATTTCAGCTGATTTGATTGTCCTAATAAGCACAGTGGCCTCCATCCTCCATAAATGTAAGAAATTCAAATCCACCAAAACTCTTCCTAGAGCTGGTCACCTGTCTAAACTGAGCGATCAGGGGAGAAGGTCCTTAGTCAGGGAGGTGACCAAGAACCCGATGGCCACTCTATCAGAGCTCAAGCATTCTTCTGTGGAGAGAAGAGAACCTTCCAGAAGGACAACCATCTCTGTAGCAATCCACCAATCAAGCCTGTATGGTAGAGTGGCCAGACAGAAGCCACTCCTTAGTAAAAGGCACATGGCAGCCCACCTGGAGTTTGCCAAAAGATACCTGAAGGACTCTCAGACTATGAGAAACAAAATTCTTTAGTCTGATGAGACAAAGACTGAACTGTTTGGCGTGAATGCCAGATGTCATATTTGGAGGAAACCAGGCACCATCTCTACAGTGAAGCATGGTGGTGACAGCATCATGCTGTGGGGACGTTTTTCAGTGGCAGGAACTGGGAGACTAGTCAGGATTGAGGGAAAGATGAATGCAGCAATGTACAGAGACATCCTGGATGAAAACCTGCTCCAGAGCGCTCTTGACCTCAGACTGGGGCAACGGTTCATCTTTCGGCAGGACAATGACCCTAAGCACACAGCCAAGATATCAAAGTAGTGTCTTCAGGACAACTCTGTGAATGTTCTTGAGTGGCTCAGCCAGAGCCCAGACCTGAATCTGATTGAGCAACTCTGGAGAGATCTGAATGGCTGTGCACCAACTGGTTTGCACTGTTAACTTAACCTGGGTTCGCTTCCGACCATTTTCTTTCCATGTGGAGTTTGCACGTTATCTCTGTAGGTTCTCCAGCTTCCACCTACTTCCCAAGACATGAAGGTTCGGTGAACTGGAGACTCTAACTTGACCGTAGGTGTGAATCCATTTGCCTGTCTAAATGGGGCCCTGCTATAGGCTGGCAGCCTGTCCACCTCTCACCCAGTGACCACTAGGATAAGCTCCAGCCCCTCCATAATGGGAATAAATGAGTATAGAAAACAAATTAATGTTTCAGGCTAAGTAGTTATACAGTAATTTCAGCAAAAAGAAATTCAAGACAAGAGAGAAATTGAAGCGATAAAGCCAAGAAGTTGATCAAACCAGCCATCTGCTCCTCTGTTTGTGCATATCATATGCATGTGGGAGGATTAAAAAAAAAGCTCAATTATAAACCACAGTCTGCTCCAGGGGGAAATCCAAAGATTACCCAAATTCCAGAAAAGGTTTTAGGGATTAACATCATATCCGGTACGTCAAATGTAATTTTTCCACGCTGCACAAACAACAAGGTTTACTTTACCGTCTATCATGAGATGACTGTGCGAACACTAAACCAGCCTGTCCACAGATGTTACAGAGCAAGGTGCCAATTTCACAAGGGCGTCATGAAAATAAATACCTACGCTTACTGCATCTCTCATTAAGTGAGGATCAACACACCATGTCACATAAAAATCACTGGCGTGTCATGTAATTATCTGCAGTTATCACCCTGAAAACATAAATGGATAAAAATCATCTTACAGTACTTCACAATAAGCTACAACAGTGAGGAAAACTGCCGTTATGCTCAGATGGAAGCTTGATTTTCTTCATACTCATAAGCTTTTCTATGACATTAAAATTTCCATTGAGCGAGTTGCAAATGATTTTAGATTAGATGGCCTTTACAATAATAAAACTGGACATAAATCAGATATGGAAAGGCTAATCATATACTGTGTCTCTGGTTATTGAGGATATGAATTTTGTTATATTTCTATTGAGTGTCATGTAAATTCAGTTATGATCAACGTTGCAGGGAATTCAAGACTTCCAGCAATTTCTCAGTGTCGAATGGAGAAGAACACTGAAGAATATAATGACACATCATCTGCATAAAGTTGTATCATGTATAATGTATAGTTTATGTAAATATTTAAAAGAAAATGGGTAACCAGCAGAGATTCAGGCCGAGTTATTTTTATCCTGGAAACAGCCACAGAAGAAAATACTCTGAAGATAAACTATTATAAAGAAATCCTACAAATCTGTCAACAGAAGTCCACAAAACTCATTGTCATGCTTTTTGTTTGTCTATTGTCATTTCCTTTGTATTTTAAGTGCAGCAAAAACAAATGCTATACTGATGATGTTACAATCTCAGAGTAAATATTCCAGCACTGATTTTAGCTCTTAAAGTGTTATTCTCAAATTTTCTGAGTTGATGATAATAGTGGTGATTCAGCTCTTTACAAGTATGATTTAACTCTCTGAAAGTGAAATTTTAACTATCCATGAGCTGAGTGAGAAATGAGACGACTGTAGTGTACAACACAACGTGACGGGCTCATTCACAGGGCACATCAAGGGCACAACGTGAAGGGCACCTTAAGCGCCTGACATTGGCGGATTTGGCAGATTCTCAAAAATCTCTCTGAAATGCTGGAGAAAGCTTGCCCCAGGGGTCCCAAATTATTGACTTCAGGGCAGGTTGACATCAGAGGAGGGTGACATCATATTGGTGGAGCCAGATGTTTGATGACAGTCCCCTCACTTACTATCAGACATAGTTCACCTTTTGCAGTCAGAGGGTGGGCACACTGGTAACTCAGTCTATGAAGCGGTAACATAGCTTGACAGAGCTGATCACTGACTCAATGTTTGAGACATTATGTGATGTAGCCTATATACAGTGAGGAAAATAAGTAGGGTGGCTGGGATGGACTACAGGACAACAGGGAAGCAGCTTGGTAGAAGACAACAACTGTTATGATTATTTATTAGAAAGTGGAAGAAACACAAGATGACAGTCAATCTCCCTCGGTCTGGGATTCCATGCAAGATCTCACTTTGTGGGGTAAGGATGATTCTGAGAAAGCTCAGAACTACACAGGAGGACCTGGTCAATGACCTGAAGACAGCTGGGACAACAGTCACAAAGATTACATTAGTAACACATGATGCTGTCATGGTTTAAAATCCTGCAGGGCAGCAAGGTCCCCCTGCTCAAGCCAGCACATGTCCAGACCCGTTTGAAGTTCACCAGTGACCATCTGGATGATCCAGAGGAGGCCTGGAAGAAGGTCATGTGGTCAGATGAGACCAGAATAGAGCTTTTTGGAATCAACTCCACTTACCATGTTTAGAGGATCAATCAATCAATTCAATCAATTTTATTTATATAGCGCCAAATCACAACAAACAGTTGCCCCAAGGTGCTTTATATTGTAAGGCATGGCCATACAATAATTACGTAAAAACCCCAACGGTCAAAACGACCCCCTGTGAGCAAGCACTTGGTGACAGTGGGAAGGAAAAACTCCCTTTTAACAGGAAGAAACCTCCAGCAGAACCAGGCTCAGGGAGGGGCAGTCTTCTGCTGGGACTGGTTGGGGCTGAGGGAGAGAACCAGGAAAAAGACATGCTGTGGAGGGGAGCAGAGATCAATCACTAATGATTAAATGCAGAGTGGTGCACACAGAGCAAAAAGAGAAAGAAACACTCAGTGCATCATGGGAACCCCCCAGCAGTCTAAGTCTATAGCAGCATAACTAAGGGATGGTTCAGGGTCACCTGATCCAGTCCTAAGTATAAGCTTTAGCAAAAAGGAAAGTTTTAAGCCTAATCTTAAAAGTAGAGAAGGTGTCTGTCTCCCTGATCTGAATTGGGAGCTGGTTCCACAGGAGAGGAGCCTGAAAGCTGAAGGCTCTGCCTCCCATTCTACTCTTACAAACCCTAGGAACTACAAGTAAGCCTGCAGTCTGAGAGCGAAGCGCTCCATTGGGGTGATATGGTACTATGAGGTCCCTAAGATAAGATGGGACCTGATTATTCAAAACCTTATAAGTAAGAAGAAGAATTTTAAATTCTATTCTAGAATTAACAGGAAGCCAATGAAGAGAGGCCAATATGGGTGAGATATGATCTCTCCTTCTAGTCCCCCTTAGTACTCTAGCTGCCGCATTTTGAATTAACTGAAGGCTTTTCAGGGAACTTTTAGGACAACCTGATAATAATGAATTACAATAGTCCAGCCTAGAGGAAATAAATGCATGAATTCGTTTTTCAGCATCACTCTGAGACAAGACCTTTCTAATTTTAGAGATATTGCGTAAATGCAAAAAAGCAGTCCTACATATTTGTTTAATATGCACTTTGAATGACATATCCTGATCAAAAATGACTCCAAGATTTCTCACAGTATTACTAGAGGTCAGGGTAATGCCATCCAGAGTAAGGATCTGGTTAGACACCATGTTTCTAAGATTTGTGGGGCCAAGTACAATAACTTCAGTTTTATCTGAGTTTAAAAGCAGGAAATTAGAGGTCATCCATGTCTTTATGTCTGTAAGACAATCCTGCAGTTTAGCTAATTGGTGTGTGTCCTCTGGCTTCATGGATAGATAAAGCTGGGTATCATCTGCGTAACAATGAAAATTTAAGCAATACCGTCTAATAATACTGCCTAAGGGAAGCATGTATAAAGTGAATAAAATTGGTCCTAGCACAGAACCTTGTGGAACTCCATAATTAACTTTAGTCTGTGAAGAAGATTCCCCATTTACATCAACAAATTGTAATCTATTAGACAAATATGATTCAAACCACCGCAGCGCAGTGCCTTTAATACCTATGGCATGCTCTAATCTCTGTAATAAAATTTTATGGTCAACAGTATCAAAAGCAGCACTGAGGTCTAACAGAACAAGCACAGAGATGAGTCCACTGTCTGAGGCCATAAGAAGATCATTTGTAACCTTCACTAATGCTGTTTCTGTACTATGATGAATTCTACAACCTGACTGAAACTCTTCAAATAGACCATTCCTCTGCAGATGATCAGTTAGCTGTTTTACAACTACCCTTTCAAGAATTTTTGAGAGAAAAGGAAGGTTGGAGATTGGCCTATAATTAGCTAAGATAGCTGGGTCAAGTGATGGCTTTTTAAGTAATGGTTTAATTACTGCCACCTTAAAAGCCTGTGGTACATAACCAACTAATAAAGATAGATTGATCATATTTAAGATCGAAGCATTAAATAATGGTAGGGCTTCCTTGAGCAGCCTGGTAGGAATGGGGTCTAATAGACATGTTGATGGTTTGGATGAAGTAACTAATGAAAATAACTCAGACAGAACAATCTGAGAGAAAGAGTCTAACCAAATACCGGCATCACTGAAAGCAGCCAAAGATAACGATATGTCTTTGGGATGGTTATGAGTAATTTTTTCTCTAATAGTTAAAATTTTATTAGCAAAGAAAGTCATGAAGTCATTACTAGTTAAAGTTAAAGGAATACTCGGCTCAATAGAGCTCTGACTCTTTGTCAGCCTGGCTACAGTGCTGAAAAGAAACCTGGGGTTGTTCTTATTTTCTTCAATTAGTGATGAGTAGTAAGATGTCCTAGCTTTACGGAGGGCTTTTTTTTAATAGAGCAACAGACTCTTTTTCCAGGCTAAGTGAAGATCTTCTAAATTAGTGAGACGCCATTTCCTCTCCAACTTACGGGTTATCTGCTTTAAGCTGCGAGTTTGTGAGTTATACCACGGAGTCAGGCACTTCTGATTTGAAGCTCTCTTTTTCAGAGGAGCTACAGCATCCAAAGTTGTCTTCAATGAGGATGTAAAACTATTGACGAGATACTCTATCTCACTTACAGAGTTTAGGTAGCTACTCTGCACTGTGTTGGTATATGGCATTAGAGAACATAAAGAAGGAATCATATCCTTAAACCTAGTTACAGCGCTTTCTGAAAGACTTCTAGTGTAATGAAACTTATTCCCCACTGCTGGGTAGTCCATCAGAGTAAATGTAAATGTTATTAAGAAATGATCAGACAGAAGGGAGTTTTCAGGGAATACTGTTAAGTCTTCAATTTCCATACCATAAGTCAGAACAAGATCTAAGATATGATTAAAGTGGTGGGTGGACTCATTTACATTTTGAGCAAAGCCAATTGAGTCTAATAATAGATTAAATGCAGTGTTGAGGCTGTCATTCTCAGCATCTGTGTGGATGTTAAAATCGCCCACTATAATGATCTTATCTAAGCTAAGCACCAAGTCAGACAAAAGGTCTGAAAATTCACAGAGAAACTCACAGTAACGACCAGGTGGACGATAGATAATAACAAATAAAACTGGTTTTTGGGACTTCCAATTTGGATGGACAAGACTAAGAGTCAAGCTTTCAAATGAATTAAAGCTCTGTCTGGGTTTTTGATTAATTAATAACCTGGAATGGAAGATTGCTGCTAATCCTCCGCCCCGGCCCGTGCTACGAGCGTTCTGGCAGCTGGTGTGACTCGGGGGTGTTGACTCATTTAAACTAACATATTCATCCTGCTGTAACCAGGTTTCTGTAAGGCAGAATAAATCAATATGTTGATCAATTATTATATCATTTACTAACAGGGACTTAGAAGAGAGAGACCTAATGTTTAATAGACCACATTTAACTGTTTTAGTCTGTGGTGCAGTTGAAGGTGCTATATTATTTTTTCTTTTTGAATTTTTATGCTTAAATAGATTTTTGCTGGTTATTGGTGGTCTGGGAGCAGGCACCGTCTCTACGGGGATGGGGTAATGAGGGGATGGCAGGGGGAGAGAAGCTGCAGAGAGGTGTGTAAGACTACAACTCTGCTTCCTGGTCCCAACCCTGGATAGTCACGGTTTGGAGGATTTAAGAAAATTGGCCAGATTTCTAGAAATGAGAGCTGCTCCATCCAAAGTGGGATGGATGCTGTCTCTCCTAACAAGACCAGGTTTTCCCCAGAAGCTTTGCCAATTATCTATGAAGCCCACCACATTTTTTGGACACCACTCAGACAGCCAGCAATTCAAGGAGAACATGCGGCTAAACATGTCACTCCCGGTCCGATTGGGGAGGGGCCCAGAGAAAACTACAGAGTCCGACATTGTTTTTGCAAAGTTACACACCGATTCAATGTTAATTTTAGTGACCTCCGATTGGCGTAACCAGGTGTCATTACTGCCGACGTGAATTACAATCTTACCAAATTTACGCTTAGCCTTAGCCAGCAGTTTCAAATTTCCTTCAATGTCGCCTGCTCTGGCCCCCGGAAGACAATTGACTATGGTTGATGGTGTCGCTAACTTCACATTTCTCAAAACAGAGTCGCCAATAACCAGAGTTTGATCCTTGGCGGGTGTGTCGTCGAGTGGGGAAAAACGGTTAGAAATGTGAACGGGTTGGCGGTGTACACGGGGCTTCTGTTTAGAACTACACTTCCTCCTCACAGTCACCCAGTCGGCCTGCTTTCCCGGCTGCTCGGGATCTGCCAGAGGGAAACTAACAGCGGCTAAGCTACCTTGGTCCGCACCGACTACAGGGGTCTGGCTAGCTGTAGAATTTTCCAAGGTGCGGAGCCGAGTCTCCAATTCGCCCAGCCTGGCCTCCAAAGCTACGAATAAGCTACACATATTACAAGTACCATTACTGCTAAAGGAGGCCGAGGAATAACTAAACATTTCACACCCAGAGCAGAAAAGTGCAGGAGAGACAGTTGAAGCCGCCATGCTAAACCGGCTAAGAGCTAGTAGCTGCGCTAAGCTAGCGGATTCCTAAAAACACACAAAGTGAATAATGTGTAAATAATTTAGAGGTCATTCAGCAGAGGGAGTGCTTTAGTTAAGGCACGTGAAGATTACACTGTGAAACAAATCGTTATCTAGGTAACTAGATCAATCTAACTGCGCAGATTAAACAGCTAACAGATACAGCAAAACACCGCTGCGCTCCGGAACAGGAAGTGATACAATACCGCAGTGAGAGCCAACCACCAGTAGAGGTAAGCAAGAGATGGATGAGAACAACCCCAAGAAAACCATCGCAACTGTGAAGGATGGGGGTGGAAACATCATACTGTGGGGGTGCTCTTCTGCAAAGGGGACAGGATGACTGCACTGTATTGAAGGGAGGATGGATGGGGTCATGTATTGCGAGATTTTGGCAAACAACCTCCTTCCCTCAGTAAGAGCATTGAAGATGGGTCATGGCTGGGTCTTCCAGCATGACAATGACCCCAGACACACAGCCAGGACAACTAAGGAGGGGCTCCGTAAGAAGCATTTCAAGGTCCTGGAGTGACCTGGCCAGTCTCCAGACCTGAACTCAATAGAACATCTTTGGAGGGAGCTGAAACTCCAAACCTGAAAAATTTGGAGAAGATCTGTATGGAGGAGTGGACCAAAATCCCTGCTGCAGTGTGTGCAAACCTGGCACACACCTGGCAAACAAAGGCTACTGTACCAAATATTAACATTGATTTTCACAGGTGTTCAAATACTTATTTGCAGTGCTCCTCCTAGGGGGGCACTGCAAATAAGGATGGATGGATGATTTCTGGATTTTTTTTTTTTTTTTTAGATTATGTCTCTCACAGTGGACATGCACCTAAGATGAAAATTTCAGACCCCTCCATGATTTCTAAGTGGGAGAACTTGCAAAATCGCAGCGTGTTCAAAGACTTATTTTCCTCACTGTAAACTGGACGTCTGCAATTTTATCATTTGCTACTGGACTGTCGTCGAGACAGGTTCTACATATTCCATTACATTTATTCATATGTCTTCTGTACACATTTTGTCATACCCAAGGGATCCAGAGGAGGTGGTGCATCCAGTCAAACCTCAGACGCTGGCTGTTAGAGGTGACATAGTGGTAGCAGAGCTCAATTCTTGCTAGCATTTCAGCACAAGTGTCAGAGGTTTTAATCCTGTTGAAAATTTATGCAAGACCACAATGAACATCAGCATTGCACTACTGACATCGACTGAATTAGCTCCTCCGGAGTCTGGCGGACCTTGGCGCCTGTCAACATTAATCGCATTTTCACTCTCCTTCAGAATGTGAATGCAACAGAAGCCTTTATGTCATATTTCTATAAGTGATTCCACGTTTATATGCAAGCAGTGTTTAAGTACTCTCTTTAATGTTCACAACATACACTCAGAAAAGTCTGTTGGGTTTATATGGTTTAAATATGTACACTGGTTGCACATGGTCAGAATGTGTCCATATAACATAAGCTCTGATCTGAACATGTGCAAACGATGTAAATATATCAGTCCTGTTTCAAGGAAACACACACACACACACACACACACACACACACACACACACACACACACACACACACACACACACACACACACACACACACACACACACACACACACACAATGAAGTTGGGACGTTGGGTAAAATGTAATTAAAAACAGAATACAATTATTTACAAATCCTCTTCAACCTATATTCAATTGAATACACCACAAAGACAAGATATTTAATGTTCCAACTGATAAACTTTATTGTTTTTGTGAAAAAATCTGCTCATTTTGAAATGGATGCCTGCAACACGGTTCAAAAAAGCTGGGACAGTGGTATGTTTACCACTGTGTTACATCATCTTTTCTTCTAACAACACTCAAGAAGTGTTTGGGAAGTTTCTGTGAAGGCTCTCAGTTGTCCAGGTGGTTTCCATAGTAGAGAAGCTTGAATGTTCGACTGTGCTGGGTTGCTTGACAAGAGGACGTTTTGCTTCAAATCGCAGAAGCTTCCTCAGCTAAAATTCTTGCTCTGGTAGTCTGACTTCTGTCTTGACTCTTGTAGAGAAGAATAAACAGAAGTCACAAAAGCTGGAGTTTTAAACCTAACCAGACCCCCTATTGTTTAGTCACTAACCTATAGCAGTCTGCCTCTCAGAAGGAGGGGTCTGGTTAGGTTTAAACTCGGTCTGGGATTCCATGCAAGATCTCACTTTGTGGGGTAAGGATGATCCTGAGAAAGCTCAGAACTACACAGGAGGACCTGGTCAATGACCTGAAGACAGCTGGGACAACAGTCACAAAGATTACATTAGTAACACATGATGCTGTCATGGTTTAAAATCCTGCAGGGCAGCAAGGTCCCCCTGCTCAAGCCAGCACATGTCCAGGCCCGTTTGAAGTTCACCTCCCATGCCTCCATCTGGATGATCCAGAGGAGGCATGGGAGAAGGTCATGTAGTCATATGAGACCACAATAGAGCTTTTTGGAATCAACTCCACTTACCATGTTTAGAGGATAAGAACAACCCCAAGAAAACCATCCCAACTGTGAAGGATGGGGGTGGAAAAAATCTCTGCTCTTCTTGTCCTTCTCTGAATTTGCTGTGTTTTCTTCAAACACAACTCAGTTATTCTGCTCGCACTCCATGAAAAGTTACTTGTTGCGACTCCAACATATCTACAATAAACGACTGACCCTGTCGTGTCTGGTATTTTCTCACATTCAGCGCCTGCTGTGGTGCCGTCTGACACCACATCACAACGCTGGTGAGAGCGTGACACAGACGACACACAGAGATGAGTCTGAGTGACACTTAATGAGATCCAGCGAACACCAAACATGAGTCACAAGTGCCAAAATGGCAGTGCTGCTCTGTGGTTGCCCGCGGTTACTGCGGGGTTGCTAACTGAAACACACACAGAGAGCTATTCTTCAGTTGCACCCTGCAGCAAACATGAAGACGAGCCGCAGTTTGCACACCAGCACGTGCACGACTGCCACACAAAGACACCAAATAATCTGACGTAGTAATCTGACAGGAGGTGTGTCATTAAAGCTTAGTGGAGTCTTTCAGGTAAGTGTTCCGGCGCCTGAGGCGCATGCACACATGTCGCACCTGTATAAATGTGGTTTACATGGATTCGATGAATAATACTTTATCGTTCCAGGAATACTTTATTGGGCGACCCTGGGAAGCACTCCCAGCTGGTTCCAGGACTTCACCGCATTGGGTGTGTCATGCCTTCAGTGCTGGAAGCCAGAGCGAGTGTGTAAACATTATATGATGCTTCCCTCTTCTGGAAACTCTCAGTTATCACACATTCATTCAAAGAAAACAGCACAATCATAAGAAATACTTCAATACGCTGTAGCACCACATTTCTAATTCCGTATTTATTTCCTGTCACTTAGTGGCCAGTGACTATGCTCATGTGATGATATACTGCGACAGCTGGTATCAGCTCCCCTTTAAACAATGATGAGCTTCATTTTCCACGTAAAGGATGATGCTCTGACATAACTTAATAGGCAGGGTTTGGAGGGTTACTTTAAAAATGTATTCTGATACAGTTACTAGTTACCTGTTGAAAAATGTAATCAGTAATGTAATCCAAGTACCATAATATTAAAGTAATGTAATTTGATTACTTTCAATTACTTCTGGATTACTCCAATATCAAATATGCTAATACAGACAAAAGAAACTAAATATAAATAGTCTTGACCACATAGTACAGTTTATTAAGCAAAAATAAAACTGTTTCTTTTACATGGCACGCTCTGTTTTACTTCACATTATGAATTAAGAGCGCCACAATATTGTTTTAAACACACCCAGTGTTCACCTGCTAAATTTTCAACAAAAAATGCCAAACAAATGAAGGATAATGAAAACTCAGGTGTGTGCGGATGAATTTGTAATTAAAAATGGCAGAACAATATACAAAACAAAAAAAAGTCTACTACTTGTTCAGTAAATTCGCACCATGTTTAACATTTCAGTCCACTTACTGAACTTTCAAAATAAGAACAACAGCATAATGAAAACCATTAAGTAAATCCTGTCAGTAAGGAGGCGTGATCGACATTTTAATTCCGGGGAAATTAGTGATTTGCGTGCCTAGAAGTTCAAGAAACAGGTGGAATATGCCGGAAAGCTGCGCATGTTGGCAAAGCCACAAATGGAGGAACAAGGGAGACAATATTTCCTTCCATAAGTAAGTGGTTTTGGTTCTTCTTGTCACTTTGTCTGTGATATTTGGATGATAAACAGCTGTATGTCTCCCGCCGTGTCGCCCGATGACACGGACCATTAACTCTTCACTTATGTCTAGTTGATATTTTCCACTGCTAGACCGATGTCTAGTTAAATACTTGTCATTAGTGATTAAAATTGTTCGACAAGACTGGAGATTTTTTTTTAATTTGCACCTTAAAATAATGAGATTATAATGACCCGCGCTGTGCCGCTCACAGTCACACCCACACATAGACATGTGTACACACACCACTGACTTCATGAATGAAACTCAGTCAATAAAGGATAATTGTGTAAAAATATAATATGTATATAAATGTATTGTAACGGTTTTAGGAGCTGTGTTGAACAGCTGCAGCAGGACGCCTCAGCTCAGCAGCTGGAACAGCGCAGATCCGTGTCACTTTCAACACTAATATTTGCGAATGTGTGTGTGTGTCCGAGTAAGTTTAATACTTTTGTGACGTAATTTAATGTAATTTAATTTTACTGGCTCAATATCCAGGTCAAAATGGCATTTTAACACGTATTTTGCGAGCATTTTTCTGAGTGTGTTCAGCCGCGGATCTCCACTGAAAATGCATTAACATCCGGGAACTTCATCAATATTTTGCCTGGTTAGGAGACGTCATGTTGATGTCCATGAAGGGAGAAAAAAAATTATATACAGATAATATCATAAAATGCATTAAAATTGTAATCCTGCGAGGTAATCCCCATTTTTACTAAATATACTTGTAATCTGAATAGCGGAATACAGTTACCTTTTTTTTGTATTCTAATTACATAACGCCATTACATGTATTCCGTTACTCTCCAAGCCTGTTAATAGGTTTATATAAATGGAAACAGAACAATGACAGAGGTGCAAATACTGAACTAAAGTTAAATTCCTTCAGCTTCTCCCACTGGGGGTCACCACAGCAGATCCAAGACTGGCAGATTTTACACTGGATGCTCAACTCCACGTTGCATGGAGAGTAAGCTGACAGAAGGTTTTTTGATCTAGAAGCAAGCACCACTAAATGCTTGGCCATCACACTGCTCATGCAAATACTTAACTATTGTTACAAAATTTAACTACAATAATTCAACTGGTATTTTCACCAAATTTAAAACCAAATTTAAATGTAATTAGTTCATTATAGGTGCATTTAAAAAATAAATAATCAGAATACCATAAAAAAGGCTTTTTAATGTTAGTAAATTCAGAAAGTGAATTTTAATATATTCTAAACTCAATATATATAAGCTAAAATGTCTCAAGTATTTTTATTTTGGATAATAGCCCTATACCTTTCTGTGTGCAGTTTGCATGTTCTCCCCATGTTTGTGTGGGTTCCCTCCGGGTGCTCCAGCTTCCTCCCACATCCAAAGACACCCAGGTTAGGTGGACTGGAAAACTTTAAATTGTCCATAGGTGTGCGTGTGGGTGTGAATGTTTTTCTTTGTCTATAGGTGGCCCTGCAACAGACTGGCGTCCTGTCCAGGGTGAACCCCACCTCACACTCTATAACTGCTGGGATAGGCTCAGGCCCCTGTGACCCTTAAGTGGAGTAAGCAGGTACAGAAAATGAATGAATGAATGAACAAATAAATAAATTTTGAAAATATACAAAATACAGCTCCAAAAAAAAAGGACAAAAAAGTATCTCAAAATAACTCATCTTCTGGACAAATGTCAATTCAGTAATCTTTTACATGATTACAGTTGTGTACTGAACCAGACTGACACCAGAAATATACACCAGATTCATGGTATTTATACTGCATAAATAGTAAGTTATGCAAAGTTTAAATGAAATATCTAATATTTTGAGTTAACCCACATGCACGCACGCACGCACGCACACACACACACACACAAAACCCCTCTTTTTTTGGAGCTGTCGACCATAATGATAAAAATTTTAAAAAAGAATAAAAAAATGCTTGAAACATTTGTTTATGTGCAATGACTCTGGAATACTTTTTTTTCACCTTATAAAATAACTGACAAAAATATTGAACTTTTTCACAATATTTCAGTTTTTGAAGATGCATCTGTGTGCCCTCACAAGAGCAGATAGAAAATAACTAAAGATTTGTGAATGAAACCCCCTGGTCTAGTACTCAGTCTTTTGTGATGAAACACTGAAATTAACAAACCAGTCAGACTCCGTATATCTATGTGACAAATATGATGTGTTTAAAAAGTGACCAAAGTCAAATTATCTTCCACTGAAGATGTTTGGACCAGAATTATTCCCTTCATGAATATCTGCACATGATGTGTTGTTTCCATTGTGTGAAGCTTCATTGAAACTGACCAAACTGTTTTGGAAGACTTGCACAGATTCCTAAATACCACCTAAATAAGTATGTGTATGCAGGGGGGAGTGAAGTAATTTGTGTCTTTAGTTGCAGGAGAATGAACAGCTACCAGTAATCTCTTGTCTCACTCAGACTTTCTCATCCTCTAATCTCTAGGTTTCACACCCACATCCACTAACACAGTTACTTGTCAGTGAAGTAGGTCAGAGTGTGGAAGAGATGAATAAAAGCCTGAATAAAAGGATGGAGAGAGGAGTGGATGTAGTGAAGTGAGTGAATGGCTCAATGGAGGAGAGAAGAAGATGTAAAGAGGTCAGGGAAGCGCAGACTGGCTGCTCTCCAACACGGGCTGAGAAAAACGGATCTTGTAGCCTTTTAATTGACTCTCTTTGCAGGTGATGATAGTCTGAAGATGCCTGAGGAGCTTCATCTTCTGGAAGCACTCATTAGTGTGTCACGGACCTGATTTGGGGACACTGTCTCACCACAAGAATCAAAATGAATCATTCTCGTGTTAGCGTCAACTTATTATATGTTGTTTCACTGCTCTCTAGTGATTCTCCTCTGATTATTTTTTCTTGTGCTTTTACTCTGACATCTCCTCTGTATTTTCTTTGTCTACGTTTAGTTCCTGTCCAGTTTTTTTCCCCGAGCGCACTTGTCTGTCCACCTCCGTGTTTGTCAGCTTTTATCATCACTCATAATGTGTTCCTACCTTGCCAGATTGTCTCGTTTCATGCTTGCTCTTTCACGTTATTTCTCTGTGCTTGCATTGGTGCTACTGTGGGCTTCCTGAGCCTTGCCTGCCATTTCTGGATTTGGTCACCTGGTATGGCAGATCTCTGTGTATTGAACTTCTGCTTGTGTGACAGAGGCCAGCAGGAGTCGCTGTGCATGTCGTCTTCAATAGGCTTCACTCCCCTGACAGCCAAAAAGGATACTCTGGCCTGAATGGCCACACCCTGGGTTTTAGCCGAATGGTCAGAGCATCCACCTCCCACACCAGAGATTGCGAGTTTGCGCCCTGAGTGGAGCAAGTGGGAGGAGTTAATCACAACACACAATGCAAAAACGAGACTGGGGTTGGCAGTTGAGCCATATCCATTTTTTTCTGAAGTTGCATAGCACAATTCGGATTTAAGCTGGATTGTTGATCCTCGGTGTGGAAGACCCCAGTGGCCTGTGAAGAGCAAGGGGACACCTGATGGCTACTTTCAAGAGCTGGAGCTGGACCGGTTGTGTGCCTGGGTCTTTGCCGGCAATGTATGACATGACTGCATACTCTGAGATGTGACATGATGTGAGTGCTTAAGTCACACTGGTGTGAATCGGTGTCACATCTATACTAGCACCACCTTCAACCATGTTTGTGTGATTTTCCTGCAGTAGTGTTGAATGTTAAGTGAGTACTAGGTTTGTACAATACCCTCAAAGATTTTTTTTTTCACCTCACAATATCAGACTGTGCCAACTGCAGTAATGACTGCTAATCATGGAGTGGTTAATCATGTGCCATTTTCATTTATTTCATTTTCCTTCATTTATATAGCGCCAAATCACAACAAGGTTCCCTCAAGGCGCGTCACACAAGCAAGGTCTAACCTTACCAACCCACAGAGCAACAGTGGTAAGGAAAAACTCCCTCTGAGGATAAACCTCAAGCAGACCAGACTCAAAGCGGTGACCCTCTGCTTGGACCATGTTACAGACACAAATTACAAAACAATTCACAAAAGGAATATACAGGAAATGTTGCCGGTGCACAGTACAGTTTCTGGAACAGACACCACACCCATCTGTGGATGGAGCTGCACCTCAAACAGAGAGAAAAGAAAAAAAAAAAAATGTCAGTCTTGACTCAGGACTTTCTCAAGACCTCAAGGGGAAATCCCAAATTTTTCAATCTGGGTCTTATTTTTACATTTGCCAAGGATATAATAAAATCATTGCCATTAATGCCATGGAAGACGCCATTAAATTTTCGAGGTGATCCGGATCCAGATTCTGGATCAAGATTTCACTTTATATAGGCTTTGAAGGATTGTGTAAAAAACAAAAAAGACTACTTCACAGATTCTCACCAAATTTGCACCACAGATAGATGTTGGGGCATATAAGACTCCACCAAATTTTGGAGGTGATCTGGATCTGGATCCCGATTCTGGCTTAGGATTTCACTTTATAGGCTTTTAAGGATCACGTCAAAACTACTTCACGGATTCTCACCAAATTTGCACCACAGATAGATATTAGACCATGGAAGACCCATTTGGTGAATTAAATATCACATTGCAACATCTTGATCAGTCAGACCATTCTGGATCAGTATCCAATTATTGCATTGTTTTGTGAAATCCGGATCCAGTTGAAGTCCGGGTCATGATGTGAATCACGTCTTTTATTTTGAGTCCTCATCAACCCTTGGCAAAATCTAAGATTGCTCTTGTTTTAAATGTTTCTGGGTTCAACTTTTCACTTGAGACAAAACGAATTATCACTGGTCCAGTACTGAGTTTGAATGCTAATCACAGGCTGAGCTGAGCCGCCATACAATGTCACGCTGAGGAGAAAGCTGCAACCCACAAAATAAACTACTTTTTCTCACCACCAAATCAGAGAAAACTCCATTCCAAGTGTCTGGTAGCATGAAGAGGATCCCTACGGATGACCACTTATACACAGACGGCTGCAAAACTACATTTTATAAGTTTGTCATTCTATTATTTGAAAACCTTGTTGAGCAAGGACTTTGTCTGCACACTTTGGTGAATTTTAACATCTCTGTTTTGTTGGCATGGACGTGTTAAGATGTCAGATGAGGACAGGCTCTGAAAGTTCGTGTGTGCATGTGTGTCTGTGTGCCAATTTGTCTTGTTACCAGTTTAAGCTGCCAATGTAATCACCATGAAAAGCCTGGAAATGAACTCTGTAACCTTCACCACCCGTCACTCCCCTTTTTTCTTTGTTTCCTTTCTTGCATTTATAGTCACACTGAAGTGAATAATCTCTTTTTTAGTTCTGATTCTGTTTGAGCTGTCCTGCTATCCATCCATTTATTTCAAATATATGCTTTTAAGAAATGCTGTCATTCTTTATGCCTATGTTCACTCCACACATGTTAGTGTATGATCACCAAACGTGTTTGAACCTCAGACAGACAAATGTTGGTGTGCTGTGATGTGTGGATTTTTTTTCCCTGATCATTTATTCAAAGCAGTTCTTCGAAGTGAAATAATGGGATTTTGCACACAGACCTTTCGATGACATCTTGGCCACTCCAGCATGTGTGCTGCTCAACCTCCATCTCACTTTCACATAACATCTCTGGCAGCTCCGAGAAGAACCACTGGTACCGCTGAATGGAGCCCTGAAACTCCCTGAGAGAAATGAGGAAAAAAGTTCTAAGAAAGTGTTTATTTCTTATCATCTGAATTTAATTATACTGTGAATCTTATTTGTTACTTGATAAGTTAGTGTACATAATCTCAGGTTTTATTTCCTCAGTCAGGGGTTTTAATATTATTCTTTAATGGGGCAGTAAACAATTTTTCTGCCACTAGATGTCACAATAGTTTCATTGTTCAGGACCAAAACAAACCTTCCCTCCTTGGCCACTCCTCATCCCTCCCTCTTCCACACGGAGTAGAAGGAAAGCAAGTTGGAGCTTTTTGACAGGTCTAACTGCTCTCTATGTGGAAAAAAAAAACCCCAGGCGTATGCACATTCTAGTTTGATCACAATTTTGGTCAGAGACATTTTTAGTCTTAAAATGTGGCTTTTGGATTCATTTCTGGAAAGTCACTACCTACCACCATCTTGAAAAAAAAAAAAAAAATCAACAATTTTGCAGTGAGTAGCAAATACCACTGACACATTATAAACCCAGGTAAGAGCAATAGTTTCACAGGGTGGGACTCACATGCACTAAACATGCACACACAGGAATCTCACCCACGAGAAGAAGGAAGAGAAAAGGAGCATTTTCATTGTCATTTCTCTCAAAAATTCTTGAAAGGGTAGTTGTAAAACAGCTAACTGATCATCTGCAGAGGAATGGTCTATTTGAAGAGTTTCAGTCAGGTTTTAGAATTCATCATAGTACAGAAACAGCATTAGTGAAGGTTACAAATGATCTTCTTATGGCCTCGGACAGTGGACTCATCTCTGTGCTTGTTCTGTTAGACCTCAGTGCTGCTTTTGATACTGTTGACCATAAAATTTTATTACAGAGATTAGAGCATGCCATAGGTATTAAAGGCACTGCGCTGCGGTGGTTTGAATCATATTTGTCTAATAGATTACAATTTGTTCATGTAAATGGGGAATCTTCTTCACCGACTAAAGTTAATTATGGAGTTCCACAAGGTTCTGTGCTAGGACCAATTTTATTCACTTTATACATGCTTCCATTAGGCAGTATTATTAGACGGTATTGCTTAAATTTTCATTGTTACGCAGATGATACCCAGCTTTATCTATCCATGAAGCCAGAGGACACACACCAATTAGCTAAACTGCAGGATTGTCTTACAGACATAAAGACATGGATGACCTCTAATTTCCTGCTTTTAAACTCAGATAAAACTGAAGTTATTGTACTTGGCCCCACAAATCTTAGAAACATGGTGTCTAACCAGATCCTTACTCTGGATGGCATTACCCTGACCTCTAGTAATACTGTGAGAAATCTTGGAGTCATTTTTGATCAGGATATGTCATTCAAAGCGCATATTAAACAAATATGTAGGACTGCTTTTTTGCATTTACGCAATATCTCTAAAATCAGAAAGGTCTTGTCTCAGAGTGATGCTGAAAAACTAATTCATGCATTTATTTCCTCTAGGCTGGACTATTGTAATTCATTATTATCAGGTTGTCCTAAAAGTTCCCTAAAAAGCCTTCAGTTAATTCAAAATGCTGCAGCTAGAGTACTGACGGGGACTAGAAGGAGAGAGCATATCTCACCCATATTGGCCTCTCTTCATTGGCTTCCTGTTAATTCTAGAATAGAATTTAAAATTCTTCTTCTTACTTATAAGGTTTTGAATAATCAGGTCCCATCTTATCTTAGGGACCTCGTAGTACCATATCACCCCAATAGAGCGCTTCGCTCTCAGACTGCAGGCTTACTTGTAGTTCCTAGGGTTTGTAAGAGTAGAATGGGAGGCAGAGCCTTCAGCTTTCAGGCTCCTCTCCTGTGGAACCAGCTCCCAATTCAGATCAGGGAGACAGACATCCTCTCTACTTTTAAGATTAGGCTTAAAACTTTCCTTTTTGCTAAAGCTTATAGTTAGGGCTGGATCAGGTGACCCTGAACCATCCCTTAGTTATGCTGCTATAGACGTAGACTGCTGGGGGGTTCCCATGATGCACTGTTTCTTTCTCTTTTTGCTCTGTATGCACCACTCTGCATTTAATCATTAGTGATTGATCTCTGCTCCCCTCCACAGCATGTCGTTTTCCTGATTCTCTCCCCTCAGCCCCAGCCAGTCCCAGCAGAAGACTGCCCCTCCCTGAGCCTGGTTCTGCTGGAGGTTTCTTCCTGTTAAAAGGGAGTTTTTCCTTCCCACTGTAGCCAAGTGCTTGCTCACAGGGGGTCGTTTTGACCGTTGGGGTTTTACATAATTATTGTATGGCCTTGCCTTACAATATAAAGCGCCTTGGGGCAACTGTTTGTTGTGATTTGGCGCTATATAAAAAAATTGATTGATTGATTGATTGATACAACGGAATTTGTTCTCTGTACTTAACAGGTCCTAATTACATTTAGATACAATCCAAACACTCGGAGCAGTGGGCAGATATAATCCAGAGACACTTCCTGGGTCAGGGACAGAGAAAAGAGCAGACCCTAAATAACCTGGATTATTGCCATCATTTGGATGCTGGCGTGAAACAATTTGTTTCCCTCCTTCAGTTTTATAGTTAAAATGGGCCCTGCATTATTTTCACTGCTCAGATTTTGCTACCGTTGCTACCTAGTGTTGCCGCAAGCTGCATTCACTTTTTTTTTTTTTTAACATCTCTTTTCTGTAATGACACACGACCACCTCGATTTCCTGCTCTTCTTCTCGGTTGTTCAGTACACGTTTCAGGCTTCATGTGTATGCTTGAATATTCATGAGGTGTTTTGCACTGACCTGGTTGAATGTGAGCAGGTAGAGGACGGGTATGAAGCAGACCCACGCAGCACAAGTCAAAATAGTATGAGATTTTTAAAGATGATTTTGTGTGCCTTCAAATGGCTTAATAGGACTCATTTGTTCGTTTGCATGATATTTTTGTCTTTTGTTCATGTGCATATTTTTAGTATGAATGCTATGAAGTGTTATATACATGAGGCCCCCGGGTCATTCAAATTGGACCAATAAATAGTTGACAAAGATGATACTTTATATAAGATATCAGTTTCTCTATGAGCGTTATAAATGAACAGAAGCGAGGTTCAGCTACACTTTAAATATCACACAATATTCAACCATATGGATTCTTTATAATGTACAATAAATAAATAAAAAGTCAATGAGTTTACCTAGACAGCTTTTTAAGGCTGCGAGACTTGTCACCTTTGGAGCCTTTAAGTGGGAATGACCTGAAGACAGAAAAATACACTTACAGTGTAAAATAAATGTCAAATGTAAAACATCTGTTCTGTCTTTGTATTTCCCAATGTCTGAATACCATCTGCACTGAAGTACGTCCAGTGCCATTTGCAAAAAGCTTTTCCCGGTGCCTGAGTTGTCCCGAAAAGGTGTGAAATGCTGAGACCCAAACACAACCTTTAACATGAGACAAGACTGCAAAGATT
Source organism: Thalassophryne amazonica (assembly GCF_902500255.1). Taxonomy (NCBI): domain Eukaryota; kingdom Metazoa; phylum Chordata; class Actinopteri; order Batrachoidiformes; family Batrachoididae; genus Thalassophryne; species Thalassophryne amazonica. Next base: position 18,805,589 of record NC_047112.1, read on the forward strand.
TCATTACGTGGATGTTACAAACCTGTGGGATTGCAGCAACAGACTTTGTTGAGCAGCAGGAAACACTGAAGGAGGTAAAGTCAAGGAAGACTTGTCTGAGGTCACTGAGGTCACAGAGGCTGAACCATTCAGAACGGTTGGAAATTCACTTGGCATCATGGGAGCGGCTGACTGGGGGCCGCACACCTTCTCCACCTGCGCATAAAACAGAAGGTAGCAGTGCATAGACACAAGGACGTAGTGAATTTCTGCAGACATTTATTGTTTTTTTCTTAATCAAACAGCTTGTGTCATGACATTCCTCATAAATGAAGTCAGAGTGGAAGTTTGCAAGCATGAGCGAGTTCAGGCAGCCAACTTGAACTGTGCTGCTATGTTCACATCACACCGCGTACATCATACATATCAGCCTCACCCTGCTGCTTCACTCACACTACAGTCATGTGGTGTTTGGATTTTAATCCATCTACAGTTGAGCTCTGACTACATTCAAAGAAGTGTATTGTTACTCTCCCTTGAGGTAATACGGCGGGGAGTGACAAGGTCAGAGCACATTCTCAAGCGTGTTGATCTCAAACTGTTGGTTTTCCACTTCTAAATATTAGTTGAGTCATATTAGTCAGGCAGAATATTTAAAGGTGATGCTGCAGCCACATAATGATGCTGATGCAGCAGCCATTTGTTTTTTTTTAAGTAAGAGGACTGAAAGGATGTTAAACATTTTCCACTTGGTTTAAAATGCATTATGCTTCAGGTGCAGGAAAGTATGAATGCATGATGTGACCCCACACAGAGAAATGACGCTGACATCTCAAACATGTAGATGTACCGTCATAGTATAAATTGGGTATTTGCACTCACAGGACAAAAGTAAAAGTCCCAATGCTTTTGTATGGTTTTCCATCTAAAAAACACCATATATAACAGATTTTGTATAATGTTTTGTCACTCACATTGGACAACATGTCCTGTCTGATCGCAATGCATTTCCATTAAAACACTTCGTATGTACTGGATAGACCAGTCTGGACATGTCCAGTAATAGGTACAAAATGAAGTTCAGTGCACAGACTCGCCAATTTGAGGAAAGCAGGTACCATAATTCCGTGATTAAAAGCCTGACCATTTCTTTTTTCAAATCGTGCTCAGACCCGGCACCTAAATGAGGCAGGTCTTTATTCAAGGCTGGTGATTATTAACAAAATGCTGCTTGTTGCCTGCACTGTAACATGGTGTTAAGTTTAACACATATTCCTGTGTGTGACGAACCAAACCGCTTTAGTTCAAAGCCCTCTACATTCACCTGCTAAACAACTGAGACCGCAAGGGTTATGATTTGTCACTTTTACGTCTTCACTCCTTCCTCTTCCATCATATTTTAAAAGTTTTTGCAGCTCTCCGCCAATTACATTTCAATCATGGATGAAATATGTTTGTCAGAAAAGTCCACAAATAAGACCAACTTCACAACACAGAGTCAGAAAAAGACGCTCAAATGACCCGCAATTCATGGGGGAAAATTGTACTGTAATTGTTGGTTTGGAGGTTGATGATTGCATAAAGAAGTGGAGCTCATTGAGGGACAAATTAATCCAGAATAAGCCGCTGTTCCTGCAGCAAACTGCATATAGGCACGATGAAGAACTTTAAAAGGGTCACGTGCATGTTGACGTCATTGCATGGCCATGGAGTTACAGAGCTGCAGAAGCATAAATCAGGCTTTAGGATTTTAAGTTACCACTCCCCAGCAGACTTAGAAAAAACTGATGTTGCCTATTTTATACATATAGCAGATTTTGTACATTTTATACATATAACATTTTGATTTTCATTTTGACTAAGCATTTCCCATTGCAGCGTTCCTCCAGCTTGTGTTGTTCGCTGTCATCTGTCACAATAGTTGATAGTGAATCCACTGTATGCACCAACAGCTGTTTTTCTACTATCAACATGAGTTACTGCACTCTAAAAAATTAACCTCTGTCTCATTGAAAAAAAGTGATGTAACAATTTGCATAGATTTTTTTAAAGTCATTTCTGTTGTGTGGGCCGCTGAAGAGGAGGTACTGCTGGCCCACCACCAGAGGGCGCCCTGCCTGAAGTGCGGGCTTCAGGCACAGAGGGCGCAGGAGCAACCGGGAGTGACAGCTGTCACTCATCAACAAGCACCAGCTGTCACTCATTATCATCACAACCACATCTCCATAAAAGCCGGGCAGCATCTTCACCTCACTGCCGAGAAATCATCTACCAATCAGGTAAACACTCAGCCGTGATTTTGTGCCATACAACTTTCTGAACATTTGCAGGTGTACCTGTTTGACTGGTCAGCAGCTGGAAGCTGGGAGGAGACGACGTCTTCGCTCCTCGGATAAGTAGTCTTTCAGGCGCTGCACGTTTTTGTTCCTGTGTGACTGTGCTTAAGAGGTGGAGGTGTTTCCCACCCTTTCTGTTTGCTGGGTGTTCATGCACCCACCATCACCTGTCTGTTCTTCCTGCCAGCAGTACCCGATCTGACAGCCGAAGGCAGTGGCCACCTGGGGACCCAGCGCTTGGTGGCTCCGGGGTGCTTCAGATCCGATGGCAGTGGAAAGCATGTGGGATCCGGCTCTTTTCTGGACGGGCGTCTTCTATCCTCGAGCCTGCCCACACGTCACCATGACTTACTGACTGTTGATCTCAACTGTGTTGTCTGTTGCTGTTGTGCACATTCACAACATTAAATTGTTATATTTTGGCTTATTCCATTGTCCGTTCATTTGCGCCCCCTGTTGTGGGTCCGTGTCCCTACACTTTCACAACAATTTCAGCTTAACTAAAGTTAGAAAATCTATGCAAATTGTTACATCAATTTTTCTCGTTGAGACAGCAGTTCCTTTTTTGTGTTTAGTTTTGGAAATATGTCCATTGAAAAAAAGCTTGATCAAATAACAAATGACGCTGTATTTACATTTTAGCAAAGACGGGTAGTGCCTTCGTGTGTGTTTGTTTACCTCTCAGGAATCTACACTACAAAGTCCACAATGTTCTCTCAAAGTTGGATAGCGACTCTGTTTCAATATCTGACAGTGTGTGCATGCATGCATGTGCCCGTGCGTCGTCTGTTTGTCCAGAGATTAGCCACAGAAACTTTCTCATCACACGCTGCATTATGGGTATCGGTTGTCCCGCCAACCACAGTCTTTGTCTGGCACTGGATCTGCATTCACACTCACATACACAGTCTCTCACATACAGACGGAGGAGAACCTCAGATACTCTGAAGAATGAGTCCTGTTTTTAGCCCATCTTAGTACAAGGCTTTTGTGAGGAGGTCCAAATGCCAGGCTGAAAGAAAACCCACAACCTTCTTCACTTTGTGTCCAAAATTCAAATAACTATTACTGGGGATATGAGAGAAGATGCTGAAGTCCAGGTCTGGAAGTATGTAGTGGTGCCGCATGCTGCTGCATCCACCAGAATATGGAACCACCTTGAGTCCTGGCAACCACCCAGGCAGACAACCAGTCCATCCTCACCTCTCAGTACTAACCATTATCCACAGACAGGTGAAACATGGGCATCCCCTTGGATCTCTCCAGCTACTGGGGTCCTCAACAATGAGGCACCATCATGGCTGACTTTCCCTGACAATGCAACATGAAGCCATCCTGCACTGCTTACTATGGCTGTGATCCGCGGTCCATGCAGCTGAGCGTGCAGTATGGCATCATTCACGTGGTTCCGGACTGCTAGCAGAGCTAACTCCATGCTGGCGTGGCTGCTGCTTGTTGCTAGGGTGGCGGCCAACCGTTGAAGTAATTCCACCAAGCTTCCCCAGGGGACAGCGAGCTCTGACACGCTCACCTAGAACAACAGAACGATGTCAAAAAGAAAAATAGGAAAGGACATTCCAACTGGGATAAGAGGAGAAGGAGGGAGAGAAAACGGTGAGGCAGATGGGGGAAGGAGGAAGACTGAAGATAAACAGCAAGGATTTACTACATTTTCAATGTTTGTCAAAAAGCATTAATTTTGCTACATGCCTACTGCATAGATTATCTATGAGGACAGTTTAGAGTTTATACCTCCATTAGCCTCAAAACACATCACAGTGCCTTCATCCACATATGAACCAAAACCTGATGGTGTCTGTTCCAGAAGGAGCTCAACCATTTCACCAACAGCTATGAAAAACAATTCCTAAATGTTTGATTTATTCAGCCAAACATTAAAGAAACAAATGCTTTTAAAATAAACATAAGTAAGCTAGGTAACACTGTTGAAATGTTTTGCCGGTGTTGTAATCTTCGTGTCTTAGGCATCAGTATCGAATGGATGGATGTATAAATGGATTGCATTTATATAGCGCTTTTCTATCTGCATCAGATGCTCAAAGCACTTTACACACTAATGCCTCACACAAGGGCGTAGGTTTGGTCTCAGCTTTGGTAGGGACAATACCACACCCCCCCCCGGCCCCCCTGCTCACCACCATCACCCCCTAACCCACTCATACCATTAGACGCACAAGTACAGCATAATACATAACATATGACGACATAATGCTGAATAATTTAACACTTTATTTACAATATTAAGTGTGTAGGCAAACAAACAAATAGCTTAAATAACAAAATTGCACCCAAAACCACAAATCTATTCTATAGGCCTACACCTGAGAGAACAAGACAACAAAAAAAAAATACTTGTGGAGCTAACAAAAAAAAAAAAAGTTTTTGCAAACAAGATGTATAATCTATTCTCTTCATCAATAATGCAGTTGTAGGTATCTGGCAACCTAATTTGCCAAAAAAAAAAGAAAAAGGGATTTCCAATGATATATATGGTGTATTACGGTAAACGTAAGCCTGTGATGTCATAACGCAGAGGAAAAACACGGAAGTTTCACACTAGTGCGCCGCTGATTCTCATTACCGTAAGTTCTCATGTAAGCCCTCACTCTGAAAAATTTCAACACTGACAACAAGCCAAGAACCCGTGCTTTCCAACAGTGTGCTATATGTTGCATATATTACAGTAAAGTGCGTTCGGTGACTTTTGAAACGAGGGAAAAGTATGAAAAAGAGCGCAAAAGTGACAGAAAAGTACATAGACAGACAGCAAACATAAATGTAGTATTTTTAGTGTCATTTGTGAAGGTGTGTGCAGTTTATTTTAAGTGTGGTGCACAGCATTGTTCGCAACCCCTCCCCCCCGCCCTTCTTGTTTTTCTGCACCGGAGCAGTGTTGCCAGATATGAAATATGAAACTATCGTACCAAAACCTCAAAATTATCGTATTTTGGGAGAAATTATCGTACACAAACAAAACGCATACAACGTAGCTATTTTAGCGGTTTTTTTTTTTAATTTACAAAGAATTTTATGTCACATTTTTAAACAGTAATTATAGTAATGGGGAAACTATGGCACAAAAAGAACGCAAATGCACAAGCAAGACTGTGAAGTAACACAAACGTGTTAATTACCAGACTAGAAAGAGTCGAATTCAACCTCGAGGTGGCTGTCGTCATCCGATGCCACTTGTGCAGATTTTGTTGAACACAGAAAAAATGTTGACACCTCCATAAGGAACTTTAACTTTTTTTTTTATTTTTCTTGTATATCTCTTTGCTCTTGTGTTTTGTTCGTTTGTTAATGCATTTGTTGAAATACAGTTTCGAGAAAAAAAAAAAAAAGATGTTGGTTGGGGAATCTTCCTGTCCTGTCCTGCAGGGATTGGATGGGACTCATTACTTTGTATGGGGGAGGGGGCGGGCTTTCAAATGACTGTCCCGGCAGCCCAAAGCCTGCAGCAGCCCTGTGTGTGGTGTGTCTTTGATGCCGCCTGAGTGCAACGCCTGCAAAATGATTCTTGGGTGTCAGAGAGAGATGTGTGTTTGGGCAACCAACTGAAATTATCGTACATATTTGGGTTTTTTCCCATTATAGATCGTACATCGTACAGATGGCAAAACTATCGTACAAATACGATAATTATCGTACATCTGGCAACACTGCACCGGAGCCACCCATCCTCTGCGCTCCGGGACCTCCCACTTTACAAATGAAGCGCTGCCTGCCACGAGATGCGCTTTGTTTACGTCCATGTGAGAAGAACGTGAGCCAATGAAATTGCAACATGGTAACTCTGTCATTCTGGCACGTCGAAAACACAAAACGTGACGACTAAAATTATAGTATCGAGTTCGCAAAAAAATAGTGAATGATTTTGTTATATAAACAAAAATGCTAAATATTAGTAGGGACTATTTTGCCATCCCAAAATATTGGTTGTGACTTGTCCCTATGGTCCATATGCAAACCTACGCCCCTGGCCTCACAGTCACCCTGATGCGAGGGTGCTGCCATACAAGGTACTCACTACACACCGAGAGCAACTTGGGGATTAAGGACCTTGCCCAAAGGCCCTTAGTGATTTTCCAGTCAGGCTGGGATTTGAACCGAGGATCCTCTGGTCTCAAGCCCAACACTTAACCACGAGACCATCACCTCCCCTAATGTATGGATGGATGGATGGATGGACAGACAAATGATAAACCAATGGATGGATTGACGAGTGATGGAAAAATGGGAAAACTGATGGATGAGGAATGAACAAATGGATGGAGTGATAGAGTTATGAAAATGGGAAAATGCCTAAACTACATACAGTAGTGTTCAGAATAATAGTAGTGCTATGTGACTAAAAAGATTAATCCAGGTTTTGAGTATATTTCTTATTGTTACATGGGAAACAAGGTACCAGTAGATTCAGTAGATTCTCACAAATCCAACAAGACCAAGCATTCATGATACACACACTCTTAAGGCTATGAAATTGGGCTATTAGTAAAAAAAAAGTAGAAAAGGGGGTGTTCACAATAATAGTAGTGTGGCATTCAGTCAGTGAGTTCGTCAATTTTGTAGAACAAACAGGTGTGAATCAGGTGTCCCTATTTAAGGATGAAGCCAGCACCTGTTGAACATGCCAGAAGAACAGCGTAGTTTGATTAAAAAGTTCATTGGAGAGGGGAAAACTTATACGCAGGTGCAAAAAAATTATAGGCTGTTCATCTACAATGATCTCCAATGCTTTAAAATGGACAAAAAAAAAAAAAAACACGCATGGAAGAAAATGGAAAACAACCATCAAAATGGATAGAAGAATAACCAGAATGGCAAAGGCTCACCCATTGATTAGCTCCAGGATGATCAAAGACATTCTGGAGTTACCTGTAAGTGCTGTGACAGTTAGAAGATGCCTGTGTGAAGCTAATTTATTTGCAAGAATCCCCCGCAGAGTCCCTCTGTTAAATAAAAGACATGTGCAGAAGAGGTTACAATTTGCCAGAGAACACATCAACTGGCCTAAAGAGAAATGGAGGAATATTTTGTGGACTGACGAGAGTAAAATTGTTCTTTTTGGGTCCAAGGGCCGCAGACAGTTTGTGAGACGACCCCCAAACTCTGAATTCAAGCCACAGTTCACAGTGAAGACAGTGAAGCATGGTGGTGCAAGCATCATGATATGGGCATGTTTCTCCTACTATAGTGTTGGGCCTATATATCGCATACCAGGTATCATGGATCAGTTTGGATATGTCAAAATACTTGAAGAGGTCATGTTGCCTTATGCTGAAGAGGACATGCCCTTGAAATGGGTGTTTCAACAAGACAATGACCCCAAGCACACTAGTAAATGAGGAAAAACTTGGTTCCAAACCAACAAAATTAATGCCTCGCAGATGTGAATAAATCATGAAAAACTGTGGTCATACAACTAAATACTAGTTTAGTGATTCACAGGATTGCTAAAAAAGCAGTTTGAACATAATAGTTATGAGTTTGTAGCGTCAACAGCAGATGCTACTACGTATTATTGTGAACACCCCCTTTTTCTACTTTTTTTTTTTTACTAATAGCCCAATTTCATAGTCTTAAGAGTGTGCATATCATGAATGCTTGGTCTTGTTGGATTTGTGAGAATCTACTGAATCTACTGGTACCTTGTTTCCCATGTAACAATAAGAAATATACTCAAAACCTGGATTAATCTTTTTAGTCACATAGCACTACTATTATTCTGAACACTATATGATTGTTGAGCTGCAATCTTTCTACTAGGGATTGCACAATATGATACCAATATTGCAACTTTCAGTATCTGCAGATACTGATACCAATCCAGTACTGTTTTCCCTGTCTTAAAACAACTAATCTGCTAATAAATTCATTTGTCTGTATGTACTAAGCCATCAAACAAAACATCAACTTGAACTTTGGAACAAATATTGTAGCCCCGTAAGGAAAAATATGAGTCCACAACATGACTCTGATGTGCAGTGCTCTTATCGGATGGTTTATTTATTTTTATGTATTTTAAATTTCCGATATCTGGCCAAATAATTTTAATCAATATCAAAATAATACCAATCCAAAATATTGAATCAGAGCATCCCTAATTTCTGTCACTGCATGTTATGACAATTCTGTGTTGTTATTTTTTTGTTTTTCATATGGTTGACACAGATGTTCATCCCATTAAGTCTGATCTGCTTGAGGTTTCTTCTTACAGTCAAAAATGCCTGAGTGAGTTTTCTTTACAGCTGTCACCAGTGTGCTTGCACATGGTGTATGTAAGATTTAAACCTTGCTTGTGTGTCATGTATTGAGGTGACTTGTGCTGTGATTTGGCGCTGAATAAAAAGATTGAACTGTGGTGATTAGCAGTCCTGCCTTAATGCCACTACAATAGTATTGCTCAATCAATCAACAACTTTATTAATCCCACAAGGGGCAATTTCATTTGAGTAGTCCATTTAAAAAAAAACCCACACACAACAACATAACATCATAACATATAACAACAATAAAACTAATAAAAACAAATAAAAACAGACTTAAGGAGTTAAAATGAATAGCAAGAAAAAATAAATAAACAAAAACATGGCAGACCTATGGAGCATTTAAAAGTTGAATCGCCGAAGGGATAAACAACTTTAAAAACCAGTTGGATCGACACACTGGGGAAACATAACGGTGTCCTGAAGGAAACAGAGAAAACTCTCGTAAAAGAACATGACCTGACAATGACAAGATGCTTTCAGCCTTCCGGAGGATCTGTTGATTACAGAAAGAGTGTTTTTGTTTCACTCCGATAACTTTGAACAGATTTTAACAATGCTGTGCAGGCTGTTTCTGTCTTTCACTGAGAGACTGTGAAACCAGCAGATAAAAAATTAAAACGACATTTCCCATTCAAGCAGCGGTAACCTTGGAGGTGACTAGACCTAAGATTTGGAAATGAAAGATACTTAGAAATCAGTGCATTTAATTTTCAAAATTAACAGTCTAAACTTAAAAAAAAAATTCAAAACAATAAATACACAGCTATTTAATCAGCTTAATACACACACACACACACACACACACACACACACACACACACACACACACACACACACACACACATCTTCAGTCTTTAGTCCAATTAAGGGTCGCGGGGGACTGGAGTGTATCCCAACAGTCATAGAGAGTGAGGCGGGGTACACCCTGGAGAGGATGCCAGTCTGTCACATACCTAACCTGTATGTCTTTAAATGTGGGAGGAAACCCACGCAAACACAGGGAGAACATGCAAACTCCACACAGGAAGGCCACAGGTGGGAACTGAACCCATGACCTTCTTGCTGTGAGGTAACAGTGCTATAATCATCTTAATAGTAACTTTTAATTTGCAGTATTTTTTTTTTAATTTCCATGCTGGGTCAAAACAAAGGGAGTAGACTGTATGCAAGCCCACATTGGGGGAGGTGATGGTCTAGTGGTTAACGCATTGGACTTGAGACCAGAAGATCTTTGGTTCAAATCCCAGCCTGACTGGAAAATCATTATGGGCCCTTGGGCAAGGTCTTTAATCCCCTAGTTGCCCCCAGTGTGTAGTGAGTATGGCAGCACTGTCACATTGGGGTGAATCTGAGGCATTATTTGTAAAGCACTTTGAGCCTCTTAAGCAGATGGAAAAGCGCTATATAAATGCAGTCCATTTACATCCTTCAGCTATATATATATATATATATATATATATATATATATATATATCCTTCCCACAGGGTTGTGTGGATTTGTGTCTGTGTTACTTTGGGTTTTGAGAATTTAACGGCAGAAAGTAACATTTTAATTCTTGGATTTACCAGATTTCTGTCTGTCTGCCTCATTGACAGCTGCAACTAATCTATCATCAAACCAACATCCACAAACCATCCAGCAGGTGGCAGACACATCTATGGGATATTACACAGGCAAAACAAGTTGCTTTTCTGCTTGATGTGGTGCGTCAAACATTCACCAGATGCATTACCTGTCCTGTTGATTTAGTGAGTTACAAGATGTAGCTCTGTAGATGTATTGTTTTTGAGTTATCCTATTAACAAACAGGAAGGGCTGGACTCATTCATTCACCTGTCTGTCTACTCGCTTTTCCAAAGACTAGAGAAAGCCTTAATGTCTCTTTATTTCTTCCTGCCTTTGGTCTTCTTTTCTCATCTGCTTAACTGAATAGGATAAACAAGCTAATAGTTGTTTTATATAAGCCTTTATTTGCTTCCAGGAAGCTCCTTAACAGGGTACACAGTACAATCTTCCCTTTTTGTGCTCAAATGAAGTCTCCCTATTGTGCATGAGACAAAGCTGACCAGAAAATTTGGACAAAACCCAGTAAGACAGTGGAGATGCTGCCAGTCCTCCTCACGAGGCTCTTATTTGCTGTATGACTGCAAATGTGTCTGAAACATTTTATGATATTAGGACGATCCATAAATTGTCTGTGTCTCGTTTCAGCAGAGTTGCATTAAAACAGAATAAATGCAGAATAGCTGGGACAAGTTTCTCAGCAGCATCTCCAACGACAGAATGCTGAAGAAGATAAACACCTCTCTTCCAACTCAAACAGCATTCGTTTCAATTCAATACGACTTAAAATAAGAATATTAGAAGATTCCACAAAAGTCTCTCCCAATATACTGTATATGTGCAATGGTATTCGAAATGTGCACTAAAATCTTGTTGCATCACATCCCAATTTGTGCAAGTACGTCTATACTTATTGGGACTTTTTAAAGTATCGGTGTGTCTGTGAAGTTTTCTGTTATTCTAAGTACCACTGGAGGCGTCTAATACAGCTGTGCAGTGACATGATAATAAAGGCACTGAACTAAATTGAAATTAACATAATATTCTTACTAAGTCTGTTAACGTTGTAGAATCTAAGGTGTGACGGACATGTTAATTAAGTACTCATTCAAACACTTACCAGACAGCCTCTCATAATGTTGACACACAGTCCGGTACACGGCCGTATCAATGTTAACCCTCTGCAATGGGAACAGTACTGCATCCTCACTAAGCCCCGCCCACACTCTCTGGATAACGTCGCCTTCTCAGTTGCATTCACAACCTCTCCAGCCAGCCTCAGCAGCCGGTTCAGGGCTCGGCCTATGCCCAGTGCACGCGATATGCTGTTGACCAGGAGGTGAGGGTAAGGACCAAAAGGACTGACATCGTGTCGCGTCATTCGCAAACATTCATCGTGATTGGTGGAGATGGATAAATAATGCTGGCGTGACACACGGCCGATACCAGGATTGAGCAGGCGATGGTAGACCAGTGGGAAGAGGTCATCGTAGAAACGGCGGACCGCGTTGTCCAGGGAGGACTTTGACTCTCCGGAGAGGTGCTGCTGGATGTTACTGAACAGCTGAGACACAAGAGGGCGACAGTCAGATGCCAGGGTGGAGTACGCGCTGTCGAACAGAGTGCTGGTCAGATTAGATGTGAAGGTCACAAGCGACTCGAAGTTTTCTGCAAATCAAGAGAAAATTAAAAGGGACGTGAAAAAGAAACAAAATAACTGCACAGTCACCAACAAACATCTGAAATAAATAGAAACATAGAAACACAGATGTTAAGCAAATGTTGTTAGCAGTGTGTCCAGTTTCTGGTTTGTGTAGTTTATGGCAATAAGACCAAAAGCAGTCAATCTCGAGCTGCAGCCACACATAAGCCTTTAACTTGTGGCTGCTGGAAAACGGCTGGTCTGTCAATAACAACAAAGCTAACAGTCCACAAAACCTTTGGCATTCCAATACTCCTCTATGGCCTTGAGACCAGTACCACCCATCCATCCATCCATCCATCCATTTTCTTCCACTTTATCTGGAGTCGGGTCACGGGGGCAGCAGCTCAAGCAAAGCCGCCCAGACCTCCCGATTCACACACACCTCCCCCAGCTCCTCCGGGAGAACCCCAAGGTGTTCCCAAGCCAGCCGAGAGGCGTAGTCCCTCCAGTGTGTTCTGCGTCTTCCCCGGGGCCTCCTCCCAATGGGACGTGCCCGGAACACCTCTCCAGCGAGGAGTCCAGGGGGCATCCAGAAAAGATGCCCGAGCCACCTCAACTGGCTCCTTTCGACGTGGAGGAGCAGCGGCTCGACTCCGAGCTCCTCCCGAGTGACTGAGCTCCTCACCCTATCTCTAAGGGAGCACCCAGCCACCCTGCGGAGGAAACTCATCTCGGCCGCTTGTATTCGCGATCTCGTTCTTTCGGTCATGAGCCAAATCTCATGACCATAGGTGAGGATCGGAACGTAGATCGATCGGTAAATCGAGAGCTTTCATACAGGGACCGGATAGCCCTTAACAAAGGACCCCAGACCCCGTACTCCCAGAGCACCCCCCACAGGGTGCCCCGAGGGACATGGTCGAACGCCTTCTCCAGATCCACAAAGCACATGTGGACTGGTTGGGTGAACTCCCATGAACCCTCCCATGAACCTTTTCAACCAGGAGAGACAGAATATGGTATCCCCCCCCCCCCACCTTCTGTCAAATATGTGTGTACTTGAAACATGCTATGCCAGTCTTATGTGCAAACCATGTCAGAATAGTATCTTTGTTTCTGCACGTTTGTATTTTTAGCAGCATTGACTTGTTTACAACACCTGTTTCTTGTTTGTCACATTCGGAATTTTCTGGTACTGCATTTGCCCAGATTTGAAACCAAAAATAGTTGCCTCTAGGGACTAGTGTCTACACATAAGTATCAATGGACCATATACTAATTTACTAAATTCTAAAAGTTAGAAAAGTAAATCAGAAAAGCTACCTGGGACCTCAGAAAGCCCATCTGCAATTATTGCTTGATCTCCAAAATCAGTCTATGCAAGCGAAATTATGTTCAGTATGAGTGTTGTCATTAGTGCCACTTCGAAAATTAAATTCATGATAAGTAATTTATCCTAAACTTATGATCTGTTGTTTTTTCAAACTTATGCAAAAACAAATCTTGAGAAAAAGAAATACAGTATGCGATAGTTAAAAATTATTAAGAGCCTGTTCTTTCATATTTATGAATACATTTTACCACATTGCAGTTATTTTTTTTTAAATGAAAACTCAACCTATCATTCTTTTTGAGTTCTACACATGTGGTGATACCTTATTTACACCAGGATGTTAATAAAATCAATGCTGGCTATTCTCAGAATAAAGTACTTATATCCACAGTTTCAAATTGCATAAGTCAAATGGTGTCCACTTTATGGTCTTCTCAAAACATTAAAATTACTGTTGATTCAGACATATGATTCAGACAGCTTTCGGTGACTTTTCAGTCGTGTGACTATCCGAGAAATTGTGGAAGAGGTGGGCATGTCACAACATGTCCTGTGAGACTTCAACATGGAGGCGCTTTTACTCCGCTGTTTCACCACCACTCTTTTCATGGCCAAATCTTCTGTCACAGTGGAATGTACTGAAAAAGTGCTGATGTCCACCTCTTCCGCAATTTCTCGGATAGTCACACGACGGTCCCGCAGCATTCACTTTGGAAATGATCTGGTCATTTCAGCATGTTGATGGCCGACCGGAGCGTGGCTCGCTCTCCACCGTTGTGCGGACATCTTTAAACCAGTTGTACCGCTCCTTAATATGTGTGATGCCCATAGCATCGTCACCGAAAGCTGTCTGAATCATCCAAATGGTTTCGACCTGGCTGTCGCCCAATTTCTGGCAAAATTTGATGCCGCGCTGCTCCAGTCGTTCCGTCTTTTTCCTTGAAATGGAAATCCACCGAGAGCACAGCACATGTCCTACACAAAGGCTGTTTACCAGGAAATGACGCAATCAACAGGCGTGAAAAAGTTCACGCATGCGCACGAAGGTTCAAGGTTTGCTCATGCAAGCACACGTGATTCAAATCCATCAGGTTTTTGAAAAAAATAAAAAGGTCCGATACTTTTCTAACAGACCTCGTATATTCAAGGCTCAGTCAATATATTCGTTTCCATTCAACATATATTCAAGGTTCATTCAATATTTTTTCACGTTTCCATTCAATATATTCAAGGTTCATTCAATATATTCAAGTTTCCATTCAATATATATTCAGTGTTCATTCAATATATTCAAGGTTCATTCAATATTTTTTCATGTTTCCATTCAATATATTCAAGGTTCATTCAATATGTTCAAGTTTCCATTCAATATATATTCAATGTTCATTCAATATATTCAAGGTTTGCAATGTCCATGTTCTCATTTTTCCTGTTTGGCATGCCATTACATATATATACTCAACAAAAATATAAACGCAACACTTTTGGTTTTGCTCCCATTTTGTATGAGATGAACTCAAAGATCTAAAACTTTTTCCACATACACAATATCACCATTTCCCTCAAATATTGTTCACAAACCAGTCTAAATCTGTGATAGTGAGCACTTCTCCTTTGCTGAGATAATCCATCCCACCTCACAGGTGTGCCATACCAAGATGCTGATTAGACACCATGATTAGTGCACAGGTGTGCCTTAGACTGCCCACAATAAAAGGCCACTCTGAAAGGTGCAGTTTTGTTTTATTGGGGGGGGATACCAGTCAGTATCTGGTGTGACCACCATTTGCCTCATGCAGTGCAACACATCTCCTTCGCATCATCCGTGAAGAGAACACCTCTCCAACGTGCCAAACGCCAGCGAATGTGAGCATTTGCCCACTCAAGTCGGTTACGACGACAAACTGGAGTCAGGTCGAGACCCCGATGAGGACGACGAGCATGCAGATGAGCTTCCTTGAGACGGTTTCTGACAGTTTGTGCAGAAATTCTTTGGTTATGCAAACCGATTGTTTCAGCAGCTGTCCGAGTGGCTGGTCTCAGACGATCTTGGAGGTGAACATGCTGGATGTGGAGGTCCTGGGCTGGTGTGGTTACACGTGGTCTGCGGTTGTGAGGCTGGTTGGATGTACTGCCAAATTCTCTGAAACGACTTTGGAGACGGCTTTTGGTAGAGACATGAACATTCAATACACGAGCAACAGCCCTGGTTGACGTTCCTGCTGTCAGCATGCCAACTGCACGCTCCCTCAAATCTTGCGACATCTGTGGCATTGTGCTGTGTGATAAAACTGCACCTTTCAGAGTGGCCTTTTATTGTGGGCAGTCTAAGGCACACCTGTGCACTAATCATGGTGTCTAATCAGCATCTTGGTATGGCACACCTGTGAGGTGGGATGGATTATCTCAGCAAAGGAGAAGTGCTCACTATCACAGATTTAGACTGGTTTGTGAACAATATTTGAGGGAAATGGTGATATTGTGTATGTGGAAAAAGTTTTAGATCTTTGAGTTCATCTCATACAAAATGGGAGCAAAACCAAAAGTGTTGCGTTTATATTTTTGTTGAGTGTATTTATCGAAACCTGTCATACAATTTAACGGACTCCACCAAATACAGGGCTCAGCCAATACACCATTTGTTAAAACTTCACAAAGCACATGCTTAAAATTATTCCCATTTCAAATGGAGAATATGATGGATGGCATCCCCACAAAGTGGACAAGACATGTTCCATTTCCATACATGTGCATACGGCATATCACTTTTCCTTGTTACACAGTCTGTGTCACTGACCTTGGAGTAAATTTATCCTGCTGCACATGAGCCAGAATAGCTCACAACTTAATTCATCCCAGAGCTTGTTTTCACTACCGTTATCTATAGTCAGGTGATAATGAGGGACGCATCTCATGATCCGCTGTGTTTCCTACACCTGACAGCGTCTAATAAAACAGACTGTGGGTCTGGGAGCGTGACTATGTTTGAAGTTGGCCAACTATAAAAAGGATGATGTCAATCTGATGGCATTCGGACACACAGAGGGAGAGACAACTGGGAGCAAAACCACAGAGAGGGCAAAGGACGGGAAAGACGACAGACCTGACCCCCAACTTTTATCTTTGAGAATCTAATTTTTCTCCAGCTTTCACAAAGATGATCAGTGAGCAGTTGTGTGCATTTTTGTTTGTGTATGTCTGAACAGCTTTGTCAAAAGCTGCTAAATAACACAATTCATATTTAGTCCTGAGAAATTCTGCTGACTAAGTCCTTAAGAACATGCATGTTTCTCATTCTAACAGCTGCTCACTTGAGTATAATAACAGCAACGTGTCAGTGAACTGAGATTTTGACAATCTTCGATGCCTAATCCTAAATTTCAAAATTAAGAAAATCTTTAGAGTGGAAATGGTGTAGTTCCAAACTAGAAGTATTCCATCTTGCATGGCGTGATGCCATCTCAGACTATAAGCATGCACTATTAACTACAAAGCGGACCTACTACTATGATTTGATGAATAAAACAAGCAACTCAAAGTTCTTGTTTAACACAGTGGCAATACTTCTTCATGGACAGCCACCTGTAAGTCACTCTTCCTTTTTAGCACAGGACTTCTTGGATTACTTTGAGAAGAAAATTGAAGATATTAGGTTATACATATCCCAGCACAAACTATTTCACCCACTGCCCCCTGTTATTGAGGTGGGTCCCACTGCCGGGGTAACACCTGGATTTACAGAGTTTGATGGTATCTCGTTATATGTGCTGATAAAACTTGTAATATCTACAAAGACCACAACCTGTTTATTTGATCCCACACCAGCAAAACTGTTGAAGGATTTTTGGTCTATTCTTGGGCTGACTGTGCTGGAAATTGTTAATCTATTGTTAACTTCTGGATCTGTTCCTAAATGTTTTAAATCTGCAGTGATTAAACCATTACTTAAGAAACCTAATCTAGGCTGATATCAAATATATCATTTTGCTGTAAAATTCTGGAAAACATGGTCTCACGGCAGCTTGTGGACCACCTTACCGAGAATGATCTTTTTGAGCCACTGCAATCTACTTTTAGAAAATACCACTCCACGGGGACAGCTCTTACTAAAGTGGTGAACGATCTTCTGCTTGCAATGGATTCAGACACCACTTCGGTTTTGGTGCTGTTAGATCTTAGTGCTGCATTTGATACCATAGATCATCATATTTTATTTGATAGGTTGGAGTATTAGTTTGGGATTACTGGAAGTGCCCTTGCATGGTTAACGTCATATCTATCCAGTCATTCTCACTGTGTTTTACATGATAACACTACCTCTAACCTTAGTGACATGAAATTTGGGGTTCCACAGGGATCTGTCGAGTGCCCCCTGCTTTTTCCTCTGTATATAGCACCTGTTGGGCATATACTACAGAGTTTTGGGATTGCCTTTCATTGCTACAGTGGGGTAAAATAAGTATTTAGTCAGTCCCTGATTGTGCAGGTTCTCCTACTTAGAAAGATGAGAGAGGTCTGTAATTTTCATCATAGGTACACTATGACAGACAAAATGAGGAAACAAAAATCCAGGAAATCACACTGTAGGATTTTTAAAGAATTTATTTGTAAATTATGGTGGAAAATAAGTATTTGGTCACCCACAAACAAGCAAAAGTTCTGGCTCTCACAGACCTATAACTTCTTCTTTGAGAAGCTCTTCTGTCCTCCACCTGTTACCTGTATTAATGGCACCTGTTTGAAATCATTATCTGTATAAAAGACACCTGTCCACAGCCTCAAACAGTCAGACTCCAAACTCAACCATGGCCAAGACCAAAGAGCTGTGGAAGGACACCAGGAAGAAAGTTGTAGATGTGCACCAGGCTGGGAAGAGTGAATCTACAATAGTCAAGCAGGTTGGTGTGAATAAATCAACTGTGGGAGCAATTGTAAGAAAATGGAAGACATACAAAACCATAGATAATCTCCCTCGATCTGGGGCTCCACGCAAGATATCATCCTGTGGGGTCAAAATGATCATGAGAACGGTGAACAAAAATCCCAGAACTACATGGAGGGAGCTGATGAATGACCTACAGAGAGCTGGGACCAAAGTAACAACGGCTACACACTACGCACAGAGGGACTCAAATCCTGCAGTGCCAGGAGTGTCCCTCTGCTTAAGCCAGTACATGTCCAGGCCCATCTGAAGTTTGCCAGACAGCATGTGGATGATCCAGAAGAGGATAGGGAGAATATCATCTGGTCAGATGAAACCAAAATAGAACATTTTGGTAAAAACTCAACTCATCGTGTTTGGAGGAAGAAGAATGCTGAGTTGCATTCCAAGAACACCTACTGTGAAGCATGGGGGTGGAAATGTCATGCTTTGGGGCTGTTTTTCTGCAAAGGGGACAGGACGACTGATCCATGTTAAGAATGAACTTGGCCATGTATTGTGAGATTTTAAGACAAAACCTCCTTCCATCAGTGAGAGCACTGAAGATGCAATGTGGCTGGGTCTTCCAGCATGACAATGATCCCAAACACACCGCCCGGGCAACAAAGGAGTGGCTCCGTAAAAAAACATCTCAAGGTCCTGGAGTGGCCTAGCCAGTCTCCAGACCTCAACCCCATACAGAATTTGTGGCGGGAGTTGAAAGTCTGTGTTGCCCCAAAACATCACTGCTCTAGAGGAGATCTGCATGGAGGAATGGGCCAAAATACCAGCTACAGTGTGTGCAAACCTGATGAAGACCTACAGGAAACGTTTGACCTCTGTCATTGCCAGCAAAGATTATGTAACAAAGTATTGAGTTGACCAAATACTTATTTTCCACCATAATTTACAAAAGAATTCTTTAAAAATCCTACAATGTGATTTCCTGGATTTTTTTTTCTCATTTTGTCTCTCACAGTTGAAGTGTACCCATGATGAAAATTACAGACCTCTCATTTTTCTAAGTAGGAGAACTTGCACAATCAGGGACTGACTAAATACTTCTTCTTCTTCTTTGTCTTTTGGCTGTTCCCGTTAGGGGTCGCCACAGCAGATCCATCGTTTCCATCTCACCCTGTCCTCTGTATCTTCCTCTGTCACACCAACCACCTGCATGTCCTCTCTCTTCTTCTTCTTTGTCTTTTGGCTGTTCCCGTTAGGGGTCCCCACAGCAGATCCATCGTTTCCATCTCACCCTGTCCTCTGTATCTTCCTCTGTCACACCAACCACCTGCATGTCCTCTCTCAGCACATCCATGAACCTCCTCTTTGGTCTCCCTCTTCTCCTCCTGCCTGGTGGCTCCATCCTCAGCATCCTTCTCCCTATATACCCTGGGTCCCTCCTCTGCACATGTCCAAATACACTCAACAAAAATATAAAGGCAACACTTTTGGTTTTGCTCCCATTTTGTATGACATGAACTCAAAGATCTAAACCTTTTTCCACATACACAATATCACCATTTCCCTCAAATATTGTTCACAAACCAGTCTAAATCTGTGATAGTGAGCACTTCTCCTTTGCTGAGATAATCCATCCCACCTCACAGGTGTGCCATATCAAGATGCTGATTAGACACCATGATTACTGCACAGGTGTGCCTTAGTCTTCACAGACTAAGGTTAATTATGGAGTTCCACAAGGTTCTGTGCTAGGATCAATTTTATTCACTTTATACATGCTTCCCTTAGGCAGTATTATTAGATGGCATTGCTTAAATTTTCATTGTTACGCAGATGATACCCAGCTTTATCTATCCATGAAGCCAGAGGACACACACCAATTAGCTAAACTGCAGGATTGTCTTACAGACATAAACACATGGATGACCTCTAATTTCCTGCTTTTAAACTCAGATAAAACTGAAGTTATTGTACTTGGCCCCACAAATCTTAGAAACATGGTGTCTAACCAGATCCTTACTCTGGATGGCATTACCCTGACCTCTAGTAATACTGTGAGAAATCTTGGAGTCATTTTTGATCAGGATATGTCATTCAATGCGCATATTAAAAAAATATGTAGGACTGCTTTTTTGCATTTATGCAATATCTCTAAAATTAGAAAGGTCTTGTCTCAGAGTGATGCTGAAAAACTAATTCATGCATTTATTTCCTCTAGGCTGGACTATTGTAATTCATTATTATCAGGTTGTCCTAAAAGTTCCCTGAAAAGCCTTCAGTTAATTCAAAATGCTGCAGCTAGAGTACTAATGGGGACTAGAAGGAGAGAGCATATCTCACCCATATTGGCCTCTCTTCATTGGCTTCCTGTTAATTTTAGAATAGAATTTAAAATTTTTCTTCTTACTTATAAGGTTTTGAATAATCAGGTCCCATCTTATCTTAGGGACCTCATAGTACCATATCACCCCAATAGAGCGCTTCGCTCTCAGACTGCAGGCTTACTTGTAGTTCCTAGAGTTTGTAAGAGTAGAATGGGAGGCAGAGCCTTCAGCTTTCAGGCTCCTCTCCTGTGGAACCAGCTCCCAATTCAGATCAGGGAGACAGACACCCTCTCTACTTTTAAGATTAGGCTTAAAACTTTCCTTTTTGCTAAAGCTTATAGTTAGGGCTGGATCAGGTGACCCTGAACCATCCCTTAGTTATGCTGCTATAGACTTAGACTGCTGGGGGGTTCCCATGATGCACTGAGTGTTTCTTTCTCCTTTTGCTCTGTATGCACCACTCTGCATTTAATCATTAGTGATTGATCTCTGCTCCACTCCACAGCATGTCTTTTTCCTGGTTCTCTCCCTCAGCCCCAACCAGTCCCAGCAGAAGACTGCCCCTCCCTGAGCCTGGTTCTGCTGGAGGTTTCTTCCTGTTAAAAGGGAGTTTTTCCTTCCCACTGTCGCCAAGTGCTTGCTCACAGGGAGTCGTTTTGACCGTTGGGGTTTTTATGTAATTATTGTATGGCCTTGCCTTACAATATAAAGCGCCTTGGGGCAACTGTTTGTTGTGATTTGGTGCTATATAAATAAAATTGATTGATTGATTGAAAGGTGCAGTTTTATCACACAGCACAATGCCACAGATGTCGCAAGAATTGAGGGAGCGTGCAATTGGCATGCTGACAGCAGGAATGTCAACCAGAGCTGTTTTTGATAAAACTAAAATGGTGGTTCTTGGTCCATCAAGATATCGTCATCGATTTGTCCAGCTAGCCCTTGGCCTGGGTCCGTGTGTCATACATCATATGGACAAGGCGAGGAATCTTGGGGTGATTTTTGATCCTGCATTGTCCTTTGGCATTCACATTAGGGATATTAGGAGGAGTGCCTTCTTCCATCTGTGAAATATAGTGAGGATTTGTCCCATCTTGTCTATGGCTGATGCTGAGACCCTGATCCATGCTTGTGTTTCTTCCAGATTGGATTATTGCAATGTCCAACTTTCAGGGTTACCGCAGTCCAGCATTAGGGGTCACCAGTTGGTTCAGAATGCTGCTGCCAGACTTCTGACACGAAGCAGAAAGTTTGACCACATTGCACCTATTCTGGCATCTCTTCATTAGCTCCCTATCTCTGTGAGATCAGATTTTACGGTCCTGCTGTTAGCCTATAAAATTATTCATGGACTGGCACCGACCTATTTAGCCAATTTAATTAAACCCTATGTACCGGCAGTGTTGCCACAGTTACTTTGAAAAAGTAATCCAATTACTGATTACTGATTACTCCTTGAAAAAGTAACTTAGTTACTTTACTGATTACTCAATTGTAAAAGTATAACTAAGTTAGATTACTAGTTACTTTTTTAGTTACTTTTCCCAGCTGCCGACAACAACCCTCTGCCACCTCAACATGACAATGATACCTGTTTTGCCAAAACTCACTTTATAGTCACCCTTTCTTGACTTCAATGAAAATAAATACTTGTTTTATAAAAAGTAAAATAAAGACGTCTTTCTTGACCTCATATTTAACTGTTGACAGCACTGTAACAGTAAAACTTGCAATTTCGAACCTATCAATCAATCAACTTTTTTTTTATATAGCGCCAAATCACAACAAACAGTTGCCCCAAGGCGCTTTATATTGTAAGGCAAGGCCATACAATAATTATGAAAAACCCCAACGGTCAAAACGACCCCCTGTGAGCAAGCACTTGGCAACAGTGGGAAGGAAAAACTCCCTCTTAACAGGAAGAAACCTCCAGCAGAACCAGGCTCAGGGAGGGGCAGTCTTCTGCTGAGACTGGTTGGGGCTGAGGGAAAGAACCAGGAAAAAGACATGCTGTGGAGGGGGGCAGAGATCGATCACTAATGATTAAATGCGGAGTGATGCATACAGAGCAAAAAGAGAAAGAAACAGTGCATCATGGGAACCCCCCCACAGTCTACGTCTAAAGCAGCATAACCAAGGGATAGTCCAGGGTCACCCGATCCAGCCCTAACTATAAGCCTTAGCGAAAAGGAAAGTTTTAAGCCTAATCTTAAAAGTAGAGAGGGTATCTGTCTCCCTGATCTGAATTGGGAGCTGGTTCCACAGGAGAGGAGCCTGAAAGCTGAAGGCTCTGCCTCCCATTCTACTCTTACAAACCCTAGGAACTACAAGTAAGCCTGCAGTCTGAGAGCGAAGCGCTCTATTAGGGTGATATGGTACTACGAGGTCCCTAAGATAAGATGGGACCTGATTATTCAAAACCTTATAAGTAAGAAGAAGAATTTTAAATTCTATTCTAGAATTAACAGGAAGCCAATGAAGAGAGGCCAACACGGGTGAGATATGCTCTCTCCTGCTAGTCCCCGTCAGTACTCTAGCTGCAGCATTTTGAATTAACTGAAGGCTTTTTAGGGAACTTTTAGGACAACCTGATAATAAAGAATTACAATAGTCCAGCCTAGAGGAAATAAATGCATGAATTAGTTTTTCAGCATCACTCTGAGACAAGACCTTTCTGATTTTAGAGATATTGCGTGAATGCAAAAAGGCAGTCCTACATATTTGTTTAATATGCGCTTTGAATGACATATCCTGATCAAAAATGACTCCAAGATTTCTCACAGTATTACTAGAGGTCAGGGAAATGCCATCCAGAGTAAAGATCTGGTTAGACACCATGCTTCTAAGATTTGTGGGGCCAAGTACAATAACTTCAGTTTTATCTGAGTTTAAAAGCAGGAAATTAGAGGTCATCCATGTCTTTATGTCTGTAAGACAATCCTGCAGTTTAGCTAATTGGTGTGTGTCCTCTGGCTTCATGGATAGATAAAGCTGGGTATCATCTGCGTAACAATGAAAATTTAAGCAATACCGTCTAATAATACTGCCTAAGGGAAGCATGTATAAAGTGAATAAAATTGGTCCTAGTACAGAACCTTGTGGAACTCCATAATTAACTTTAGTCTGTGAAGAAGATTCCCCATTTACATGAACAAACTGTAATCTATTAGACAAATATGATTCAAACCACCGCAGCGCAGTGCCTTTAATACCTATGACATGCTCTAATCTCTGTAATAAAATTTTATGGTCAACAGTATCAAAAGCAGCACTGAGGTCCAACAGAACAAGCACAGAGATAAGTCCACTGTCCGAAGCCATAAGAAGATCATTTGTAACCTTCACTAATGCTGTTTCTGTACTATGATGAATTCTAAAACCTGACTGAACCTCTTCAAATAGACCATTCCTCTGCAGGTGATCAGTTAGCTGTTTTACAACTACCCTCTCAAGAATCTTTGAGAGAAAAGGAAGGTTGGAGATTGGCCTGTAATTAGCTAAAATAGCTGGGTCAAGTGATGGCTTTTTAAGTAATGGTTTAATTACTGCCACCTTAAAAGCCTGTGGTACATAGCCAACTAACAAAGATAAGTTGATCATATTTAAGATTGAAGCATTAAATAATGGTAGGACTTCCTTAAGCAGCCTGGCAGGAATGGGGTCTAATAAACATGTTGATGGTTTGGATGAAGTAACTAATGAAAATAACTCAGACAGAACAATCGGAGAGAAAGAGTCTAACCAAATACCGGCATCACTGAAAGCAGCCAAAGATAACGATACATCTTTGGGATGGTTATGAGTAATTTTTTCTCTAATAGTCAAAATTTTGTTAGCAAAGAAAGTCATGAAGTCATTACTAGTTAAAGTTAATGGAATACTCAGCTCAATAGAGCTCTGACTCTTTGTCAGCCTGGCTACAGTGCTGAAAAGAAACCTGAGGTTGTTCTTATTTTCTTCAATTAGTGATGAGTAGAAAGATGTCCTAGCTTTACGGAGGGCTTTTTTTATAGAGCAACAAACTCTTTTTCCAGGCTAAGTGAAGATCTTCTAAATTAGTGAGACGCCATTTCCTCTCCAACTTACGGGTTATCTGCTTTAAGCTACGAGTTTGTGAGTTATACCACGGAGTCAGACACTTCTGATTTAAAGCTCTCTTTTTCAGAGGAGCTACAGCATCCAAAGTTGTCTTCAATGAGGATGTAAAACTATTGACGAGATACTCTAACTCTCTTACAGAGTTTAGGTAGCTACTCTGCTCTGTGTTGGTATATGACAATAGAGAACATAAAGAAGGAATCATATCCTTAAACCTAGTTACAGCGCTTTCTGAAAGACTTCTAGTGTAATGAAACTTATTCCCCACTGCAGGGTAGTCCATCAGGGTAAATGTAAATGTTATTAAAAAATGATCAGACAGAAGGGAGTTTTCAGGGAATACTGTTAAGTCTTCTATTTCCATACCATAAGTCAAAACAAGATCTAAGATATGATTAAAGTGGTGGGTGGACTCATTTACTTTTTGAGCAAAGCCAATAGAGTCTAATAATAGATTAAATGCAGTGTTGAGGCTGTCATTCTCAGCATCTGTGTGGATGTTAAAATCGCCCACTATAAGTATCTTATCTGAGCTAAGCACTAAGTCAGACAGAAGGTCTGAAAATTCACAGAGAAACTCACAGTAACGACCAGGTGGACGATAGATAATAACAAATAAAACTGTTTTTTGGGACTTCCAATTTGGATGGAAAAGACTAAGAGACAAGCTTTCAAATGAATTAAAGCTCTGTCTAGGTTTTTGATTAATTAATAAGCTGGAATGGAAGATTGCTGCTAATCCTCCGCCGCGGCCCGTGCTACGAGCATTCTGACAGTTAGTGTGACTCGGGGGTGTTGACTCATTTAAACTAACATATTCATCCTGCTGTAACCAGGTTTCTGTTAGGCAGAATAAATCAATACGTTGATCAATTATTATATCATTTACCAACAGGGACTTAGAAGAGAGAGACCTAATGTTTAATAGACCACATTTAACTGTTTTAGTCTGTGGTGCAGTTGAAGGTGCTATATTATTTTTTCTTTTTGAATTTTTTTGCTTAAATAGATTTTTGCTGGTTATTGGTGGTCTGGAAGCAGGCACCGTCTCTACGGGGATGGGGTAATGAGGGGATGGCAGGGGGAGAGAAGCTGCAGAAAGGTGTATAAGACCACAGCTCTGCCTCCTGGTCCCAACGCTAGACAGTCACAGTTTGGAGGATCCAAGAAAATTGGCCAGATTTCTAGAAATGAGAGCTGCTCCATCTAAAGTGGGATGGATGCCGTCTCTCCTAACAAGACCAGGTTTTCCCCAGAAGCTTTGCCAATTATCAATGAAGCCCACCTCATTTTTTGGACACCACTCAGACAGCCAGCAATTCAAGGAGAACATGCGGCTAAACATGTCGCTCCCGGTCTGATTGGGGAGGGGCCCAGAGAAAACAACAGAGTCCGACATTGTTTTTGCAAAGTTACACACCGATTTAATGTTAATTTTAGTGACCTCTGATTGGCGTAACCGAGTGTCATTACTGCCGACGTGAATTACAATCTTACCAAATTTACGCTTAGCCTTAGCCAGCAATTTCAAATTTCCTTCGATGTCTCCTGCTCTGGCCCCCGGAAGACAATTGACAATGGTTGCTGGTGTCGCTAACTTCACATTTCTCAAAACAGAGTCGCCAATAACCAGAGTTTGATCCTCGGCGAGTGTGTCGTCGAGTGGGGAAAAACGGTTAGAGATGTGCACGGGTTGACGGTGTACACGGGGCTTCTGTTTAGGGCTACGCTTCCTCCTCACAGTCACCCAGTCGGCCTGCTTTCCCGACTGCACGGGATCTGCCAGGAGGGAACTAACGGTGGCTAAGCCACCTTGGTCCGCACCGACTACAGGGGCCTGGCTAGCTGTAGAATTTTCCACGGTGCGGAGCCGAGTCTCCAATTCGCCCAGCCTGGCCTCCAAAGCTACGAATAAGCTGCACTTATTACAAGTACCGTTACTGCTAAAGGAAGCCGAGGAACAACTAAACATTTCACAACCAGAGCAGAAAAGTGCGGGAGAGACAGGAGAAGCCGCCATGCTAAATCGGCTAAAAGCTAGTAGCTACGCAACCTAGTGGATTCCTAAAAACACGCAAAGTGAATAATGTGTAAATAATTTAGAGGTGATTCAGCAGAAGGAGTGCTTTAGTTAAGGCACCAGACAGGCCATGAAGCAGCACAAGTAACGCACGGCAACAGCGAACGCACGACAATGGCGGCAAAAAATAAAATAAAAATCCACTAGACAGGCTGTGGAGCAGCACAGGCAACGCACGACAACGGTGGCAAAAAACAAAATAAAAATCCACTAGACAGGCTGTGGAGCAGCACAGGTAACGCACGACAACGGTGGCAAAAAACAAAATAAAAATCCACTAGACAGGCTGTGGAGCAGCACAGGCAACGCACGACAACGGTGCTAAAAAATAAAATAAAAATCCACTGAACAGGCTGTGGAGCAGCACAGGTAACGCACGACAACAGTGCTAAAAAATAAAATAAAAATCCACTGAACAGGCTGTGGAGCAGCACAGGTAACGCACGACAACAGTGCTAAAAAATAAAATAAAAATCCACTGAACAGGCTGTGGAGCAGCACAGGTAACGCACGACAACAGTGCTAAAAAATAAAATAAAAATCCACTGAACAGGCTGTGGAGCAGCACAGGTAACGCACGACAACAGTGCTAAAAAATAAAATAAAAATCCACTGGACAGGCTGTGGAGCAGCACAGGTAACGCACGACAACAGTGCTAAAAAATAAAATAAAAATCCACTGGACAGGCTGTGGAGCAGCACAGGTAACGCACGACAACAGTGCTAAAATAAAATAAAAATCCACTGGACAGGCTGTGGAGCAGCACGACAACAGTGCTAAAATAAAATAAAAATCCACTGGACAGGCTGTGGAGCAGCACAGGTAACGCACGACAACAGCGCTAAAATAAAATAAAAATCCACTAGACAGGCTGTGGAGCAGCACGACAACAGTGCTAAAAAATAAAATAAAAACGAAAGCGTTAGCAAGCTAGTTAGCTTGCCAACGCTGATGAAAGTTAGCTGATAAAAGTGCTCCGTCGCGATGTTTCGACCGTTAGAGGTCTTCTTTAGGCGTTGGAGCACGGTGAAAAAGTAAAAAAAAAAAAAAAGTAAAAAGTAAAAAAGTCTTGAAAAAGACTGTTAATTCAAAGAACTCAAACAGCTCAGTTCAAACAGCTAACAGATACAGCAGAACACCGCTGTGCTCCGGAACAGGAAGTCACAGGAAGTCAGGAATATCTCTCTACTCTGATTGACTCAGACTACATTGTTTATAAATGTAACTATTAAATTCTAACATTTTTCTAACATTTAAATTCTCTCTAAACATTTTACTTGTCGAAATTATTATTATTTTAAGCAATATTAGTTGTAGTAAAAAACGGCTTCAAAATTGCACCTTTAATCTAGGGGTGTTGTGGGGGGGCACATCCTTGCCCCACGCCCCCATTCCATCTAGATTCGCCCCTGCTTTGGCGTTTGAGCACAAAGAATGGATAACATTTATTTATGCAGAAAACATGACCAGATTTACAGGTAAGAAAGTTTTATTGCGTTTTCACATCATGTGGTCCTCAGAAAGAGAGTTTAGGTGCATTTGAGTGGAAAATAGTGTTAGTTGTTGACGTGTCGCGGAGGATCAGCTGTTTTTAACGACCAGATACAGAGCGGCTCAGCTCAGAATTCTAAATAAAGGAGGAAAAAAGTATAAAAATGTCTTTGTAAAGCTCAGTGCAAGTGTACTGTTGTCACCGTGCTTTAAGAGGTGAGGACGAGTCGAGCAGCTGCAAAAAACCGCGGATTAAAAGCTCACAGCTCGCTTAAAGTGGGCAGTTCAGTCGAACCTCGACCTCCTGCCCACGGAACAAGTTTAATGCTGCTATCGACCCACAATGAAAAATAATAGTAACGCACAGTGACATGGAGAAGTAACTTTAATCTGATTATTGATTTGGAAAGATTAACGCGTTAGATTACTCGTTACTAAAAAAGTGGTCAGATTAGAGTAACGCGTTACCGGCATCACTGTGTACCGGCCCGGGCTTTGCGTTCACAGGATGCAGGACTGGTCTGTGTTCCTAAGGTGAAGAAAAAGTCTGTGGGCCAAAGGCATTCTCTCATTGTGCCCATGTGGGCCAAAGGGCATTCTCTCATCGTGCCCCTGTGCTGTGGAATGATCTCCCAGCGTCAATTAGACAGTCAGACTCGGTGGAAACTTTTAAAACCAGACTTAAGACACATCTATTCACTCTGTCCTATGGTTAGAATATTGTTATAGCATTCTTTTTAATTTTTACTCTTTTAGTGTGCTTGTTTTAATCTTTTAATTGTGCTTTTTAAACTCATTTTGAACTATTTTTGAACTGTTTTGTGTAAGGCACCTTGAGGCGACACTGTCGTGAGTTGACACTCTATAAATGGAATTGAATTGAAAGGCCCCAGGTGGTAATCGATCCTACAACCTTCTTGCTGTGAGGGAACAGTGCTAACCACTAAGCCACCGTCCTGCCCTACACCAGTCCCTTTTCCATAAAATACATCAAATGCTAGCTATCTTGTCTTAGCATGTAGCTGTCTCAAACATTGTTGAGGTTGTTTGCAAGCCAAGAATTTAATCTGCTAGTATATGCTCATTTGCTAACATTTGCCACATACAAAGCTATATGCAAAACTATGAAGTCTGGTGTGTAGTATGTATGAAAGTGGATTTTGACGTGGTTTCACCTGGAATTTACCCAATTCTCCAAGACAGACATCACAAAATCTGTAGGTCACAGAAGCAAACAATGGATCACACGGCACATAATTTTATAACATTCAGTATTATCACAGTATAAAATTTTTTTAAAATACAGCCTGATCTAGCCTTTTTAATCAGTCTTTTAAAAACTAGCCTATTCTGTAAGATGCCTTTGCTGATGTAACGGCTGGACTCTGCGTTGATGCGAATTCATGATCTCCGGCATGAAAGGTGAACTCTGTAAACAGAAGGCTAAAACCCAGTGCGCCGGCCTTGCGGCCAGAGAATCCTTTTAGCTGTTGGGGAGTGAGGTTTGCTGAATTCTATTGCACAGCGCCTCCTGCTAGCCTCTCTCATACTAACTACTTAGTTATATCTAGCTAATTACACTGTAAAAAATCAGTCCCTTCTCCATAAAATATCTAAAATGCTAGCTAGCTTGTATTAGCATATAGCCAGCTCAAACCTGGTTGAGATTGTTTGCAAGCCAAGAATTTAATCTGCTAGCATGCGCTCATTTGCAAACAACAGGAAGATACAATAGTGTATGAAAAAGTATGAAGTCCCGAGTTTGTGTATTAAAGTGGGTTTTGATACTTCTTCCTCTGTACTATAAAAGATGCAATTTTAAATTCCATAATTAATGAATAATGAATTGAGTAACATGATGTTTTACAACCCCAATTCCAGTGAAGTTTGGATGTTGTGTGAAATTTAAATAAAAACAGAATAGAATGATTTGCAAATCCTCTTCAACCCATATTCAATTGAATACACTACAAAGACAAGATATTTAATGTTCAAATGGATAAACGCTATTGTTTTTGAAATATTTGCTAATTTTGAAATGGATGCCTGCAACACGTTTCAAAAAAGCTGGGACAGTGGCAACAAAAGACTGGGAAAGTTGATGAATGTTCAAAGAACACCTGTTTGGAACATTCCACAGGTGAACAGGTTAATTGGAAACAGCTAGGTGAGTGTCATGATTGGGTATAAAAGGAGCATCCCCAAAAGGCTCAGCCATTCACAAGCAAAGATGGGGCAAGGATCACCACTTTGTGAACTGTGTGAAAAAATAGTCCAACAGTTTAAAACAATGTTTCTCAATGTTCAATTGCAAGGAATTTAGGGATTCCATCATCTCCAGTCCATAATATAATCAGAAGATTGAGACAATCTGGAGAACTTTCTACACGTAAGTAGCAAGGCCGAAAACCAACACTGAATGCCATGACCTTCGATCCCTCAGGTGGCACTGCATTAAAACTGAAATCATTGTGTAAAGGATCTTACCGCGTAGGCTCAGGAACACTTCAGAAAACCATTGTCAGTTCACACAGTTCGTCGCTGCATCTACAAGTGCAAGTTAAAACTCTACCCTGCAAAGCGAAAGTCATACATCAACAACATCCAGAAATGCCGCCGCCTTCTCTGGGCCTGAGCTCATTTGAAATGAACAGATGCAAAGTGGAAAAGTGTGCTGTGGTCTGATGCATCCACATTTCAAATTGTTTTTGGAAATCACAGACGTCGTGTCCTCCAGACAAAAGAGGAAAAACACC
This sequence comes from Thalassophryne amazonica, assembly GCF_902500255.1. Lineage (NCBI taxonomy): Eukaryota > Metazoa > Chordata > Actinopteri > Batrachoidiformes > Batrachoididae > Thalassophryne > Thalassophryne amazonica. Next base: position 18,836,377 of record NC_047112.1, read on the forward strand.
ATCCAGATTGTTACCAGCACAAAGTTCAAAAGCCAGCATCTGTGATGGTATGGGGATGTGTTAGTGCCCATGGCATGGGTAACTTACACAACTGTGATGGCACCATCGATGCTGAAAGGTACATCCAGGTTTTGGAGCAACACATGCTGCCATCCAAGCAATGTCTTTTTCAGGAACGTCCCTCCTTATTTAAGCAAGACAATGCCAAGCCACATTCTGCATGTGTTACAACAGCGTGGCTTCGTAGTAAAAGAGTGCAGGTACTAGACTGGCCTGCCTGCAGTCCAGACCTGTCGCCCATTGAAAATGTGTGGTGCATTATGAAGTGTAAAATACAACAACAGAGATCCCGGACTGTTGGACAACTGAAGTCGTACATCAAACAAAAATGGGAAAGAATTGCACCTACAAAGCTTCAACAATTAGTGTCCTCAGTTCCCAAATGCTTATTGAGTGTTGTTAGAAGGAAAGGTGATGTAACACAGTGGTAAACATACCACTGTCCCAGCTTTTTTGAAACATGTTGCAGGCATCCATTTCAAAATAAGCAAATATTTGCACAAAAATAATAAAGTCTATGAGTTTGAACATTAAATATCTTGTCTTTGTGGTGTATTCAATTGAATATAGGTTGAAGAGTATTTGCAAATCATTGTATTCTTTTTTTTTACATTTTACACACCGTCCCAACTTCATTGGAATTGGGGTTGTAGTAAAACATACGATTCAAGCTCCCATAAAAATCTGTTTTAAAGATAAAGGTTAGTCATGTGGTATATTCTCTTTGACTATATGCTTTATTGATTGCTAAGTGTTTTTTTTTATTAAAAATATTTCATTTTTAGCAAAATTTATATGATAATTTTTTTTAATCTTGCAGATACTTTTTGTCACTTTTTGTGCTCCGGCTTCCCCCCACATCCAAAGACATGCAGGTTAGGTGAAAACTTTATAATTGTCCAGGTCTCCCTTGTAAAAGAGATCTGGATCTCAATGAGACTAACCTGGTTAAATAAAATAAATAATCATGCTGCTGAATATTTTTGTGCAGCATTAAAAACTGGGTTCCAGCCCCCACCGCCCCAACCATTAACTGGAATGAGCAGGTTTGTTGTGTGGGCCGCTGAAGAGGAGGTACTGCTGGCCCACCACCACCAGAGGGCGCCCTGCCTGGAGTGCGGGCTCCAGGCACCAGAGGGCGCTACCGCATCATGGGAGTAATCTGGGTGACAGCTGTCACCCATCTCCAAACACAGCTGTTTCTACTCAGCACCGAGGTATATCAGGAGGACGGCGTCTCCACCTCAGTGCCGAGATATCGCCTTAAGACTGAGGTAACATTCTCTGCCTTCATATTCTGAATAACCAGCTAAGATTTGTAAACCGTTTCAGGACTGCTGACTACTAACAGCTAAATTGCTTGAATAAGTACTCACCTTCCTGCTGTATATTGTCAAGAGGTGGAGGCGGCTTCTCCCCTCTCCGTGGCTGGGTGCTGTCGCATCCACATCTGTGTGTTGTTGCTCTCTCCTGCCAGCAGTACCGGATCCGACGAGCGGAGGCAGTGGCCACCTGGGAATTCGGGACTTGGCGGTTCCAGTATTTCCGGGGGTCGGTGGCAGAGGAGATCTGGGTGGTTCCGGTTCGACTGAGACGGACGTCTCCTACCTTCGAGCCTGCCCACACGACACCAGTGGAATTCGGTGTAAACCCAAAGTGTCAATTGTTGTATTGGTTGTGCATTTTCACAACAGTAAAAATTGTTATTTACTTTCTCCATTGTCCGTTCATTGCGCCCCCTGTTGTGGGTCCGTGTTCCTACACTTTCACAACAGGATATCTCGGCCAGCGTCATGGACCCCGAGGGGCGTCAACCGGCTGTTGAACGGCCAATGGAAGACCAAGGCGCGGCGGAGGCTCCGGGAGGGGTACTCGGTGAGTTGCAGCGGATCCTCACCGCCTTCACCTCTCGGATCGATTTAATGACCGAGCAGTACGTTCTCCTAAACCGCAGGGTGGAGGCTCTCGCCGCACAAGTGGAGGCGCGCCCTTCGGGCGCCGCTGCGGCTCTCCCTCCCGAGGACCCTGCGCGCGAAAGTGACGTTCCACTGGTCGTTCAACGGTCCCTTCCTCCGTCCCCAGAAGCATACATAAGCCCTCCAGAGCCGTACGGAGGCTGTGTGGAGACGTGCGCGGACTTTCTGATGCAGTGTTCGCTCGTCTTCGCACAGCGTCCCGTGATGTACGCGACTGATGCTAGCAAAGTAGCTTATGTAATAAATCTGCTTCGCGGGGAGGCACGCGCTTGGGCTACAGCGCTCTGGGAGCAGCACTCGCGGCTCCTTCATACCTACGATGGGTTTGTACGGGAGCTCAGAACAGTGTTCGACCATCCCAACAGAGGAGAGTCCGCTTCAACCGCACTACTGTCAATAAGACAGGGGCGTCGGAGCGCAGCTGCCTATGCAGTCGCCTTCCGCATCGCGGCGGCGAGATCCGGCTGGAATAGCACTGCCCTCCGCGCTGCCTTTGTAAACGGACTGTCACTGGTCCTAAAAGAGCACCTGGTGGCTAAGGACGAACCGCGGGATTTAGATGGGCTCATCGATCTAGTCATACGACTCGACAACCGGTTAGAAGAACGCCGCCGGGAACGAGGCGAAGGGCGTGGCCAGGCACGCGTCGTCCCTCTCCCTTCCGGGTCCGGTCGGGCTCCGCCCTCCCCACGCTCCTCTGTTCCTGCGCTCCGTGGGGTCACAGCTCCCCCTACTGACGAAGCTAGGGACACGAGTAGGGCAACATTTAGGGCACCAGATGCACAGAGGAGATGGACCCACGGAGCGTGTCTTGTTTGTGGTTCAATAGAGCACCATGTGAGAGACTGCCCCGAGCGGTCAAACGCCAAACGCCCGCCCCTAGAGACTGGGCCAGGGGTGGGTCAAAACATTCACGTGGGACACACCCACATTGCTACACGACTCCCAGTCACGATCCTGTTTGAGGATTCAACCCTGAAGGCCCCAGCACTGGTGGACACGGGCTCTGAGGGGAATCTGCTTGACAGTAGATGGGCCAGGGAGATAGGGCTCCCTCTGGTGGCTCTTACCTCGCCTGTGCAGGTTCGGGCGCTAGATGGCTCCCTACTCCCACCAATCACGCATAAGACACCCCCAGTAACTCTGGTGGTGTCAGGTAACCACCGGGAGGTGATCGAGTTCTTTGTGACTCAGGCCACCTCCCGTGTGGTTTTGGGTTTTCCCTGGATGCTAAAGCACAATCCCCGGATCGATTGGCCGTCCGGGGTAGTGGTTCAGTGGAGCGAAACCTGCCATCGGGAGTGTCTAGGTTCCTCGGTTCCTCCCGGCTCCCAAGCTAAGGAGGAGGTCCGAGTCCCGCCCAATCTGAAGGCGGTGCCGGCGGAGTACCATGACCTCGCTGACGTGTTCAGCAAGGATCTGGCTCTCACGCTTCCTCCCCACCGCCCGTATGATTGTGCCATTGATTTGGTTCCAGGCAGTGAGTTCCCGTCCAGTAGGCTGTACAACCTCTCACGGCCGGAGCGTGAATCAATGGAGACCTACATCCGGGACTCATTAGCTGCCGGGTTGATCCGGAATTCCACCTCACCGATGGGTGCAGGTTTCTTTTTTGTGGGTAAAAAAGATGGCGGGCTTCGTCCATGCATTGATTACAGGGGGTTGAACGAAATCACGGTTCGCAACCGATACCCGTTGCCCTTGTTGGATTCAGTGTTCACCCCCTTGCATGGAGCCAAAATCTTCACCAAGCTGGATCTTAGGAATGCGTATCATTTGGTTCGGATCCGGAAGGGAGACGAATGGAAGACGGCATTTAACACCCCGTTGGGCCATTTTGAGTACCTGGTCATGCCGTTCGGTCTCACTAACGCTCCCGCGACCTTCCAAGCATTGGTAAACGATGTCCTGCGGGACTTCCTGCACCGGTTCGTCTTCGTGTATCTGGACGATATACTCATCTTTTCCCCGGATCCTGAGACTCATGTCCGGCATGTCCGTCAGGTTCTGCAGCGGTTGTTGGAGAACCGTCTGTTTGTGAAGGGCGAGAAGTGTGAGTTCCACCGTACTTCTTTGTCCTTCCTGGGGTTTATCATCTCCTCCAACTCCGTCGCCCCGGACCCGGCCAAGGTTGCGGCGGTGAGAGATTGGCCCCAACCAACAAGCCGTAGGAAGCTGCAACAGTTCCTCGGTTTTGCTAATTTCTATAGGAGGTTCATTAAGGGCTACAGTCAGGTAGTTAGCCCCCTGACAGCCCTGACCTCTCCAAAAGTTCCCTTCACCTGGTCGGACCGGTGCGAGGCCGCGTTCAAGGAGTTGAAACGGCGCTTCTCGTCTGCACCAGTTCTGGTGCAGCCCGATCCTAGCCGCCAGTTAGTGGTTGAAGTGGATGCCTCGGACTCAGGGATAGGAGCGGTGCTCTCCCAGAGCGGGAAGACCGATAAGGTCCTTCACCCGTGTGCCTATTTTTCTCGCAGGTTGACCCCCGCTGAACGGAATTATGACGTCGGCAATCGGGAACTCCTTGCTGTGAAAGAGGCCCTCGAAGAGTGGAGACATCTGTTGGAGGGAACAGCCGTGCCATTCACGGTTTTCACTGACCATCGGAACCTGGAGTACATCAGAACCGCCAAGCGTCTGAACCCCAGGCAAGCCCGCTGGTCACTGTTCTTTGGCCGTTTTGACTTCCGGATTACCTACCGCCCCGGGACCAAGAATCAGAGATCGGATGCATTGTCCCGGGTGCACGAAGATGAGGTCAAAACGGAACCGTCGGATCCCCCGGATCCCATCATCCCGGAGTCCGCTATCGTGGCCGCCCTCACCTGGGACGTGGAGAAGACCGTCAGGGAGGCCCTGACCCGTGTCCCGGACCCCGGAAACGGACCAAAGAACAGACTGTACGTCCCACCAGAAGCTAGGGCCGCAGTCCTGGACTTCTGTCACGGTTCTAAGCTCTCCTGTCACCCAGGGGTGCGAAGGACCGTGGCAGTCGTCCGGCAACGCTTCTGGTGGGCATCCCTGGAGACCGACGTCCGGGACTACGTCCAGGCCTGTACCACCTGCGCCAGGGGCAAGGCCGATCATAGAAAGACCTCAGGGCAACTACAGCCGTTGCCTGTGCCTCATCGCCCCTGGTCCCACATCGGCCTGGATTTCGTCACGGGTCTCCCGCCGTCCCAGGGACACACTGTTATCTTCACGATAGTGGACCGTTTCTCCAAGGCGGCCCACTTCGTGGCCCTCCCGAAGCTCCCTACGGCCCAGGAGACAGCGGACCTCCTGGTCCACCACGTCGTCCGTCTGCATGGCATACCATCAGACATCGTCTCCGATCGCGGTCCCCAGTTCACCTCGCATGTCTGGAGGAGCTTCTGCCGGGAACTGGGGGCCACGGTCAGCCTCTCGTCTGGGTACCATCCCCAGACCAACGGGCAGGCAGAGCGGGCGAATCAAGAACTGGAGCAGACACTTCGCTGTGTGACAGCCGCGCACCCGACGGCCTGGAGTACCCACCTGGCCTGGATCGAGTACGCCCACAACAGTCAAGTGTCATCAGCCACCGGCCTCTCCCCGTTTGAGGTGTGCTTGGGGTATCAGCCCCCCTTGTTTCCGGTGGTTGAGGGAGAGGTCGGTGTGCCCTCGGTCCAGGCCCACCTACGGAAGTGCCGTCGGGTGTGGCGGGCCGCCCGCTCTGCCTTGTTGCAGGCCCGGACGAGGGCGAAGAAACATGCAGACCGGCGACGAGCCCCGGCCCCCAAGTATCGTCCTGGGCAGGAGGTCTGGTTATCCACCAAGGACATTCCCCTACAGGTTGACTCACCTAAACTGCAAGAACGATACATCGGACCGTATAAAATCCTCAAGGTCATCAACCCCGCCGCAGTGAGGCTCCAGCTTCCGGCCTCACTGCGGATCCATCCAGTTTTCCATGTTTCCCGGATCAAGCCTCTCCACACCTCACCCCTCTGCACCCCGGGTCCGGCACCGCCTCCTGCCCGGATCATCGACGGAGCACCGGCTTGGACTGTCCGCCGGCTCCTTGACGTCCGTCGGATGGGCCGGGGTTTTCAGTATCTGGTGGACTGGGAGGGGTACGGCCCCGAGGAGCGCTCCTGGGTGAAGAAGGGCTTCATCCTGGACCCGGCCCTCCTGGCCGACTTCTACCGACGCCATCCGGACAAGCCCGGTCGTGCGCCAGGAGGCGCCCGTTGAGGGGGGGGTCCTGTTGTGTGGGCCGCTGAAGAGGAGGTACTGCTGGCCCACCACCACCAGAGGGCGCCCTGCCTGGAGTGCGGGCTCCAGGCACCAGAGGGCGCTACCGCATCATGGGAGTAATCTGGGTGACAGCTGTCACCCATCTCCAAACACAGCTGTTTCTACTCAGCACCGAGGTATATCAGGAGGACGGCGTCTCCACCTCAGTGCCGAGATATCGCCTTAAGACTGAGGTAACATTCTCTGCCTTCATATTCTGAATAACCAGCTAAGATTTGTAAACCGTTTCAGGACTGCTGACTACTAACAGCTAAATTGCTTGAATAAGTACTCACCTTCCTGCTGTATATTGTCAAGAGGTGGAGGCGGCTTCTCCCCTCTCCGTGGCTGGGTGCTGTCGCATCCACATCTGTGTGTTGTTGCTCTCTCCTGCCAGCAGTACCGGATCCGACGAGCGGAGGCAGTGGCCACCTGGGAATTCGGGACTTGGCGGTTCCAGTATTTCCGGGGGTCGGTGGCAGAGGAGATCTGGGTGGTTCCGGTTCGACTGAGACGGACGTCTCCTACCTTCGAGCCTGCCCACACGACACCAGTGGAATTCGGTGTAAACCCAAAGTGTCAATTGTTGTATTGGTTGTGCATTTTCACAACAGTAAAAATTGTTATTTACTTTCTCCATTGTCCGTTCATTGCGCCCCCTGTTGTGGGTCCGTGTTCCTACACTTTCACAACAAGGTTCACAAGATGAAAGAATAGATACTCAGTGGATGGTTCCTTGGTAACAACAAAATAATGATGGAACTACAAGCCCATAGAAAAATATTGTGTTGCAAACCTGTACAAAGTTTGACTGCCCACTCAGAGCCCCACTGGAGTTTCCACAGCAGCAACACTGTTTGTGATAATTGAACAATCACACCTAATACACCTGAAATATTAAAATGACATGAAGGAGGCGGAGTGGAACAAAGTGTGTGTGTGTGTGTGTGTGTGTGTGTGTGTGTGTGTGTGTGTGTGTGTGTGTGTGAGATCATGATATTGCACACAGACTAATGTAACAAAGAGTACTCTGGGGTCATGTGATTCACTCTTCACTCTTTGTGATTGGACGACAGCTGTGACACAGAGGAGAGGGCATAAAGGTCTGACTGCCTAAAGAAACACACACACACACACACACACACACACACACACACACACACACACACACACACACACACACACACACACACACACACACACACACACACACACACACACACACACACACTAATCCACAGAATGTAAATAGACACTGACTACAACCCCTCCGGGCATGTCTCAGTTTCTCTAGTGGGCTTTAATCACTGTGCTTAGAGACAGGACGCTTGGAAATTTATGTTCAGGAACATCGGGGTCACACAAACGTAACTCTTTATTCATTTTTACAAAAGAATTGCTGGAAAAACAGATTTTGTAAATTCTCTTATATTCTCATTTTATGGTTCTTCAGATATTTCTCTCCCTGCATTATGGATGATTATCATTTGATGAAAAATACAATTTGTGGGATTAATGTCAACTGAATTAAATAGACTATGTGTTTGTGAAATATAAAGTTTTACCAAACCTGCAAAAAATGGATTGCTACTGAATTGATAAGTGGTTTTCCAGCATTTAAAAAAAACATGTTTCAGTATTTTGGACACACTTTCCAAATGGCAGCGTGTACGAACATTTGGCTGGTCCTATTTCCATCCATCAATTCATTTTCTATACCTGCTTACTCCAATCAAGGATCACAGGGGGGCTGGAGCCTACACCAGCAGTCATAGGGCATAAGGCAGGGTACACCCTGGACAGGACGCCAGTCTGCTGCAGGGCCACATACAGACAAACAAGCACATTCACACCCGCACGCACACCTACGAACAATTTAAAGTTTCCAATTCACCTAACCTGCATGTCTTTTGGATGTGGAAGAAAGCCGGAGCACCCGGAGGGAACCCAAGGGCTGGAAGGGATCCCACAACCTTCTTGCTGTGAGGCAACAGTGCTTACCACTAAACCACTCACCTTGAGCACCTATTATTTAATTTATAATAAATTAAATCACACTACAGAAATACTGCTTTCTTAAACAATCCATTTGTACATTTAACTGTACAGAAAGACATATTATTTCTGATATTTCTAATAAAATGCTGAGACACGACAAATACAGTCGAGTCAACAGCAGTTAGCAACCTCTGCTGGCAGGTTGCTGCCTGGACACAAGTTGTCACTCAAAGCAACCATGTCCCTAATTATTCATTAACTTCATGGCTTAAAATAGATTAAAGTAATGAGTTATAAAAAAATAAACAAACAAATAAATAAATCACCCTCTTCACAGTTGTCATGAATGTGAAACGTGGGTATAGAGACCAAAACCAGTTTATTGCACCATCATATTATATCTGCTGTAACACTGGGCAGTTTAACATGGATATCTATGGGGAGTGTCTTGGTTTTTGAGCTAACTTCAAGTGGCCATTCAAGGAAGTGCAATATCTGACACAGGCATTGATATCGTTTTCCTGCACCAGAGGTCAGTGCTCTGTATATTTTGAGGTGGATATATCAAAATCTGGCAACATAACACATTGGTGGAGTTTACACCTTGTTGTGGTGGGACAGTTTATACAAATGTATGTCTCTGATGCCACGTCCAGGAGGGCCTTGTGTTACTGGCAGGTCCAGACTGATCATAGAGCGTGGACATGGACAGAACCTGCACTCTGGTTTTCCAATTTTACAATGCTTTGCTGTCAGAAATCACAGGGGCCACCTAAATTTCCACATCTATACTTCATGGCAACATACAGACTTTAGCATGATTGCAATTCAACTAAATGCAGCAGTGATTTGCTGCCAGTTTCAGACTCACTTGGTCTTTATTGTGTCGAGCTGTATTCCACTCATTTTACCCGTGGATGATTCTCTTGTTCACACGATTACAAACTGCATTCACATGCAGAAGAGAAGGAGAAGGCAGAAACAGAGATGGAGAAAGAGACATGCTTTCTACTGCGTTTCATCAAATCAACCTCTCATATATACCACACTGCAGGTGCACGCACACATGCACACTTACATGCATGCAGCCACATACACACTAATGAGCTCTCTCTCTCTCGTGCACACACATGCTGACACAGACTGGTGAATAGCACTGAGAGACAAGTGGACAAGCAGGGTATTCTTCCTCCTATTCAGAGCAGCCCAATAGCGACCGGCTGTTGCCCACGGCAACAACACTTTGCTGCGGATACGTACTGAATGTAAACATTCTCGGCCCCTCGCGCTCTCTTCGGACAAGAACAAAACCTGATTATGGCAGCGACGGAGACAGACAGACAGAGAATGAGAGCAGAGAGTTGTAACAAAGTTTTTCTGCTGCCCCCTCTGAGAGTTTGCCCTCTCAAAGTCTCAATCAAACATTGGTTGTTTGTTTGGCTAGCCACCGTGGCGCCTCACAGAATGAACCGGCCTCACACCGTTATTCTGACACAAACTACTTATTTCATGATGAACGCGTAAAGTGACAATGACACGGGGGCAGCGAGGACTCAGCGTTGCTCCCGATCCCTCCACAGACAACATCAGTACCGCTGAGTTATATTACAAATACAGTGTGGCTAAAAGACACACATAATTTCTTATAAGTGCAAATCTTTGCCATCACTGTTGCTACTGAGACTCTAACAAGGAAATTGTTCTCAGGTTATCAAATCGACTCTTCCCCCTGGGAGAACGATGTTGATGTAACTGTATTCGTGTGTTGGTCCGCCAAACCAAGAACAATGGAAGTCGACATTGATAGTTCTTGGAAAATGCCATATAAAGCCACAGGGCCTTTCAAATTTCACAAAACTGAGAAAATTTAGTTTCTACTGAAATGTTTCTGTGTAGGCTCTCAGTTGTCCAGATTTCTACTGAAATCCAAGCATTATAATGTAGGTTTATTGTTGTAAGACATTGCAAAATTACAGCTCATTTTAATGAAGAGGACATATTTATCTGGGGGGAAATTCCATAGTGAATAGTCTTTTTCTTCATTGCCGTCATGCAGAGGAGGAAGCGCATGTGCACGTGTGATGTTTTGAGATTACCTGTGACCCATCATACATGATCACCCATAAGATTTCTTCCTTCAAATCTACCAAATGTTGGTCATAGCATCTGATCTCTTGAATTTATCCCCCCTCAGGGGTTGAAATTGTAAATTGTTTCCAGACAGCATGAATTTTGATCATATTGTCAATATCATATCATGAATCCCTTATCTAAATGCTAAGGAAAAACATTATAGTGGTGCCAGAGAAAATAATTTTTATGACTTAAATCTTAAAAAAAATCTAGTAGCGCTATACCTTTAAGAGCCAGATCTGCTCAGGTCAGTTCTGAGAGCACATGCTGGAACTGCCACACTATGGAACCACCTTAGGTCCTTAATAGCCTGTTTCCAGTGCAGGAACCTGCGGACAATTTGAGGGGTTCCAACACCTTTGCACATGTCTCCACAAAAAAAGTGATTTTTTTGTTGGGTTTTTTTTTTTTTTTTGGTATGTGTACCTTTGAGTGGCCCTGAAATGCTGCCGGGTGGGGTCCAATTGGTCCAAGTCAAGGTAATGTCTTCAGGCTGTTGCTTTTATGTACCTTCAAGGAAAACTAATGGATACTCCAAATCTTTTATTGCCTCTGCTATCAAGCTACTTAACTCTGACAGCAGTCATTTAAAATGATTTTTTTTGTCTTCTTCTCCTTGATTTCCATTTATTTATTTATTTAATTTGTAAGGTGTTTGTTGGTTTGTCTGATTTGTGCTTGGACCTAACATTGGATGTTGTTGTGACTGTGGTGGGGTAGCTGCAAATGAACCGCCCCACTTGGGATAAATAAAGTTGTCTGAATCTGGATCTCAATCTCACGCATGAAAAGACAGCAAAACGCAACAAGTGGAATTTCTAAAACTGAGCAGAAGAAAATGAAACAGGCACTAAACAGAACTCACATATGAACCAACAAATGTCTGATGCTCACCTTGGTAGGCCTTGGTGTGCCCGGCAATCAGGTATTTCAGTTCAAAGCTGTAGGATCGCATCTTCTGCTGGGTTTCACTGCGAACAGCCGCCATGTAGTTGTCTTCCATCTTACTGGTACAGCAACTCGGCCCGGGATGGGCACACACTCGAAGAGACTCGTCTAAGACAGAGATAAATTTCACTTCAGAACACATCACTGCATCTCCTCTGATAGTTTTAGTCACACGCAGGTCTGAATGCTGAGTGGAAGAAAGATATTTTACAGAGTCTGCAGGATGCAATTTAGGGTGAATTCTATAAAGCCACCACGGGCAGGAAATTTCACATCTACAGAAATGTTATAAGATGCATGTAAACATTGTATGATTTCTTCATTGTTGAAGGTAGGATGACACCTGGAGCAGGCATTCAGTTGTGGTGGCAGCAGACCAAGCAGCTCATTCCACACTCTTCCCGCAGATCCTGAGGTGTTCCCAAGCCAGCTGGGAAATATAATCCCTGCGGTGTGTCCTGGGTCACCCCCCGGGGCCTCATCCCAGATGGACGTGTCTAGAGATGACCACGGGGGCATCGTCACCAGATGGATAAACCACCTCAGCTGGCTTCTTTTGATACACAAAAGCAGCGGCTCTACTCAGAGTCTTTTCCAGATATTCAAGTGTAAGCGCAGATACCTGACAAAGGAACCACATTTCCACCTCTTGTATTCATGACTCTTGTATTCATAATTGTATTGTATTAGTTGGCTATGTACCACAGGCTTTTAAGGTGGCAGTAATTAAACCATTACTTAAAAAGCCATCACTTGACCCAGCTATCTTAGCTAATTATAGGCCAATCTCCAACCTTCCTTTTCTCTCAAAAATTCTTGAAAGGGTAGTTGTAAAACAGCTAACTGATCATCTGCAGAGGAATGGTCTATTTGAAGAGTTTCAGTCAGGTTTCAGAATTCATCATAGTACAGAAACAGCATTAGTGAAGGTTACAAATGATCTTCTTATGGCCTCAGACAGTGGACTCATCTCTGTGCTTGTCCTGTTAGACCTCAGTGCTGCTTTTGACACTGTTGACCATAAAATTTTATTACAGAGATTAGAGCATGCCATAGGTATTAAAGGCACTGCGCTGCGGTGGTTTGAATCATATTTATCTAATAGATTACAATTTGTTCATGTAAATGGGGAATCTTCTTCACAGACTAAAGTTAATTATGGAGTTCCACAAGGTTCTGTGCTAGGACCAATTTTATTCACTTTATACATGCTTCCCTTAGGCAGTATTATTAGAAAGCATTGCTTAAATTTTCATTGTTACGCAGATGATACCCAGCTTTATCTATCCATGAAGCCAGAGGACACACACCAATTAGTTAAACTGCAGGAATGTCTTACAGACATAAAGACATGGATGACCTCTAATTTCCTGCTTTTAAATTCAGATAAAACTGAAGTTATTGTACTTGGCCCCACAAATCTTAGAAACATGGTGTCTAACCAGATCCTTACTCTGGATGGCATTACCCTGACCTCTAGTAATACTGTGAGAAATCTTGGAGTCATTTTTGATCAGGATATGTCCTTCAATGCGCATATTAAGCAAATATGTAGGACTGCTTTTTTACATTTGCGTAATATCTCTAAAATTAGAAAGGTCTTTTCTCAGAGTGATGCTGAAAAATGAATTCATGCATTTATTTCCTCTAGGCTGGACTATTGTAATTCATTATTATCAGGTTGTCCTAAAAGTTCCCTGAAAAGCCTTCAGTTAACTCAAAATGCTGCAGCTAGAGTACTGACAGGGACTAGAAGGAGAGAGCATATTTCACCCATATTGGCCTCTCTTCATTGGCTTCCTGTTAATTCTAGAATAGAATTTAAAATTCTTCTTCTTACTTATAAGGTTTTGAATAATCAGGTCCCATCTTATCTTAGGGACCTCATAGTACCATATCACCCCAATAGAGCGCTTCGCTCTCAGACTACAGGCTTACTTGTAGTTCCTAGGGTTTTTAAGAGTAGAATGGGAGGCAGAGCCTTCAGCTTTCAGGCTCCTCTCCTGTGGAACCAGCTCCCAATTCAGATCAGGGAGACAGACACCCTCTCTACTTTTAAAATAAGGCTTAAAACTTTCCTTTTTGCTAAAACGTATAGTTAGGGCTGGATCAGGTGACCCTGAACCATCCCTTAGTTATGCTGCTATAGACTTAGACTGCTGGGGGGTTCCCATGATGCACTGAGTGTTTCTTTCTCTTTTTGCTCTGTATGCACCACTCTGCATTTAATCATTAGTGATTGATCTCTGCTCCCCTCCACAGCATGTCTTTTTCCTGGTTCTCTCCCTCAGCCCCAACCAGTCCCAGCAGAAGACTGCCCCTCCCTGAGCCTGGTTCTGCTGGAGGTTTCTTCCTGTTAAAAGGGAGTTTTTCCTTCCCACTGTCACCACGTGCTTGCTCATAGGGGGTCGTTTTGACCGTTGGGGTTTTTCTGTAATTATTGTATGGCTTTTGCCTTACAATATAAAGCGCCTTGGGGCGACTGTTTGTTGTGATTTGGCGCTATATAAATAAAATTGAATTGAATTGAATTGAATGACCTTGTTCTTTCACTCATTATCCAAAGTTCATAACGAGGACACATGAGAAAAATAGATGGTGTTCAACTGGCAATAAGTTGTCACAAAACCCAACACAAAGCCTACCAGACATCGGCAAGACTTGAACAATCATGTATCAGCTGATGTTCTTCTTCTTCAGCTGCAGTGGCGTCTGAATTTTATAGTTATTGTCCATAAATGAACACATGAATAAAGATGAAAATATGGAGAGTGCTGTACATTTATAAGAGATGTTGGCAAACTGTGTCAATGGCAACGCCTCCTCAGACATCGGAACATATTTTACGATATTTTGTTTTAACGCTGTGACAGTTGGTGGTTATTCTTGCTGATGTTTTGTCAGTTCCTGCTGAAGTAACACGTCATAGTTGGGTTAGTGTCATGACAACATGGTGAGCGGGGCAGTTTTTGGGTCAAATGGTGGTCATGATTTTTCGGGGAACCTAGTCTCACGCTTTTTTTTTCGTGCTCCCGTCATGAAATAATTCAAATTTTTGTAACAGGGTTTTTGTTTTTAAACTCACTATTACTAACCCTACTCCTACCCCCAACCCTAACCATACACCCCCCCCCGCCGCCGCTTCACTTTTAATTTTGTGCATCCATCACGGAATGTATTAGAATGAATTTGTGCTGCCGTTATGAAAATATGACGCTTTTCGTGACAATATCACAAACCAATAGATTAATGGATACGTCGTGCTTCTGAATCATGACATCATGCAATGAGATATGGTAGTGTTCAACTTATAAATCATGACGATTTGTGAACGTGGAAGCTGCACTTTCAGTGGCTTTTTGAATCTTTGAAGAAATGAAAAGTTCTAAGAACATTTTTACTCTTAACAAATATGTCTTTATTTTGAGGTAGCAAAGTTCAAAATGATCATCACAAAGACATAAACAATGGAACACACACACACACACACACACACACACACACACACACACACACACACACACACACACACACACACACACACACACACACACACACACACACACACACACACACACACACACACACACAGATCTGTGATCTCAGTCAGCTGCTTGACATCTTGGCTTAATATCAAATTGTTTCATAGAACACACACACACACACACTCTCTTGCTGAGTGCTGAAATTTGGCTCGCTGTGTGTGTCATCATGTCGAGTCCCAGCAGGCTCATTTCAGAGTTATTTTTGTAAAGTCTTCAATGTTTTATGGTTTTAGCCCCTGAAGGTAAATAGATTAACTGTTCTCAAATTATTTTCACTCATTAATGATCATTTGTAGAGTTTTTAGTGAGATTTAGAATCAGTGATATCACAAGAATTACTGTTAATTTGTGGAATTTTTACAAAGTTTATGACAAAGCTCTGGAGCAGGTCGGTAACTCTGAGCATAAGGAGCCCAGTGGAAGATAATGAAGTGATGGAATTCATTCTGGGATTTGATCAGATTATATGATCACATGTGGCATTTGTCTGTTTGTTGGTTTGTTTGCCTTTTCTCTGTCACTTAGCAACATTACTCACATGCTTTTCAGATGATCTCCACTAAGTTGGTTGGAGTCAGGATCCAGATGTTAAGCTTCAGTTATTTCATTGTCTTCTTTTACAGAACAAGATGTGCATTTTTTCAGCATTTCTCTAAATTTCTCCAACAGTTTTCAGCTTATCTCCACAAAACGTGTTGCATTTTGTTGTTAATGTGGGACCTGATAGAGGGTTGTGGCTCTTTAGTTTTATTTTTACAGAGTGAGATGTGGCATATGTTGACAATTTGATCAATTTCTCCAAAACTACACACATAATTTAAATTCAGTTTTAGTTTATACAGCGCCAAATCATAACAAAGCTGCCTCAAGGTGCTTCACATAAGGTCTAACCTTATTAACCCCTCGAGCAAGCACACAGGCAACAGTGGTAAGGAAAAACTCCCTCTGATGATATTGAGGAAGAAACCTCAAGCAGACCAGACTCAAAGGGGGGACCCTCTGCTTAGGCCTTTCTAACAGTTACAAGGTTTTGCAAACTTTTACAAAGCTGAAGAAACAGAAAATAGAAAATCCAACAACATAATATAAAGAACATAAGTCCACACAGGCATCAGCACCACAGGCAGGAGTTGTCCACACCGTGGGCCTGTCCCTACGACAGGGTCACATAATCAGAATCAAAGCTGCCAATCATACTTGTCTCATTACAGAAAAACAGCAAATGAATGGAACTGGCATAGAAATATCTAATAATGTTGTAAAATTCAATGCTCACTTCCAGGTTGTTCATGTTTGCCTGCTCCAAAAACCCTAATCCAGTCAAGGTGACTCTGTCCATTATTGTGTCGATCATAAAGATTGTATTGAATCGTCTTTTCTCTGTCTACTTACCTGCAACCACTTTGTCAACAGCAGCCCTACGAGGAACAAAGCAGGATTGAGGTTAAGTGTGACGCGACTGGGAAGAGAATCAACACCTCCAAATCTGAGGCTGTGGTCCCCTGTCGGAAAAGGGTGGACTGAGAGTTACTGCCCTAAGTTATGTTTAAGTATCTCAGGATCTTGTTCACAAGTGGGGAGTAATATGCAGCATGAGATTGAGAGATGGATTGTGACAATATCTGATGTTTTGGGGACGCTGTACTGGACCGTTGTGGTAAAGAAGGAGCTGAGCCAGAGGTTGAGACTCTCAGTTTACCAGTTGATTTATGCTCCTATCCTAAGCAAATGTCATGAAGACCATTTAAAGACATGCAATTGGACACTTAATGATTGTCCAGTTCTCCCTTGCAAAAGAGGTCTCGATCTTAATGGGACAAACCTGGTTAAATAAATTTTTAAAAAGTACTTTAGGTAATGACCGAAGGAAAAAGGTTGCGGATGAAGCGATGAAAATTAAATTCTTCCGTTGGGGATCTGGCCTTACACGCCGGGACAGGGTGAGAAGGGACACTGCTTTTTCACATCGAAAGGAGCCACCTCAGGAGGTTCAGGCATCTGGTGAGGATGCCCCCTGGTCGTCTCCCTAGGGAGGTCTTCGAGGCATGGTCAGCTGCTTGGTCTACTGCCAACGTGACCCAGACCTGGATAAGTCTCAGAAAATGGATGAATAGATTTTTTTTAAGTAGAACGGTCATGTAAGACTTGACTTGGGGGCTAAAATAAGACCTCTCTGAACACACACAGGCATCAGAGGTTATGTGATCACCATGTGTGTGTGTTTCTTTGTTTGACTTCATGCAAGATATATCAAAACATAATTTCCACAGACATTTAATGTTTCCTTTCAGAAAGAGATGATTCACTTACCTCAAAGAAGTATATACGAGGTCTACTAGAAAAGTATCCGACCTTATTATTTTTTTCAAAAACCATATGGATTTGAATCACGTGGGCATGTGAGAGTTTTTTCACGCCTGTCGTTTACATCATTCGCCTGTGGGCAGTCTTTGAGTGAGGAGTGGCCCACCCTCTCGTCGTTTTTTCATTGTTTAGGAATGGCTCAGAGACTGCTGCTTTGTTTGATCAAAATTTTTTCAAAACTGTAAGGCACAACTGAGTGGACACCATTCGATAAATTCAGCTGGTTTTTGGTAAAAATTTTAACGGCTGATGAGAGATTTTGGTCTGGTAGTGTCACCGTAAGGACGGCCCACGGCGCCTGACGGCGATCTGCGCTTCGAGGCGGCAGCGTCTCATCGTTTCAAGTTGAAAACTTCCACATTTCAGGCTCTGTTGACCCAGTAAGTCATCAGAGAACAGAGAACTTTCAGAAGAAGTCGGCATGAGGAGTTTATTCGGACATTCCATTGTTAACGGACATTTTGTAATGAAAGAACGTGCGGGCAGAGTCGCATGTCGGGCCGGACCCGACCGCGGGGGGTCGCGACAGGAAAAACACCTCTGTTGGAAAACTTAACGGGCAAGTTGGAACATGCCCAAGCTGTTAAACAATTTCTCAGTTACTCACTTGTTGAAAGCCATCAAAAGCTGCCTGAATTTTACAAATGGTTTTCAACACGGAGGTGTTTTTCCTGTCGTGGCGCACACAGATTCGCCGAGTCGTTTCCGTGCGCGCACGTCTTTCATTAAAAAATGTCCTTAAACAGTGGAATGTCCGCATAAAGTCCTCATGCCGGCCTCTTCTGAATCTTCTCTGTTCTCTCACAACGTCCTGGGTGAATTAAGCCTTAAATTAGGATGTTTTCAGGTCGAAACAGGCCGACGACGGCGCCTGGAAGCGCTGCGTGACGTCCCGCTCCGTGGGAAGTCCTTACACCGACAGAAACACCCCATAATCTCTCATCAGCCGTTAAACTTTTCACCGAAAACCAGCTTAATTTCTTGAATAGTGTCCACTCGGATATTCCTCACAGGTCCAGAAAAAATTTTGATAAAGCAACGCGCGCCGTCTCGAGCAGCGTGTGAAACAAAGGAATTCAGCCGAGAGGGCGGGCCACATCTCACTCAAGGCCTGCCCACAGGGAAATGACGTCACCGACACGCGTGAAAAAACTCACGCATGCGCACGAGGGTTCAAGCATGATTGGTGTAATCACACGTCATTCAAATCCATATAGTTTTTTTAGAAAATAAAAAGGTAGGATACTTTTCTGATAGACCTCGTACTGTATAACTAATGTACATCTGTAGTATTCCAAACCAAAATGTGTGTTTTTCATGAGGTTTCATTTAACCATTTATTTAACTCTTATTTATGTTTGTGAATTCATTACATCACAAAGGTCCCTCGGTTATCAGAGGTAATGTGGTCGGCCCACATTACTCCAGGTGGCATATGCACTGTGCAAGAGCACAACCTGCTCTCTGTCTGCACACCCTAAAAATCTAAACGTGACTTGCAAATTATTGTAAAGATTTGAGGAGAGATGGTCCCTTGGTCAAAGAAGAGTTGACCAAATTTTGTTGGGGATCTGATTCAGTTCTTTTCATATCTTTCTTTAAAATTGTGATATTGGTTTCCTTTTTATTTCAGAGTAGCATTCTTGCTTTATGACATCACTGATGGGGATAAGAATAAAGAATGCTGACTGCTCTCCTCTCTCACTTGGCAGAGTTAATAATGGTTAGCTATTATTACACTGCTGGCAGTGATGTGCGCTCTCTAAATACCCTTCTAGTGATGCATTGAATTCCTTTTGGTTCTGGATGACAGGATATATAAAAGAAGTAATTTGTAGTTGTCGCCTTGGTGTATAGGTAATGGAAAAAAAAAAAAAATCAATAAATAAAAGTTTCCCTGGCATTTTTTAAAAACCTTAACAGTGACTACTTAACTAGAAAATAAATGCTCTCAAATCAATAAATAATGAAAATAAATGTTATTGGCATCATGGCTGGTGTTATTTCAAAATAATAATGATAATAATGTTAATAATAATAACATTAATAATTATGACATTTCTTTATGTAGCATTATCAAGCACAACCTTCACAAAAAATTATATATATATATATATATATATATATATATATATATATATATATATATATATACATAATTTGCTGAAATAAACATGTTTAGAAACTTGCATTTTGCATGGAGAGGTGTTCTGCATGACTTTGTACCACTTGTGCACAATTATGCCTTGCATTCCAGAAAAAAAATTCAAAACACTGAGAGGAACAAAAATCCTATTCTGCATTATAAGTTCCAGAGAACAAGGTCATCATAAGTTGCAGTTTATCATTTTGCATTTTTGCATGACCCATCATATGTCTGCAGGGACTGACTGACCTGTCACTGGTCTGTCTGGCACCAGCTGCACCGGGCCGATTTGGCGCATCATGTAGGCTGTCTTCACCTCATGACAGCTGTTTGCATCGGCCGATCTGCAGCCGGCCTCCGGAAGAAAAATACAACAAAGTAAAATCAACCAAAGCAAGTCCACGTTTTGTAAGGCTGGACGGAACATCGCACCATCTCACTCACAGTTAAGGCAGTGAGAGACAGAGAGAGGCAGACAGACGTTTAAAATGTCCCACATTACACTGTAACTGGTTCCTTTCCCAAAACTTCATCCGCAGCTTGTGCCCGCATGCAGCTGCCCAATGTCTGTTTAAGCTCTCTTCTCCACTCTACTCTCTCTCTCTCTCTCTCTCTCTCTCTCTCTCTCTCTCTCTCTCTCTCTCTCTCTCTCTCTCTCTCTCTCTCTCTCTCTGTCTTTCTGCTTTTTCCACCTCAGACATTTAAAGGGGTAATATTGTGCAAAATCAATATTTTACCGTTAAATATAGTCAAGATTTGAATATGAATATAACCAGCAAACCTTAACAAACTATACACTTGAAATTTAAAACTAAAATAGGCTGTTTTAGACTTCAGTAACATATGGTCCCATACATTTCAGTAGAATTTTAGCTTCGCAACTGGTGGACTGTCCCTGCTCTGTCGTGAGTTTTATAGCAATTGGGAAGGTCTCCTATTTCAATCTGCCCCACTAAGTGTAATGTTCTGGCAGAATGCAGCCCTCACAGCCACTACAGGCTCATGATTGCTCAATGCTCTGAACAGTTTTCACTACAATCTAATGAAATCACTCACTGTTTGCTCCAAAACAGAAAACAATCTGCGGTATGTTTTAAATTTTGCTTAAACTGTAGTCTGGCATCACAATAACTGAGCAGCCAAATCCATATTCATGCAGAAACTATTTATTTCAAGATGCATTAATGAAATAAAAACAAAGCCATCTTCAAATTTGGACACATGGTGTGAGCAGGTTCGGTGCCATTTCAGTATGCAAAAGTGGAGCAAGACAGAGCAAGAAACATGACACTCAGATTTCTTTTATCGTGACTAACGAGCTTTTGTCACACATGTCCTTTGCAAACAACACATTTTGTACCATTAAAGACCTGCAATGTGTGAGGCTCAAAATCATGATTAATCGGGAAACTGGAAAAATGTTCATGGAAGCTACAGATGGAAAACAGTGCATGCACACATTGATGTTAAAATGGTAAGGTGCGCCTCCGCTGCTGTGTGACATTCACAATTTTCACACGCGTTTATTGACAAATACTGAACACAGGAAGTCTGTTAAGAAGCTCTGCAGCTCAACATCAAGCAAAAAAAAAAAAAAAACAAAACAAAAAAAACATTAATAATAATAATATATTTGAATGTGCACATGCCCAAATGTCTCTGGTTTTCGTTCGGAACAATTACACAAATAAACTACATAAGCACCCCCCATCTTGCACCATGCAACGTCCAGCCTATTTTGCATATGATTTGAACATTGATGGAATGAAAAGGTTTCCTATTAACAGAAACAAATTCATCATGTGATGGTGCCTTTATATAGCAACATGTGCACAGTCAGTCAGTTGCTCTGATTACATTCGCAAAACCGGCTCTCGCTGCAAAATGCGCTGTAATGTTGGAATGTACCTGATGACATTTGGATTATTGCGGCTCAGCGCGAGGTTGACTGGCACACGCCTGATCGATCAAGAAGCAGCTCACACTGGAATGCCCCTAATGCCAGGATGCCCAGCGTGTTCAGCACCGTGTGGGCACAAACAACCCCTGGCTCGTTGCCGTATTGCACTCTGGGTTGACCGCAGTTCTGTGCACAACTCCAGTAACAGTGGCCTTGGTAATCGAAATCTGTTTATGAGCCAATTATCCTCATTTGGAAGTAAATCTTCGCATTCTCCGAATACACGCTCACGTTGGATTGCACCATTTGCAAGTTCCTTTAACAACACTAACGCAGCCATTGGTGCGATTTTATGTATCACTTTGCGCGTGCTTTTATATTCATCCATATAATTACAAACACGTGGATGTGTTAATTGTTCATCAGTGTGTCTCTGATGTGCACATCAGCCTGATGACTTCATGTTTTCACACTGTTGACGGTTCTCTGCGTCACCTGTACATGTCAGCGGTGGCACAATGTTGCAAAATAAGTAAATAAATTAAATTAAAATAAAAAATAAAAACATTTACTCTGCCCGTGTTTTTTTTATATTATATTAAACTTATTTTAAACTTATATTAAACTTATTTTTTTTTTTTCTAATTTTTTTATATAGCGCCAAATCACAACAAACAGTTGCCCCAAGGCGCTTTATATTGTAAGGCAAGGCCATACAATAATTATGTAAAAACCCCAACGGTCAAAACGACCCCCTGTGAGCAAGCACTTGGCTACAGTGGAAAGGAAAAACTCCCTTTTAACAGGAAGAAACCTCCAGCAGAACCAGGCTCAGGGAGGGGCAGTCTTCTGCTGGGACTGGTTGGGGCTGAGGGAGAGAACCAGGAAAAAGACATGCTGTGGAGGGGAGCAGAGATCGATCACTAATGATTAAATGCAGAGTGGTGCATACAGAGCAAAAAGAGAAAGAAACAGTGCATCATGGGAACCCCCCAGCAGTCTACGTCTATAGCAGCATAACTAAGGGATGGTTCAGGGTCACCTGATCCAGCCCTAACTATAAGCTTTAGCAAAAAGGAAAGTTTTAAGCCTAATCTTAAAAGTAGAGAGGGTGTCTGTCTCCCTGATCTGAATTGGGAGCTGGTTCCACAGGAGAGGAGCCTGAAAGCTGAAGGCTCTGCCTCCCATTCTACTCTTACAAACCCTAGGAACTACAAGTAAGCCTGCAGTCTGAGAGCGAAGCGCTCTATTGGGGTGATATGGTACTACGAGGTCCCTAAGATAAGATGGGACCTGATTATTCAAAACCTTATAAGTAAGAAGAAGAATTTTAAATTCTATTCTAGAATTAACAGGAAGCCAATGAAGAGAGGCCAATATGGGTGAGATATGCTCTCTCCTTCTAGTCCCCGTCAGTACTCTAGCTGCAGCATTTTGAATTAACTGAAGGCTTTTTAGGGAACTTTTAGGACAACCTGATAATAATGAATTACAATAGTCCAGCCTAGAGGAAATAAATGCATGAATTAGTTTTTCAGCATCACTCTGAGACAAGACCTTTCTGATTTTAGAGATATTGCGTAAATGCAAAAAAGCAGTCCTACATATTTGTTTAATATGCCCTTTGAATGACATATCCTGATCAAAAATGACTCCAAGATTTCTCACAGTATTACTAGAGGTCAGGGTAATGCCATCCAGAGTAAGGATCTGGTTAGACACCATGTTTCTAAGATTTGTGGGGCCAAGTACAATAACTTCAGTTTTATCTGAGTTTAAAAGCAGGAAATTAGAGGTCATCCATGTCTTTATGTCTGTAAGACAATCCTGCAGTTTAGCTAATTGGTGTGTGTCCTCTGGCTTCATGGATAGATAAAGCTGGGTATCATCTGCGTAACAATGAAAATTTAAGCAATACCGTCTAATAATACTGCCTAAGGGAAGCATGTATAAAGTGAATAAAATTGGTCCTAGCACAGAACCTTGTGGAACTCCATAATTAACTTTAGTCTGTGAAGAAGATTCCCCATTTACATGAACAAATTGTAATCTATTAGACAAATATGATTCAAACCACCGCAGCGCAGTGCCTTTAATACCTATGGCATGCTCTAATCTCTGTAATAAAATTTTATGGTCAACAGTATCAAAAGCAGCACTGAGGTCTAACAGAACAAGCACAGAGATGAGTCCACTGTCCGAGGCCATAAGAAGATCATTTGTAACCTTCACTAATGCTGTTTCTGTACTATGATGAATTCTAAAACCTGACTGAACGCTTCAAATAGACCATTCCTCTGCAGATGATCAGTTAGCTGTTTTACAACTACCCTTTCAAGAATTTTTGAGAGAAAAGGAAGGTTGGAGATTGGCCTATAATTAGCTAAGATAGCTGGGTCAAGTGATGGCTTTTTAAGTAATGGTTTAATTACTGCCACCTTAAAAGTCTGTGGTACATAGCCAACTAACAAAGATAGATTGATCATATTTAAGATCGAAGCATTAAATAATGGTAGGGCTTCCTTGAGCAGCCTGGTAGGAATGGGGTCTAATAAACATGTTGATGGTTTGGATGAAGTAACTAATGAAAATAACTCAGACAGAACAATCGGAGAGAAAGAGTCTAACCAAATACCGGCATCACTGAAAGCAGCCAAAGATAACGATACGTCTTTGGGATGGTTATGAGTAATTTTTTCTCTAATAGTTAAAATTTTGTTAGCAAAGAAAGTCATGAAGTCATTACTAGTTAAAGTTAATGGAATACTCAGCTCAATAGAGCTCTGACTCTTTGTCAGCCTGGCTACAAGCTGAAAAGAAACCTGGGGTTGTTCTTATTTTCTTCAATTAGTGATGAGTAGAAAGATGTCCTAGCTTTATGGAGGGCTTTTTTATAGAGCAACAGACTCTTTTTCCAGGCTAAGTGAAGATCTTCTAAATTAGTGAGACGCCATTTCCTCTCCAATGTACGGGTTATCTGCTTTAAGCTACGAGTTTGTGAGTTATACCACGGAGTCAGGCACTTCTGATTTAAAGCTCTTTTTTTTAGAGGAGCTACAGCATCCAAAGTTGTCTTCAATGAGGATGTAAAACTATTGACGAGATACTCTATCTCACTTACAGAGTTTAGGTAGCTACTCTGCACTGTGTTGGTATATGGCATTAGAGAACATAAAGAAGGAATCATATCCTTAAACCTAGTTACAGCGCTTTCTGAAAGACTTCTAGTGTAATGAAACTTATTCCCCACTGCTGGGTAGTCCATCAGAGTAAATGTAAATGTTATTAAGAAATGATCAGACAGAAGGGAGTTTTCAGGGAATACTGTTAAGTCTTCTATTTCCATACCATAAGTCAGAACAAGATCTAAGACATGATTAAAGTGGTGGGTGGACTCATTTACTTTTTGAGCAAAGCCAATAGAGTCTAATAATAGATTAAATGCAGTGTTGAGGCTGTCATTCTCAGCATCTGTGTGGATGTTAAAATCGCCCACTATAATTATCTTATCTGAGCTAAGCACTAAGTCAGACAAAAGGTCTGAAAATTCACAGAGAAACTCACAGTAACAACCATGATAAAAATTTGAATGTAAGAAATATACATGGGGTGTGCAGCCAGTACATTCTGAGTGCCGGTCCCAAGCCCGGATAAATGAGGAGGGTTGCGTCAGGAAGGGCATCCGGCGTAAAACAAGCCAACCCAACTATGCAGACTCAGAATCGAATTCCCATACCGGATCGGTCGCGGCCCGGGTTAACAACGTCCACCACCGGTGCTATTGCCCAACAGGGTGCCGGTAGAAATTGGGCTACTGCTGGGCGAAGACGACGAAGAAGAGGAGGAAAACATTGCCACGAACAGCGGGAGAAGAAGAAAACTAGAAGGGTGGAAATGAGAGTGGGGACTTTGAATGTTGGTAGTATGACTGGTAAAGGGAGAGAGCTGGCTGATATGATGGAGAGGAGAAAGGTAGACATATTGTGTGTGCAAGAGACCAAGTGGAAGGGAAGTAAGAGCAGGAGCACTGGCGGTGGGTACAAGTTGTTGTACCATGGTGAGGACAGAAAGAGAAATGGTGTTGGGGTCATTTTAAAGGAAGAGTATGTTAAAAGTGTGTTGGAGGTTAAGCGAGTGTCTGACAGGGTGATGAGTGTGAAGTGGAAATTGAAGGGGTGATGATGAATATCATCAGTGCATATGCCCCACAGGTAGTTTGTGAGATGAAGGAGAAAGAAGATTTCTGGAGTGTGTTAGATGAGGCGGTGGAGAGTGTGCCCAAGCATGAAAGAGTGGTGATAGGAGCAGACTTCAATGGGCATGTTGGTGAAGGGAACAGAGGTGATGAGGAAGTAATGGGTAGATATGGTATCAAGGATAGGAATGGGGAAGGACAGATGGTAGTTGATTTTGCAAAAAGGATGGAAATGGCTGTGGTGAATACCTACTTTAAGAAAAGGGAGGAGCACAGGGTAACATAGAGTGGAGGAAGGTGCACACAGGTGGACTACATTCTTTATAGGAGATGCAAGCTAAAAGAAATCAGAGACTGTAAGGTGGTAGCAGGAGAGAGTGTCACTAGACAGCATAGGATGGTTGTTTGTAGGATGACTTTAGAGGTAAAGAAGAAGAAGAGAGTGAGAGCTCAAAAAAGGATCAGATGGTGGAAGCTGAAGGAGGAAGACTGTTGTGTGAAATTTAGCGAGCAGGTGAGGGAAGCACTAGTTGGAGGGGAAGCAATTTTGGACAACTGGAAAAGTACTGCAGATGTGGTGAGGGAGACAGCTAGGGCAGTACTGGGTATGACATCTGGACAGTGGAAGGAAGACGAGGAGACTTGGTGGTGGAATGAAGAGGTCCAGGAAAGCATAAGGAGAAAGAGGTTGGTGAAAAAGTTTTGGGATAGTCGGAGAGACAAAGAAAGTAGACAGGAGTACAAGGAGATGCGGCGTAAGGCGAGAAGAGAAGTGGCAAAAGCAAAGGAAAAGGCATATTGCGAGCTGTACAGGAAGTTGAATAGTAAGGAAGGAGAAAAGGACTTGTACCGATTGGCCAGACAAAGGGAAGAGCTGGAAAGGATGTGCAGCAGGTTAGGGTGGTAAAAGATGCACATGGTAATGTGCTGACAAGTGAGGAGTGTGTGCTGAGAAGGTGGAGGGAATATTTTGAAGAGTTGACGAATAAAGAAAATGAGCGAGAGAAAAGGCTGGATGATGTGGTGAGAGTAAATCAGGAAGTAAAAGAGATTAGCAAGGAAGAAGTGAGGGCTGCTATGAAGAGGATGAAGAGTGGAAAGGCAGTTGGTCCAGATGACATTCCAATGGAGGCATGGAAATGTCTAGGAGAGATGGCAGTAGAGTTTCTAACCAGATTGTTTAATAAAATCTTGGAAAGTGAGAGGATGCCTGAGGAGTGGAGACGAAGTGTACTGGTTCCTATTTTCAAGAACAAGGGTGATGTGCAGAGCTGCAGTAACTACAGAGGCATAAAGCTGATCAGCCACAGCATGAAGTTATGGGAAAGAGTAGTAGAAGCTAGGCTTAGAAAACACGTGAAGATCTGTGAGCAGCAATATGGTTTCATGCCGAGAAAGAGCACTACAGATGCAATGTTTGCTCTGAGAATACTGTTGGAAAAGTACAGAGAAGGACAGAAAGAGTTACATTGTGTGTTTGTGGACTTAGAAAAAGCTTATGATAGGGTGCCAAGAGAAGAGTTGTGGCATTGTATGAGGAAGTCTGGAGTGGCAGAGAAGTATGTTAGGGTAGTGCAGGACATGTACAAGAATAGTGTGACAGCGGTGAGATGCGCAGTCGGAATGACAGACTCATTCAAGGTGGAGGTGGGGTTACACCAAGGATCAGCTCTGAGTCCTTTCTTGTTTGCAGTGGTGATGGACAGTTGACGGATGAGATCAGACAGGAGTCCTCATGGACTATGATGTTTGCAGATGACATTGTGATCTGTAGTGAGAGTAGAGAGCAAGTTGAGTCTAGTCTGGAGAAGTGGAGATATGCTTTGGAGAGAAGGGGAATGAAAGTCAGTAGAAGCAAGACTGAGTACATGTGTGTGAATGAGAGGGAACCCAGTGGAATAGTGCAGTTACAAGGAGTAGAAGTGGTGAAATTAGATGAGTTTAAATATTTGGGGTCAACTGTTCAAAGTAAAGGAGAGTGTGGTAGAGAGGTGAAGAAGAGAGTGCAGGCAGGGTGGAGTGGGTGGAGAAAGGTGGCAGGAGTGATTTGTGACTGAAGAATATC
This sequence comes from Thalassophryne amazonica, assembly GCF_902500255.1. Taxonomy (NCBI): domain Eukaryota; kingdom Metazoa; phylum Chordata; class Actinopteri; order Batrachoidiformes; family Batrachoididae; genus Thalassophryne; species Thalassophryne amazonica. Next base: position 18,863,964 of record NC_047112.1, read on the forward strand.
AGCAAGAGTGAAGGGGAAAGTTTACAAAACAGTAGTGAAACCAGCTATGTTGTATGGTTTAGAGACAGTGGCACTAACAAAAAGACAGGAGGCAGAGCTGGAGGTGGCAGAGCTGAAGATGTTGAGATTCTCTTTGGGAGTGACAAAAATGGACAAGATTAGGAATTAACATATCAGATGGACAGCTCAGGTGGGACGGTTTGGAGACAAAGTCAGAGAGGCGAGATTGAGATGGTTTGGACATGTGCGGAGGAGGGACCCAGGGTATATAGGGAGAAGGATGCTGAGGATGGAGCCACCAGGCAGGAGGAGAAGAGGGAGACCAAAGAGGAGGTTCATGGATGTGCTGAGAGAGGACATGCAGGTGGTTGGTGTGACAAAGGAAGATACAGAGGACAGGGTGAGATGGAAACGATTGATCTGCTGTGGCGACCCCTAACGGGAACAGCCGAAAGACAAAGAAGAAGAAGAAATATACAGTGGTGCCTGATTGTCTGTGAACCCTTGAACTATTGCATATCTGAATTTTGAAAATACATAAAAAAAAAAAAAAAAATCAAGCTTCTGTTCATGAAATTAAAAGTTTAAAGGCCCAAATTATGGTTCTCATAAGAAGTGGAACCATTTAGTATAACATAAGTTAATAATCACTTTAACAACCAGTTTTCTTCAGACAAGTCAGAGGATGAATACATGAACATTTCCAAGTGACTGAAGAGGTCTTGGACCAATCACGAAGAAATGCAAACAGTATAACACTGTGTGGGAATTCTGAGTCAAGGCAGTTATCACAGGAGTGAGACAAGTGAGGGAAGCCACCAAGACAAAAGAACTGAGGCTTCTGTGGATGTGTGTGGAGAAACTGGGAATGCCTGTTGCATCCACAGCTTCATGTTGGAATTAATTCAAGATGGATTGGAAAACAGGAAACCAGATTAAATTTTATATTTACACTATAATTTATAATTAATTAATTTAGGCTTGGTTTCCTGTCTGTCTTCTGGCAAACTGCAGCAATTTGATGTTACTTAAAAAAATCATCTTCATCATGAAACTGTATAACTGGTGATGCAACGGATAAAATCTTCAGTTTTGTCCAACATCAGAAGCCTATAAATACTGCAGGCCTTATATACAGAAATGGATGAATATTAGCAATATTTATGTCTGTATGTATAAAATTCTTTGCAGGTTATGTTTACTGCAGTTTGCACAGATGGACTGAATTTCACTAGCCATTGTTTCTTTAATTTATTCATTTTAATTCATTATGTGAAAAGACATACAAATGTAAATAAAAGCACACATCATGTACTATAGAATGTTTCTTGTGGGAAGATATGAGGTGTTGCAAAAGGACAAACAAAAAGACACACGAGACGAAAGTAAATCAATAAAATGGCAAAAAGCCCCTCCACATTTTATACATTATCAAAGCTTTGATCATGAACCATGTCTGTGTGATGCTCTAACTGCACCAGAATTGCTCTGAAGGTGAGGTATAAAATGCAGCGCCCCCTGGCGGACGTCTCCCTGCCCTGCACCACTTAATTAATGTCATCTTCAGGATCTAATAAGAGTTAAAAAAAAACAAAACACAAATACATATACTTCAGCACTTTTTGTGCCACTATGCTGCAAACACTTCCAACGATTTCCAATGAAGTTACCGTATTTGAATTCGAGCTTGGAGGCTGTGCCTGATGAATGACCAGCGGGGGGCGCGCTTGTTCCAACCCCTGTAAATTGAATAGTTTTAAATTCCGTTATATTGTGTTATTTTTGCTTAAACACTAGAGAGAAAAGTATGTCAGAAATGTGAGAGAAAATAGATAAGTCACAGAAAGAATCTGTCGTCTTTCAGCTGATGTTTTGTCTATTTTCGCTGTTGAAGTTTTTTCGGAGCTTCATTAGCGCAGTTTGGCAGAGCGTCAGTTTCATAATCTGAAGGTCGTGAGTTCGAGCCTCATACGGGGCAGGTCTTTAATTTATTTTCATCTGTTAATGTTATAAATAATATTGTTACAAGAGCAGAAAGAGCCCTGATAACATCTACCATAAAAATCTGGAATTCCAGAAAATAAACGTTTTGTATTCAATAAAATTTATAATTAACACATCTGCTGTTGAGATCTGTGATAATCTTAACTGTTTTAAGAGAATGGTTGTCATTTTTGCTCAACGGCGTTTTAAAAAGTCAGTCTGGACAATTTGTGTAAATTTGTATTATTTTAACTGCTTTGCAGTTTTTTAAAGTTTTTATTTTACTATTTTAGTGTTTTTTTTTTTATTTTTAAATCTATCTAGATTTTACCTTTGTTGTGTATTGTGTAGTTTTATGGTAGGGAGGGGTGTTATTTAAAAAAAAAATTGAAATTTATAAATGTTTGCATGGAATATGGAAATATACACGGAATAAACCATAGCCGGATAAATTTTGGGTCATGTGGTTCCAAAAACCCATATGGACGGAGCCAGTGAAGATATCAACAACATGAAAACAGTTTGTTCAAATTCTTTCATATTTTGCACACTGATGGTTCCCTTGACAGCCAAGTACATGTTGGCATCAACTAAAAATTTATGGTTTTGGAGATAGTGTGTTTTGCATCTGAACTCTTCAAATGTTAGTCACATTTGGTGAAAGAAAAACCTTAAAACTAACTGCAGTCAACATGTACATACTCAAAGTTCAGGACTATTTCATTCTTTTCCGAGTCTTGTTCGAAGTATCAGAAGTAATTCTGAGGGAACAAAAAAGTATTCCAGACAGAAAAATCAGACTCTGACCCTTCACATTAAAGCACCACCTATAATATGTTATATGAGAGAGAGAGAGAGAGAGAGAGACCAGCATTAATTATTTAATGAGTAGGCTGTAATCTGCAGGCATGTCACAATATATCACGAAGTACTATGAAAGTAAATCTGTGCCATCAGAGTTTGAAATTGAATTTTTAAGGTTGAATTTTTTTAGTATCAAAAATTTTAAGGTTGAATTTTTTTGAGCATCAAAATCACAGTTTGAAGTTGAATTTTGTAAGTTTGAATTTGTTTAGCATCAAAATATTCAGCCTCAAAAAAAAAGAAAAAAGAAAAAAAAAATTCAACCTCAAAAATACAATTTCAAACTCTGATGGCACAGATTTATTTCCATAAAATACTATCATGGTATCAGAGCGTAGAAACAATGTGACACTGCACACGCCCTGAAACTGCTTTCTGTCAGCATGAGAAATGTGGTCTGATATACAGGCCATTTATCGTCAACTCTATCATATGATTACATGAATATAACGCAGGCCGGGAATGGATTTGCATAATGACTCTAAAGAGAATTTTCACAGAACCTGACACGTGCTTTCAAGGAACTTGCAGCTTTGGCCTCATGGATATATATATATATATATATATATATATATATATATAATATATATTATATATATATATATATATATATATATATAATATATATATATATATATATATATAATGTGGACCACGTATTTGTGTTCTTAGTCTGATAAAAAGGAAAGCTGTCTCCAAGACTCCTGAGGAGGAGATGATCAAGCAGAGAGAGGAGGACGCACATCTGAGGAAGCAACTGGAAGATGTGAAAGATAACTTACAGAAAGAGCTGGCAGGTCTGATGGACTATTATGACAAAGACCTGAAAGCCACAGAAGAAAAGTACAAAAAGAAGCTGGAAAGACCAGAAGGCCACCAGTAGAAGGGAACAGGGTGAACAAGAAGCCAATTTTGAAAATGTTGGAAGAACAGAAAGCCAGCAGCAAAAGACAGCAGGAGGAACAAGAGGCCAAATTCCTCAGACAGCTGGAAGACAGAAGGCTGCATTTGAAAGGAGAAAACATCCTGGACACAGAAGTCCTTGGGTTTATGCTTTTGGGTGGATTCTGTGCTGCTGTGGGGTTCCTTTCTGCTAAATGTCTCACAAAATAACAAAGACTACAGTGAAGGGCGGCTCGACTACTGGGATAAATAAACCTTTGTTTTTATTTATTTATTTAAAATCAATATAGTTCACTGTAATCATTTTAAATCAACATTTACAATGTGCTCCTGTTCTCATCTGCATAAATTTTTTTTAATGAAGTGTCCTGTTGACCCATGATGAAGAAATTGAATTAAAAACTAACAACTACACAGTTATCAATGTACTTTACAGGCATGCAAACACACATACACACACACACTCACACAGCACTGCTACGTTTACGCCTTTAGTCCCAAGTTAGCAACACTTTAAGAATTAAGTTAATTTCAAATGTACTGTTTAACATATTAAAGTTGAAATCTGAGATTTCATCCATCCACATTAAAACTACACATTTCCCAGGCTAAATGAGATTCATCCTGAAAGAAAGTCCTATATTGCCTTGTTCTAGCACATGTAAAATGACAGTTGATTTCTTTTGAAAAATAAATATTTTACAGCACTTTGTAAAGATTTTTGTATTTTCGTGGCTTTTTTTTTTTTTTTTTACATTTTTTTTTTTTTTTTACATTCAAGCTAATTAGCAGTTGCACAGTTAAGTACAGAACAAAAGAGTAAAAAAAGTTAAATGAATAATTGGTCTGTTTTCATGGCAATTTACAGGGCAAGCGAAGGATCAATCAATTTTCAATCAATCAATTTTTTTATATAGCGCCAAATCACAACAAACAGTTGCCCCAAGGCGCTTTATATTGTAAGGCAAGGCCATACAATAATTATGTAAAACCCCACGGTCAAACGACCCCCTGTGAGCAAGCACTTGGCTACAGTGGGAAGGAAAAACTCCCTTTAACAGGAAGAAAAACCTCCAGCAGAACCAGGCTCAGGGAGGGGCAGTCTTCTGCTGGGACCTGGTTGGGGCTGAGGGAGAGAACCAGGAAAAAGACATGCTGTGGAGGGGAGCAGAGATCGATCACTAATGATTAAATGCAGAGTGGTGCACACAGAGCAAAAGAGAAGGAAACAGTGCATCATGGGAACCCCCCAGCAGTCTACGTCCATAGCAGCATAACTAAGGATGGTTCAGGTCACCTGATCCAGCCCTAACTATAAGCTTTAGCAAAAAGGAAAGTTTTAAGCCTAATCTTAAAAGTAGAGAGGGTGTCTGTCTCCCTGATCTGAATTGGGAGCTGGTTCCACAGGAGAGGAGCCTGAAAGCTGAAGGCTCTGCCTCCCATTCTACTGTTACAAACCCTAGGAACTACAAGTAAGCCTGCAGTCTGAGAGCGAAGCGCTCTATTTGGGGTGATATGGTACTACGAGGTCCCTAAGATAAGATGGGACCTGATTATTCAAAACCTTATAAGTAGAAGAAGAATTTTAAATTCTATTCTAGAATTAACAGGAAGCCAATGAAGAGAGGCCAATATGGGTGAGATATGCTCTCTCCCTTCTAGTCCCCGTCAGTACTCTAGCTGCAGCATTTTGAATTAACTGAAGGCTTTTAGGGAACTTTTAGGACAACCTGATAATAATGAATTACAATAGTCCAGCCTAGAGGAAATAAATGCATGAATTAGTTTTTCCAGCATCACTCTGAGACAAGACCTTTCTGATTTAGAGATATTGCGTAAATGCAAAAAGGCAGTCCTACATATTTGTTTAATATGCGCTTGAATGACATATCCTGATCAAAAATGACTCCAAGATTTCTCACAGTATTACTAGAGGTCAGGGTAATGCCATCCAGAGTAAGGATCTGGTATAGACACCATGTTTCTAAGATTTGTGGGCCAAGTACAATAACTTCAGTTTTATCTGAGTTTAAAAGCAGGAAATTAGAGGTCATCCATGTCTTTATGTCTGTAAGGACAATCCTGCAGTTTAGCTAATTGGTGTGTGTCCTCTGGCTTCATGGATAGATAAAGCTGGGTATCATCTGCGTAACAATGAAAATTTAAGCAATACCGTCTAATAATACTGCCTAAGGAAGCATGTATAAAGTGAATAAAATTGGTCCTAGCACAGAACCTTGTGGACCTCCATAATTAACTTTAGTCTGTGAAGAAGATCCCCCTTTACATGAACAAATTGTAATCTCTTAGACAAATATGATTCAAACCACCGCCAGCGCAGTGCCTTTAATACCTATGGCATGCTCTAATCTCTGTAATAAAATTTTATGGTCAACAGTATCAAAAGCAGCACTGAGGTCTAACAGAACAAGCACAGAGATGAGTCCACTGTCCGAGGCCATAAGAAGATCATTTGTAACCTTCACTAATGCTGTTTCTGTACTATGATGAATTCTAAAACCTGACTGAAACTCTTCAAATAGACCATTCCTCTGCAGATGATCAGTTAGCTGTTTTACAACTACCCTTTCAAGAAGGATTCAGTCAGTGAGTCAAAAACTACTGCATAGTCAAGTCTGAAATTGGGGGTTTTGATGGACACCAATGAGGCCCAGTGGAACTCTTAATTTATACCAGTTTGGCATCTCTTATTACGCAAATTTACGCAAAATTAAACAGGCAGACAGACAGGCCTTAATTTGAAGTCTTGTTGCTAATTGTAGGGTCCCTCTGACCACTGGAGGCCGCTGTTGCTTGTGTCATAGATAAAACTTTCTCATGTAAATTTGTTTTTATAAATAGTGTCTTCCTCAAAATACCTAACTCAAAATAAAACAAAATTATGCCTAAAATATGAAGAGGTCAGATGCAAAACCCAGTAAGTTCTTTTTTCAAATGGAGAAAAATGCACGGTAAAATACCGCAGTGAAATTAGTGTTACGTTGGATATTCGACAGATATTCGCTCCGGTTTTCCCTCCTCTTTACTGCGGGTAAACGTCCTCTTCGCTCGAGTTAAACCTCTTCTTTGCTCCGGCGACAGAGCGACTCTGAGCAAGCCACTCCAACATTTCAAGTGCGCCCGTATTGCAGACGTTACGTCGAGTACCTTCTTCTTTGTCTTTCGGCTGTTCCCGTTAGGGGTCGCCACAGCAGATCAATCGTTTCCATCTCACCCTGTCCTCTGTATCTTCCTTTGTCACACCAACCACCTGCATGTCCTCTCTCAGCACATCCATGAACCTCCTCTTTGGTCTCCCTCTTCTCCTCCTGCCTGGTGGCTCCATCCTCAGCATCCTTCTCCCTATATACCCTGGGTCCCTCCTCCGCACATGTCCAAACCATCTCAATCTCGCCTCTCTGACTTTGTCCCCAAACCGTCCCACCTGAGCTGTCCCTCTGATATGTTCATTCCTAATCTTGTCCATTCTTGTCACTCCCAAAGAGAATCTCAACATCTTCAGCTCTGCCACCTCCAGCTCTGCCTCCTGTCTTTTTGTTAGTGCCACTGTCTCTAAACCATACAACATAGCTGGTTTCACTACTGTTTTGTAAACTTTCCCCTTCACTCTTGCTGATATTCTTCAGTCACAAATCACTCCTGCCATCTTTCTCCATCCACTCCACCCTGCCTGCACTCTCTTCTTCACCTCTTTACCACACTCTCCATTACTTTGAACAGTTGACCCCAAATATTTAAACTCATCTACTTTCACCACTTCTACTCCTTGTAACTGCACTATTCCACTGGGTTCCCTCTCATTCACACACATGTACTCAGTCTTGCTTCTACTGACTTTCATTCCCCTTCTCTCCAAAGCATATCTCCACTTCTCCAGACTAGACTCAACTTGCTCTCTACTCTCACTACAGATCACAATGTCATCTGCAAACATCATAGTCCATGAGGACTCCTGCCTGATCTCATCCGTCAACTGTCCATCACCACTGCAAACAAGAAAGGACTCAGAGCTGATCCTTGGTGTAACCCCACCTCCACCTTGAATGAGTCTGTCATTCCGACTGCGCATCTCACTGCTGTCACACTATTCTTGTACATGTCCTGCACTACCCTAACATACTTCTCTGCCACTCCAGACTTCCTCATACAATGCCACAACTCTACTCTTGGCACCCTATCATAAGCTTTTTCTAAGTCCACAAACACACAATGTAACTCTTTCTGTCCTTCTCTGTACTTTTCCAACAGTATTCTCAGAGCAAACATTGCATCTGTAGTGCTCTTTCTTGGCATGAAACCATATTGCTGCTCAAAGATCTTCACCTGTTTTCTAAGCCTAGCTTCTACTACTCTTTCCCATAACTTCATGCTGTGGCTGATCAGCTTTATGCCTCTGTAGTTACTGCAGCTCTGCACATCACCCTTGTTCTTGAAAATAGGAACCAGCACACTTCGTCTCCACTCCTCAGGCATCCTCTCACTTTCCAAGATTTTATTAAACAATCTGGTTAGAAACTCTACTGCCATCTCTCCTAGACATTTCCATGCCTCCATTGGAATGTCATCTGGACCAACTGCCTTTCCACTCTTCATCCTCTTCATAGCAGCCCTCACTTCTTCCTTGCTAATCTCTTTTACTTCCTGATTTACTCTCACCACATCATCCAGCCTTTTCTCTCGCTCATTTTCTTTATTCATCAACTCTTCAAAATATTCCCTCCACCTTCTCAGCACACACTCCTCACTTGTCAGCACATTACCATGTGCATCTTTTACCACCCATGTGCATCATTTACCACTCTAACCTGCTGCACATCCTTTCCAGCTCTGTCCCTTTGTCTGGCCAATCGGTACAAGTCCTTTTCTCCTTCCTTACTATTCAACTTCTTGTACAGCTCGCAATATGCCTTTTCCTTTGCTTTTGCCACTTCTCTTCTCGCCTTACGCCGCATCTCCTTGTACTCCTGTCTACTTTCTTCATATCTCCGACTATCCCAAAACTTTTTCGCCAACCTCTTTCTCCTTATGCTTTCCTGGACCTCTTCATTCACCCACCAAGTCTCCTTGTCTTCCTTCCACTGTCCAGATGTCATACCCAGTACTACCCTAGCTGTCTCCCTCACCACATCTGCAGTACTTTTCCAGTTGTCCAAAACTGCTTCCCCTCCAACTAGTGCTTCATCAGCTATCGGAGCTGCGTCAGTCACAGTCAGTCAGAGCTGCGTGTCGTCAGAGCGAGCTGCAAAAAGTTTGTACCTGAGTTTTCAGAGGTGGTGTTTGTAGTTGCCATCTGCCACGCCGGTGTTTGCCAACCCGGACAGTGGGAATACCACCTCAACCGGCAACTTAGCCCCGCGACTGGACAGCAACAACGTCCGAGGCCTGCCCAACGTGGTGAATTCACTGAGGCCGCGCGCTGCGTCATTAAAGCCGCACGTCACGAGTGCCGCTTCCCCGAGGCCTCGTGCAGCCACCGTGGATCCATCAGCGCGGAAACACCGAGGCCGCGCGGCACCAGCGCAGTGCAGATCCATCCCGGTGACAAACAACGCAGGCTGTTAACATCGGCGATCGACAAGCTGCTCATAAGCCGACCATGGGGCCTAAGAAGGTTCTGACAGCGGAGGAAGGTGACGATATTAAAAAATCTCTGGACTTTCTATCAGAGGAGATTTCTGTTGTGAAGCAGCAACAGAAATCAATCATGGATCTGGTGGAGGAGGTGAAGGCATTACGGCTCCAGAACGCCGAGAAAGACCGGCATCTGGTGCAGCTGGAAAATAGAGTGGCTGAATTGGAGCAGTACACCAGAATTAACGACGTCATCATCACAGGTCTTCACATCAAGCCCTCCGTAAAGCTAGTACATCTTTCTACTCATCACTAATTGAAGAAAATAAGAACAACCCCAGGTTTCTTTTCAGCACTGTAGCTAGGCTGACAAAGAGTCAGAGCTCTATTGAGCTGAGCATTCCATTAACTTTAACTAGTAATGACTTCATGACTTTCTTTGCTAACAAAATTTTAACTATTAGAGAAAAAATTACTCATAACCATCCCAAAGACGTATCGTTCTCTTTGGCTGCTTTCAGTGATGCCGGTATTTGGTTAGACTCTTTCTCTCCGATTGTTCTGTCTGAGTTATTTTCATTAGTTACTTCATCCAAACCATCAACATGTTTATTAGACCCCATTCCTACCAGGCTGCTCAAGGAAGCCCTACCATTATTTAATGCTTCGATCTTAAATATGATCAATCTATCTTTGTTAGTTGGCTATGTACCACAGGCTTTTAAGGTGGCAGTAATTAAACCATTACTTAAAAAGCCATCACTTGATCCAGCTATCTTAGCTAATTATAGGCCAATCTCCAACCTTCCTTTTCTCTCAAAAATTCTTGAAAGGGTAGTTGTAAAACAGCTAACTGATCATCTGCAGAGGAATGGTCTATTTGAAGAGTTTCAGTCAGGTTTTAGAATTCATCATAGTACAGAAACAGCATTAGTGAAGGTTACAAATGATCTTCTTATGGCCTCAGACAGTGGACTCATCTCTGTGCTTGTTCTGTTAGACCTCAGTGCTGCTTTTGATACTGTTGACCATAAAATTTTATTACAGAGATTAGAGCATGCCATAGGTATTAAAGGCACTGCACTGCGGTGGTTTGAATCATATTTATCTAATAGATTACAATTTGTTCATGTAAATGGGGAATCTTCTTCACAGACTAAAGTTAATTATGGAGTTCCACAAGGTTCTGTGCTAGGACCAATTTTATTCACTTTATACATGCTTCCCTTAGGCAGTATTATTAGACGGTATTGCTTAAATTTTCATTGTTACGCAGATGATACCCAGCTTTATCTATCCATGAAGCCAGAGGGCACACACCAATTAGCTAAACTGCAGGATTGTCTTACAGACATAAAGACATGGATGACCTCTAATTTCCTGCTTTTAAACTCAGATAAAACTGAAGTTATTGTACTTGGCCCCACAAATCTTAGAAACATGGTGTCTATCCAGATCCTTACTGTGGATGGCATTACCCTGACCTCTAGTAATACTGTGAGAAATCTTGGAGTCATTTTTGATCAGGATATGTCATTCAAAGCGCATATTAAACAAATATGTAGGACTGCTTTTTTGCATTTACGCAATATCTCTAAAATCAGAAAGGTCTTGTCTCAGAGTGATGCTGAAAAACTAATTCATGCATTTATTTCCTCTAGGCTGGACTATTGTAATTCATTATTATCAGGTTGTCCTAAAAGTTCCCTAAAAAGCCTTCAGTTAATTCAAAATGCTGCAGCTAGAGTACTGACGGGGACTAGAAGGAGAGAGCATATCTCACCCATATTGGCCTCTCTTCATTGGCTTCCTGTTAATTCTAGAATAGAATTTAAAATTCTTCTTCTTACTTATAAGGTTTTGAATAATCAGGTCACTTCTTATCTTAGGGACCTCGTAGTACCATATCACCCCAATAGAGCGCTTCGCTCTCAGACTGCAGGCTTACTTGTAGTTCCTAGGGTTTGTAAGAGTAGAATGGGAGGCAGAGCCTTCAGCTTTCAGGCTCCTCTACTGTGGAACCAGCTCCCAATTCAGATCAGGGAGACAGACACCCTCTCTACTTTTAAGATTAGGCTTAAAACTTTCCTTTTTGCTAAAGCTTATAGTTAGGGCTGGATCAGGTGACCCTGAACCATCCCTTAGTTATGCTGCTATAGACGTAGACTGCTGGGGGTTTCCCATGATGCACTGTTTCTTTCTCTTTTTGCTCTGTATGCACCACTCTGCATTTAATCATTAGTGATCGATCTCTGCTCCCCTCCACAGCATGTCTTTTTCCTGGTTCTCTCCCTCAGCCCCAACCAGTCCCAGCAGAAGACTGCCCATCCCTGAGCCTGGTTCTGCTGGAGGTTTCTTCCTGTTAAAAGGGAGTTTTTCCTTCCCACTGTAGCCAAGTGCTTGCTCACAGGGGGTCGTTTTGACCGTTGGGGTTTTACATAATTATTGTATGGCCTTGCCTTACAATATAAAGCGCCTTGGGGCAACTGTTTGTTGTGATTTGGCGCTATATAAAAAAATTGATTGATTGATTGATTGATTGATCAAACCACGGTCCTACGTACGGGCGGTAACAGATGAGAGCGGAGGGGAGCCCAGTGAACAGGAGGTCAGCTCTGTGGAAAAACAGGTTGTTGATTTCCTCCTATCTAAAGGTATAGAAATGGATTTAAATAACATTGAAGCGTGCCACCCTCTGCCCCGGAGAAATGACGGTGATAAACAAACCGTCATCATGAGATTCATCAACAGAAAACACAAAACAGCACTGTTAAAACAAGGAAGAAAACTGAAAGGGACAAACGTATTCATCAATGAACATCTCACCAAACAGAATGCCGACATCGCCAGGAAAGCACGCTTCTTAAAGAAACAGGGAAAAATCCAGCACACATGGACTTCAAACTGTAAAATATTCATCAAACTGAACGGATCACCAGAACAAGCAAAAGTCATGGCAATAAGGAACATCGAGGAGCTGGACAAATATGAACAATAGGTATGAGGACTCAAACACATCACAGCACCATGATGCAGACTGGAGCAACCCACTCATCCACATCATCTACACCCGGAGACAAGAGAGACATAATGACTAAGGATAATGATCTGTTTATTTCTGCCCAGGAGCTCTGTCTAGATACATTTAATTATAATAACTCTGCTAACCACCCCTTCGAATCTGAAAATGATCCTGATACCTTTTTCAGTGAGAATATTGTGAGACAGTGCAAATATTTTACAGAAGAACAATTCAAAAATTATAAAATCAATGATGAAGATTTTTCAATTCAGCAGAAGTCTTTCTCGTAATCTGTCCACTATTAATGATTGTTTGAAAACATCCAAAAAACGTTTTTCAGTTATTGCAATTTCAGAAACATGGTTAAATGAGGATAATAAAGATCTGGTATATCTTGATGGTTATGAATTGTTCCTGGTTAATAGGCAGACGAGAAGGGGCGGAGGCGTTGCATTGTTTGTAAGGTCAGATTATAACTGTAAACTCATCAACAACATGTCATTTACAGTGGACAACATCATGGAATGTGTTACCATAGAAATGACATCTATAAACTCCAAAAACATAGTTGTTAGTTGCATTTACAGAGCTCCTGGGACAAATATTGACACCTTTGAAGACATTATCTTAGGAATGTACAACAAAATCAACAGAAATAAGCATTTATTTGTCTGTGGAGATTTCAATATAGATTTTTTAAACCCTCACAATCATCCACAAATCACTTCATTTATAAACACCTTGTACTGTTTAGGACTGTTTCCAACCATCATTCATCCTAGCAGAATAACTATGGACTCAACAACTCTCATTGACAATATTTTAACTAATGTTATATCCGGTAATCTTAGTGGGGGACTACTGCTCAGTGATATCAGTGATCACTTGCCAGTTTTCTCAGTCTTTGCATTGGAGGGTTGTTGTAAGTATTGAAGCAATATCAAATTCATGAGTAGAAACGTAACACCTGAAACAATTGATAATTTAAGGGAGGATTTATCAAGTCAGAATTGGTCAGATGTTTTTGTTGATGATGTTGACAGGTCATATGATGCTTTCATTTCCATTTTTTCCAGTTTGTATAATAAACACTGTCCATTTGTTGACAAAATATATAGAAATCAATATAGCAACAAACCATGGATAACTAAGGGGCTTCAGAGGGCATGTAAAAAGAAAAACGTACTATATAAACAATTCATAAAACTACGAACTAAGGAAGCTGAAAGTAAGTATAAAACATATAAGAATAAGTTAATCAATATCATGAGACTCAGTAAAAAAATACATTATAATGAGCTACTTGTCAAAAATAGAAATAACATCAAAAACACATGGAACATATTAAATGAAATAGTAAAAAAGAATAGAGTAACTAGAGATTATCCTTCATTTTTTCAGAGTAACAACTACATCACGATTGATAACGACGAGTCTATTGCTGAACACTTTAATGAATACTTCGTTAATGTGGGTAAAAATCTTGCCAGTAAGATTGACTCATCAACTAATAACTTCTGGGTAAATAATTCAACGTTTAACAAATCTGTTTCAATGTTCATTGGTGGTACTCATGAAAGGGAAATACTTGATCTGGTTCATGGGTCAAAAAGTAAGAAATCGACTGATTTTAATAATTTGGATATGGCTTTATTAAAAAAAGTTATTGATTGTATAGTAAAACCGTTCAATTATATTTGCAATATGTCACTAAGTACTGGTAAATTTCCTTCTCAAATGAAAATAGCCAAAGTAATTCCTCTGTTTAAAACTGGTGACAAACACACATTTTCTAATTATAGACCTATATCACTCCTGCCACAATTTTCCAAAAGTTTGGAAAAAATATTTGCTAAAAGATTAAATGATTATTTACTGAAGCATAACATCATTTGTGAAGAACAATATGGATTCAGAAGGTCTCGAACTACATCACATGCTTTGATGGACTTTGTGGAAAGTATAGCAACTGAAATTGATAATAAACAATACACAATAGGTGTTTTTTTTTATTTACAGAAAGCGTTTGACACAATTAACCATGGAATACTATTAATTAAACTGCAGAAATATGGAATCAGAGGTCTGGCATATGAATGGATTGCTAGTTATTTACAAGGCAGATTTCAGTATGTTCAATTCAATAATACAAATTCTGAACTTAGGGATGTCACATGTGGGGTGCCGCAGGGCTCAGTGCTGGGTCCTTTGTTGTTTATAATCTATATAAATGATATAAGTTGGGTGTCAAGTTCACTGAGATGTGTCCTTTTTGCGGATGATACAACTGTGTTCTGTAGCGGTGAAAATCTTGAACAGCTTCTGGACATAGTGGAGAAAGAACTGGAAAAATGTAAGGTTTGGTTTGACGCTAATAAGTTGTCACTCAACCTTGGGAAAACTAAATGTATTATATTTGGAAATAAACAGGCACCCAAATGTAAAAATTTAACTATAAACAATAAGGAAATTGAGTTAGTAACAGAGAATAAATTTTTAGGTGTTATAATTGATAATAAACTTTGCTGGAAACCACATATAAATTATGTGAAATCAAAATTGTCAAAAACTATAGCCATTTTGTATAAAGCCAAAGACCTACTGCCGCAAGAAGGGTTACTTACTTTATATCATTCTCTGATGGTACCATATATGACCTATTGTGTTGAGTCATGGGGAAACACTTACAAATCAAATACCAATCCAATATTCCTTTTGCAAAAACAAGCCATACGAATCATCTGCAATAAACATTATCGTGAACCAACTCATTCTCTATTTGTGTCTTTAAATTTATTAAAATTCATAGATTTGGTCGATTACATTACAATTCAAACTTTGTTTCGAGCAAAAAACCAAGCCTTACCGAGACATGTCCAGAGTCTGTTCCGATTGAGGGAATCCAGATATAGTTTAAGAGGTTGTGCAGTTTTTATGAAACCACCAGTAAGAACAAATGTAAAGGGTTTTTGTGTGTCTGTGGTTGGGGTGAGGAAATGGAACAAATGTTCAACAGAGGTTAGAATGAGTAGTACCTTAGTGAGATTTAAGAAACTACTCAAAAAGAACATTATGTCTAAGTATCATAAAGAAGCAAATATAATTTGATTTATATGGAATGTTCAATTTATAAGTGGGACTTATTGTATATTTGAATGTGTGGGTATGTATATGCGTATGTAGATATATAGATATGGGTAGGTGTATATGTATATAAGTGACTGTGTATATGTATGTATATATTTATGTTTGTAAAGTATATGCGTATGTATATAGGTATATGTGGCACAGCCCAAGCAGAGGGTCACCCCCCAAGAGCCTGGTCTGCTTGAGGTTTCTTCCTTATAGGGAGTTTTTCCTCACCACAGTTGCCTAGTGCTCGCTCTGGGGGTTGGTAAGGTTAGTCCCTACTGGCGTAAAGTGCCTTGATTCGACTTTCTTATGATCTGGTACTATATAAATATAATTATAAGTGAATAGTATATTGATGTGTATGTCTGTGTGTCGACATGTAGTAGTGAATTTATATTTATGTAAATATGACTGATTACTAGCAGTACTAGCAGGGGTGGGCGCTAATAAGCTTTGCTTCAGCCCACACCCTTTCGGACTCACTAGTTTTGTCTGTGTTTGTTTGTGGAATTGTTCATTTTTTTCTATTTGAATATTTTGTGTGCCGAATTAAAAAACTTTGTCACTTTGTCACTTTGTCTCTCACCTGCTCCAACTTCCTGTTTTCAAAATAAAAATGTGCGAAAATGCTAATGTTTACATTTAAAATTAATTAAAAATATAAACCGATTTAAAATGCAAAAACAAGAGGCGAATCTCACGCAGCCCGTGGAGCACAATGATTCCACACTGATTTTGAGTCAATTGATCACATGACCTGGAAGCTATTCAGCTAAAAGGCTAATATTTACATATAAAAATTAATTAAAAATAAGAACAGATTTAAAATGTAAAAACAAGAGGTGCATCTCATGCAGCCAGTAGAGTTCTGTGGTTCCACGTGGATTTTGAGTCAATTGATCACATGACCTGGAAGCTATTGAGCTAAAATGATAATATTTACATATAAAAGTTAAATAAAAATATGAA
Source organism: Thalassophryne amazonica (assembly GCF_902500255.1). Taxonomy (NCBI): domain Eukaryota; kingdom Metazoa; phylum Chordata; class Actinopteri; order Batrachoidiformes; family Batrachoididae; genus Thalassophryne; species Thalassophryne amazonica. The sequence continues at coordinate 18,880,429 of NC_047112.1, forward strand.
CAAATTTAAAATACAAAAACAAGAGCTGTATCTCATGCAGCCAGTGGAGCACAATGATTCCACACTGATTTTGAGTCAATTGATCACCTGATCTGGAAGCTATCGAGTTAAAATGCTAATATTAACATATAAAAATTAATTAAAAATATGAACAGATTTAAAATGTAAAAACAAGAGCTGTATCTCATGGAGCCAGTGGAGTACTATGATTCCACACTTATTTTGAGTCAATTGATCACATGATCTGGAAGCTATTGAGCTAAAATTCTAATATTTATATATAAAAAGTAATTAAAAATATGAACAGATTTAAAATGTAAAAACAAGAGCTGTATCTCATGGAGCCAGTGGAGTACTATGATTCCACATGGATTTTGAGTCAATTGATCACATGATCTGGAAGCTATTGTTCTTCCAGGTCATGTGATCATTAAACAGTACATCAAACAGTATCTCTGGTTTGAATATCACACCTTTTTATTTTGAAAACAGGAAGTTGGTACTCGACGTAGCCGTCTATTGTCGCCGCTTGTTTACTGTAACGTCTGCAATACGGGCGCACTTGAAATGTGGGAGTGGCTTACTCAGAGTCGCTCTGTCGCCGGAGCAAAGAAGAGGTTTAACTGGAGCGAAGAGGACGTTTACCCGCAGTAAAGAAGAGGGAAAACCGGAGCGAATGCGTGTCAATTGTAACAAACAAAATCTATGTAGTTTTTATTTCAGGAACATCAGTTGAGTATAATCATCACATGGAAAGAATGACATGGCCACAATGAATTAATTACAACCCCTGGCAATAATTATGGAGTCACCGGGCTCGGAGGATGTTCATACAGTTGTTTAATTTTGTAGAAAAAAGCAGATCACAGACATGATACAAAACTAAATGTTGCAAAAGATGTTGGTTGTTCACAGTCAGCTGTGTCTAAACTCTGGACCAAATACAAACAACATGGGAAGGTTGTTAAAGGCAAACATACTGGTAGACCAAGGAAGACATCAAAGTGTCAAGACAGAAAACTTAAAGCAATATGTCTCAAAAATCGAAAATGCACAACAAAACAAATGAGGAACGAATGGGAGGAAACTGGAGTCAATGTCTGTGACCGAACTGTAAGAAACCGCCTAAAGGAAATGGGATTTACATACAGCAAAGCTAAACGAAAGCCATCATTAACACCTAAACAGAAAAAAAAACAAGGTTACAATGGGCTAAGGAAAAGCAATCGTGGACTGTGGATGACTGGATGAAAGTCATATTCAGTGATGAATCTCGAATCTGCATTGGGCAAGGTGATGATGCTGGAACTTTTGTTTGGTGCCTTTCCAGTGAGATTTATAAAGATGACTGCCTGAAGAGAACGTAAATTTCCACAGTCATTGATGATATGGGGCTGCATGTCAGGTAAAGGCACTGGGGAGATGGCTGTCATTACATCATCAATAAATGCACAAGTTTACGTTGATATTTTGGACACTTTTCTTATCCCATCAATTGAAAGGATGTTTGGGGATGATGAAATCATTTTTCAAGATGATAATGCATCTTGCCATAGAGCAAAAAACTGTGAAACATTCCTTGCAAAAGACACATAGGGTCAATGTCATGGCCTGCAAATAGTCCGGATCTTAATCCAATTGAAAATCTTTGGTGGAAGTTGAAGAAAATGGTCCATGACAAGGCTCCAACCTGCAAAACTGATCTGGCAACAGCAATCAGAGAAAGTTGGAGCCAGATTGATGAAGAGCACTGTTTGTCACTCATTAAGTCCATGACTCAGAGACTGCAAGCTGTTATAAAAGCCAGAGGTGGTGCAACAAAATACTAGTGATGTGTTGGAGTGTTCTTTTGTTTTTCATGATTCCATAATTTTTTCCTCAGAATTGAGTGATTCCATATTTTTTTTCCCTCTGCTTGGTCTAAAAAAGTAACCGTTACTGACTGACACAATTTTTTTTTTTTTTTTCCTGATTTCTTATAGTGTTTCTTAAAGCCAGAAAGTTGCCATTTGAAATGACTTTAGTTTTGTGTCATGTCTGTGATCTGCTTTTTTTCTTTTTTTAAACAACTGAATGAACATCCTCCGAGGCCGGTGATTCCATAATTTTTGCCAGGGGTTATATAAGCAACAGAATGGTTTTCTATGTCAATGCGTTGTTTGAAATTTTCAAACGCTCCGTCCATATGGGTTTTTGAACCAAATGACCCCAAAATTATACTGTTATGGTTTATTCCATGTATATTTCCATATTCCTTGCAAAAAATTTATAGATTTCAAAAATTTTTGAAATAACACCCCTCCCTATTTATGGAAGAACCCCAAATGTTTTGACTTTTTTGTGTTATGTTTGAAATTCCATGATAAATGTATAGACATATGTTTTAACACATGGTATTTTGTTGTATGTTTTATATGGAATTTCTAACATCAATCAATCAAAAAGCTGAGATTATTTTAAATATAATAACAACATTTGGAACAGTTAGACTATAAAAGTTTCAAGTATAGACATTCTGGAAAAGAAGCTGTTACTTCGATTTTCAAAAAAAAAAAAAAAAAAAGGTAATCATCAGAGGACAAATTCCACAGGAGCACAGGATTAGTGAGTTAAAAAAATTTTCACATTGTCAGTGCCTCAAAAAATGTACCCACAAGTACTCTGAAATATGAATAGCAGGCAATGGTTTTACTGGGAAAAATAATGGTGCTTTTCTCATTTCAGGAACCCTAAAGTTTGTTCTGCAAGACATTAAAGTCCAGAAAAAATGAACCAAATTCAGAGAACAAAAATCATCGAGTTCTGTGCAACGCATCCTCAGGGCTGACTTGCATCTCTTTCCATACGAAACTCAGTCTCACAGTAAACTAACTCCCCAGCAAATGGCAAGGATTTGCTTGGAATTTGCTAAGTGGTTTTCTGGAAAACTGGCGACGGATGATTTGTTTCTTAGGAAACTTCAGATGAGGAGGTTACATTGATCATGTGGTGTAAAAGATAAAAGCGTTAAAACATCACAAAGGAAAGACTGAACTAAAAACTGTGCACTGGGGAGAAAAATTACATGCTTTGGCCACGTGGTCATTAAGAAAATGTCTGATAACATTGATTGGTTTTTCTGTGCTGTCACAATACTTTTGGTAGATTTTTTTGACACACCCTATATCTAGAAATGTTTTACGTACTGTACATGCTGCACTCTGTAGACTGCCAGCAAGATGGAAATCATCTGAAAATGCAGGTATAGCAGGAGTTATTTATTTATTACCATGAGAATATCAGGGGGTCGTTTTGACCGTTGGGGTTTTTCCGTAATTATTGTATGGCCTTGCCTTACAATATAAGGCGCCTTGGGGCAACTGTTTGTTGTGATTTGGCGCTATATAAATAAAATTGATTTGATTTGATTTAGAATATGTGATACCTGTGGAGTTTCAGCCAGCTCTGGTCTGCACACTCAGTCCACTGGGCTCAGACAAAATCAGTCAAAACAAAACGGTTTCAAAGTGAATAGATCAAACTCCAGTACTTTATTCTTCAATCCATCCATTTTCTATACCTGCTTATTCCAATTAAGTGAGCCTATCCCAGCAGTCATAGGGTGTGAGGTGTGGCACACCCTGGACATGACGCCAGTCTGTCACAGGGCCACACCCACTCCTACGGTCAATTTAAAGTTTCTAATTCACCTAACCTTCATGTCTTTGGATGTGGGAGGAAGCCGGAGCACCCAGAGAGAACCCACGCAAACACGGGGAGAACATGGTAACTCAACACAGAGGGGCCACAGGTGGGAAGTGATCCTATGACCTTCTTGCTGTGAGGCAATGGTGCTAACCACTAATACACCATGCTGCCCCCCTTTTAACTGTATTGCAGAAATTGAATCTCTGTTGGCAGAGAACATTTCACAGCTCAAACAGGAGAAAAACAGAAGTTGTGGTTTTTGGTCCTGAGCAGTGTTGCCACAGTGACTTTGAAAAAGTCATCCAATTACTGATTACTCCTTGAAAAAGTAACTTAGTTACTTTACTGATTACCCAATTGTAAAAGTAACTAAGTTAGATTACTAGTTACTTTTTTAGTTACTTTCCCCAGCTGCTGACAACAACCCTCTGCCACCTCAACATGACAATGATACCTGTTTTGCCAAAACTCACTTTATAATCACCCTTTCTTGACTTCAATGAAAATAAATACTTGTTTTATAAAAGTAAAATAAAGACCTCTTTCATGACCTCATATTTAACTGTTGACAGCACTGTAACAGTAAAACTTGCCATTTATAACCTACATTGTTTATAAATGCAACTATTAAATTCTAACATTTTTCTAACATTTAAATTCTCTATAAACATTGTACTTGTCGAAATTATTATTATTTTAAGCAATATTAGTAGTTGTAGTAAAAAACGGCTTCAAAACTAGACCTTTAATCTAGGAGTGTTGTGGGGGGGCACATCCTTGCCCCACGCCCCCATTCCATCTGGATTCGCCCCTGCTTTGGCGTTTGAGCACAAAGAATGGATAACATTTATTTATGCAGAAAACAGGACCAGATTTACAGGTAAGAAAGTTTTATTGCGTTTTCACATCATGTTGTCCTCAGAAAGAGAGTTTAGGTGCATTTGAGTGGAAACGCGTTAGATTACTCTTTTTTACTAAAAAAAAGTGGTCAGATTAGAGTAACACGTTACTAAGTAATGCGTTACCGGCATCACTGATCTTGAGGCACAGAGGGAGAAACTGCATGCAAAACTGAAAGTCAGCTCTAAACCCATCAAAAGGCTGCTTCTCTTACAAACCAACGGAGACAGTGATTCACGCTTTTATCAGTATAGGCTCCAAAACTCAGTTGCACAGTTGCTGATGTTGACCAGAAAGAGAGCAAATATTACAGCTATTTTAAAGTTTCTGCACTAGCGGTCTCGGTCCTTCTATTTATAAGATCGGTTTTTATATTCTGAACCATCCAGAACCATCAGGTCTTCAGTTCTTTTATTAATCCCCAAAGTTAACACAAAAACCTACAGTGAAGCCTCTTTTTACGGTTGTGGTCCACATCTGTGGAGCCTTCCTAAAGACCTCAGGGCACCTCAGAGTGTCGACATTTATTTGAATGAATAAATGAATGAATTTATTTATCCGGCACACAGATGAGCAACAACAAAGACAATAACAAAAGGTGAAGGCAGAAGCAATAATATTATAAGCACCCTCCCCTTTTACCATTAAAAATAAAGTATATATATATATATATATATATATATATATATATATATATATATATATATATATATATATATATATATATATACGAGGGCTGTCAATAAAGTATAGGTCCTTTTTATTTTTTTCAAAAACTATATGGATTTCATTCATATGTTTTTACGTCAGACATGCTTGAACCCTCGTGCGCATGCGTGAGTTTTTCCACGCCTGTCGGTGACGTCATTCGCCTGTGAGCACTCCTTGTGGGAGGAGTCGTCCAGCCCCTCGTCGGAATTCCTTTGTCTGAGAAGTTGCTGAGAGACTGGCGCGTTGTTTGATCAAAATTTTTTCTAAACCTGTGAGACACATCGAAGTGGACACGGTTCGAAAAATTAAGATGGTTTTCAGTGAAAATTTTAACGGCTGATGAGAGATTTTGAGGTGATTCTGTCGCTTTAAGGACTTCCCACGGTGCGAGACGTCGTGCAGCGCTCTCAGTCGCCGTCATCAGCCTGTTCAAGCTGAAAACCTCCACATTTCAAGCTCTATTGATCCAGGATGTCGTGAGAGAACAGAGAAGTTTCAGAAGAAGTCGGTTTCAGCATTTTATCCGGATATTCCACTGTTAAAGGAGATTTTTTTAATGAAAGACGTGCGGACGGGTCCGCGCGTCAGGACGCAGCCGCCACAGGAAAAACACCTCCGTTGGAAGCCTTAAGGACAAGTTGGAACATGTCCTGCCTGTTAAACAGTTTCTCATATACTCACTCCACTGAAAGCCATCAAAAGCCGCCTGGATTTTACAAATGGTTATCAACACAGAGGTGTTTTTCCTGTGCCGCCGCACCGCGCCGGCTGCGTCCCGACGCGCGGATCCGTCCGCACGTCTTTCATTAAAAAAATCTCCTTTAACAGTGGAATATCCGGATAAAATGCTGAAACCGACTTCTTCTGAAACTTCTCTGTTCTCTCACGACGTCCTGGATCAATAGAGCCTGAAATGTGGAGGTTTTCAGCTTGAACAGGCTGATGACGGCGGCTGAGAGCGCTGCGCGACGTCTCGCACCGTGGGAAGTCCTTAAAGCGACAGAATCACCTCAAAATCTCTCATCAGCCGTTAAAATTTTCACTGAAAACCAGCTTAATTTTTCGAACCGTGTCCACTTCGATGTGTCTCACAGGTTTAGAAAAAATTTTGATCAAACAACGCGCCAGTCTCTCAGCAACTTCTCAGACAAAGGAATTCCGACGAGGGGCTGGACGACTCCTCCCACAAGGAGTGCTCACAGGCGAATGACGTCACCGACAGGCGTGGAAAAACTCACGCATGCGCACGAGGGTTCAAGCATGTCTGACGTAAAAACATATGAATGAAATCCATATAGTTTTTGAAAAAAATAAAAAGGACCTATACTTTACGGACAGCCCTCGTATATATATATATATATATATATATATACACACTCAACAAAAATATAAACGCAACACTTTTGGTTTTGCTCCCATTTTGTATGAGATGAACTCAAAGATCTAAAACTTTTTCCACATACACAATATCACCATTTCCCTCAAATATTGTTCACAAACCAGTCTAAATCTGTGATAGTGAGCACTTCTCCTTTGCTGAGATAATCCATCCCACCTCACAGGTGTGCCATATCAAGATGCTGATTAGACACCATGATTAGTGCACAGGTGTGCCTTAGACTGCCCACAATAAAAGGCCACTCTGAAAGGTGCAGTTTTGTTTTATTGGGGGGGGGGATACCAGTCAGTATCTGGTGTGACCACCATTTGCCTCATGCAGTGCAACACATCTCCTTCTCATAGAGTTGATCAGGTTGTCAATTGTGGCCTGTGGAATGTTGGTCCACTCCTCTTCAATGGCTGTGCGAAGTTGCTGGATATTGGCAGGAACTGGTACACGCTGTCGTATACGCCGGTCCAGAGCATCCCAAACATGCTCAATGGGTGAAATGTCCGGTGAGTATGCCGGCCATGCAAGAACTGGGACATTTTCAGCTTCCAAGAATTGTGTACAGATCCTTGCAACATGGGGCCGTGCATTATCCTGCTGCAACATGAGGTGATGTTCTTGGATGTATGGCACAACAATGGGCCTCAGGATCTCGTCACGGTATCTCTGTGCATTCAAAATGCCATCAATAAAATGCACCTGTGTTCTTCGTCCATAACAGACGCCTGCCCATACCATAACCCCACCGCCACCATGGGCCACTCGATCCACAACATTGACATCAGAAAACCGCTCACCCACACAACGCCACACACGCTGTCTGCCATCTGCCCTGAACAGTGTGAACCGGGATTCATCCGTGAAGAGAACACCTCTCCAACGTGCCAAACGACAGCGAATGTGAGCATTTGCCCACTCAAGTCGGTTACGACGATGAACTGGAGTCAGGTCGAGACCCCGATGAGGACGACGAGCATGCAGATGAGCTTCCCTGAGACGGTTTCTGACAGTTTGTGCAGAAATTCTTTGGTTATGCAAACCGATTGTTTCAGCAGCTGTCTGAGTGGCTGGTCTCAGACGATCTTGGAGGTGAACATGCTGGATGTGGAGGTCCTGGGCTGGTGTGGTTACACGTGGTCTGCGGTTGTGAGGCTGGTTGGATGTACTGCCAAATTCTCTGAAACGCCTTTGGAGACGGCTTATGGTAGAGAAATGAACATTCAATACATGAGCAACAGCTCTGGTTGACATTCCTGCTGTCAGCATGCCAATTGCACGCTCCCTCAAATCTTGCGACATCTGTGGCATTGTGCTGTGTGATAAAACTGCACCTTTCAGAGTGGCCTTTTATTGTGGGCAGTCTAAGGCACACCTGTTCACTAATCATGGTGTCTAATCAGCATCTTGATATGGCACACCTGTGAGGTGGGATGGATTATCTCAGCAAAGGAGAAGTGCTCACTATCACAAATTTAGACTGGTTTATGAACAATATTTGAGGGAAATGGTGATATTGTGTATGTGGAAAAAGTTTTAGATCTTTGAGTTCATCTCATACAAAATGGGAGCAAAACCAAAAGTGTTGCGTTTATATTTTTGTTGCATGTATATATATATATAGTGCATGAACAATTTAACGTAATCAATCACTGAAATTTCAAAACACAACCAAACAAGTAATACTGAACGATGACAAAAATGGTAAACCTAATCCTTCAAACTATAACAGGTAAACGTATTTGTAAAACCTTTTAAAACCAACCAATGTACCAAGTATTTTAGCATTGTTAGGACAATTATTCCAAATATTAACACCCCTGACGGAAACACAATGACTTAACAGTAGTACGGATCTTCAATTTCTCAGATAATAATGTTCCTCTCAAACTGTAGCTGGAGTCCCTCATTTTAAACAGATCCTGGACATGTAATGGCAAAAGCTTATTTTTGACTTTATACATAATCTGTATTGTAATATAATCAGTCCCAGAATTTTAAAATTTGCAGTCAAGCAAATAACGGATTTCTTGGCTCTCGATATGGTTTATTACTGATAATTCTTATAGCTTTAGTTTGCAACAGAAAAACTGGTTTAGTATTAGTTCTATATGTATTTCCTGAAACCTCAACACAATATGTCATATACAGTGTTGCCACAGTTACTTTGAAAAAGTAATCCAATTACTGATTACTCCTTGAAAAAGTAACTTAGTTACTTTACTGATTACTCAATTGTAAAAATAACTAAGTTAGATTCTAGTTACTTTTTTAGTTACTTTCACCAGCTGTCAACAACAACCCACCTCAACATGACAGTGATACTTGTTTTGCCAAAACTCACTTTATAGTCACCCTTTCTTGAGTTCAATGAAAATAAATACTTGTTTTATAAAAAGTAAAATAAAGACCTCTTTCTTGACCTCATATTTAACTGTTGACAGCACTGTAACAGTAAAACTTGCAATTTATAACCTACATTGTTTATCAATCAATCAGTTTTATTTATATAGCGCCAAATCACAACAAACAGTTGCCCCAAGGAGCTTTATATTGTAAGGCAAGGCCATACAATAATTACAGGAAAACCCCAACGGTCAAAACGACCCCCTGTGAGCAAGCACTTGGCGACAGTGGGAAGGAAAAACTCCCTTTTAACAGGAAGAAACCTCCAGCAGAACCAGGCTCAGGGAGGGGCAGTCTTCTGCTGGGACTGGTTGGGGCTGAGGGAGAGAACCAAGAAAAAGACATGTTGTGGAGGGGAGCAGAGATCAATCACTAATGATTAAATGCAGAGTGGTGCATACAGAGCAAAAAGAGAAAGAAACACTCAGTGCATCATGGGAACCCCCCAGCAGTCTAAGTCTATAGCAGCATAACTAAGGGATGGTTCAGGGTCACCTGATCCAGCCCTAACTATAAGTTTTAGAAAAAAGGAAAGTTTTAAGCCTAATCTTAAAAGTAGAGAGGGTGTCTGTCTCCCTGATCTGAATTGGGAGCTGGTTCCACAGGAGAGGAGCCTGAAAGCTGAAGGCTCTGCCTCCCATTCTACTCTTACAAACCCTAGGAACTACAAGTAAGCCTGCAGTCTGAGAGCGAAGCGCTCTATTGGGGTGATATGGTACTATGAGGTCCCTAAGATAAGATGGGACCTGATTATTCAAAACCTTATAAGTAAGAAGAAGAATTTTAAATTCTATTCTAGAATTAACAGGAAGCCAATGAAGAGAGGCCAATATGGGTGAGATATGCTCTCTCCTTCTAGTCCCCGTCAGTACTCTAGCTGCAGCATTTGAATTAACTGAAGGCTTTTCAGGGAACTTTTAGGACAACCTGATAATAATGAATTACAATAGTCCAGCCTAGAGGAAATAAATGCATGAATTAGTTTTTCAGCATCACTCTGAGACAAGACCTTTCTGATTTTAGAGATATTGCGTAAATGCAAAAAAGCAGTCCTACATATTTGTTTAATATGCGCATTGAATGACATATCCTGATCAAAAATGACTCCAAGATTTCTCACAGTATTACTAGAGGTCAGGGTAATGCCATCCAGAGTAAGGATCTGGTTAGACACCATGTTTCTAAGATTTGTGGGGCCAAGTACAATAACTTCAGTTTTATCTGAGTTTAAAAGCAGGAAATTAGAGGTCATCCATGTCTTTATGTCTGTAAGACAATCCTGTAGTTTAGCTAATTGGTGTGTGTCCTCTGGCTTCATGGATAGATAAAGCTGGGTGTAACTGACGCCAAAATGAATTGTATATAGGTTACCACGACAACAGGAATATGATACAAAATTTCCTTTGTTCATTTTGGTAAATAACTGCACGATTATTTAAGGCTATGTGTAACACGGCTTTACAGCTTAAGATGTTTATTTTATTTTGAAATTACCTGTGCTGAAGAGGAAATAAGCCACATAATTGCTCGACCCGGAAGGGCATATGTGTAGAGCGGGAGAGAAAAGGGGACAAGGAAAGTCAGAGCAGCACGTAAAACTCATATAAGACACAGAATCTGCTTATGGTGTCATTCTACTGCTGGTCAAACAGGCGCACACGGTAAAAGTTATTTTATAATGCTGTTTTGTCTTGTTACAGCCGAAATGTGTAATTTAGGGTTAATGTCTATGAATATGAGTTTAAATGTAGCATTTTGTCTTTTTTAGTTTTCACGGTGTTCCACGGGTGTTACCCACGGTTGTTCCATGGCTGTTACACGAGCTGAATAAAGAAATAAATGTCTGTGGACATCAGTAAGAAGTGTGAAGTCCTTTTTGAGCAGACCAGCGTAGCTACACTGGGTATCATCTGCATAACAATGAAAATTTAAGCAATGCTTTCTAATAATACTGCCTAAGGGAAACATGTATAAAGTGAATAAAATTGGTCCTAGCACAGAACCTTGTGGAACTCCATAATTAACCTCAATCTGTGAAGAAGACTCCCCATTTACATGAACAAATGTATATATACAAATATATATATAAATGTAACTATTACATTTTTTCTAACATTTAAATTCTCTCTAAACATTTTACTTGTCAAAATTATTATTATTATAAGTAGTATTAGTAGTTGTAGTAAAAAAGGCTTCAAATCTGGACCTTTAATCTAGGGGTGTTGGGGGGGCACATCCTTGCCCCACACCCCCATTCCATCTGGATTTGCCCCTGCTTTGGCGTTTGAGCACAAAGAATGGATAACATTTATTTATGCAGAAAACATGACCAGATTTACAGGTAAGAAAGTTTTATTGGGTTTTCACATCATGTGGTCCTCAGAGAGTTTAGGTGCATTTGAGTGGAAAATAGTGTTAGTTGTTGACGTCGCGGAGGATCAGCTGTTTTTAACAAACAGATACGGAGCGGCTCAGCTCAGAATTCTAAAGGAGGAAAAAAAAGCATAAAAACGTCTTTGTAAAGCTCAGTGCAGGTGTGCTGTTGTCACCGTGCTTTAAGAGGTGAGGACGAGTCAAGCAGCAGAAAACCATGGATGAAAAGCTCACAGCTCGCTTAAAGTGGGCAGTTCAGTCGAACCCCGACCTCCTGCCCACGGACCAAGTTTAATGCTGCTATTGACCCACAATGCAAAAATAATAGTAACTCACAGTGACTTGGAGAAGTAACTTTAATCTGATTACTGATTTGGAACGATTAACGCGTTAGATTACTCGTTACTAAAAAAAAGTGGTTAGATTAGAGTTACTGGCATCACTGGTCATATATGGAACAAGTAATGCATAATATAAAATGGTTAATGCATGCTGGGACAGGAAGTCCTGAACTTGAATTGCAATGGTGTTTGACGTTTTAGATTTAACATAGTTAATATGTATTTTCCAGCTTAATCTATCATCAATATAAAACCAAGAAATTTTGTATCTGTTACAATTTCAATATCATGTAATAATAGATTTTTGCTTACGTTCCTGGACTTTTTCCCAAATATGATACTTAGATTTACTGAAATGGAGCGATAATTTATTTAAATTGAACCATTGTTTAAATTTATGTAATTCGTTCTCCATCTTGTCCAGGAGCTGTCCCAAATGATCCCCACTACAAAACACAGTCATATCATCCGCAAATAAAATACAACTTACATACTTGGAAACCAATCATATATCATTAATATACAAAAGAAACAACAATGGCCCAAGGACTGAACCCTGGGACACCCCACAAGTAATCTTCAAGAACTCAGAATTAATCCCACCAATGTGGACACACTGATACCTAATGTTTAAGTAGCTTGTAACTAGTCATGTGCCAATCCCCTGATACCACACTTCTGTAATTTGTCCAGTAGCAAGGTATGATCTATAGTATCAAATGCTTTTTGTAAATAAAAAACCCCTACAGTATATTGCATATTTTCAATCAACTTGGAAATTTGTTTGACAAAATCCATTACAGCCAATGAAGTAGTGCGATTCTTTCTAAAACCTTATTGCTGCTCGCTAAGGATATGATGTTTAGTTAAAAAAATCATTTAGCCTAATTACAAATACCTTTTCCAAAATTTTAGAAAATTGTAAGACAGAGATTGGCCTGTAATTTGAAAAAACATGCTTGTCACCAGATTTGAACAATGGTATCACTTTCACTATTTTCATTTTGAAAGTAAATTTCCCAGTCATTAATGACAAATTACAGATATATGTTAAAGGCTTAACAATACAATCAATAACATTTTTAACCAAAAACATATCAAAACGGTCATTATCAGTTGATTTTTTTCCCCTTTCAGTTTATGAACTATGTCAATAATTTCTTGTTCATCCGTTTCTTTATTGAACATTGAATCAAGAACTGTTTCTATTGTTTTGCTGTGATCCAAGAAGCATGTTTTAGAAGATACAATTAAATTTGCTAAGTTTTTACCCACGTTAACAAAATAACCATTAAAATGATCAGCTATGGCTTTGTTTTGTTTAACAATTGTGTCAGTATTTGTATAAAATAGGCAGGATATTCTTTAACAACTTTTTTCTTATTTATGATTTCATTTAAAAACCTCCAAGTACTCTTTATATTTGTTTTATTTTTTCCAGTAAATCACTTTAATACTGCCTTTTACACAATTACATAATGTATGTTAGTTTGTTTTTATATGTCTTACATCTTATCTCGGTTTCATCCATCCATCCATCCATCCATCCATTTTCTTCTGCTTTATCCGTAGTCGGGTCGCGGGGGCAGCAGCTCAAGCAAAGCCGCCCAGACCTCCCCAATCCACACACACCTCCCCCTGCTCCTCCGGGGGAACCCAAAGGCGTTCCCAAGCCAGTTGAGAGACATAGTCCCTCCAGCGTGTCCTGGGTCTTCCCCGGGGCCTCCTCCCGATGGGACATGCCCGGAACACCTCTCCAGCGAGGCGTCCAGGGGCATCCGGAAAAGATGCCTGAGCCACCTCAACTGGCTCCTTTCGACGTGGAGGAGCAGCGGCTCGACTCCGAGCTCCTCACCCTATCTCTAAGGGAGCGCCCAGCCACCCTGCGGAGGAAACTCATCTCGGCTGCTTGTACTCGCGATCTCGTTCTTTCGGTCATGAGCCAAATCTCATGACCATAGGTGAGTGTCGGAACGTAGATCGGTCAGTAAATCGAGAGCTTTGCCCCCCTACCCAGCTCTCTCTTCACCACAACAGTCCGATACAGCGACCGCATCACTGCAGACGCTGCACCGATCCGTCTGTCGATCTCACGCACCATCCGTCCCTCACTCATGAACAAGACCCCAAGATACTTAAACTCCTCCACTTGAGGCAAGGACACTCCACTGACCTGAAGAGGGCAAGGCACCTTTATCTGGTCGAGAACCACGGCCTCGGATTTGGAGGTCCTGATTTTCATCCCGGACGCTTCTGTTGGGAAGGTGTCGTAGCACGGACCCACAACAGGGGGCGCAAATGAACGGACAATGAATAAGCCAAAAAGTAACAATTTAATGTTGTGACAACACACAACTAAATACACAGAATTTGTAAAGTCAATTAGCACCAGGTGACGTGTGGGCAGGCTCGAAGATAGAAGACCCCCGACGAGAGAGAAGCCGCGTCCCACACGGCTTCCACCACCAACGGTCCGAAGAACACCGGAGCCGCCAAGTCCCGAGTCCCCAGGTGGCCTCTGTCTTCGGCTGTCGACCCTGGTACTGCTGGCAGAAAACAAGACAAGATGAATGAGTGTGAGTCCGCACACTCAGTAATCCACAGTCTGCACTCAGTTAGGAGGGAGCACCTCCACCTCCAATCACACACTCGTGCAGCTCCTGTTTAAACCACTTATCTGGTTTGGGGTGTGAGGCGAAGCCGTCGCTGTCACACCAAACGCCAATTCCACAGATAAGGACGAACACCACAGGATAACGGCTGCAAAAGAAGTTCAGATTATCACTCAACGATAGGAGTCAGCAGAGAAATTACCTCTTCGGTAGTCGATTTCTCGGCGAGGAGGTGGAGTTGCAGTCCGGCCTTAATGGTGATGATGATGATGATGAATGAGTGACAGCTGGTGCTGAGGATGAATGACAGCTGTCACTTCTTCTGGGTCTGGCGCCCTCTTGTGCTTGGAGCCCGCACTCCAAGCAGGGCGCCCTCTGGTGGTGGTGGGCCAGCAGTACCTCCTCTTCAGCGGCCCACATAACAGGACCCCCCCTCAATGGGCGCCTCCTGGCATCCGACTAGGCTTGCCTGGATGTCTCTTGTAAAAATCGGCCAGGAGGGCCGGGTCCAGGATGAAGCTCCTCTTCACCCAGGAGCGTTCTTCAGGTCCATACCCCTCCCAGTCCACCAGATATTGGAACCCCCGGCCCTTACGACGGACGTCCAGGAGCCTGCGGACTGTCCAAGCAGGCTCCCCGTCAATGAGCCGGGCAGGAGGCGGCGTAGGTCCCGGAGCACAGAGGGGCTAGGTGTGGTGTGGTTTGAGACGGGACACATGAAACACAGGGTGGATCCGCAGTGAAGCTGGGAGTTGGAGCTTCACTGCGGCCGGGTTGATGATCTTGAGGATTCTAAAGGGTCCAATGAATCTGTCCTTCAGTTTTGGGGAGTCCACACGGAGAGAGGGATGTCCTTAGTCGAGAGCCACACCTCCTGCCCGGGCTGGTATGTGGGGGCCGGGGAATGCCGGCGGTCCGCATGGGTCTTGGCCCTCGTCCGGGCCTTTAACAGGGCAGAGCGGGCAGTCCACCACACCCGGCGGCACCTCCTGAGGTGGGCCTGGACCGAGGGCACACCGACCTCTCCCTCCACCAGCAGGAACAGTGGGGGCTGGTACCCCAAACATGCCTCAAAAGGGGAGAGGCCGGTAGCAGACGAGACTTGGCTGTTATGGGCATACTCGATCCAGGCCAGATGGTGACTCCAGGCCGCTGGGTGCACGGAGGTGACGCAGCGAAGGGCCTGTTCCAACTCCTGGTTAGCCCGCTCTGCCTGGCCGTTTGTCTGGGGGTGGTACCCAGATGAGAGACTCACGGTGGCCCCCAGCTCCTTACAGAAACTCTTCCAAACCTGCGAAGAGAACTGGGGACCAAGATCTGATACAATGTCCGATGGTATCCCATGCAGCCGCATGACGTGGTGGACCAGGAGGTCTGCCGTCTCCTGGGCCATCAGGAGCTTCGGGAGGGCCACGAAGTGGGCCGCCTTGGAGAACCGGTCCACTATCATGAGAATGATGGTGTTGCCCTGGGACGGCGGGAGGCCCGTGATGAAGTCCAGGCCGATGTGAGATCAGGGGCGGTGAGGCACCGGCAGGGGTTGGAGGAGTCCCGCGGTCTTCCGATGGTCTGCCTTGCCCCTGGCGCAGATGGTACAGGCCTGGACGTAGTCCCGAACGTCGGTTTGCAGGGACGCCCACCAGAAGCGCTGCTGGATCACTGCCACGGTCCTACGCACGCCGGAATGACAGGAGAGCTTGGACCCGTGACAGAAGTCCAATACGGCAGCTCTTGCCTCTGGTGGGACGTACATTCTGTTCTTGGGGCCGGTCCCCGGATCCGGGCTCCTTGCCAGGGCCTCCCGGACGGTCTTCTCCACATCCCAGGTGAGGGAGGCCACGACAGTGGACTCGGGGATGATGGTCTCGGTGGGGTTCGACAGCCCCGCCTTGGCTTCTTCTTCGTGCACCCGGGACAATGCATCCGATTTTTGGTTTTTGGTCCCGGGGCGGTACGTGATCCGGAAGTCAAAGCGCCTGAAGAACAGAGACCAGCGGGCTTGCCTGGGGTTCAGCCGCTTGGCGGTCCGGATGCACTCCAGGTTCCGATGGTCCGTGAAAACCGTGAAAGGCAACGACGCCCCCTCCAGCAGGTGTCTCCACTCTTCAAGAGCCTCCTTCACCGCAAGGAGCTCCCGATTGCCGACGTCATAGTTCCGTTCAGCTGGGGTCAACCTGCGGGAAAAATAGGCACAAGGATGGAGAACCTTATCAGCCTCCACGCTCTGGGACAGCATGGCTCCTATCCCTGAGTCAGAGGCGTCCACTTCCACTATGTACTGGCGATCAGGATCAGGCTGCACCAGAACTGGTGCAGTCGAGAACCGGCATTTCAACTCCTGGAACGCGGCTTCGCACCGATCCGACCAGGTGAAGGGGACCTTGGTGGAGGTCAGGGCAGTCAGGGGGCTAACTACCTGACTGTGACCTTTAATGAACCTCCTGTAGAAATTTGCAAAGCCGAGGAACTGCTGCAATTTCCTGCGGCTTGTTGGTTGGGGCCAATCTCTCACCGCCGCAACCTTGGCTGGATCAGGTGTGACGGAGTTGGAGGAGATGATGAACCCCAAGAAGGACAAAGAAGTGCGGTGGAACTCGCACTTCTCGCCCTTCACAAACAGCCGGTTCTCCAACAACCGCTGTAGGACCTGACGTACATGTTGGACATGGGTCTCAGGGTCCGGGGAAAAGATGAGTATATCGTCCAGATATACGAAGACGAACCGATGCAGGATGTCCCGCAAGACGTCATTTACCAAAGCTTGGAATGTCGCGGGGGCATTAGTGAGGCAGAACGGCATGACCAGGTACTCAAAGTGACCTAACGGGGTGTTAAATGCCGTCTTCCATTCGTCTCCCTTCCGGATCCGAACCAGGTGGTACGCGTTTCTAAGATCCAATTTTGTGAAAATCTGGGCTCCATGCAGGGGCGTGAACACTGAATCCAACAGAGGTAACGGGTATCGGTTGCGAACCGTGATCTCGTTCAGCCCTCTGTAATCAATGCATGGACGGAGTCCGCCGTCCTTTTTGCCCACAAAAAAGAAACCAGCACCCATCGGGGAGGTGGAGTTCCGGATCAGCCCGGCAGCTAAAGAGTCCCGGATGTAGGTCTCCATTGATTCGCGTTCCGGACGTGAGAAGTTGTACAACCTACTGGACGGGTACTCATTGCCCGGGACCAAATCGATGGCACAATTGTACGGTCGGTGCGGGGGAAGAGTGAGTGCCAGATCTTTGCTGAAGACGTCAGCAAGATCGTGGTACTCCTTTGGCACCGCCGATAGATTGGGGGGAACTTTGACCTCCTCATTAGCCGTAGTGCCGGGAGGAACCGAGGATCCTAAACACTCCCGGTGGCAGGTTTCGCTCCACTGCGTCACAACCCCGGACGGCCAATCTATCCGGAGATTGTGCTTCACCATCCATGGAAATCCCAAAATCACTCGGGAGGTAGAAGGTGTTACATGGAACACAATCTCCTCCCTGTGATTTCCAGACACAACCAAGGTCACAGGCTGTGTCTGATGTGTGATTAACGGAAGCAGGGTGCCATCTAGTGCTCGCACCTGCAATGGTGCCGGCAGAGCCACCAGGGGGAGCCCTACTTCCTTTGCCCATCTGCTATCCAGCAGATTCCCTTCCGACCCCGTGTCTACCAGTGCTGGGGCGTGAAGGGTTAAATCCCCACAAAGGATCGTTACTGGGATTCGTGCAGATTTGCGGGGTTTCCCGCGTGCATGTTATGGCCCACCCTTAGCCCAGTTTCTAAGGACGGGTGTTGTAGTTTGACCGTTTGGGGCAGTCCTTCTGCATGTGCTCACAAGAGCCACAGACAAAACACTCCCCGCGGGCCAGCCTCCTTTGTCTGATGTTTGTCTTAACTTTGGCCCTGCTCGTGTCCATAGCCTCCTCAGCAGGGGGAGCTGTAGCCACACAGAGCTCTCTGGCAGTGAAGCGTGGGGACGACGTCACCTTTTTGGAACCGGAAGGGGGAGGGACAGCTCGTGCCCAGTCATGCCCCCCGGCCTGCTCCCGACGATGCTCATTTAAACGGTTGTCTAAGCGTATAACCAAATCGACAAGCCCGTCAAAATCCCGCGGTTCCTCCTTAGCCAGCAGGTGCTCCTTCAGGACCGGAGACAGTCCATTTACGAAGGCGGCGCGGAGCGCAACGTTGTTCCAGCCAGACCTCGCTGCCGCGATGTGGAAGTCGACTGCATACTCGGCTGCGCTGCGACGCCCCTGTCTCATTGACAGCAGCATGCTCGAAGCGGTCTCGCCTCTGTTGGGATGGTCAAACACTTGTTTGAACTCCCGTACAAACCCAGCATAAGACGTTAGGAGCCGTGAATTCTGCTCGCAAAGCGCCGTAGCCCAGGCGCATGCCTCTCCTCGAAGCAGATTAATAACATAAGCCACCCCGCTAGCGTCTGACTCGTACATGACAGGACGCTGTGAAAAGACGAGCGAACACTGCATGAGGAAGTCTGTGCACGTCTCAACACAGCCCCCGTACGGTTCCGGAGGGCTTATGTATGCTTCAGGGGACGGTGGGGGGGGTCGTTGAACGACCAGTGGAACGTCTGTTACGGGCCCAGGACCAGCAAGAGGAGTGGCTGCAGCAGCGCCCTGATTGCGCGCTTCCACCCTGGCGGTGAGAGCCTCCACCCTCCGGTTAAGGAGAACATTCTGCTCGGTCACTAAATCTAGCCGAGCCGTGAAGGCGGTTAAGTTCTGCTGCAGCTCACTCAATACGCCTCCCGCTGATGCCTGCGCTCCTGGTTCTTCCATTGGCCGTTCAAGCTCGGGTTGACGCCCCTCGGAATCCATGACGAATGGCCGAGAAATCCTGTTGGGAAGGTGTCGTAGCACGGACCCAGAACAGGGGGCGCAAATGAACGGACAATGAATAAGCCATAAAGTAACAATTTAATGTTGTGACAACACACAACTAAATACACAGACGAGAGAGAAGCCGCGTCACACACGGTTTCCACCACCAACGGTCTGAAGAACACCGGAGCCGCCAAGTCCCGAGTCCCCAGGTGGCCTCTGTCTTCGGCTGTCGACCCTGGTACTGCTGGCAGAAAACAAGACAAGATGAATGAGTGTGAGTCCGCACACTCAGTAATCCACAGTCTGCACTCAGTTAGGAGGGAGCACCTCCACCTCCAATCACACACTCGTGCAGCTCCTGTTTAAACCACTTATCTGGTTTGAGGTGTGAGGCGAAGCCGTCGCTGTCACACCAAATGCCAATTCCACAGATAAAGACGAACACCACAGGATAACGGCTGCAAAAGAAGTTCAGATTATCACTCAACGATTTGAGTCAGCAGAGAAATTACCTCTTCGGTAGTCGATTTCTCGGCGAGGAGGTGGAGTTGCAGTCCGGCCTTAATGGTGATGATGATGATGATGAATGAGTGACAGCTGGTGCTGAGGATGAATGACAGCTGTCACTTCTTCTGGGTCTGGCGCCCTCTCGTGCTTGGAGCCCGCACTCCAAGCAGGGCGGTGGTGGGCCAGCAGTACCTCCTCTTCAGCGGCCCACATAAAACGCTTCACACTCGGCTGCAAACCACCCCAGTCCACACTGAAGGTCCTGATTTTACGAAGCCAACAGAACCACATCATCCACAAACAGCAGAGATGAGATTCTATGGTTCCCAAACCGGACCCCCTCTACACCCTTGCTGCGCCTAGAAATTCTGTCCATAAAGATAATAAACAGAACCGGTGACAAAGGGCAGCCCTGGCGGTGGCCAACGTGCACTGGAAACAGGTTTAACTTAATACCGGCAATGCGAACCAAGGTCCTGCTGTGGTCGTACAGGGACCGGATAGCCCTTAACAAAGGATCCCGTACTCCCGGAGCACCCCCCCCACAGGGTGCCCCAAGGGAGACGGTCGAATGCCTTCTCCAGATCCACAAAGAACATGTGGACTGGTTGGGCGAACTCCCATGAACCCTTGAGCACCCGATTGAGTGTGTAGAGCTGGTCCAGTGTGCCGCGACCAGGATGAAAACCACACTGCTCCTCCTGAATCCGAGGTTCGACTATCGGTCGAATTTCTTCTCCAGTACTCTGGAATAGACCTTGCCGGGGAGGCTGAGGAGTGTGATCCCCCTGTAGCTGGAACACACCCTCCAGTCCTCCTTCTTAACCCTTAGATGCACAAGTGACTGGACCCTACACTCTTCAATAAGTGGGTCAAAAATGACCCATATTAGAATCAATGTGTTTTTAAGCCATTTTTGTCATTTTGGTTAAGAATAATCACTTATACGTATAATATTTACGTATAATATTTAGTATTATATTTAGGACCACACAAGAATGATTTTATGTTTGAAATATCTTTATTTTTTACTTTTTAACATTTTTGAAAAAGAAAATTACCCAGAACAGCATTTGAACAATGTGACCATCCATTGTGTGTGTGTGTGTGTGTGTGTAACTGTTCCGTTATTGACAGTCCCTCTCTCTTTTCGCTGTTTGCCTTCTTGTCCCATCACGCTAAGCAACTCAGACAAACTACCCATTTCTGGCAGTGATCATTGCATTTCCCACATCTTTGTTGCTAGGGCAGATCTGACACCTCTTCCTCTTTGGTTGGCCCTGTCTGCTTCTTTTCTGTGGCTGGGTTGAGGCTTTTGTCACCCCACACCTTTCCATTGCTTCAATAATCGGGGCTTGCAGTTGGAGGCAGCCTTCCAGTCGACTCCTCATGTGTGGTGTGACAAGCTCCTTTGAGGACGAGCCGTCGTGCATTGTTGATGTCGCTCTTGAATCCTGGGTGCTGAGCTGTGAAAAAGGTGTAGGCATTCAGGGCGGTGATGTCAATTAGGTTGCACAGAACCATGGGCCACCTCTGTGTTTGGCGCTTGCAGGTGTAGGTCCCAACCATCTGGTCAGTGGTGTCTACACCTCCATTTGTCTTGTTGTAAAATGTGATTACTTCTGTTTTTTTCTTTCTGCTATTTTCATCCACTACTGTGTCATGGTGCATCATGCTCAGGAGCACAACAGCTTTTCCTTTCTTTCTGACATAACTGACCATGGCTGTTGTTGAATCCAAACTCTGTGCTGTAAACCTCCCGGGACATGGAAGGCTTCATCAGAAGAGGGATGTCTGGCTTGTTGTGACGTAGAGTCCCCACAATAGTGAGATCCTTCTCCAGGAGATGCTGTGCAAGAGGCACACTGGTGAAAAAGTTATCCATGGTGATGTTGCGACCTTTGTTGCTAAATCTACTACACAATTGCTGGACAATGTTTTCCCCCAGATTCTTCTGAACTTCTTCCCCTGGTTGTCTCCCCATGTAAACTATACCATCTATTGTACGAGGTCTGTTAGAAAAGTATCCAACCTTTTTATTTTTTGTAAAAACCATATGGATTTGAATCACGTGTGATTGCATCAGCCAAGCTTGAACCTTCGTGCGCATGCGTGAGTTTTTTCATGCCTGTCGGTTGCGTCATTCGCCTGTGGGCATGATTTGTGGGAGGAGTGGTCCAGCCCCCTCGGCGGATTTTCATTGTCAGGAAAATGGCTGAGCGACTGCCGCTTTGCTCCATCAAAATTTTTTTAGAAACTGTGAGAGACAGCCAGGTGGAAACCATTCGGAAAATTCAGATGGCTTTCAGGGACGATTTTCTGGGTATCACACAGATTAAGGAGTGTTACAGCCCATTTAAAGATGGCGGAGGGCGCGCCGCGCTTCGAGCGGCCATCGACAGGCTGAAATGACCAGATCATTTCCAAAGTGAAGGCTGTGTTGATGCAGGATGTCGTCTGACTACCAGAGGAAATGGCAAGAGAGTTGGACATAGCACTTTTTCGGCACATTACACTGTTACAGGAGATTTCGTAATGAAAGACGTGCGGCGGAATTCGCACGTCAGGACGGAGCCGCGTAATGGCGCACAACAAAAAGCATCTCCGTGTTGGAAGTCTCACGGGACATGCCCAGCTCTTCCACCTTTCGGAAGATTCAGATGGCTTTGGGTGGATTTTCAGTCGAGTGAGTATCCGAAAAACTGTCGAAGATCTGGGCATGCCACATGTCCTGTGAGACCAACACGGAGGTGCTTTCGTTCCGCGCCATTAGCGGCTCCATGGCGAATTCCTCCGCTCCTGTTTTCATGACAAAATCTCTTTTAACAGTGGAATGTGCCGGAAAAGTTCTGATGTCCACCTTTTCTGCCATTTCTCTGGTAGTCAGATGACGTCCCGGATCAACACAGCATTCAGTTTGGAAATGATCTGGTCATTTCAGCCTGTCGATCACCACTCGGAGCGCGGCGCGCCCTCCGCTATTGTGCGCCATCTTTAAAACGGCTGTAACACTCCTTAATCTGTGTGATACCCAGAAAATCGTCCCTGAAAGCCATCTGAATTTTCCGAATGGTGTCCACCTGGCTGTCTCTCACAGTTTCTGGAAAAATTTGATGCATTGCTGCTCCAGCCGTTCAGACATTTTCCTCACAATAAAAATCCAATGAGGGAGGAGGACCAGTTGCTCACTCAAAGCCTGCTCACAGGCGAATGACGCAACCGACAGGCGTGAAAAAACTCACGCATGCGCACGAAGGTTCAAGCTTGGCTGATGCAACCACACGTGATTCAAATCCATAAGGTTATTGCAAAAAATAAAAAGGTCCGTTACTTTTCTAACAGACCTCGTATAGGGGATGCGTGCGTCACAAACCCAGAAGATCTTTTGGCCGTACGTGGCGGGCTTGCTTGGCATGTACTGTAGAAACTTGCACCTACCCCTGAATGGCACAAGCTGTTCATCCCCAGTGATTGTGTCACTGTGGATGAATCGCTGTCTGCAGATGGTCAGGAACAGGTCCCATACATGGCGGAATATGGTCTGTTTCCAGTCGGAATGCTCTGGTCCTCTTATCATCAAATGTGTTTCCTGAGGGATGAGACTTCTGATATAGTCAGTGTGGTCTGCAGTTAATTTATTCCTGACAGCCACAGTTGATAAGAATCAAAGGTTCCCTTTGGATTCCATAGAAAATGCATGCGGGTCATTTTTGACCCACTTATGGACGCTTGGGGTAGTAATACAAAAACTACAATTTCTTAAAATGTATAAAAGGTAAGTTCAAAATGTAAATGTAAAAGTAAGTCCCTTCGGCTGCTCCCTTGTTTGCACTTGGGGTCGCCACAGCAAATCCAAGGTGGATCTGCATGTTGAATTGGCACAAGTTTTACGCTGGATGCCCTTCCTGACGCAACTCCACATTACATGGAGAAATGTGGCAGGGGTGGGATTTGAACCCGGAACCTTCTGAACTGAAACCAAGCGCATTAACCAATGTCATTATATCAAAAAGATGTTTTTTGAGGAATACCTGGAATATGAAATGCTAAAATTTTTTAAATACAAATATATTTCAAGAAAACAACCTCACCGGGTCATTTTTGACCCACGTATGCATCTAAGGGTTAAACAGAGGGACCACCACCCCGGTCTGCCAATCCAGAGGCACTGTCCCCGACCGCCACGCAATGTTGCAGAGGTGTGTCAACCAAGACAGTCCCACAACATCCAGAGAGTTAAGGTACTCAGGATGGATTTCATCCAGCCCAGGAGCCTTGCCACTGAGGAGCTTTCTAACTACCTCTGTGACTTCGGCCTGGGTGATGGATGAGTCCGCCTCTGAGTCCCCAATCTCTGCATCCTCTTCAGAAGACATGACAATGGGATTGAGGAGATCCTCGAAGTATTCCTTCCACCACCCGGCAACATCCCCAGTCAGGGTCAACAGCTCCCCACCCACACCGTAGACAGTGCCGGTGGAGAGCTGCTTCCGCCTCCTGAGGTGTCGGACGGCTTGCCAGAATTTCTTCGAGGCTGACTGATAGTCCTCCTCCATGGCCTCCCCGAACTCCTCCCAGACCCAAGTTTTTGCCTCTGCGAACGTACGGGCTGCAGCACGCTTGGCCTGCCGGTACCTGTCAGCTGCCTATGGGGTCCCACTTACCAAAAAAGACAAGTAGGACTCCTTCTTCAGCTTAATGGCATCCCTTACTTCCGGCGTCCACCACCAGGTTCGGGGATTGCTGCCGCAACAGGTACCAAAGACCTTGCAACCACAGCTACGAATGGCTGCATCGACAATGGAGGAGGAGAACATGGTCCACTTGGACTCCATGTCTCAACCTCCCCCGGGATCTGGGAGAAGCTCTCCCGGAGGTGGGAGTTGAAGACCTCGCTGACACAGGGTTCCGCCAGTCATTCCCAGCAGACCCTCACGATACGTTTGGGCCTGCCAGGTCTGACCAGCTTCCTCCCCTCCCAGCGGATCAGATTCACCACTAGGTGGTGATCAGTCGACAGCTCAGCCCCTCTCTTCACCCGAGTGTCCAAGACACGTGACCGAAGGTCAGATGATATGACTACAAAGTCGATCATCAACCTCTGGCTCAGGGTGTCCTGGTGCCACGTGCACTTATGGACACCTGTGTCCTCGAACATGGTGTTCGTGATGGACAAACTGTGACTAGCACAGAAGTCCAACAACTGAACACCACTCGGGTTCAGATCGGGGAGGCCGTGCTTCCTGATCACCCCCCTCCAGATCTCACTGTCGCCGCCCATGTGGGAGTTGAAATCCCCCAGGAGAACAATGGAGTCCCCAGCTGGAGCACTATCTAGTACCCCTCCCAGGGACTCCAACCCCAGGCCTGGCGGTGGGGCCCCGGCTCCGCCATACCGGGCAATGTCTCGGTCCTTGATTTTGTACTGTCATGGTAGCTTCTGAACTGCCCTTAGTCTGACCCATCACCTAGGACCTGTTTGCCTTGGGAGACCCTACCAGGGGCACAAAGCCCCCAACAATATAGCTCCTAGGATCATCCGGGAACGCAAACTTCCCCAGTGTGGGTGAGTTTGGTGGCAGTTCAAGGGGGAGATCTCGGTTTCAATTATTCTAAATTTTAAAAACTGCTTGTACAAATTTTTTTTCTTTTTACATGCATTCTGAAATGCCTTAGTGATCCAAGGTTTATCTTTGCTTAGCTTATTTCCATCTTTTAACACACAAGGGCAATATCTATCATATAAATTGGAAATAATAGAAATGAATGATTTGTAGGATTGATCTATATCCTCAATGTAAATGTCACTCCAATTTTGCTGTATTAAATCCCTTCTAAGCTTTTCCATAGTTTCCTATGTTATCTTCCTTGTGAAGTTTGTAATGTTAATATGGTAGAGAAGGTTGAATCTTCGACCAGACTGGGTTGCTTGACACGAGGACATTTCGATTCTAATCACAGAAGCTTCCTCAGCTAAAAGTCTTGCTCTGGTAGTCTTGACTCTCAAGCAACCCAGTCCAGTCAAAGATTCAACCTTCTCTACTATGGAAACCACCTGGACAACTGAGAGCCTTCACAGAAATGTTAATATGGTCAATTTTATTGACTAATGAATTGAAAGCAACAAAAACAGGCAGATGGCCACTGATATTACTAATGAGAAGTTCACCCATTATATTTCCCATGGTAATGTTTGTCAGTATATTGTCAATAAGTGTTCATATATTCTTAGTTATCCTAATTACTGGATACAACCCCATACAAAATGCAGAATTAATAAATTCATCTATATGTGATTGACTATGAGGATTGAGGAAATCCATATTGAAGTCTCCACAGATAAACAAAAGCTTATTATTTCTGAAAGTGTTGTACATATCTGCAGTTTTTCCACTAAAAATATTTGTGTTTGATCCAGGAGCTCTAAAATCAGCTCATGATTATGTTTTTTGAATTTTCACATTTAATTTTCACTGACACATTCCATGACATGTTCAAAAGAAAAGGACATATTATTAACAGTTTCACACTGATAACTTGAACTGACATAAAGTGCCACGCCACCGCCCCATTTATTCATCCCATTTATAACAAAAAGATCATTGAGCTGGACTGTGTCCATGTGCTCATCCCTCAACCATGTCTTGGTAACTGCAATGACAGAAAAGGGTTTATTGACATTTGAAGTAGAGGTGGGCGATACCGGGAATTTTGGTATTGATCCGATACCAAGTAAATACAGGCCCAGTATCGCCGATATCGATACCTATACTGATACTTTTTCATATTTAAGCTTCATAGATCCAAAGGATCCAAAAGATAGAATTTTGAAAACATTGTACGTGATAACAAAATGCTTTATTATCACAATCAACATTTTTGTTTAAAAAATATCACTCAACATAACGTAAAATCTCCTGAGGTCGAGGGCTGACTCAAGGAGAGCGCTGAGTGGGCAGGCCAGGCTGAGCCTACTTGCATGGCTGTTGCCTGGCACCGCTGAGCCACGTGACTGCGCAACAACAAAAGACCAGAGGGGGGGAGGGTGCGCTGCTCCATGTTGTGTGACACAGCGCAGCACTGTTCTTACAGACAGAGAGTAGACTTTGATGAATCTGCGTGCGCAGCAGTCAGTGCGTGGAGGAGAGAAAAAAGCTTGAGTATCGATCTTTTTACACGAGGATTGTTCAATATCAATACCAGCATTGGTATCGATATTATCGATATTAGGATCGATCTGCCCACCTCTAATTTGAAGTAAGGTGAAAAGAATGAACTGACATCATAAAAGGGTTGACAAACCAAAATGTGGCTAAATATAACTGTTTCATATAAACCAGTATATAATATGGATTTTGTCAAAAGTTGTATCATAACAAAAGGAAAAAAAAAACAAAACAAAAATCATAACAAAAATCTCTCCAGATAAACTAGTGAAACAATAAGGAACATTTTCCTCCATAGGGAGCAATCATTTAAAATTATCCAAATCTGCAAGCTCTCTTATCATTGTGACTTTCGCTTCCTTCGGAGTTCCGTTTAATTTGACCCACACTTTACTATCCCTGGTTCATGTCACTTGTATTTTTTTTGCTTACGAAGGACTCTGACTTGTCCTGCAATCTTCACATTTTTCCTTGTCAAATGCTCATTTACGTACACCTCGGTTCCTTTCAGATTTTTTGTTTGCCTTAAAAATTCATTCTTAAACTTTCTGTTCACAAACTGGATGATGATAACCGGTTTAGACTTTTTTGTCTTTTCTTGAAACTGAATGGCAATCAGCTATATCAGTACTATTAATGTGGATGTCCTTGGAGGAAAAAAACTGAACTTGCTCCAGGGACTGAGTTTCTTCTCGCGTGACCTCTACATCACCGAGCGTATGTCCGATGATTAATGTTCAAGCCTGAAACAATTACTTCCTCCATCCTCATTTGTTGCTCAAGGTCATCAACACGATTTTCCAATGATCTAATTTTATTGTCTTTCTCTTGCAAGACTTTTTTGAGATCACAAACCTCCTTCAATAAACAAAGTAGTTCAGTTTGCTTTTTCACAACTCCACTGAGTTCCTCTGACATGAAATTCAAGAAGAGTTTGATCTCATCCAGATCTTCACTACTTATCGCTTTTTTTTTTGGCATTCTGAACAGTTAGAAAGAAAAGGTTGAACCTTATGGGCAGTAATTACACAGACTGACCGTGGAGGGCTTGTCCCCAATGTTATGCCGCTGGATAACATTGGATAGTGGCTGAACAAGCCCAGCCAGAGCCCAGGCCTAAGAGTAAACTCAAGACCTACGTTTTTAACTAAGCTGTTGACTGCCAGGTTTTTTTCCTGCTAGGTGTGTTGGACACGGGATGGATTCGCTGTAGGTACAGATCCAACAAGTAGCTCAATGACACAAAACCCCCCGCCCTCCACAACCCCCTCCCCTCCTGACGGTGGACTGGACGTCTGCATGGACTCTCATCAATTGTTTTTGGGTTCTGTATTGTAAACCTTTTTGGTAGAATGGCCTACGTAGAGGGTCACCCCTTTGAGTCTGGTCTCCTTGAGGTTTCTTCCTCAAATCACCACAGGGAGTTTTTCCTTATAGTGCAGCAGATAACTGAAACAATCGTGCAAATGATGATACAAGCACCAAAGTTGGAACAAATACTCCTTAGACATTACTCTTTCAAAAAAAAAAAAAAAAAACGACTTGCCACTTGAATTTTTAATAGGTGGCCAGCTAGGGGTCAATTGAAGAATTATACAGGGGTCAAAATTAAAAATGCTCAAATCATTTTGAAAACTACACCACATTATTTTCCTGATCGTAAAGATTCCAAAAAGGTATAGTTTGGACAATCTGTGACTGAATGATCAGGAGTTATGGGGTAAAAACAGCAAAAATGGTGACAAAGGTCAGTTTCAGTTTGTACAGAGGTCAAAAGTTAAAGTTCCTTCAATTTTGGCAAAAAGTGATGCAAACTATTGGTTGAGCTAAAAATGGAATAGTTTTGATTGTGTTGAATGTTTGGTCTCCAAAGTAAAGGTCAAACAAGGTCAACGTCCATTGGATTCTATGACATGTGACGTGTTACCCCATAGCATGATAACTAAGCATGATACATGGTCCAAATTTTTTCTTTTTAAAACCCTGTTAACTCAACTAATAATGTGCATCATTTTTTACCAAAATTGGAGCAACTTTAACGTTTGACCCCTGTACAAACTGAAAGTGACCTTTGTCGCCATTCTTGCTGTTTTTACCCCATAACTCCTGATCATTCAGTCACAGATAGTCCAAACTTTACCTTTTTGGAATCTTTACGATCAGACAAATAATATGGTGTAGTTTTTAAAATGATTTGAGCATTTTAAATTTTGACCCCTGTGTAATTCTTCAATTGACCCCTACCTGGCCGCCTATTGAAAATTCAAGTGGCCAGTCGGTTTTTTCAAAAGAGTTAATATTTAAGGAGTATTTGTGCTACATTTGGTGCTTGTATCACCATTTGCATGATTTTGCACTAAATATTCTTAGCTGCTACACTATTACCGCTGTTGCCTGTGTGCTTTTTCTAGGGGTTGGTAAGGTTATTAGATCTTACTTGTTCCTTGAGGCAGCTTTGTTGTGATTTGACACTGTGTAAACTAAATAAACTGAAATTAGGCGTGCGTTCATGTGTGTCTTTGTGTGACTATAGACTTGAGTTGGGTGGGAGACAGTTGTATTTATTATTATTACAATTATTATGTTGAGCACTTTACTACAAAAAGACAAGTTTCAGACCATTTTTCTGTGTCTTAGAAATTGAACAAAAAATTTAATTTTTGAAACTGAAATGGACCAAATTAAACTGAGGCACTCAGAATTTTACATCATATCATCATTAACAAGTACTTTTCTACATACATACATACATAATATATATTAATTATTGTTTCAGTTGTGAGAACTTTTAACAACCTTGTGTGTGTTGGATATAAAAAATGTTTATGGCTGAATGAAAAAAAGAAAAAAAAAGGCCTGACTGTGATTCAGTGTGAGGAGGAAGAAGAGGTTCCATATCAGTCGAATTCTTCTAAATCCTCCTCCATGTCATAATCCTGTGGCCTGTCTTGGACAGGGACATACTCCCGCATGCTGGGGATTCCAGACACCACGCAACAGCTCAGAGCACTACGAGAGGTGCCCATGTCCAAAATCATGGACCACTGAGCATCTCTGATGTTGTAGCACTCCACAGTGTTGATGATTCCGGACCCATCGAAGCCACCAGCCACAACAATCATGTCTTCTAGGACCTCGATTCCAAAATTACTGCGGGGGACGTGCATTGAAGGCAGTGGAGCCCATCTGTGAGTGTCTAAACCGTACACCTCTGCACTTCTCAAACGCATGGTTCCATCATTACCCCCCACCTGTGGAAGGAATGGCAGAGTTAGTAAAGCTTCTTAACATGAGCTGTTGACACCTAGCAGCTGAAATAACCTTTCATTTTTTATATGTTGATGAAACAACAAATTTTTAGTTCAATTTGATGCATATTCTTCGTAATCCAAGAAACATGCAGGTCTACACCCTTTGATCCACCTGTTGGTTTGTCACTAATTTAAACCAAATGTACTTACAGCATAAATACATCCTCCATGGGCAACGACTCCAAGGCCACTGCGCTGGCTCGTCATTGGGGCAATTTCTGTCCAACGATCGGTCTCTGGGGTGTAAAATTCAGCAGATGAGTGGTAATGGGTCCCATTGAATCCACCACAGATGTACACCTGGAGAGAATTCAAGCATGTTTTTTTGGCTTTAATTAGAAACAGGTTTTCAGGAATAATAAAATGGTTTTTGCATTGTTGTCTTTAGTTCAATGTACCTTGCCATTGAGAACGGCGCAACTAGCGTCGCTCCGTTGCTCGTGCATGGGTGCAATAAAAGTCCAACGATTCGTTCGAGGGTCGTACCGCTCAGCACTGTTGAGCCTGTCAATCCCGTCGTGGCCTCCCATGGCATAGATGAGCCCATTTAGCATGCAAACACTAACATAGCATCTGCGTGCCTCCATTCGTGCTTCTCTATGCCAGATGCGGGTGCTCAGGTCGAACCTGAGGAGGGTGTCGTAATACGTCACACCACTGAAGCCACCGACGCAGTACAGTGATCCATCCAGGAAAGCAGTACCGTGGTACGCACAAGTTTCCTCCAGACTGTTTGGTAAATCAACCCAACGGTCTGCACGGATATCATACACTTCAATTTTGCTTGTTGGCCCGCCATCACTCCATCCTCCAGTTGCAAACAAGATGGCGGTGGGGAAGCGTGGACGGGCAAAAGCATTGATGAAGTGAGGGTCTCTATGAATCATGGCTTCAACAATGTGGATAGACTCTTCACTGCTGTTCACCAGCGCGTTTGCTAGCACGTTGTTCCTTAAGTATTCAGTGCTACACAAAGCCAGGCGGACCTGCAGATAAATAAAATTCTGTTAATTGAACTTGTCTGAGATGCAGTCATCTTAACGTTAATGATATAAACGTAAAGTTTGTCTAATGGCAGTGGACTTATTATCTACTTCTCTCATTTACCTTAGACAAGAGGACAAAAATGTGACTATTTCGTTGGTTTGGTGAGTGAGCGATCCAGCGCAGGATGGCTTCAAACACTATACTCTCCTCTCTCACAATGAGTTCATCGTTCTTGATGATATCCTTCAGTTCCTCCAGTGAGAGCTGGAGGAACCCAGAAGAATCAATACATGATTCAAAATGGTCAAGGAAAAAGTTGTAGGCCTTGTGTCCAAGCTCTGTATAACTGAGCTTATCAGCCAAACGACAGATGTTGATGCAGTTCTGTGGGCAGAGGTGCTCTTCCAAGAAGGTGATGCAGGCGTGAATTAGGCCGGCGATACCGTAATAATCCGCTGCATAGAAAATTTCCTCCACATTGTCATCTGTCATCAAAACAGTATTGGTATATGCAAACTTGATGATGAGTTGCATAATTTCAGGTGAGTATTCAGAAATTGTGTAAACAGTTTGACCTGGTGCTGACCAGCGGGAGAACAGAGCCCTGTGGGACACAACGGAGAGCAAAAGGTTACAAATAAACGATACTCAGTACTTTCAAATCTGTTTCAAACCTGCCCAGGAAGCAGTGGTGGGCACAGATAACCAAAAAATTAACTTCGATAACAGATAATCAGATGACTGAAAAGCTATCTTTGATAAAGATAAAACAATAAACCACCCAAAAATGTCTCAGAAGTTACAGATAACTGATAAATTCCAGTATTGTCTCTGGTACATTTGCAACTACTAATAAACTGAATTTGAGTTTTAACACTACAATAGCTTCTGGTAGCATTAAAAGCAACAACAGACCCAAATAATGAGCCCACACTTCTGTCTTTGAACATCTAGCCCCAGTGTTTTTGCAAATTTACTTTATTAGTTACTTTTTTAGTTTCTTTATAGTTACTTCATTAGCAGCTTTATGTAGCTATTTTATTAGGAACTGTTGACAACTTGTAACTAATAAGTAATGTAACTAATAAGGTAACAAGTAATCTAACTTGGTTACTCTTAAGACTGAGTAATCATCAAAGTAACTGATCAGCAGGTAACTAATAGTTACTTTTCTGGGTACTCAATTTTGGTTTTGGTTAATTGTCCGTCGCTGCTAATGAAGGAACTGTATACGAGGTCTGTCAATAAAGTATAGGTCCTTTTTATTTTTTTTCAAAAACTATATGGATTTCATTCATATGTTTTTACGTGAGACATGCTTGAACCCTCGTGCGCATGCGTGAGTTTTTCCACGCCTGTCAGTGACGTCATTCACCTGTGAGCACTCCTTGTGGGAGGAGTCGTCCAGCCCCTCGTCGGAATTCCTTTGTCTGAGAAGTTGCTGAGAGACTGGCGCTTTGTTTGATCAAAATTTTTTCTAAACCTGTGAGACACATCGAAGTGGACACGGTTCGAAAAATTAAGCTGGTTTTCGGTGAAAATTTTAACGGCTGATGAGAGATTTTGAGGTGATACTGTCGCTTTAAGGACTTCCCACGGTGCAAGACGTCGCGCAGCGGTCCCAGGCGCCGTCATCAGCCTGTTTCAAACTGAAAACCTCCACATTTCAGGCTCTATTGATCCAGGACGTCGTGAGAGAACAGAGAAGTTTCAGAAGAAGTCGGTTTCAGCATTTTATCCGGATATTCCACTGTTAAAGGAGATGTTTTTTAATGAAAGATGTGCGGACGGGTCCGCACGTTGGGATGCAGCCGACGCGGTGCGGCGGCACAGGAAAAACACCTCCATGTTGATAACCATTTGTAAAATCCAGGCGGCTTTTGATGGCTTTCAGTGGAGTGAGTATATGAGAAATTGTTTAACAGCTAGACATGTTCCAACTTGTCCTTAAGGCTTCCAACGGAGGTGTTTTTCCTGTGGCGGAGCGTCGCGGGGCGGCTGCGAGCCGACGCTGCAATCCGCCCACACGTCTTTCATTAAAAAAATCTCCTTTAACAGTGGAATTGTTGTATGGCTGGGGGGCCTGGCTGCCTTTTTGTTTCTGTCTTTTGTTTTTCCTTCCAGGTGGCTTGCATTTGGGACTGAGTGGCTGTGTTGCTGAGGTTATCAGGACCTCACCCTGATCACCTGCGGCTCGTCAGGACTCACAGCTGTGGTGCATCTATATGGATTGGAACATGGTGGCATTTAAGACTGGAGTATACAGTGTGTATTGGCGAGAGACTCGACCTTGTGACCAGACCGGTGAGATCGTCGTCTCGGGAGCCATCTCATCATCAGTGGATGCAGAGAACGTCCAGGGTTTGATGCACGGTCTGTGAAAGAGGAGGGGGTGAGGTCTCACGCTCGTCAGCACACTTCCTGAGGTACGTTAGATTTTGTGACTAACGTTTATACAGTCAGTAAATGTGGTGTCCCTCACACCTTATTATATTGAGCTGTACGTTAGTCATGTATCGGCTTCCACTGCAGTGGAGTTTTGTGAACTGGATGTTCCATGCCTGCAGGTTGGGAAGCTGATTAGTAATTAAGCCAGGAAGTGTTTGCTGTTTATGTACACCTTTGAGTGGTCTCTCTGTGTGTAGAGTGTGGACTCACATAATGGTTCCTTCTTTCACAGACTCGGTTTGTTGCAGCCACCTGGGGGGTGTCGGCGGGGTCCTTGGGTCCGAACGGCTTCTGGCTCTGGACCGTTAGCGCTGCTGGGAGCGCACCGTATCACCACCATGCCAGACCGCAC
The DNA here is from genome assembly GCF_902500255.1 of Thalassophryne amazonica. Lineage (NCBI taxonomy): Eukaryota > Metazoa > Chordata > Actinopteri > Batrachoidiformes > Batrachoididae > Thalassophryne > Thalassophryne amazonica. The sequence goes on from NC_047112.1 coordinate 18,914,455, forward strand.
ACTCTTTTGTTGTTTTTGTATCACATCACTGTTATGTATTAAATTCAGTTAGCCTTTGTACCGTGCTCTGCTTATTTCATACTGGGTCCTTCAAACGCTGGTCGGTTCTCCGAGCTGCGTCCGACACATAACAGGAATATCCGGATAAAATGCTGAAACCGACTTCTTCTGAAACTTCTCTGTTCTCTCACGACGTCCTGGATCAATAGAGCCTGAAATGTGGAGGTTTTCAGCTTGAAACAGGCTGACGACGGCGCCTGAGAGCGCTGCGCGACGTCTCGCACCGTGGGAAGTCCTTAAAGCGACAGTATCACCTCAAAATCTCTCATCAGCCATTAAAATTTTCACCGAAAACCAACTTAATTTTTCGAACCGTGTCCACTTCAATGTGCCTCACAGGTTTAGAAAAAAATTTTGTATTTATATTTTGTAATTATTGTAACTAATAGTAACCTTTCAAGGTTACTGTGGCAATACTGATTATCACTATTCTTGTATAAGTTTGCTGCTCATTTTATTAATTGCTCTTTATTTTTTTTCAAAAGGAAATGTTTACCTGAAGTATGGGCTGCAATTAGAAAGGATGACCTTGCGGATTGGAAAAGTAGCATTTTGAACTCTGATTTCGGCATCAATAAGGTCGCCCTCCACACGCATCTCATTCAAAGATGAGCTCATAATTTGAAACGGTTTGTCTGAATTACCCATTCTGATTTTTCCTTAAAACCTTCCCCAACACTCTTTCAGTAGGTTTAACTCTTATAGCATATATAACATAAACCTCCCCCCCCCCAACTTAAACTCATCACTGAATTTGGATATAGTAAAACCTGAGTACAGAACCTGAGTCCAACATTAAAGGAATCAAAGGTCAGGATTAAAGATTAAAATAAGAATTTGGCCTCTACCCTGAGCTGTGTACTTTAATGTAATTTCCAGTCCATGCCCCTCCCCTCCTCAAAGTTTCTTTATAAGTTGAAGCTTTTGTTTAGACACAAACCTGCTACCTAACAAAGAAATTTGCATACAGATGAGGGTGATGATATCACCTTCATCAAAGTACAGTGCAGTGCTCCATACACTGTATATACATATCACTATACAGTACATATTTCATATTTAATTTTTTTGTGGCATATGAGATGTTTTTCTTTTTTTGTGGTGTACAGTAGCTCTGCGGAAGCACCCCCAATTTTGTTGTACCCCCCCCCCCCCCCACACACAATTACAAAGAATATTCTATTCAATTCTATTCTATTTTGTACTTTATTTTTAAAACATTCATAATTTACAATTGTACATATGGATCAGAAAAGAGTCCTTTCATCGTTTTTTTTCTTAGTTTACCACCTGTTTTATCTTGGGAAAAAAAATTACGTAATGACTCATGGGATTGTTTGGGCTGTGAAACACACACCTATGGCTTCACTTTAAGGGAGAAGAAGGGTGCATTCGTTGGCTGCATTTATTTGTACTATTCAGTTTACTGATCTTATTAGCTCAACCAATAATTTGCATCATTTTTTAGCAAAATTGGAGCAACTTTAACTTTTGACACCTGTATGAAATGAAACAGACCTTTGTCACCATTTTTGCTGTTTTTACCCCATAACTCCATAACATTCAGTCACAGATAGTCCAAAGTATACCTTTTTGTAATCTTTACGATCAGACAAATAATATGGTGTAGTTTTCAAAATGATTTGAGCATTTTAAATTTTGACCCCTGTGTAATTCTTCAATTGACCCCTACCTGGCCGCCTATTGAAAATTCAAGTGTCCAGTCGTTTTTTTCAAAAGAGTATTTGTGCCAACATTGGTGCTTGTATCACCATTTGCATGATTTTGCACTAAATATTCTCTTAGCTGCTGCACTATTACCGCTGTTGCCTGTGTGCTTTTTCTAGGGGTTGGTAAGGTTATTAGATCTTACTTGTTCCTTGAGGCAGCTTTGTTGTGATTTGACACTGTGTAAACTAAATAAACTGAAATTAGGCGTGCGTTCGTGTGTGTCTTTGTGTGACTATAGACTTGTGTTGGGTGGGAGACAGTTGTATTTATTATTAATTATTATGTCGAGCACTTTGTACTACATTATAATTCACAAAGTTTGAAAGACTGACATGACAAAAAGACAAGTTTCAGACCATCTTTCTGTGTCTTAGAAATTGAACAAAAAATTTAATTTTTGAAAATGAAATGGACTAAATTAAAATGAGGTACACATAATTTTACATCATATCATCAACAATTACTTTTCTACATACATATATACATAATATATATTAATTATTGTTTCAGTTGTGAGACCTTTTAACAACCTTGTGTGTGTTGGAGAGTTGTTTTTTCAAAGATGTATTTGTGCCAAATTTGGTGCTTGTATCACCATTTGAAGGATTGTTTCAGTTATCTACTGCAGTATCTTGGCTCGGAGCACGTGTGCATGCGTGTGTGTGTGTGTGTGTGTGTGTGTGCGTGCGTGTGTGTGTGTGTGTGTATGTGTCTTGTTCTGTGAAAAATGTTCCCAATTTTCACAAAAAAATTCACAATTTTAAAATGTATGTATTTTGTTTACTGTATTTTCATAATTATTACATGGAACTTAGTGCAATTTAACTTATTTTAAAATCAAAATTTTGTTTAATGATTTGAGGTTCTTAAAATTTTAGTGTCCCGCCGTTAGATCTTGGCGGAGGTTTGCGCTCCTGTGAGTGCCCCTCCAGGCCACAATATTCCTGTCAATCACTGAGCATCTTGACCTAAAAAAAAATGTATTGTTGTACTACCGTTTAGCCACTGGGTGTCGTTCTATTGCCATTATGCCACGAGACCATCCGGTACTTACTTGGAGTCAGGTGGAAAGGAACGTGTGATTGGTTTACCGCCGGCTGTGCTGTCTTCTGATTGGACAAACAACGGTGTGAGAAAGAAGAGGATGACAGAGAGAGAGAGAGAAGTGTTTGGGTTCCTGTGTGTCTGATTCAGTCCTCGCTGCGCGCACGGATCCCTGACATGTGACTTTTCACCGGAGGACTACAGCTCGGTTCAGCGGGGTTTCTGCGGCTTGTCATCCGGAGGATGGGAGCGGAGAGGCGGGGAGAGGCTGCGGCCGTGCCGGCCTGCCGGGCTGCGGTGCTTCTCTGTGCCGTGGCTTCGGTTTTCGCAGTGGAAGGTAAGTGCGCAAAGCCGAAGCGCAGCCGGTGGCACTCCTGGATGATTTTACGCGCAGACACACTGCAGGATGAAAAGAAACAAACTCACATGTTCTCATACACAATTAAAGTTTGATCCAGACTCTGAAGTGTTTTGAAGGTTTATAGTGTCCGAACAAAAAGTGACATTTGTGTGGAGGAGCTGGGTGTGTTTGTGGAGGTTTACTCGAAGCTTGATTTCCATGTTGCGCTGGAATTCTGGACCTGAAGGAATGCTGCTGTTACACAAACTGAAGATAAAAAATATGAACTTAAGGATGGAAATCCATCTCTGGCCATGTTCACATTATTGATTACAGTGATTTGAATGTGGAGTTTTTCCCCCACTTTTGACTTTCAGGTAACATGTGGTATTTTTAAGAAGTGTGATTATTATTGTTACATTCATATCAAATTTGATCCACTTGGGTTTCACTCACATTACCAGCTTCATAATTATTTTATTGTTGTTATTTTTGTCTGGATGTTTTGCAACAGTCTTTGTATGAGGTGTGTGTGTGTTAGATTTCTGACATGCAAATCCTCAAAGACCAACTATGAAGCAGATCTTGTACCACACCTGTAAGTGGCACAAATCCAATATGGAAAATTAAATAAATATTTACCTCTCAGAAAACATCACATCTGACATGTGCTGGGAATTCTCACAATCATGAGATCAACAGAGATCGGGGGGGGGGGGGGGGGGGGGGGGGGGTCGGGACTTGTTTGAGTCACTTCAGCTGTTAATGTGAACATGTCTTATGAGGTCTTAGATATAATTTTTATCTGATTTGTGGCAATGTGCTGCGGTGTGAACATTCAGATTGGACACATGTCACAGTGTCAAACAGCTGAATGAAAAAAAAAAAATAGGTCTGGCAGAAAATATTTTACTCATGTCATTTCTGCCAGTAATGTGAACGTAGCCTGTTTGTGCCTTTTCTGCACTTCTGGGACACAGCTGACAATATCAGACACGAGCTGCTGTTATTAAAAAGCTGAGTGATGATGGAGGCTATGGAGTTGATACCAAACTAATTGCCAGTAATTTCATAATAAAGCTGCAAGTCAGAACTACAGCGGTTCACATTAAATCACTTACACAACACTAAAATTAATACAGTTCTTTACACACAACAATAACACTGTTAGCAGAATTATCACACGGTCTTTCCATCTCTGATTTATTTAGAACTCCAAATGATATTTTAAATGAACTCGTATCCATCTTCTGACTGACCTAAAGAGAACTGGCTATAAAAGTGATCATAGTTTTCTTATGTTAGAAGGAGGTATGCACCACATTTGCAGGTAAAATCAAAATTCAAGCCTGTTTATTCAAAAACTGTTAAATTGTACTCTTGAATATCAAGGTTAGAACAAAATAATGAGCTAAATTATATAAAATGCGAGCGCTTGGTGAAATTCTGTTGTACCTGCATTAATAGTAAATGTCCACAAGGTGGATATATTGCTCCATTGCAAGAACCTTGAATATAGGCTGCTATGGGACAGTATGGTAAACCTGTTGCTTCTTTGTAGATATTTAAACAAGATTGTGTGTGTGTGTGTGTGTGTGTGTGTGTGTGTGTGTGTGTACTGGAGCACAGACATAGACTTAGATGACTTAGATGATCTGTTTTGGACAATTAACCACACAGCAAGCCAGGCTATTACAGATATTTGTAATAAAATGTTTAAAAATGTAATAAAATTGTTTTTATGCTCTGAAGTGGGACTTTTTAACATGGGCTTCTATGGGAACTTGCACCTTTATGGAGCCAATCTCAAGAGGCCATTCAAGTAACTACAACTTTTATTGTTTCCTTTTGTGCCTAACTTTGGATTGCAAGAGTTTACCACTTGGTAATCAGCTACTAGAGATGGATGGTCTGGTAGTTCAAAAAAACAAAAAAAAAAAACATGAATAAAATCTGCGTCAGAATCTCAGTTTGAGGCTGCAGCTTCTCTTTCAGAGCTGTGAGATCTGCGTGAACCTGCTGAGGAGGGAGGAGTCAAGCCTTATCTCTCAAACCTGTGCTGGCAGCAGAGCATGTTACAGATGTTCCTAGTCTCCTCTACTCAGATTATTAGTGGGAAATAAAATTAGAAAATAATTGCAAATAAATTATATTATGAATAAAATAAATTATGTTTACTTTTTTACGGCTTCTTCTAATGCTGCAAAACCTGGCTCCCCGCTGCTCTTGCTGTCACTCTGTCACTGATTCTTCTGCAGCCCCTTTTTGAGTGTCAATCTTTTCTCCTTACTTCTCCTCTCCTATCCTCGCCTCCTGCTCCTCTTTCATTCTCGCCTCCCACTCCTCTCTCATCCTCGCCTCCCGCTCCTCTCTCATCCTCGCCTCCCGCTCCTCTCTCATCCTCACCTCCTGCTCCTCTCTCATCCTCGCCTCCTGCTTCTCCTGCTGCTGATCTTCCAAGAATCACTCCTGTTCCTCCTGCTATTTGCTCACTGACTGCTGCTCCTAATCCTTCTAGTCCTACCCAAATATCACCTTCTGCTCTTTCTGCTGCTCCCACCCAAGCATGACCTCCTCTTCCTCCTGCACGCCAAGTGTCACTAATTATTTCCTCTTCAAGTATGAAATTACCAAGCATCACCTCCTGCAACTCTCACCAAGCTCCTTCTCTTGGAGGATCAACTACTACTTTTCTTACTCTTTGCTCCTCCTGCACAAACATCACACCCTTAATCTTCTACTGGCTTACCAGTTGTTCCTTTTTTCTGTCTCTCTTCCAGCATCAGTCCTCCTCCTCCTCCTCCTCCTCCAGCCTGAGTGTTAAAGTCCCCCTCTACTACAACCCCTGGCAAACATTATGGAATCACCGGCCTCGGAGGATGTTCATTCAGTTGTTTAATTTTGTAGAAAAAAAAGCAGATCACAGACATGACACAAAACTAAAGTCATTTCAAATGGCAACTTTCTGGCTTTAAGAAACACTATAAGAAATCAGGAAAAATAATTGTGGCAGTCAGTAACGGTTACTTTTTAGACCAAGCAGAGAAAAAAAAATATGGACTCACTCAATTCTGAGGAATAAATTATGGAATCACCCTGTAAATTTTCATCCCCAAAACTAACACCTGCATCAAATCAGATCTGCTCGTTAGTCTGCATCTAAAAAGGAGTGATCACACCTTGGAGAGCTTTTGCACCAAGTGGACTGACATGAATCATGGCTCCAACACGAGAGATGTCAATTGAAACAAAAGAGAGGATTATCAAACTCTTAAAAGAGGGTAAATCATCACGCAATGTTGCAAAAGATGTTGGTTGTTCACAGTCAGCTGTGTCTAAACTCTGGACCAAATACAAACAACATGGGAAGGTTGTTAAAGGCAAACATACTGGTAGACCAAGGAAGACATCAAAGCGTCAAGACAGAAAACTTAAAGCAATATGTCTCAAAAATCGAAAATGCACAACAAAACAAATGAGGAACAAATGGGAGGAAACTGGAGTCAACGTCTGTGACCGAACTGTAAGAAACCGCCTAAAGGAAATGGGCTTTACATACAGAAAAGCTAAACAAAAGCCATCATTAACACCTAAACAGAAAAAAACAAGGTTACGATGGGCTAAGGAAAAGCAATCGTGGACTGTGGATGACTGGATGAAAGTCATATTCAGTGATGAATCTCGAATCTGCATTGGGCAAGGTGATGATGCTGGAACTTTTGTTTGGTGCCGTTCCAATGAGATTTATAAAGATGACTGCCTGAAGAGAACATGTAAATTTCCACAGTCATTGATGATATGGGGCTGCATGTCAGGTAAAGGCACTGGGGAGATGGCTGTCATTACATCATCAATAAATGCACAAGTTTACGTTGATATTTTGGACACTTTTCTTATCCCATCAATTGAAAGGATGTTTGGGGATGATGAACTCATTTTTCAAGATGATAATGCATCTTGCCATAGAGCAAAAACTGTGAAAACATTCCTTGCAAAAAGACACATAGGGTCAATGTCATGGCCTGCAAATAGTCCGGATCTTAATCCAATTGAAAATCTTTGGTGGAAGTTGAAGAAAATGGTCCATGACAAGGCTCCAACCTGCAAAGCTGATCTGGCAACAGCAATCAGAGAAAGTTGGAGCCAGATTGATGAAGAGTACTGTTTGTCACTCATTAAGTCCATGACTCAGAGACTGCAGGCTGTTATAAAAGCCAGAGGTGGTGCAACAAAATACTAGTGATGTGTTGGAGCGTTCTTTTGTTTTTCATGATTCCATAATTTTTTCCTCAGAATTGAGTGATTCCCTATTTTTTTCCCTCTGCTTGGTCTAAAAAAGTAACCGTTACTGACTGCCACAATTTTTTTTCTTGATTTCTTATAGTGTTTCTTAAAGCCAGAAAGTTACCATTTGAAATGACTTTAGTTTTGTGTCATGTCTGTGATTTGCTTTTTTTCTACAAAATTAAACAACTGAATGAACATCCTCCGAGGCCGGTGATTCCATTATTTTTGCCAGGGGTTGTATAACCAGCTCCTACTGTTGCTCCTCTTACTCCTGTAATACCTGGCTGCCTGCTGTTCGATATGCTCCTCTGTCGTGTTGTTTCTGTGCCTCCTCCCAGTCTTTGTGACATTAATCCTGCTGCTCCTGTTATTTGTACTCGAGCGTCACCTCCTGCCACTTATCACCCAACAACACCTTTTTTTTTCCCCTCCCCTGGCTCCTGCCTGAGTAACACCGTTTTTCCTGCTAATCCTCCCCTCCTCCTGCTAAACCTCCCCAGCATCCCTTCTCACTCCTCTTTTAACTCAATAATTGTCCGTGTGTTGTCCCAGTTTCTTTTATAAATTCTGCGTCTCCTGCTACTCCTCCTTAAGCCTTACTCCTCCCGAACATCATTTCCTCCTGCTGCTCATACTGAAGCCTCACTCCTCTGGTTACTTTTACTCAGGCATCATCTAATGCACCTCCTACGTTTACTTCCTGAACATCACCTCCTTCTGTACCTCCCCAGGTGGTCAGACATCAATGCTGCTACTCCCCAGAAATAGCTGCCTCCTACTTATGTGCACTGCATCTCCTCCTGCTCCTCCAACAACTCCTACCTCCTCCTCCTCCTCCAGCAGAGACCCCATGCAGCACCTCCTGGTGGCTCTCCTTATGGAGGTGCCAGTTGAATCTCCTGCTGTGTTGTAATGACGGCCTCGACACTGAGTCTTTGTCGTTACCAGTCATGTAAATGTGTAGAAGGCCACAAATATTTTTCTGAATCACTATGCTGTGTTTAGGTGACGTGGGAGAAAGCGACACAGACAGACAGTGTCGTTCTGTGGCTTTTCCATGCCAAGTAGCTGCTTAATGATCTGAATGGAGTAAAATATACCGACTGTTCATGTAGTCACTAGCTGCGGTTACATTAACCACAAGTAATCCGATTGAACGATCAGATCAAAATCACGCCATGTAAACAGCTCCTTCTGATTAGATTTGCCCAATCCGATCAAAAATCCGATCGGGTCAGAGGAGGTGGTGTAAGCCTGTTTATAACCCGATCAGGGTCCATGTAAATGGCTCGACTGTTGCACGCGATGTGCACACTTTTTACACTTCCTGTAAAAGTGTTTTCTCCATCTGTGCCAGCAGCTTTTTTTTTTGTCTTAAAATGTATTTTTTTCCCTGAATGGTCTTTATTGATTTGTTTGCACAGATGGAGGCTCTGCCACATTTCAAAGTATGTTTTCACACAGTACAAACAGTTTTTGGAGAACGTGCACTCCAGCGGTGTTGGGTTCAATTACTGACAGAAAATGAGGAATTAAGCCACTTGAAGTATGTAAATGATGCCTATCTCAAATATATATTAAAAACAAAAATTCTTGGTTGAAGGTCACGTCCTGATAGAGATTTTATTCCAGTGACAAGTGACAGTTTCCACACCTTGGCTTCAGTGTCTGATGAAAATCTTCCTCAGATGAATTGTGGTTGAAGCACATTTACATAAGTGATGTATTAAGCAAACTGATGTGACATTTTGAAGGGGGGGTGTGGTGGTGAAGGTCTACAGTCACTAAAAGCTTATTATTGACAGCATGCAAATATTTTAGAGATTCATCACTATATTTCATTTATTTATTACATTTTAACAATGAAATTTAACACTAAACAGTGTTAAACTGGAAGTGGTGTTCAGAGAGCACAGCCACAACATGTTTGAGAGGTGTTCACTAGATGGCGATATTGTGGTATAGAGCATTTACTCACTCACTCACTCACTCACTCACTCACTCACTCACTCACTCAGTCACTCATCTTCAACTGCTTACTCTAATTAAGGATCACAGTGGGGTGGAGCCTATCCCAGCAGTCACAGGGCATGAGGCGGGGCCGGGGTACACCCTGGACGGGACGCCAGTCTGTCGCAGGGGCACATATAGACAAACAAGCACATTCACAACCGCACACACACCTGCGGACAATTTAAAGTTTCCAATCCACCTAACCTGCATGTCTTAAATCCCCACAAAAGTGACTCATGATTGACATCTTTAAATGGCTTTTTTGAAGCAGAGAACCAATGAAGCAGCAGGTTGGAGCACTGCTTCATTGCTCCAAGCAGAGCCGCTGCAGGTCTGCAATCAACGTGGAGAAATGATTATTTTCCCAACAAACAACGGCCGCTCTGAAGGACCGATAAGGAAATCATTAAGCAAAAAGGCTATTGATGTCAGTGTTTCGAGTCATTTCTTAACGATTCTCAAAAAGAACTGGTTTCTCGACAGGGGCGTGCTGGGAACATTTTTCAGCCCGGGAGTTTCATATCCAGCCGGCCCACAAACCGCCAGCGCACAGGGATAATAAGAGTTCTGCTGTGGCATTTAAATCCAGCATTTATGTGCTGACTGACTGTGAAAATTGGGTGGCTTATAATAGAAAGAAAAAGTTAGTTAGTTAAAACAAGAATGGTATTGTTAACTCACCAGTGCACCACCTGGGCTTACACTGTGCGATTTTTGGCCCTTTTTCAGCCGATTTTTCACCCGTGCGAGAATTTTTTGGATCACGCCGAGTTTCAGTGCGTCCTGCATTGTGCAGTCTACATGAAGTAACGAGCTGCGTTTAACATCTCACGACCACCTCCCGATGGGGTATCATACTGTTGGATGAAAATCAAACCTGTTCGTTATTTTGGTCGGCCGTTGTGACTCATGAGGGTTCCGTGCTGTTGAAGTAGCGCTACAAGCGTCTACGCGCTGATTACGTCACGCACTGTGCATGAGCAAACACCGGAGAGAGCAAACAGTGATCTCATGTAAAGTCTTGTGTTTTTTTTTAATTGCGTTCCCTCGCAATAACCTAATATAATATTAAAGTTCATGCCTATCAGCGCGCACAGTGAGTGGAATCAGGCGGGGGGAGACTGAACGTATATGCCCGCGCATGCGCACACACACACACAACAGGATTTACGACAGATGAGGGAATAAGTTGCTGCACCTTGCACAGCTGTATGACTCCGTATGAAATATAGTTTATTTATACAACAGTGTAAGTACCAACACCTGTTATGAATGTTTATGTTTTCTTTTTTACCGTCCTCTCGTGAATCATGTTGCTGTCTGCTGTGTGCGCGCGTGCATATGCGTTCAGTCTCCCGCCACCTGATTTCACTCACTGTGTGCACTGATAGGCATGAAATATATATTTTTTTAAAAAGAAACGGGACCCTGACGTGTGATTTTTGAATGTACAATGTGAGCAGTCAGATCACATCAGAGCATCAGGCCGTACGGTGTGAGAATATGAATTGTGCGCTCTGAACTTTTAAACCCTGCAGTTTTGTCGCACAGTTTGAGCTGGAGCCAAGTACAACGAGTGAAAATATCGTATAGTGTCTGCCCAGCCAAGTCAGTGAAGTCTGTAAGTAGCTGGAAGAGGTGGCACTGTACTACAAATGTTGATACGGTTGACATCCGGGTATCAACAGGCATGTAGCCTGTTATGTTCGGCCCTATTTACCATTTCCCTCTTCGCTGCGTGTTCTTGAAAAAATATCTGTGAGCTTTGCACACTTGGCAGCATCTTCCTCCAAAGCTTTTCTTTTTCTTAATCTAGCTTTTTCAGCTCCAACTGGCTTTTTTCTGTCCATCTTTTCCTTCACGGGCCACTCCTCCTATACTTGCTAGTAGTGCAAGTCCCATCTGGGCGCACAGGGCTTGATTGGACTGAACTAACTGTAATGAATGCATAGGGGTGTTAAACGTGTAATGGTATGTCCCCACCTTAGGCTTTGGAAAAGATAACAGCGTTGCAAAAGAAGCAGTCTTAAGTTATTTTCTTGTGAATTTTCATGATTGTAAAACATTTATAACACTTAATGTCTTCTCTTTAAGATACAGCAGCCCAAGTGTCTTGCTGTGTAGCAACAGTTGGTGGTGGTCATATATCTATGTATATATTAACACCCCCTCACAACGGCCCCAGGTTGGACCAGCCCACCGGGCAAACTCCCGACTCTCCCGATTACCCAGCAAGCGGTAGGTTCTCGATACCCAACCAACCCTACCTCTGTTGGTCAATAACTTTTTAAATTGCAAGACATGATAAGTTGATCCCATTGGGCCAGACATGACATTTACAAAACATATTTGCATGCTGCAGCAGATAAAACCTACAAGATCTCATTTGGACTTTGAAGGTTTGATGCAGGAACAGGAGTTTCCTCCCATTCGTTCCTCATTTGTTTTGTTGTACGGTCAGTCACAGTCAGTCAGAGCTGCGTGTCGTCAGAGCGAGCTGCAAAAAGTTTGTACCTGAGTTTTCAGAGGTGGGGTTTGTAGTTGCCATCTGCCACGCCGGTGTTTGCCAACCCGGACAGTGGGAATACCACCTCAACCGGCAACTTAGCCCAGCGACTGGACAGCAACAACGTCCGAGGCCCAACGTGGTGAATTCACTGAGGCCGCGCGCTGCGTCACGAGTGCCGCTTCCCCGAGGCCTCGTGCAGCCACCGCGGATCCATCAGCGCGGAAACACCGAGGCCGCGCGGCACCAGCGCAGTGCAGATCCATCCCGGTGACAAACAACGCAGGCTGTTAACATCGGCGATCGACAAGCTGCTCATAAGCCGACCATGGGGCCTAAGAAGGTTCTGACAGCGGAGGAAGGTGACGATATTAAAAAATCTCTGGACTTTTTATCAGAGGAGATTTCTGTTGTGAAGCAGCAACAGAAATCAATCATGGATCTGGTGGAGGAGGTGAAGGCATTACGGCTCCAGAATGCCGAGAAAGACCGGCATCTGGTGCAGCTGGAAAATAGAGTGGCTGAATTGGAGCAGTACACCAGAATTAACGACGTCATCATCACAGGTCTTCACATCAAACCACGGTCCTACGCACGGGCGGTAACAGATGAGAGCGGAGGGGAGCCCAGTGAACAGGAGGTCAGCTCTGTGGAAAAACAGGTTGCTGATTTCCTCCTATCTAAAGGTATAGAAATGGATTTAAATAACATTGAAGCGTGCCACCCTCTGCCCCGGAGAAATGACGGTGATAAACGAACCGTCATCATGAGATTCATCAACAGAAAACACAAAACAGCACTGTTAAAACAAGGAAGAAAACTGAAAGGGACAAACGTATTCATCAATGAACATCTCACCAAACGGAATGCCGACATCGCCAGGAAAGCACGCTTCTTGAAGAAACAGGGAAAAATCCAGCACACATGGACTTCAAACTGTAAAATATTCATCAAACTGAACGGATCACCAGAACAAGCAAAAGTCATGGCAATAAGGAACATCGAGGAGCTGGACAAATATGAACAATAGTGTTTCTTAAAGTGAGGATCTGGACAAATATGACCAATAAGGTATGAGGACACAAACACATCACAACACCATGACACAGACCAGAGGAACCTATTCATCTACTACCTATTCATCTACATCTGGAGACAAGAAGGATATAACTCAAAGGATTGCTGATCATGGAAAAGTAGAACTGAGAACATTTAAATACACAGACCACAATGTACTGGACTTGGAGCACGATATAGACCCGGACAATAATTTCTTCTCAAATATCAATGACAGTTGTTGCTATTATACAGATGAACAGTTTAATCGGATCATTAAAACGGATAACAAATTATCAATAATCCATTTCAACAGCAGAAGTCTATATGCAAACTTTAACAACATTAAAGAATATTTAAGTCAGTTTAAAAAAATATTTAACATAATTGCTATATCAGAAACATGGATCAATGAAGATAAAGGAATGGATTTTGAACTGGATGGATATGAATTTAATTGTGTAAACAGAAAAAATAAGAGTGGAGGAGGAGTGGCTGTGTATGTGGATAAGAACATGGATTATAAAATAGTAGACAATATGACAACTGTGATTGATAACTTATTAGAATGTATAACTATTGAAATATGTGAAGAAAAAAGCAAAAATGTATTAGTCAGCTGTATATATAGAGCACCAGGATCTAGTATTGAAACATTCACTGACTGTATGGGAAAAATGTTCTCAAAAACTAATCAAAAAACTGTGTTCATTTGTGGTGACTTAAATATTGATCTGCTCAATCCAAATAAGCATAAAATAACAGATGAATTTATCAGTATAATGTACAGTATGAGTTTATATCCAAAAATCACCAGGCCAAGCAGAATTACATCCCATAGTGCTACCTTAATTGATAATATATTCAGCAATGATATTGAGAATAACACTGTGAGTGGATTATTAATCAATGACATTAGTGATCATCTACCAGTTTTCATCGTTTATAATAGAAACCATCGGCGGAATCAGCCAGAGGAGAAAATAAAATACAGGCGAGTGCGGACAGAGGAAAACATGAACACACTAAAGAAGGATTTACAGGAGCAAAACTGGGAAAAGGTATACAGTGAAAGTGATGTTGATAGTGCATATGAAACTTTTTTACAAATATTTACATCATTATATGATAAAAACTGTCCAATTAAACAAGACTACAGAAAACAAAAAATCCAAGCTCGACCATGGATGACGAAAGGGTTACGAAATGCATGTAATAAGAAAAATACACTGTATAGAGAATTCATAAAACTAAAGACTAAAGAGGCAGAAAATAGATATAAGAAATACAAAAATAGATTAACTAATATTATACGGGTATGTAGGAAGGAATATTATAGTAACATATTATATAATAACAAAAACAATATTAAAGGAATATGGGATATATTAAATAGCATTATCAAAAATGGTAATAAAAAACAGAGTTACCCTCAGTATTTCATTGATAATAATGTCAAGATGTTGTGAAAGTGTAGGAACACGGACCCACAACAGGGGGCGCAATGAACGGACAATGGAGAAAGTAAATAACAATTTTTACTGTTGTGAAAATGCACAACCAATACAACAATTGACACTTTGGGTTTACACCGAATTCCACTGGTGTCGTGTGGGCAGGCTCGAAGGTAGGAGACGTCCGTCTCAGTCGAACCGGAACCACCCAGATCTCCTCTGCCACCGACCCCCGGAAATACTGGAACCGCCAAGTCCCGAATTCCCAGGTGGCCACTGCCTCCGCTCGTCGGATCCGGTACTGCTGGCAGGAGAGAGCAACAACACACAGATGTGGATGCGACAGCACCCAGCCACGGAGAGGGGAGAAGCCGCCTCCACCTCTTGACAATATACAGCAGGAAGGTGAGTACTTATTCAAGCAATTTAGCTGTTAGTAGTCAGCAGTCCTGAAACGGTTTACAAATCTTAGCTGGTTATTCAGAATATGAAGGCAGAGAAAGTTACCTCAGTCTTAAGGCGATATCTCGGCACTGAGGTGGAGACGCCGTCCTCCTGATATACCTCGGTGCTGAGTAGAAACAGCTGTGTTTGGAGATGGGTGACAGCTGTCACCCAGATTACTCCCATGATGCGGTAGCGCCCTCTGGTGCCTGGAGCCCGCACTCCAGGCAGGGCGCCCTCTGGTGGTGGTGGGCCAGCAGTACCTCCTCTTCAGCGGCCCACACAACAGGACCCCCCCCTCAACGGGCGCCTCCTGGCGCACGACCGGGCTTGTCCGGATGGCGTCGGTAGAAGTCGGCCAGGAGGGCCGGGTCCAGGATGAAGCCCTTCTTCACCCAGGAGCGCTCCTCGGGGCCGTACCCCTCCCAGTCCACCAGATACTGAAAACCCCGGCCCATCCGACGGACGTCAAGGAGCCGGCGGACAGTCCAAGCCGGTGCTCCGTCGATGATCCGGGCAGGAGGCGGTGCCGGACCCGGGGTGCAGAGGGGTGAGGTGTGGAGAGGCTTGATCCGGGAAACATGGAAAACTGGATGGATCCGCAGTGAGGCCGGAAGCTGGAGCCTCACTGCGGCGGGGTTGATGACCTTGAGGATTTTATACGGTCCGATGTATCGTTCTTGCAGTTTAGGTGAGTCAACCTGTAGGGGAATGTCCTTGGTGGATAACCAGACCTCCTGCCCAGGACGATACTTGGGGGCCGGGGCTCGTCGCCGGTCTGCATGTTTCTTCGCCCTCGTCCGGGCCTGCAACAAGGCAGAGCGGGCGGCCCGCCACACCCGACGGCACTTCCGTAGGTGGGCCTGGACCGAGGGCACACCGACCTCTCCCTCAACCACCGGAAACAAGGGGGGCTGATACCCCAAGCACACCTCAAACGGGGAGAGGCCGGTGGCTGATGACACTTGACTGTTGTGGGCGTACTCGATCCAGGCCAGGTGGGTACTCCAGGCCGTCGGGTGCGCGGCTGTCACACAGCGAAGTGTCTGCTCCAGTTCTTGATTCGCCCGCTCTGCCTGCCCGTTGGTCTGGGGATGGTACCCAGACGAGAGGCTGACCGTGGCCCCCAGTTCCCGGCAGAAGCTCCTCCAGACATGCGAGGTGAACTGGGGACCGCGATCGGAGACGATGTCTGATGGTATGCCATGCAGACGGACGACGTGGTGGACCAGGAGGTCCGCTGTCTCCTGGGCCGTAGGGAGCTTCGGGAGGGCCACGAAGTGGGCCGCCTTGGAGAAACGGTCCACTATCGTGAAGATAACAGTGTGTCCCTGGGACGGCGGGAGACCCGTGACGAAATCCAGGCCGATGTGGGACCAGGGGCGATGAGGCACAGGCAATGGCTGTAGTTGCCCTGAGGTCTTTCTATGATCGGCCTTGCCCCTGGCGCAGGTGGTACAGGCCTGGACGTAGTCCCGGACGTCGGTCTCCAGGGATGCCCACCAGAAGCGTTGCCGGACGACTGCCACGGTCCTTCGCACCCCTGGGTGACAGGAGAGCTTAGAACCGTGACAGAAGTCCAGGACTGCGGCCCTAGCTTCTGGTGGGACGTACAGTCTGTTCTTTGGTCCGTTTCCGGGGTCCGGGACACGGGTCAGGGCCTCCCTGACGGTCTTCTCCACGTCCCAGGTGAGGGCGGCCACGATAGCGGACTCCGGGATGATGGGATCCGGGGGATCCGACGGTTCCGTTTTGACCTCATCTTCGTGCACCCGGGACAATGCATCCGATCTCTGATTCTTGGTCCCGGGGCGGTAGGTAATCCGGAAGTCAAAACGGCCAAAGAACAGTGACCAGCGGGCTTGCCTGGGGTTCAGACGCTTGGCGGTTCTGATGTACTCCAGGTTCCGATGGTCAGTGAAAACCGTGAATGGCACGGCTGTTCCCTCCAACAGATGTCTCCACTCTTCGAGGGCCTCTTTCACAGCAAGGAGTTCCCGATTGCCGACGTCATAATTCCGTTCAGCGGGGGTCAACCTGCGAGAAAAATAGGCACACGGGTGAAGGACCTTATCGGTCTTCCCGCTCTGGGAGAGCACCGCTCCTATCCCTGAGTCCGAGGCATCCACTTCAACCACTAACTGGCGGCTAGGATCGGGCTGCACCAGAACTGGTGCAGACGAGAAGCGCCGTTTCAACTCCTTGAACGCGGCCTCGCACCGGTCCGACCAGGTGAAGGGAACTTTTGGAGAGGTCAGGGCTGTCAGGGGGCTAACTACCTGACTGTAGCCCTTAATGAACCTCCTATAGAAATTAGCAAAACCGAGGAACTGTTGCAGCTTCCTACGGCTTGTTGGTTGGGGCCAATCTCTCACCGCCGCAACCTTGGCCGGGTCCGGGGCGACGGAGTTGGAGGAGATGATAAACCCCAGGAAGGACAAAGAAGTACGGTGGAACTCACACTTCTCGCCCTTCACAAACAGACGGTTCTCCAACAACCGCTGCAGAACCTGACGGACATGCCGGACATGAGTCTCAGGATCCGGGGAAAAGATGAGTATATCGTCCAGATACACGAAGACGAACCGGTGCAGGAAGTCCCGCAGGACATCGTTTACCAATGCTTGGAAGGTCGCGGGAGCGTTAGTGAGACCGAACGGCATGACCAGGTACTCAAAATGGCCCAACGGGGTGTTAAATGCCGTCTTCCATTCGTCTCCCTTCCGGATCCGAACCAAATGATACGCATTCCTAAGATCCAGCTTGGTGAAGATTTTGGCTCCATGCAAGGGGGTGAACACTGAATCCAACAAGGGCAACGGGTATCGGTTGCGAACCGTGATTTCGTTCAACCCCCTGTAATCAATGCATGGACGAAGCCCGCCATCTTTTTTACCCACAAAAAAGAAACCTGCACCCATCGGTGAGGTGGAATTCCGGATCAACCCGGCAGCTAATGAGTCCCGGATGTAGGTCTCCATTGATTCACGCTCCGGCCGTGAGAGGTTGTACAGCCTACTGGACGGGAACTCACTGCCTGGAACCAAATCAATGGCACAATCATACGGGCGGTGGGGAGGAAGCGTGAGAGCCAGATCCTTGCTGAACACGTCAGCGAGGTCATGGTACTCCGCCGGCACCGCCTTCAGATTGGGCGGGACTCGGACCTCCTCCTTAGCTTGGGAGCCGGGAGGAACCGAGGAACCTAGACACTCCCGATGGCAGGTTTCGCTCCACTGAACCACTACCCCGGACGGCCAATCGATCCGGGGATTGTGCTTTAGCATCCAGGGAAAACCCAAAACCACACGGGAGGTGGCCTGAGTCACAAAGAACTCGATCACCTCCCGGTGGTTACCTGACACCACCAGAGTTACTGGGGGTGTCTTATGCGTGATTGGTGGGAGTAGGGAGCCATCTAGCGCCCGAACCTGCACAGGCGAGGTAAGAGCCACCAGAGGGAGCCCTATCTCCCTGGCCCATCTACTGTCAAGCAGATTCCCCTCAGAGCCCGTGTCCACCAGTGCTGGGGCCTTCAGGGTTGAATCCTCAAACAGGATCGTGACTGGGAGTCGTGTAGCAATGTGGGTGTGTCCCACGTGAATGTTTTGACCCACCCCTGGCCCAGTCTCTAGGGGCGGGCGTTTGGCGTTTGACCGCTCGGGGCAGTCTCTCACATGGTGCTCTATTGGACCACAAACAAGACACGCTCCGTGGGTCCATCTCCTCTGTGCATCTGGTGCCCTAAATGTTGCCCTACTCGTGTCCCTAGCTTCGTCAGTAGGGGGAGCTGTGACCCCACGGAGCGCAGGAACAGAGGAGCGTGGGGAGGGCGGAGCCCGACCGGACCCGGAAGGGAGAGGGACGACGCGTGCCTGGCCACGCCCTTCGCCTCGTTCCCGGCGGCGTTCTTCTAACCGGTTGTCGAGTCGTATGACTAGATCGATGAGCCCATCTAAATCCCGCGGTTCGTCCTTAGCCACCAGGTGCTCTTTTAGGACCAGTGACAGTCCGTTTACAAAGGCAGCGCGGAGGGCAGTGCTATTCCAGCCGGATCTCGCCGCCGCGATGCGGAAGGCGACTGCATAGGCAGCTGCGCTCCGACGCCCCTGTCTTATTGACAGTAGTGCGGTTGAAGCGGACTCTCCTCTGTTGGGATGGTCGAACACTGTTCTGAGCTCCCGTACAAACCCATCGTAGGTATGAAGGAGCCGCGAGTGCTGCTCCCAGAGCGCTGTAGCCCAAGCGCGTGCCTCCCCGCGAAGCAGATTTATTACATAAGCTACTTTGCTAGCATCAGTCGCGTACATCACGGGACGCTGTGCGAAGACGAGCGAACACTGCATCAGAAAGTCCGCGCACGTCTCCACACAGCCTCCGTACGGCTCTGGAGGGCTTATGTATGCTTCTGGGGACGGAGGAAGGGACCGTTGAACGACCAGTGGAACGTCACTTTCGCGCGCAGGGTCCTCGGGAGGGAGAGCCGCAGCGGCGCCCGAAGGGCGCGCCTCCACTTGTGCGGCGAGAGCCTCCACCCTGCGGTTTAGGAGAACGTACTGCTCGGTCATTAAATCGATCCGAGAGGTGAAGGCGGTGAGGATCCGCTGCAACTCACCGAGTACCCCTCCCGGAGCCTCCGCCGCGCCTTGGTCTTCCATTGGCCGTTCAACAGCCGGTTGACGCCCCTCGGGGTCCATGACGCTGGCCGAGATATCCTGTTGTGAAAGTGTAGGAACACGGACCCACAACAGGGGGCGCAATGAACGGACAATGGAGAAAGTAAATAACAATTTTTACTGTTGTGAAAATGCACAACCAATACAACAATTGACACTTTGGGTTTACACCGAATTCCACTGGTGTCGTGTGGGCAGGCTCGAAGGTAGGAGACGTCCGTCTCAGTCGAACCGGAACCACCCAGATCTCCTCTGCCACCGACCCCCGGAAATACTGGAACCGCCAAGTCCCGAATTCCCAGGTGGCCACTGCCTCCGCTCGTCGGATCCGGTACTGCTGGCAGGAGAGAGCAACAACACACAGATGTGGATGCGACAGCACCCAGCCACGGAGAGGGGAGAAGCCGCCTCCACCTCTTGACAATATACAGCAGGAAGGTGAGTACTTATTCAAGCAATTTAGCTGTTAGTAGTCAGCAGTCCTGAAACGGTTTACAAATCTTAGCTGGTTATTCAGAATATGAAGGCAGAGAAAGTTACCTCAGTCTTAAGGCGATATCTCGGCACTGAGGTGGAGACGCCGTCCTCCTGATATACCTCGGTGCTGAGTAGAAACAGCTGTGTTTGGAGATGGGTGACAGCTGTCACCCAGATTACTCCCATGATGCGGTAGCGCCCTCTGGTGCCTGGAGCCCGCACTCCAGGCAGGGCGCCCTCTGGTGGTGGTGGGCCAGCAGTACCTCCTCTTCAGCGGCCCACACAACACAAGAAGGAAAATAAGGATGAGGTAGTCAACGGTTTTAATAATTTTTTTGTAAATATTGGACCAAGCTTGGCAGAAAAAATTCCCGATTCCCAACCTGAGGATTGGGATAATAATCTCATAGAAAGAAATCCCTGTTCAATGTTCCTCACAGCAGTGGATGGAAATGAAATTATAGACATTGTGAATAATTGTAAATATAAAACATCTACCGATTTAAATGAAATTGATATGGTGGTGGTAAAACAGGTCATTGAATGGATTGTAGAACCATTAACATACATCTGTAACTTATCATTTCAAACCGGTAAATTTCCCAATCAAATGAAAATAGCTAAGGTTGTGCCGCTGTATAAGACTGGGGATAGACACCACTTCACAAATTATAGACCTGTTTCTTTGCTTCCACAATTTTCCAAATTATTAGAAAAGTTATTCAATAATAGATTAGACAAATTCATAAATAAACATAAATTACTTACTGATAGTCAATATGGATTCAGAGCACATAGTTCAACATCACTTGCATTAATAGAATCAGTTGAGGAGATTACAAACGCCATAGACCACAAATTACATTCAGTTGGAATATTTATAGACCTTAAAAAGGCTTTTGATACAATTAATCATGACATATTAATCAATAAACTTGAACAGTATGGGATTAGGGGGTTGGTGTTGCACTGGGTGAGAAGCTACTTAAGTAACAGAAAACAGTTTGTGAAGTTGGGGGAATATACATCATCATGCTTGGACAATGCTTGTGGCGTCCCACAGGGGTCAGTATTGGGTCCAAAACTGTTTCTAATTTATATAAATGATATTGTCAATGTTTCCAAAATATTAAAATTAGTATTATTTGCAGATGACACAAGCATTTTTTGTTCAGGGGGGGATTTGCAGGAGTTACTGAGGAGGATCAGTATAGAAATGGGAAAATTGAAAATATGGTTTGACAGAAATAAATTATCATTAAACTTAAGTAAAACAAAATACATGTTATTTGGCTATTGTAATACAGACATACAGGTTCAGTTACAAGTCGAGGGGGTCGATATTGAAAGGGTACATGAAAATAAGTTTCTGGGGGTGATAATAGATGATAAGATAAACTGGAAGACTCATATAAAACATATACAAAGTAAACTGTCAAGAAGCATTTCAGTTCTAAACAAAGCGAAACATATTCTGGACCACAACTCACTCCGCATTCTTTACTGCTCACTGGTTTTACCATATTTACAGTACTGTGCAGAGGTATGGGGTAATACTTATAAAGGTACAACACAATCACTATCAGTAATGCAGAAAAGAGCTATAAGAATTATTCATAATACTGGCTATAGAGATCATACAAATCCACTATTTTTACAATCCAAATTCTTAAAATTCACAGACTTGGTTCATTTTCAAACAGTACAAATTGTGTATAAAGCAATAAACAATTTACTTCCAGCAAATATTAAAAATATGTTTTTTAACAGATCAGGGGATTACAGTCTGAGGGGGAAATTTAATTTAAAGCATCAGTGGGCACGAACAACATTAAAAGGTTTCTGTATTTCTGTCTGTGGGGTGAGGATGTGGAACAGATTGGGAGTGGGGCTCAAGCAATGTCCAAGCATGAACCAGTTCAAACAGCGGTACAAAAATATGGTTTTTTCTGGGTATAGGGAGGAGGAAGGGTAATGAGGGTTAGGGTGTTTTTGTTTTTTGCTTCGGCTTGTAAATATATAGTATTTTGTATGTAAGTAGGTATGTGTAGGTGTATATTTATGTTTGTGTATATATATGTGTATATATGTATATGTGTATGTATGTTGATGTGTATATGTATGTGTGTGTATATATATGTATATATATATATATATTGATATCGGTTTAGGTGTGTAGGAATTTATGTGTATATGTGGCAAAGGGTATTACTGGTTGTGGGGAAGAAGGGGTAGGGATAAATAAGCTGATGCTTCACCCTACCCCTTTTCGGACATGTTGGGTACACAGTAGGAACTTTTTTGTTGTTGTCTTTACTGATCTATCTTGTAATTGTTGTTGTATCAAATGTTCGAAATAAACAGTTTTCATTCATTCATTCATTCATTCATTCATTCATTCATTCATTCATTCAGCACACGTATTATGAATGCACGTTCCTCACGACAGCTGTTAGCCGTCACCTACCCCCTGAAATTGCTGCTGCGCCTCATGCGTTAACCTTTACGTTCCTTCAGGACTCAGTGAGTCCAGAGTGCTGTACAGTCTCTGAGCATTTGACCCTGTTATTTTGAAAGTCAAAGCAAACCCTGACCCAGCACATACTGCTGGGTGTAACTGCGACATCTCCCACATAACTGGCTCAGGAGGGGCAGTAAAGTCATCTGTGCCTGAAGCAAGCGCGCCGTCAGCAGGACGCCCTGTCAGTAAAATTGCTGATTTGTGTCGGTATTAAGTGTTGAGCAGTCAGACACTTTTTGATGCAAAACCAAAGTTATTGGGATTTTAATTTAGAATTATAATGCACTATATATCTGTGGGGTGTACAATCCCAAAACAGAGAAAGTTGGGATGTATGGCAAATGCTATAAAAAAAACTCAACAGTGATTCTTACATTTACTTTGACCTCTGTTTCATTGCAGACAGTAACTCAGTCCCTTTGGCTGCTCCCTTGTTTTCGTGCAGGGTCACCTGTAG
This sequence comes from Thalassophryne amazonica, assembly GCF_902500255.1. Lineage (NCBI taxonomy): Eukaryota > Metazoa > Chordata > Actinopteri > Batrachoidiformes > Batrachoididae > Thalassophryne > Thalassophryne amazonica. The sequence continues at coordinate 18,937,521 of NC_047112.1, forward strand.
ATCTGCATGTTGATTTGGCACAGGTTTTACCCCAGATGGTCTTCCTGATGCAACTCCACATTACATGGAGAAATGTGGCAGGGGTGGGGTTTGAACTGGGAACCTTCCACATTGAAACCAAGCACACAAACCACTTGGCCACCACCCCTGCTCGTTGCAGACAGTTTGAACCAAAAATATTTAATGTGTTGTGTGGATAACAATTTCATTTCTTAATATACATCCATTCCTGCATTTTAGGCATGCAACACACTTAAAAACGAAAATTTGGGATGCATTTTCTGTTGTGTGGGCCGCTGAAGAGGAGGTACTGCTGGCCCACCACCACCAGAGGGCGCCCTGCCTGGAGTGCGGGCTCCAGGCACCAGAGGGCGCTGCCGCATCATGGGAGTAATCTGGGTGACAGCTGTCACCCATCACCAAACACAGCTGTTTCCACTCAGCACCGAGGTATATCAGGAGGACGGCGTCTCCACCTCAGTGCCGAGATATCACCTAAGACCAAGGTAGTATTCTCTGCAGGTATACTTTGCATTATTCACTAAGACTGTCAAACCGTTTTTCAGGACTGGTGACTACTAAGAACCTTATTCCTTGGATAAGTACTCACCTTCCTGCTGAACTTTGTCAAGAGGTGGAGGCGGCTTCTCCCCTCTCTGTAACTGGGTGCGTTCATCCACTCCTGTGTGTTGTTGCTCTCTCCTGCCAGCAGTACCGGATCCGACGAGCGGAGGCAGTGGCCACCTGGGAAGTCGGGACTTGGCGGTTCCAGTATTTCCAGGGTTCGGTGGCAGAGGAGATCTGGGTGGTTCCGGTTCGACTGAGACGGACGTCTCCTACCTTCGAGCCTGCCCACACGACACCAGCGGATTCGACCCTAAATTGTGTTTGTTATATTACTCTTGCTTGTTCAGTAGTAAATCTTGTTATTTACTTTCTCCATTGTCCGTTCATTGCGCCCCCTGTTGTGGGTCCGTGTTCCAACACTTTCACAACAGGATATCTCGGCCAGCGTCATGGACCCCGAGGGGCGTCAACCGGCTGTTGAACGGCCAATGGAAGACCAAGACGCGGCGGAGGCTTCGGGAGGGGTAATCGGCGAGTTGCAGCGGATCCTCACCGCTTTCACCTCTCGGATCGATTCAATGACCGAGCAATACGTTCTCCTAAACCGCAGGGTGGAGGCTCTCGCCGCACAAGTGGAGGCGCGCCCTTCGGGCGCCGCTGCGGCTCTCCCTCCCGAGGACCCTGCGCGTGAAAGTGACGTTCCACTGGTCGTTCAACGGTCCCTTCCTCCGTCCCCAGAAGCATACATAAGCCCTCCAGAACCGTACGGAGGCTGTGTGGAGACGTGCGCGGATTTTCTGATGCAGTGTTCGCTCGTCTTCGCACAGCGTCCCGTAATGTACGCGACTGATGCTAGCAAAGTAGCTTATGTAATAAATCTGCTTCGCGGGGAGGCACGCGCTTGGGCTACAGCGCTCTGGGAGCAGAACTCACGGCTCCTTCATACGTACGTTGGGTTTGTACGGGAGCTCAGAACGGTGTTCGACCATCCCAACAGAGGAGAGTCCGCTTCAACCGCGCTACTGTCAATGAGACAGGGGCGTCGGAGCGCAGCTGCCTATGCAGTCGCCTTCCGCATCGCGGCGGCGAGATCCGGCTGGAATAGCACTGCCCTCCGCGCCGCCTTTGTAAACGGACTGTCACTGGTCCTAAAAGAGCATCTGGTGGCGAAGGACGAACCGCGGGACTTAGACGGGCTCATCGATCTAGTCATACGACTCGACAACCGGTTAGAAGAACGCCGTCGGGAACGAGGCGAAGGGCGTGGCCAGGCACGCGTCGTCCCTCTCCCTTCCGGTTCCGATCGAGCACCGCCTTCCCCACGCTCCACAGCCCCTGCGCTCCGTGGGGTCACAGCTCCCCCTACTGACGAAGCTAGGGACACGAGTAGGGCAACATTTAGGGCACCAGATGCACAGAGGAGATGGACCCACGGAGCGTGTCTTGTTTGTGGTTCAATAGAGCACCATGTGAGAGACTGTCCCGAGCGGTCAAACGCCAAATGCCCGCCCCTAGAGACTGGGCCAGGGGTGGGTCAAAACATTCACGTGGGACACACCCACATTGCTACACGACTCCCAGTCACGATCCTGTTTGAGGATTCAACCCTGAAGGCCCCAGCACTGGTGGACACGGGCTCTGAGGGGAATCTGCTTGACAGTAGATGGGCCAGGGAGATAGGGCTCCCTCTGGTGGCTCTTACCTCGCCTGTGCAGGTTCGGGCACTAGATGGCTCCCTACTCCCACCAATTACGCACAAGACACCTCCAGTAACTCTGGTGGTGTCAGGTAACCACCGGGAGGTGATCGAGTTCTTCGTGACTAAGGCCACCTCCCGTGTGGTTTTAGGGTTTCCATGGATGCTTAAACACAATCCCCGGATTGATTGGCCGTCCGGGGTAGTGGTTCAGTGGAGCGAAACCTGCCATCGGGAGTGTCTCGGTTCCTCGGTTCCTCCCGGCTCCCAAGCTAAAGAGGAGGTCCGAGTCCCGCCCAATCTGAAGGCGGTGCCAGCGGAGTACCATGACCTCGCTGACGTGTTCAGCAAGGATCTGGCTCTCACGCTTCCTCCCCACCGCCCGTATGATTGTGCCATCGATTTGGTTCCAGGCAGTGAGTTCCCGTCCAGTAGGCTGTACAACCTCTCACGGCCGGAACGCGAATCAATGGAGACCTACATCCGGGACTCATTAGCTGCCGGATTGATCCGGAATTCCACCTCACCGATGGGCGCAGGTTTCTTTTTTGTGGGTAAAAAAGATGGCGGGCTTCGTCCATGCATTGATTACAGGGGGTTGAACGAGATCACGGTTCGCAACCGATACCCGTTGCCCTTGTTGGATTCAGTGTTCACTCCCTTGCATGGAGCCAAAATGTTCACCAAGCTGGATCTTAGGAATGCGTATCATTTGGTTCGGATTCGGAAGGGAGACGAATGGAAGACGGCATTTAACACCCCCTTAGGTCATTTTGAGTACCTGGTCATGCCGTTCGGTCTCACTAACGCTCCCGCGACTTTCCAAGCGTTGGTAAACGATGTCTTGCGGGACTTCCTGCACCGGTTCGTCTTCGTATATCTGGACGATATACTCATCTTTTCCCCGGATCCTGAGACTCATGTCCGGCATGTCCGTCAGGTTCTGCAGCGGTTGTTGGAGAACCGGCTGTTTGTGAAGGGCGAGAAGTGTGAGTTCCACCGCACTTCTTTGTCCTTCCTGGGGTTTATCATCTCCTCTAACTCCGTCGCCCCGGACCCGGCCAAGGTTGCGGCGGTGAGAGATTGGCCCCAACCTACAAGCCGTAGGAAGCTGCAACAGTTCCTCGGCTTTGCAAATTTCTACAGGAGGTTCATTAAGGGCTACAGTCAGGTAGTTAGCCCCCTGACAGCCCTGACCTCTCCAAAAGTTCCCTTCACCTGGTCGGACCGGTGCGAGGCCGCGTTCAAGGAGTTGAAACGGCGCTTCTCGTCTGCACCAGTTCTGGTGCAGCCCGATCCTAGTCGCCAGTTAGTGGTTGAAGTGGATGCCTCGGACTCAGGGATAGGAGCGGTGCTCTCCCAGAGCGGGAAGACCGATAAGGTCCTTCACCCGTGTGCCTATTTTTCTCGCAGGTTGACCCCCGCTGAGCGGAATTATGACGTCGGCAATCGGGAACTCCTTGCTGTGAAAGAGGCCCTCGAAGAGTGGAGACATCTGTTGGAGGGAACAGCCGTGCCATTCACGGTTTTCACTGACCATCGGAACCTGGAGTACATCAGAACCGCCAAGCGTCTGAACCCCAGGCAAGCCCGCTGGTCACTGTTCTTTGGCCGTTTTGACTTCCGGATTACCTACCGCCCCGGGACCAAGAATCAGAGATCGGATGCATTGTCCCGGGTGCACGAAGATGAGGTCAAAACGGAACCGTCGGATCCCCCGGATCCCATCATCCCGGAGTCCGCTATCGTGGCCGCCCTCACCTGGGACGTGGAGAAGACCGTCCGGGAGGCCCTGACCCGTGTCCCGGACCCCGGAAACGGACCAAAAAACAGACTATACGTCCCACCAGAAGCTAGGGCTGCAGTCCTGGACTTCTGTCATGGTTCTAAGCTCTCCTGTCACCCAGGGGTGCGAAGGACCGTGGCAGTCGTCCGGCAACGCTTCTGGTGGGCATCCCTGGAGACCGACGTCCGGGACTACATCCAGGCCTGTACCACCTGTGCCAGGGGCAAGGCAGATCATAGAAAAACCTCAGGGCAACTACAGCCATTGCCCGTGCCTCATCGCCCCTGGTCCCACATCGGCCTGGACTTCGTCACGGGTCTCCCGCCGTCCCAGGGAAACACTGTCATCTTCACGATAGTGGACCGTTTCTCCAAGGCGGCCCACTTCGTGGCCCTCCCGAAGCTCCCTACGGCCCAGGAGACAGCGGACCTCCTGGTCCACCACGTCGTCCGTCTGCATGGCATACCATCAGACATCGTCTCCGATCGCGGTCCCCAGTTCACCTCACATGTCTGGAGGAGTTTCTGCCGGGAACTGGGGGCCACGGTCAGCCTCTCGTCTGGGTACCACCCCCAGACCAACGGGCAGGCAGAGCGGGCGAATCAAGAACTGGAGCAGACACTTCGCTGTGTGACAGCCGCGCACCCGACGGCCTGGAGTACCCATCTGGCCTGGATCGAGTACGCCCACAACAGCCAAGTGTCATCAGCCACCGGCCTCTCCCCGTTTGAGGCGTGCTTGGGGTATCAGCCCCCCTTGTTTCCGGTGGTTGAGGGAGAGGTCGGTGTGCCCTCGGTCCAGGCCCACCTACGGAAGTGCCGTCGGGTGTGGCGGGCCGCCCGCTCTGCTTTGTTGCAGGCCCAGACGAGGGCGAAGAAACATGCAGACCGGCGACGGGCCCCGGCTCCCAAGTATCGTCCTGGGCAGGAGGTCTGGTTATCCACCAAGGACATTCCCCTACAGGTTACCTCTCCTAAACTGCAAGAACGATACATCGGACCATATAAAATCCTCAAAGTCATCAACCCCGCCGCAGTGAGGCTCCAGCTTCCGGCCTCACTGCGGATCCATCCAGTTTTCCATGTTTCCCGGATCAAGCCTCTTCGCACCTCACCCCTCTGCACCCCGGGTCCGGCACCGCCTCCTGCCCGGATCATCGACGGAGCACCGGCTTGGACTGTCCGCCGGCTCCTTGACGTCCGTCGAATGGGCCGGGGTTTTCAGTATCTGGTGGACTGGGAGGGGTACGGCCCCGAGGAGCGCTCCTGGGTGAAGAAGGGCTTCATCCTGGACCCGGCCCTCCTGGCCGACTTCTACCGTCGCCATCCGGATAAGCCCGGTTGTGCGCCAGGAGGCGCCCGTTGAGGGGGGGGGTCCTGTTGTGTGGGCCGCTGAAGAGGAGGTACTGCTGGCCCACCACCACCAGAGGGCGCCCTGCCTGGAGTGCGGGCTCCAGGCACCAGAGGGCGCTGCCGCATCATGGGAGTAATCTGGGTGACAGCTGTCACCCATCACCAAACACAGCTGTTTCCACTCAGCACCGAGGTATATCAGGAGGACGGCGTCTCCACCTCAGTGCCGAGATATCACCTAAGACCAAGGTAGTATTCTCTGCAGGTATACTTTGCATTATTCACTAAGACTGTCAAAACCGTTTTTCAGGACTGGTGACTACTAAGAACCTTATTCCTTGGATAAGTACTCACCTTCCTGCTGAACTTTGTCAAGAGGTGGAGGCGGCTTCTCCCCTCTCTGTAACTGGGTGCGTTCATCCACTCCTGTGTGTTGTTGCTCTCTCCTGCCAGCAGTACCGGATCCGACGAGCGGAGGCAGTGGCCACCTGGGAAGTCGGGACTTGGCGGTTCCAGTATTTCCAGGGTTCGGTGGCAGAGGAGATCTGGGTGGTTCCGGTTCGACTGAGACGGACGTCTCCTACCTTCGAGCCTGCCCACACGACACCAGCGGATTCGACCCTAAATTGTGTTTGTTATATTACTCTTGCTTGTTCAGTAGTAAATCTTGTTATTTACTTTCTCCATTGTCCGTTCATTGCGCCCCCTGTTGTGGGTCCGTGTTCCAACACTTTCACAACATTTTCTTGAGGATACAAAGGGATGAAGTGTTTTGGGAGACATTACATGTTTTAAGGTGTGCAACAGGTGTGCAAAATGCATCAGTTTGTGACTGTTGCTTCCATCACCACCACCACTCCCCCCATTCAAAATTCTCCACACATTCTTATTATTGAGGACACGTCAGGACTGCAGGAAGGCCATTCTAGTACCCATACCGCCTTCTTCCACAACCATTCGTATGTAATGTGTGCAAACTATGGGTTTGCATTGTCTTGTTGAAAAATGCATGGACATCCCTGGAAAAGATATCGTCTTGAAGACAGCATATATTGTGCTAAAATCAGAATTTTAATTTTAATTTTATTTTATTAATGCAGCAATCACAGAAGTGCAAATTACCTTTGCCAAGAGCTGGATTTTTGGACATGACCTTGTAAGTCTGGATGGATATTTTCAAATGTCTTCGGTCCGGAGGACACAGTATCAGATTCATCTGACCACAGTACACATTTCCACTGTGTGATGGTCAAACCCAGAATTCAAAGCTACAGTACTTCATATTGTTGTCCACATTGTTGTTGTTGTGCTTGACAAAGGTTTCCCAAAGTAATCCTTTGCCTATGTGGTTATATCAGCTATTGATGAATGACTGTTCTTGATGCACTGCTGTTTGAGGAATCTGAGATCATGAGCATTCAGTTTAGGTTTGCGATCTTGCACTAAACCTTTTTTGAAATGAGCATTTTCCACACCTGTTTGAGGTTGTATGGTTCCACTGTCAATATTTATGTTTCTGTGGCAGGTCTTGCTGTTTGTGCTGTTCCCTTGGTTCTGACAACCTGAGTTTCAGACTTGATCAAAATCAGACGTTGCATCCCGATCAGGAATCTGATATAGATTTTATCCTCATTATTTTGATCAGAGCTATTTCAAGCTCATTATTGCAGATTAATGGGCCTTTCACACGTTGGAAGCGTCAGAGGCATCAACAATCGGTCCAAAAATAATTATTTTCAATGCGACACGTTGCTTTTTAGAGGCGTCAGAAGCATCGCGTCAAAAGCTGAGCTAAAGCCACGCTTCTGATGGGAGCGCGCATTGCCACTTGTCGGCAGGCTGACGTGGTCAAAGTTCAACCCAATCTTTTTAATTTTATTTGTAGTTTTTTTTTTTTAATTGAACAAAAGAAAAAACACAAGTTCAATCCATTCCAACTTTCGACGCTCTGAGCTGTGACGTAGCTTCGCTGTGCAGTAGGAACGACGCGTCGGGCCAAAACACGGAAGACTAGTGGCAGAAACCAGTGATCTGTACAAAACAGATCGGTGCAGAAACCACTGATCTGCACAAAACAGAAACGTGTCACAGGACTGCTCATTTATAGAGCAGTTTTCTGAAGAAAAATCCTTGGATATGTTTTTTGTTGTTGTTGTTTGTTACCTCAAAATTTCTGATTACTGTTTAAAAAAGTTTAGAACACTTGTAATTAAAATAGCTAAATCAATAAATGGTTCTTTAGAAACCTTTCATCTGTAAATTAAAACCACCTGTTATTTCAGATTAGATAATTTTTTGTTTAACATAAGGAACCTTGGACATTTATTTTTAGACAAATAAAATAACATGGAAATTTGTACATTTTTTAAGTCTGGTAGATTATTACTTGATTGTTCAAGCTACCTCAAGGAGAAGTGCACTGTTTAAGTGATAAATAATAAAATAAGGTGATTAAAATGAAAATATTATATATTTAGCATTTGTTCATTGTTTATTCAGTTTTTTAAAGTATCGGATCGGGACTCGGTATCGGCAGATACTCAAAATCAGATGACTCGGAAGCAGATCGAGGCCAAAAAACCTGATCGGGACATTCCTACTCAGATGTGTATATATTTAACTACATGCTACACACAGCCATTGACTGGACTGATGAGTCCAGATGATACGTTTCCTTGAATGGAATACTGATTTCATCAGGCATCACACTGTCCTATTTGCTACATCTTAATCATCAGTTTGGCGATAGAATTTCACCATGGTTTGCGCCATGGGTTGTCATAAGCGCCATGCTATGTGGAGAAGGGTTTATAGTGGCTTTACATTAGTTATGCCACGTTTATGCTGTTTCACGAGCATCAATTAGCAAAATGCGAGAGGACTTGTCCTCTTCCACAGTCTCCCACTCCACCCCCATACCCCCCATATTTAATGGTCGGTTTGCTGATAGGAATTCAGCTTACTTCACTCCTGGAGGGGTCAGAGACTCCACGCTACTATGTTCAAAGAGGTTTAGACCTGGTTGGTTTTACAGCAGTTTACACTGCTTCATGGGAGTTCACTTCATAATGAAATGTGTGGACTTTTTCATCCTTCTGCACAATGGTAATGGAAATAAGGTGAGTTATCTGTTCACGTTTAAGATATCAGTTGTCAGCACTAGTTTAAATTGGGTGCATTTGGGTTTCTATGATTAGTTTTGGTGTGTGTCCTAATTACTTTACGTTCGGACCAAGTCTCCATTCTTAGCAATGACGCGCTTTGGTTTGGACAAAAATCCTACTTGTTCATTTCAGCTTTATTCCAAATGTTTGGACCCAGAAGATCTCCTGACCTCACACTGTGTCCCACCGGTCTTCCAGTGAGAAAGGTTAAACGTCGTAGATCCTGTGATGGAGGTCGGGATCAACATAACAAGCTGTAATTTGTGACATCGAACAGTGCACATTGTACACGTGCAACAAATAATCTCTGCAGGGAAACCGTCGTGCTGTTCCTACAAAGAAAAGCTGCATGCAGATGACACATTTCACACACTTACACCCACTGTATTGTGCATGCTGCTCTGACGGCTCATGTTTTAAAGATGTGGTTTCTATATTCATCTGGTGACAGGTTATCAGGGTGACAGACAGTTGAACTGGGAACGTAGGAGCTTGGAAAGTGATCCTTTGTGCCGGTCCTGAGGCTTTTACTCCCATGTCTGTCCCAGTCCATGTTTCCTCAGGGCCTTCCTTCGGAATTAAATATGTATTTCCACACAGCAGTCAAAAGTCTTGGAGATTGTATTTGGTTTTCCGCGTAAGGTTCTCAGAACCTGTGGGGATATTTACCCTGTGCTGAGAGACAGAGAAACAAGCTTCGGAACTGTTTTTCACGGCAACACAGGCACGAAGACGCAACTTCCCATCAGTCACTCTGACACTCAGCTCCATACTCCTCAAACCTTTTCACAGTTTTCAGTGTTTCACCAAATCATTCCCCAACAAAACACGGTCAGTGTTTACTGATTTGTAATAAATTTCCTCTCGTGTGAAAAGATATGATTCATCACATCTTGGTTGTGAATTTTCACACAGTTCAACAATTCTGTTCTCATATTCAGAAAAGAACCTGCTCCTTTACTGCATCCTGATGAGTTGCGTCAAGTTTTATTTATTTTAATAGGATGCATACATTTTGGAAACTCTTTAATATTAAATGTGGGGCTCAGATCCTGTACTACATTTGGACATGAATTGAGAATTATTATTACTTTCTTTGTGGGCTGGTCTTTCTTGCATGTGTACACAACTTGCTATAAAGTACAATGTTTGTTTTGGCCTTGTTCCCTGTCGCCGCAGTGGGATGAGTAGATTATCATTTGAATCCCACTGATGAAAGAGGTGGGGGCGGAGCCCATCCCCTGTGGCAGGCAGGCAACATCTGGTTGTGGTGTGGTGGTGGAGGGAGCATCGGATGGCAACTGCAAGCAGAAAGAGGTAAGTAAGACAATGAGCTTTTTTTGGGGAAGCCTGTACCATATTTGTTTGCGGTGATGTTAATGGGAGGCAGCTTCTTAGGATTAGGGTGTGTGGCTGGATTCAATTAGCTGATTCAGTAAGATGTTGATTTATGAGTCTTCTGCCAGAACTAATGCTCCACTTCAATTCTGGAGCTGTTTGCCTAGCTGATCCTGTCAGATCTCAGAAGATAAGTAGAGTCGGTCCTGATTAGTATTTGTATGAAAGACCATTTTGGAACACCGGGAGTTGCACGTGTCTCCATGTACAACTGGGTTTTTGATCAGACATATGAAGCTGTTTTCAAATATTCGATCTGTAAACTCAATTTCACTTTGATTGGGCCAAAAACTAAAGCAACTTCCACCTAGTCTATGTTATAGGTACTATTAACTATGATTCCAACTTTTTGGGTTGCCACCTCCATACAAAGAATGCCTGGACATGTTGATGTCGCTGGAGTTTACGGCTTTGTTATTTTTGGGATAATTAACTTTGGGGTGAATATGTTTTTCTCCTGGAGGGTGTTCTTGATCTGCCTGGCTGCTGTGTGTATTCTTTTGTTTTGTTCTGAAATGAAGTATGCAAGATGCATGGAAGGCCTTTATGATCACACCTTTGTGATATCTTTGACACTATCCTTGGATACCACTGGAATGGCTTTATGAAAAAGAAACAGTGACTTGGTGAAACTCCTGTGAGGAATATTGCCTGCATTATGACAATGCACCAGCAATGACATTCTGGCCATGTGGTGCATTTCTCTGGATATGTTCCAGTGTCGCAGACTGAACGGTCCCCCCCTAAAAATTGGTCCGCCCTCCCTTCACTGCGCATGCGTCATTTGGGACCACAGCAGCTCGCCTGAGACTGAGTTTCTACACACAAAGTGATCAAAGGGATTAATGTGATTATTAATCACATGTAAAACCTCTTAAATCATTCTAAAGTCTGTTTTAAGCAGAAATGAGGCTGTGTTAAGCAGGAGCGAGGCGATAATCAGTGAATTGCTACTGACTCTTTGAAATGACAGAGGTGCAGTGAATGCAGCTCGTGTGGCTCATTGTGCCTCCTTCATTTCAAAGCGTCACCAGTTATTGCCTCGGTTCTGCTTAAAACGGCCGTGTTTCTGCGTAAAACTGACTTTAGAATGATTTAAAAGGTTTTACCTTGTCATCCGATGGTTAATAATCACATTATTTCCTTGGATCGCTTTAGGTGAAGAGAGTCCATCTCAGATGAGCTGCTGAGCTCCAAAATGATGCATGTGCAGTGGAGGCAGTACGGACCAAGTTTTAGGGGGGAACCGTGTGGTCTGTGACACTGGGGTTGTGGGTGAAAAATCAATGTTTACATTATGTCTGTAGGAGCAGCGTAAGTGGGCCAGGGCCATCCTTGGCTTGCTTGTCTTGTTGATAGAACACATTGTGTTTCTCTAAGTTCACAACTAAACATCAGACTAGCCCAGGGGTGGGCAATCATGTGCCATGAGGGCTGAGACACTGCAGGTTTTCCTTCCTACCAGTCACCTCAGCAGATGTGACTTTGTCTTGACAATCAGATGTTTGTGTTCAGGGGAGAAGCACATCAGAAACCCACCTACTGAGGTGGTTGCAAGGAAAACATGCAGTGTCTCGGCCCTCATTGCCCACCCCTGGGCCAGCTGAAGAATTATGTTTACATTGGGAGAGGGCCTTAACATGGCTCTTTGGGTGTAGAGCTCAGAAGGCTCTGTGGGTATGTTCGCATACGGTATCCGTTGGGTTCCTCCAGGTGCACCTGTTTTCTGCTTCAACTGTAAATAAATCTCTCTCTGTATCGTATGACTGAATCCTGGTGATCTTTGCTCATCTGTCTCATTTTCTGCTGACATCAACTCAGAAATTCCACAACAGTGGTGATTCCTGTCAGGTTTCGGCCCTGTTATGGGTCCAGTCATCATGGGTCCTCATTCTGTTATCCAGTGTCTGCCCCGTTCTTGCTTTAATGGTTGTTTTATTTTTGTCTTTTGCTAACTCATCATAGTTTGGTTCTGTTCATTTTTCTGTGTATAATACTTTTGTCACTGGTTTTACTTTCTGTTTGTCATACTTTAGTCATGAGTTAATTTCTGTTCTAGTTTTGTCCAGTCTTTGCTTTTCCAATTGGGTAGTCATTAGTTGTATCATTCCTTTTTTCTGCGTGCATTATATGGGTTTTGTTTTCTGTTCTTTTGTTTTGCTATTTTAATTTCTGAAGGGGTGGTAGCCAAGTGGGTAATGCGCTTGGTTTCATTGCAGAAGGTTCCGGGTTCAAATCCCACCCCTGCCACATTTCTCCATGTAATGTGGAGTTGCGTCAGGAAGGGCATCCAGCGTAAAACCTGTGCCAATTCAACATGCAGATCCACCTTGGATTTGCTGTGGCGACCCCGAGTGCAAACAAGGGGGCAGCCGAAGGGACTTACTTACTATTTTAATTTCTGAGTTGGTTATTACATTTATACTTCAGCCATGTTCAGTTCTGTTCTAGGTTTGATTATAGTCTTTTATTTCTCTTGCTGTTTTCTCTTTAGGTTTGTCACTTTATCTCTTACGAGGTCTGTCCATAAAGTATAGGTCCTTTTTATTTTTTTCAAAAACTATATGGATTTCATTCATATGTTTTTACGTCAGACATGCTTGAACCCTCGTGCGCATCCGTGAGTTTTTCCACGCCTGTCGGTGACGTCATTTGCCTGTGAGCACTCCTTGTGGGAGGAGTCGTCCAGCCCCTCGTCGGAATTCCTTTGTCTGAGAAGTTGCTGAGAGACTGGCGCTTTGTTTGATCAAAATTTTTTCTAAACCTGTGAGACACATCGAAGTGGACACGGTTCGAAAAATTAAGCTGGTTTTCAGTGAAAATTTTAACGGCTGATGAGAGATTTTGAGGTGACACTGTCGCTTTAAGGACTTCCCACAGTGCGAGACGTCGCGCAGCGCTCTCAGGCGGCGTCATCAGCCTGTTTCAAGCTGAAAACCTCCACATTTCAGGCTCTATTGATCCAGGACGTCGTGAGAGAACAGAGAAGTTTCAGAAGAAGTTGGTTTCAGCATTTTATCCGGATATTCCACTGTTAAAGGAGATTTTTTAAATGAAAGACGTGCGGACGGGTCCGCGCGTCGGCTCGCAGCCGCCGCGACGCTCCGCCACAGGAAAAACACCTCCGTTGGAAGCCTTAAGGACAAGTTGGAACATGTCCAGCTGTTAAACAATTTCTCATATACTCACTCCACTGAAAGCCATCAAAAGCCACCTGGATTTTACAAATGGTTATCAACACGGAGGTGTTTTTCCTGTGCCGCCGCTCCGCGCCGGCTGCATCCCGACGCGCGGACCCGTCCGCATGTCTTTCATTAAAAAAAATCTCCTTTAACAGTGGAATATCCGGATAAAATGCTGAAACCGACTTCTTCTGAAACTTCTCTGTTCTCTCACGACGTCCTGGATCAATAGAGCCTGAAATGTGGAGGTTTTCAGCTTGAAACAGGCTGATGACGCCGCCTGAGAGGCAAGCGCAATGTCTCGCACCGTGGGAAGTCCTTAAAGCGACAGTGTCACCTCAAAATCTCTCATCAGCCGTTAAAATTTTCACTGAAAACCAGCTTAATTTTTCGAACCATGTCCACTTCGATGTGTCTCACAGGTTTAGAAAAAATTTTGATCAAACAAAGCGCCAGTCTCTCAGCAACTTCTCAGACAAAGGAATTCCGACGAGGGGCTGGACGACTCCTCCCACAAGGAGTGCTCACAGGCGAATGACGTCACCGACAGGCGTGGAAAAACTCACGCATGCGCACGAGGGTCATGCATGTCTGACGTAAAAACATATGAATGAAATCCATATAGTTTTTGAAAAAAATTAAAAGGACCTATACTTTATGGACAGCTCTCGTAGTTGCCCTCTTTGTTTTGTTTGTGTTATCGTTGGTCTTTGGGAATGTTATATTTTTCACCATTGGTTTTTATGTTACTTATTCCTCTTGCTTTGCACTGCTTTGTTTTTCACTCACTCACTCTTTTGCCTCTCTTCGCTCTTGCTTTGCACTGCTTTGTTTTTCACTCACTCACTCTTTTGCCTCTCTTCCCTCTTCTTTGATTCACCAAATCACACCTCTTTCCAGAAACGTCTCCCACACGTACATCTTGTTTTCTAATCGCTATCTGCTCTATTTAAGTCCTTTGTGTTCACCTCCTCACTGCTAGTTCATTTTACTTCACTGTCTTCGTTCCAGCTCTATTTTTGTCCTTGCCTGAGTGCCAGCCTGTGTTAGACCATGCCTCATTTTTTGGACCTTACCTTTGTCTTACCCCCTGAACTCTGAGATGCCATGTTTTTTTGTGAACTTTGCTTGTTGTATGACCACGCCCCAGCCTGTTGATCATCTGTACCTCTGCCACGCCGACTGCCTATCTGTGTACTGTACCTTAATCGGTGATTCTTTGGATTAAGCCTTTTTTACACGTACACCTGTGTCAGTGAGTCCAGCATTTGTGTCTAGCCACCTAGTGCCAGAAAGCTTGACAGTTCCGTGATGTGGTGGATACGGCAACACGTGGCACCAGTGTGTGCTCCAGACCTGACCTGTAGAAAATAGTGGATGTAAAAGTCTCATGAGATCCTTACATGCAGAGTTTATGTGCCGTCAGCATTGATGTTATATTTACACTGTAAATCATCATTATTTTAACTCTCTCCCAGTTTCTGACTTCTGACATGAAAATCATACATCTTCCTCTTCAAAGAACCAACTGTTTTATCCATCATTTAATATTGGCACCATTCAATCAGCTCCAGACCACCTTCATTAGAAATATTTAGCGACATTCCGGATTTCTCCTGCACTATTGTTATTTAAAATAAAAATCCTGAAGTAATTGTAGCTGCTGAGGCCGGCACATTATAAAACAATTCAGCACACAGTCTCCTCAGGCTATTTGCATAACAAACCCATCTAAATAGATTGCATTTGGCTGATATGAAAGTATAATTGATACCGTTTGAGAACATACAGTAGCACTGGTGGGCATGAAAGGAATAAAAGAATCCTTTTGTTTTCCCTTAAAAAAATCCATTTCCCTTTCACTCGGGTCCATTATACTGTCACTTCAGCTAATTTGCAGCTCAAAGACAGACAGAAAGACAGCAGCACTGCTCTCCTGCGCTACTGTCTTCTGCATTGATTCACTTTTTAAATGTGTAACTTAAGCGATAACATCAGTTCCACTTTGTCCAAGTTAACGGCAACATCTGTGCTCCTGATGGGCGCGTCGCCAGGTTTAAAATAAACTAGCAGGGTATGCGGGCAACGCTCGGGTGTGAGATCTCGTAGACATTTCTGGTTGCTTCGCCTTTGACAGTACGGTTGTTGGGCAACTACCCCCATCCCACTCTGCTGTCATATAAATTTAGGGCCATAAGTATTTGGACATTGCCCCATCCCACTCTCCCAACACTCTGCCTTGATATATATATATGCACGTGTGTAGAATCTCACAATGTAATAAATTTTATATATTTTTGGTCAAAGATGAACACTGCAAAAATGAAAAGTTGATAGGACTAAGTTTTGGTGAAACTAGGGGATATTGGGTAGCAGCACACGATGGACATTGATATCATCATTAATCAGTCCCTGGTATCCAGAGAAGCTCTGAACAAAGTCAACAAAATATCTCAACCTTACCTTACCAATACAGTTATTCACAAAACTTTCTTATTTTAATTTTATGCACTTTCATTTAAAATCATTATAAAAACTTTGCATAACTTAACACCCTTGAAAAAATGTCAGTGACCTTACTTTATAAATGCTACTCAATCTAGATCAATTTATTTTATTTATATAGCACCAGATCACAGTGAGTCTGCCTCCAGGAGCTTCACACAAGTAAGCTCTAACCTAAAACATGTAATAAAACCTGATGATGTTCCGATAATGTAATAAATTGCATTTCCCAATAATGTAACAATGGCCATATCAATAATGTAATGAAGTGTTACATTAAAAGGAGGTTATTACATTATTAGATTAACCCTGTTTTTGCAGAACCCAATTAATGTAATGTAGTAATAATTTCCGGATATTGTGTTAACGTTGGCCAGTGCTGTAAGAGAGAGACACCAGTTATTAGGACCAAGTAGACAACCACCAACTGTTGTTCTGCCTATTTTTTATTGTTACTATTATTTTCCTTTATCTTCATTTGTTTTGTCACTGCAGTCTATGGCCACCATTAGATTACCTTTGGCCTCCCTAGAAAGTAGATACATTTACCTGGTGATAGTAGTGTTTCTTTTTACTAAGATTCTGTCTGAGACTTTGGGCATGGTTAAACTAGTAGCTGCCCCCTTGCTTGCAGCTATTGTAAGTTTTGGGAATTGTATCGTTTTTGTATTTCAAGTTATGTCGCTTTTTTTATTTTTATATTAATTTTTTTATGGTGCTCAAACAGTGTGCTCTCAGCTGTTTTTAACACCCCTGGGAGATGCCAGTGGACTCTAAATGCAACAAATTTGTATTTATTTCTTAATTTTATTTCAAGACACAGCAGGTTTTCATCCATGAAAGTTATATGAATCATATATATATATATATATATATATATATATATATATATATATATATATATATGTACCAGGTCTCTTAGATAATAAACCGACCCTTTTATTTATTTTTTTAACTATATGGATTTGAATGACATGCGAATTACACCAATCATGCTTGAACCCTCGTGCGCATGCATGAGTTTCTTTCACGCGTGTCGGTGAGTCATTTCCCTGTGGGCAGGCCTTGAGCTGAGATGTGGTCACGCCCTCTCGGCTGAATTCCTTTGTTTCACACGCTGCTCGAGACGGCGCGCGTTGCTTTATCAAAATTTTTCTGGACCTGTGCGGAATATACGAGTGGACACTATTCGAGAAATTAAGCTGGTTTTCTGTGAAAAGTTTTAACGGCTGATGAGAGATTATGGGGTGTTTCTGTCGGTTGTAAGGACTTCCCACGGAGCGGACGTTCCTGCAGCGCTTCCAGGCGCTGTCGTCGGCCTGTTCGAGCTGAAAACATCTACATTTAAGGCTTAATTCACCCAGGACATCGTGAGGAGAACAGAGAAGATTCAGAAGAGGCCCGGCATGAGGAATTTATGCGGACATTCCACTGTTTAATGGACATTTTTTTAATGAAAGACGTACGCGCAAATTCGCCGAGTCGTTTCCGTGACGACTCGGCCAAATCTGTGGCGCCGCGACAGGAAACACCCTCCGTGTTGAAAACCATTTGTAGAATTCAGGAGGCTTTTAATGGCTTTCAACAAGTGAGTAACTGAGAAATTGTTTAACAGCTTGGGCATGTCCAACTTGCCCGTTAAGATTTCCAACGGAGGTGTTTTTTCCATGCCGCGACCCCCCGCGGTCGGGTCCAGCCCGACATGCGGACTCTGCCGCACGTTCTTTCATTACAAAATGACCGTTAACAATGGAATGTCCGGAAATAAACTCCTCATGCCGACTTCTTCTGAAAGTTCTCTGTTCTCTGAGACTTACTGCGTCAACAGAGCCTGAAAATGTGAGTTTTTCAACTTGAAACGGCGAGACGCTGCGCCTCGACGGCAGATCGCCGTCAGGCGCCGTGGACCGTCCTTAAAGCGACACTACCAGACCAAAATCTCTCATCAGCCGTTAAAATTTTTACCGAAAACCAGCTGAATTTATTGAATGGTGTCCACTCAGTTGTGCTTTACAGTTTTGAAAAAAGTTTTATCAAACAAAGCAACAGTCTCTGAGCCATTCCTAAACAATGAAAAAAATCGACGAGCGGGTGGACGACTCCTCACTCAAAGACTGCCCACAGGCGAATGACGTAACCGACAGGCGTGTGAAAAAACTCTCGCATGCCCACGAGGGTTCAAGCATGTCTGATGTAATCACACGTGATTCAAATCCATATGGTTTTTGAAAAAAATAATAAGGTCGGATACTTTTCTAATAGACCTCGTATATATATATGTAGCAGGATGGATGACCTTAATGATGTTCAGCTGGTGGATTGAGTGCAGCTGGTTGTGGCAGAGGAGTGTTTGCATAAAAGAGGGAGTGTGTGACTGCAGGTGTTTGGACGTGTTCACTTCCATGTTCCCGTGAAGACAGGTAGGCGCCGGCCACAGCTGCAAGCTCATTGAGGCGTAGGGCGCCTTCATGTGGTCATAATTGGTGGTGTTTTAAATGAGTTTTTTATAAAATTGTCTTTTTAACTAGAACTTCAGTTGTTAATAATTTGTTTGTATTTGGGAACCACGTCTCTGTCTCAATTACAACGAACCTGTGTGTCTTAGGTTGAAGTTATTCAATTGTCGAATTCCCTGGGTGAAATTCCCAGGGTGGTGTCAGAAGTCCGACATACCATGTTCATTCATGATTTCTAATTGCCTTGACGATTGAGGAGTAAATTGTCTGTTTTGCCACATTTTGGTGTCAGAAGTGGGATGTAAATTGAGACTAGAGAGGTGTGTTTTTTTTTTTTTTTTGGTGAAGTAAATTTTTTTTTGTGTGTGTGTATGTTTAATCTGTTTTTTTTTTTTTTTTTTCTTGTTTTCCAGAGCAAAGCAGCAGGTGGCCTTGGTGCAAGTAATTTCCCCTATTTTGGTCACATCCTCATTGTGGGAAAGTCTCAAGGGGTATGATGGTAGAGGAAACGCAGGAGCTGAGAGAGTTAGTCACTCAGCTTAGGATGGAGAATGAGAGGTTGAAGCAGGAACAGGCTGAGGCAGCACCTGGCCTGAGTATAGAGCCCTCATCTAAAGTGTCCTCTAGTGGTAATGCTCCAGTAATGGAGAAGTTTATTTTTTTACCCCGAGATAGAAAATGTCCCATGTTTAATGGTAAGATAGGTATGGGGTTGGCTGAATGGTTGGAGGAGATGCAGGCTTGTGTGAGAGCCTGTCCTGTCTCTAAAGCTGACCAGGCATTTTTTTATTTTGATCATCTGGAGGGGGAAGCACCTGAGGAAATAAAGCGTCGTTCCAGTGAAGAGCGTTCAGACCCATTAAAGATCATTGGGGTGTTGCAGGAGCTGTATGGGGATACAGAATCTTATGTGGCACTTCAAGAGGCCTTTTTCTCCCGCAGGCAGCGTGAGGGAGAGACTCTGTTAGGGTTTTCATTGGCATTAATGAGTCTGATGACATCTGTTAAGCAGCGCGCACCTAATGGTGTCCCAAATGCAGAGGTTTTGTTACGTGATCAGTTTGTTGAGTGTGTATTTGATGGGTCACTTCGGTGCGAGTTGAAGCAGTTTGTGCGCTGGCAGCCTACTGCTACCTTGTAGGGTTAGGGTGAGGCAATAGATGGGAACGAGAGGGTTCACCTGGAGGTACGAAGGGTAGTGATTTTTCCATCCAGTCTGTTGCGGGCACTCAGTGCGGGGTTCAGGGCAGTGGCCAGCGTGGGAGGCTGGTTCTTTTCAGGCCTCGGAACTACAGGAAGTAAGGGAGATGCTCCAGCGGCAAAGGAGCAGTGAATCGGCTGACTCAGAGTATTTTTCCATTTGCAGTCATTCTGGGCAATTTGTCAATCAGTTCCCGGGGGTCTATAATTTGTAGGCGCTGCCAGAAACCAGGTCACTTTGCCAGGGAGTGTGATGGAGTTCGGGTGGTGGCCCGCAGTCGATCCTTTTTGTCGGCTCTTCATTGAACAAACGTCTTCTGCCGCTCAGGGGTCAGGGAAACTAGTGCCCGCCGAGCTGCGGAGCCACAGCTCGGGGGGGCAAGTTACTGGCTCAGGTTTGCATAGGACGTGTGACAAGGTAGTGTCCAAGCTTGTGTCACCGTTGTCTCATTTAATGGTGAGCATGGGGGGAGTTGGGATCCCTTGTTTGATAGATACAGGTATCTATGGTGGTCAACTATTCCAGAGTCTCTTTTTCATCAGTAGTTTGAGCCAGGGGGTTTGGGGTGGCTGAAGTCATGTTAATTGGCTACAGCTTAAAGCAGCTAATGGCTTAGCCATCCCTTACCTGGGCTATTTGGAGTTGGATGTGGAGGCTTTGTGGTAAACTGATGCCAGGATTGTGGCATTTTTGGGGTTAAAGATGTGCCTGGTGTGTCTCTGCAGGCTTCTGGGGTCCTAGGGATGAATGTCATCCGCAGGGTGTTATGGGGAACTTTTGGGCAGTATGGGGTTTCCCTATTTGATTTGCCAGCAGTGGCGGAGGCTCCGGAGTATGTCACGCAGGTGTTTCAGAAGTGCCACAAGGTAGTGGTATTGTGGATCAAGGAGTAGGGAAGGTTAAGGTTCATGGGGGAGAGGCTTGTCAGATTCCGGGTGGTGTAATGAAGTTGTTAGGGCGACAATGCTCGGAGCTTTATTCTGTGGGGCGGCTCTGTTTGAGCCTGTGGAGTCTGGCTGCCTGCTGGACTGTTGGCATCTCCTGCATTGGTGCAGGTGGAGCAGGGTATAGCCTACATTCGGTGATGAATGTGGGATCAGGGATTGTGTGGTTACGTCCCCCGGGCTATGATTGGCACTTTAGAGGAAGTTCGGGTTGTGAGTCTGCCTGCGGGGGTTGCCGAGGTGCCCCCGGTGGAGGCAGTAGTGGCCTCGCAGTCCATTTCTCCATCAGTGCAGGATCAGATTGCAGCCCTGGAATTGGGTCACTTGCCTCTGGAAGTACAAGGTAAGGTGAGAGCATTGTTGGGTCAGTTTAGTTCTGTCTTTTCAGCCCAAGATGGGGATCTGGGTTGTACTGACCTAATATCACATGAGATTCCGCTTCTGGATGATATTCCAGTGCGACAGCGGTATCGCAGAATTCCGCCTTCTGAGTATGAGGTTGTCAAAGATCACATCAATCAGCTGCTTGGAACACAAGTTATTAGGGAGAGTAGCAGTCCTTATGCCTCTCCTATTGTGCTGGTTAAGAAAAAGGATGGCAGTTTGCGCATGTGTGTTGATTACAGGCTCTTGAATGGAAAAACTAGTAAGGACGCCTTCCCTTTGCCTCGGATTGATGAGTCCTTGGATGCCCTCACTGGGGCTCGTTGGTTTTCTACCATGGATCTGGCGAGTGGGTATAATCAGGTTCCTGTGGCGGAGGCTGATCGTCATAAGACGGCCTTTTGTACGCCTTTTGGTTTGTTTGAGTGGAACCGGATGCCCTTTGGGCTTTGCAACGCTCCTGGTATTTTTCAGAGATTGATGCAGAGGATTTTAGGTGATCAGCAGTGTCTCTCCTTATTGTTGTATTTGGATGACATTGTGGTTTTTTCCTCTACTGTTGACCAACATCTGAATAGGTTGAGGGTGGTGCTGGAGCGTTTGCAGCATGAGGGGTTAAAGGTGAAACTCAAAAAGTGTGCATTTTTTCAGCAGGAAGTGCGTTACCTGTGGCATGTCATCTCTGATAAGGGGGTGGCTACTGACCCTAGCAAGGTGGAGGTGGTTGCTCATTGGCCACCTCTGGTCACACTCTCGGAACTGCGCTCTTTTCTGGGCTTTACCAGCTACTACCGCCGGTTTGTAGTTGGTTTTGCAAGGTTGGCAGCGCCCCTACACAAGTTGGTAGCAGATTTCAAAAAAGCTTGGACAGTGGTATGTTTACCACCGTGTTACATCACCTTTCCTTCTAACAACACTCAATAAGCATTTGGGAACTGAGGACACTAATTGTGAGTGTCATGATTGGGTATAAAAGAAGCATCCCCAAAAGTCTCAGACATTCACAAGCAAAGATGGGGCGAGGATCACCACTTTGTGAACAACTGCATGAAAACATAGTCCACCAGCTTAAGAACAATGTTTCTCAATGTTCAATTGCAAGGAATTTAGGGATTCCATTATCTACAGTCCATAATATAATCAGAAGATTCAGAGAATCTGGAGAACTTTCTACACATAAGCGGCAAGGCCGAAAACCAACATTGAATGCCCATGACCTTTGATTCCTTCAGGCAGCACTGCATTAAAAACCAACATCATTGTGTAAAGGATCTTACTGTGTGGGCTCAGGAACACTTCAGGAAACCATTTTCAGTTAACACAGTTCATTGTGACATCTACAAGTGCAAGTTAAAACTCTACCATGCAAGCGAAAGCCATACATCAACAACATCCAGAAACACCGCCTCCTTCTCTGGGCCCGAGTTCATTTGAAATGGACAGACGCAAAGTGTAAAGTATGCTGTGGTCTGATGAGTCCACATTTTAAATTGTTATGGACGTTGTCCTCCGGACAAAGAGAAAGAAGACCATCCAGATTGTTACCAGCACAAAGTTCAAAAGCCAGCATCTGTGATGTATGGGGGTGTGTTAGTGCCCATGTCATGGGCAACTTACACATCTGTGATGGCACCATCAATGTTGAAAGGTACATCCAGGTTTTGGAGCAACACACGTTGCCATCCAAGCAACGTCTTTTTCAGGGACGTCCCTGCTTATTTCAGCAAGACAATGCCAAGCCACATTCTGCACGTGTTACAACAGTGTGGCTTTGTAGTAAAAGAGTGCGAGAACTAGACTGGCCTGCTTGCAGTCCAGACCTGTTGCCCATTGAAAATGTGTGGCGCATTATGAAGCGCAAAATATGACAACGAACACCCGGACTGTTGAACACCTGAAGTTGTACATCAAGCAAGAATGGGAAAGAATTCTACCTACAGAGCTTCAACAATGAGTGTCCTCAGTTCCCAAACACTTATTGAGTGTTGTTAGAAGGAAAGGTGATGCAACACAGTGGTAAACATTCCACTGTCCCAGCTTTTTTGAAATGTGTTGCAGGCATCCATTTCAAATGAGCAAATATTTGCACAAAAACAATAAAGTTTATCAGTTTGAACATTAAATATCTTGTCTTTGTGGTGTATTCAATTGAATATAGGTTGAAGAGGATTTGCAAATCGTATTCTGTTTATAATTTACATTTCACACAACATCGCAACTTCATTGGAATTGGGGTTGTACCTCCAATATATATCTCTGACTAGTTATCTTCCATAACTCATGCTTGAATACAAGCCATGCTGTCATCCAATGAGAATGCTTGGCAAAGAGTTCCATATTCTTTTTCTGCAGTCAATCCCACACTGGTAACCAATGGATCTCTTATATAAATCCATGGTAAGAGCTGGCCAGGTAATTGAATAGATGAGAGAGACTGTTAATTGTTCCCAACATGCTCATAGTCATTTCAAGGGTGGGTTTGATAATTAGTTCCCACATTTTCCTCTGGAAACATGACAGGAGGTGATGGGGTGACAGGGGCCGATGGTGTAACTTGTAATAGCTGCAGGCAAAGGGGTCAGGGATGCCAAAGTTAATTTCACCAGGGTTGGCTGAGACAAGATTATTATTCTAAGCAGGATTAATGTAAAAGTGGCTTTAGGTTAAACTAGCTAGGATGATCAAAGCTCAGACAGGAATCTTTAAGAAAAGAAGAATTCTCTCACCAGGTAAATGTGTCTACTTTCTCAGCCTTTTATAATTCAGGTCTAATGGCAGCCTTAGACTGCAATGACAGAAGAATCGAGATGATTAAAGACAATAATAATAGTAGTAGTAATAACAATGAAAAATAGGCAGAACAATAGTGGGTGGTAATCTCTACAGCATCACCACTTGGTCCTAATAAGTGGTGCTCTGCTATTCCAGAATTGGCTGATGTTATCACAATATCTGGAAAATATTACATTACTGGGTTCCCCCAACACAGGGTTAACCTAATAATATAATAACTTCCAGTTAATGTAACACTATATTACATTATCAGGACATTATTATCAGGTTTTATTACATGTTTTAGGGACTTATGAGGAGATTTTATTACGTTATTTGGAGTTATTAAATTATCAGGTTCTACAACAAGTTCATAAGTATTTGGACATTTCCCCATCCCACTCTGCTTATTAAGTCAATGATTGCCAGGCAACCAGTGCTTTAACTGTCTATGATTAAAGTCATCAATAGTGTCAAAGACGGAATAAAGTAATTCAGCTCCTCAGTCCGTGCGGTGCAGGCTGAGTTCAAAATTCACAACTACCCAAAACACACTATAAATGCCAAGAGTAATATAAAATATTGAAAACAAAAAACGGCTACAAAAATGGGAAAATATCAGACTGGAAATCAGCCAATCAGAGCGCGCATAGCATCGCAGCCATATAATTATGAGTATCTCATGCTCTGAGAATACTGCTGAAGTATAGAGAAGGCCAGAAAGACTTACTTTGTTTGTTTATGGACTTAGAAAAAGCTTATGACAGGGTGCCAAGAGAAGTGTTGTGGTATTGTATGAGGAAGTCTGGAGTGGCAGAGAAGTATGTTAGAGTAGTGCAGGACATGTACAAGAATAGCGTGACAGCAGTGAGATGTGCAGTAGGAATGACAGACTCATTCAAGGTGGATGTGGGATTACGCCAAAGATCAGCTCTGAGTCCTTTCTTGTTTGCAATGGTGATGGACAATTTCACGGATGAGGTCAGACAGGAGTCTCCATGGACTATGATGTTTGCAGATGACATTGTGATCTGTAGTGACCATAGAGAGCAGGTTGAGTCTAGCCTGGAGATGTGGCGATACACTCTGGAGAGAAGGGGAATGAAAGTCAGTCGGAGCAAAACTGAGTACATGTGTGTGAATGAGAGGGAGCTATGCAAGTGGAATAGCATGGTTACAAGGAGTAGAAGTGTTGAAAGTATGAGTTTAAATACTTGGGGTCTTTCAATTCCGTTGGAAAAGTTGGCGCTCAAATGCGATGTTGCAGTTTCCACTCCTGTGCTAAGGAAATTTGCTTTTTCCCACTTTTGCATCCCCACACAGATCATTCACGGAACAATGTGGACCTGGCACGCTGCTTCAACACTGATTAAAGCTACTAAGTTAACTTCAAGGGCAAAAGATAAATAGATCAGACACTCCGGACATACGGCTTGTATGATTTGATTACTGAAGTGGGTATGCATGAACTTTAACACCGAAGATCTGGCCACGGTCACTGCACAGGTGTGTGATAATGCTGATTTGGATTATTGAGTTGCATTATTGTTGCCATGATTACTGTTGTTAAGCAACAGGCCAGTCATAAGCGGAGGCACACACACACACACACATACGTACCCATGACTGAGTTTTATATGTAAGAAGGTAAAGAGCTTTCTTCATCTTGACAGTGGGCCTCTCGCTGACTTCTCAGCCCGCTGACCATCTATGTCTGATATTCAAACTGTGTACAAAGGGAACACCGAACTGATGCACCTTGCAGGTGGACACAGATATCATTATTTCACAAACAGCTTGTAAAATGTGTGTTTTCATGAAGCAATGTCAGAGTAATAGTGGCAGTAAAATGGTTATCCCAAATAAAATCACATGGAAATTTTCTAACTAATCCAGTATTCTGTAATCAGTAATCATGTATTCTTTCATATTTGGTATAACGTGGTGCAGTTTGTAGGACTGAGGTATTTGGCGATACCTTTGCTGGAGTATGAAGGTCCTGGTGCTTCCAGGCTTATTTTGTGGTTGCAACTTTGCTGAGGAGGTTATGAGCTGGATATCTGCCAGAGTGGCTGCCAATGAAGACTTGGGGCAGTTCCATAGTTTAGTGGACACAGCAACACACGATACTTGTGCATATTACAACACCTGACCTTCCTTGACCTGGTGCAGATGGGGGAAAAAAATCTTCCAAATGTATCCTGTTTGTGTAACATTTCATTTACAAATTTGGACATAGCTACACCATTGCTAGAAGTTGTCTCAAGATGAAGCAAAATTGAATGTGAACCCTACCTTGGATATTTAAACCCGGTTTTCTCTAAATAACCAAGATTTTGGTTTGAAACTTTGGAAAATCATTGAGGGTCCAGAATGGTGCCTGTGATTAAATGGTCTTGGTTTTGATCCAATGGTCAAATGGTCGTGGTTTGCAGCAATGTTTGAGGTCTAGGCATGAATTAAAAAAAAAAGTCAGCCTTGAGACTGACCTCGCTAAGTAATACCAAGGTCTTGGCCCTGGCATCATCCAACCCTCGAAGAAAAAGCCACGGCTAGTTTGAAGCTGCTTGGTTGTACCTATTTTTTTGTATCATTTCCTTCCCACCAAACAAAAGAGTGCCTGTCTTGGTAACTACTCATATGATGGTCTACATGTGCAATGTGTGAATGTGTTGTTTTCTTGTGACCACAGTGCTACACGCACACACAGACACATGCTGCACTACATCTCTAAGTACTAACTTGTAAAATTCCTCCAAAACAGCCTTGTCACTACTCAAGCATTATTATAGTACTTCTTCCGGGTATTGTATTAATGTTTGTGATCCCAACGCATTGCTTCATGAAAGTACGCTGAAGATTATATAAGACAGCTTCCGAATCACTTAGATGTGGCTTGAAATTTCGCACAAGTTTATGTGAACAGGCCGCGGCAACTACGATAGACTTTGTACCTCAACCTCTGGTGGAATGCTTCTTTGGCTTCGAGTTGCCGTGACTGGATCTTGGCCTCAGAGGCCTGGGACTGTGCCTTGGCCTCATGGGATTTGGACTCGCCTACAACACTGATTTGCATCTGACAGAAGAGAAAACAGAGTTTGGACATCCAGGTATTTTTGCTTTTCCAACCCTCTAACTGTGACCGTGTTAATGAAAAGCATAAAAAAAAAAAACAATCAAAGCAGGATTTTAATGTGTATTTGGTTACTTTTATGAACTCTGAACCAGCACATTAGTTTACAGCTGGATTTTATTTATTTATTTATTTATTTTACCAGAAAGTGTCTGCTTTGACAAACATTTTAAATTAATCTTGTAACTTCCATATAAGTCACATTGTATTTACATGGAGTATCTTGTTTTCAGAGACCTTCATAGTGACTTGATATGAATTGCTCTCTTTTGAAGCCTCCACTTTTTTCTGTCTATCTCATTGAGTTTATTAATTAAACATCACTGACATCTCAGCACAAAATGAAGAGTTCGCGATAGACAATCACAATAATAAAAAAAAAAATCAGGCCCTCAAAAAACAAAACTGACAGAAGCTGGTGATCACATACTGTTATAGGATATTGTGGTGTTAATTACTCCTTTTTTCTTTTTTACATTCCAATTGCACTCAGATAACAGTTGATTAGTTAATCAACATCAAACAACATTCTTAATTCTTATGTCTCATCAGCGCCGCCGTTCGGCATAAGCAGACTACTCAGCCTGCGTGGGGCACCAACCATGTTGCACTAGTTTGCAGGGCCTCCAATTGACTGAAAAATGTGTTGAAATTATCACATTATTACATTTCAAAATCAATATGAATTATTTATGAATAGGCCCATCGTTTTTGTCTTTAAACATTGTGTAGGCCCCTACCCCATTACTTAATTGGGGCAAATTAACAGTTTTTTGCCTAATATAAAGCCCCCATCCACCCCCGCCCTGATTCCCTGAAATGGCACAGCCCTGTTTGCGTCTTTCTCTGTTGGCTGTGTCGCCTAACCAGGGTTGCCAGATGTGACAATTTCCAGTCCAATAAATGCTCAAAAATGCAAGGAGGCACTAAATCCTGCGCAATTTGAACTGATTTTTAAAATGTGTGTGGCAATTCTATACAAAAAACCCGTCCAGGACCAGTGCCATATTTTTACCCTAAACAAACCAATTGGATGGGAAAACACCTAATCTGGCAACCCTGTGCCTAACTGAAGTAGCACTGCTAGCCCACATTCGATTCTGACAGGAGACGACAAGTTGCCACTATGCCACAATTAAACAATGAAGCAACAGCAGGAGTCTGGAGCTGAAAAACGGAGGAAAAAGAAACAAAAAGATGATGCCCGTGCATCCCTTGCTGGTAAGTACGTGTTAAAGGTTTAAATTGTTTTGATTACTTAATGTTCAGTGGTGCTAGGTTGCGTTGGCTTTGCTGATTTGATGTAGCTTTAAACGCTAAACTAATCTGGATATTACAAGGCATGTGGCATGTTTGCAAATAGTTGGGCAGTGTAGTTTGAAGATTTTGAGTGCCTTATAAGTCAACAAAGTCCTAGTTAGCCATCAGTGCACTACTTAGGTCCAAATCTATTCTGCCTGACAACATGATCAGATAGCAACTATAAATTTGACAGGCTGATAAATATACCAAGAATAGTGAGAATAATTTCAGAACTTTTATTTAAGGCATATGTATGTAAATTACGTATCCACTGCTTAAAATAGACATGCATGCTTGCGTGCAGTCAGCAGAATGCTGGAAAAGAAACGCAGTTGGTGGGGGTACTGTAGAGTGCTCCATTCCCCTTAGGGTAAGGAAAGGGTGACACCTGCTGGTAAACCTTAGCATTTGTTGTAGTTGTGTATGGTTTCACAATGCCACCACTGTTTTGCTTGATGTGTAGTATTGAGCATTTTAATATTTAGGTATTTTTCTATGTGTCCATAATTGAATATAATATAATGGTTTCATGTAGTTTTCCTATCATTATGGAATACACCAGATACTAGATAATATAATGGTGTTTTACGGGGGGGTTCTCTTGTATGGGGGTGGAAGGGCCTACCTGACCAGTTATGCTTAGGGCCTCCAAAACCTTAGCAGCGGCCCTGTGTGTCATTATTAGTAAGACAGTAAAATTCTTGGATTTCAGTTCCTCACCATTAAGACAATAATAAAATTACATTTTTTTTCAAGCAGTAAAACTAATTGGCAAAATTTTCGTTTGTACAAGACACTCCATCTGCATCATCCTTGTCCATCCAGCCATAAATGCACATCAGATTTGACCGGGTAAGTAACCAGTGATGGACTTGTGTCCCATCCAGAGGGAGTCTTAGGGCAGTCTCCCATTGGGGATGTTTGATACAGGATTTGTGAAAATTTTGGGGGCAAAAAACCAGTCAGGCCTTAAAGCATACGAGGTCTGTCAATAAAGTAACGGTCCTTTTTATTTTTTTCAAAAACTATATGGATTTCATTCATATGTTTTTACGTCAGACATGCTTGAACCCTCGTGGGCATGCGTGAGTTTTTCCACGCCTGTCGGTGGCGTCATTCGCCTGTGAGCACTCCTTGTGGGAGGAGTCGTCCAGCCCCTCGTCAAAATTCCTTTGTCTGAGAAGTTGCTGAGAGACTGGCGCTTTGATCAAAATTTTTTCTAAACCTGTGAGACACATCGAAGTGGACACGGTTCAAAAAATTAAGCTGGTTTTCAGTGAAAATTTTAACGGCTGATGAGAGATTTTGAGGTGAGACTGTTGCTTTAAGGACTTCCCACGGTGCGAGATGTCGTGCAGCGCTCTCAGGCGCCGTCGTCGGCCTGTTTCAAGCTGAAAGCCTCCACATTTCAGGCTCTATTGATCCAGGACGTCGTGAGAGAACAGAGAAGTTTCAGAAGAAGTCGGTTTCAGCATTTTATCCGGATATTCCACTGTTAAAGATTTTTTTAATGAAAGACGTGCGGACGGATTGCAGCATCGGCTTGCAGCCGCCGCGACGCTCCGCCACAGGAAAAACACCTCCGTTGGAAGCCTTAAGGACAAGTTGGAACATGTCCAGCTGTTAAACAATTTCTCATATACTCACTCCACTGAAAGCCATCAAAAGCCGCCTGGATTTTACAAATGGTTATCAACACGGAGGTGTTTTTCCTGTGCCGCCGCACCGCGCCGGCTGCATCCCGAAGCGCGGACCCGTCTGCATGTCTTTCATTAAAAAAATCTCCTTTAACAGTGGAATATCCGGATAAAATGCTGAAACTGAATTCTTCTGAAACTTCTCTGTTCTCTCACGATGTCCTGGATCAATAGAGCCTGAAATGTGGAGGTTTTCAGCTTGAAACAGGCTGATGACGCCGCCTGAGAGCGCTGAGCGACGTCTCGCACCGTGGGAAGTCCTTAAAGCGACAGTATCACCTCAAAATCTCTCATCAGCCGTTAAAATTTTCACCGAAAACCAGCTTAATTTTTCGAACCGTGTCCACTTCGATGTGTCTCACAGGTTTAGAAAAAATTTTGATCAAACAAAGTGCCAGTCTCTCAGCAACTTTTCAGACAAAGGAATTCCGACGAGGGGCTGGACGACTCCTCCCACAAGGA
This sequence comes from Thalassophryne amazonica, assembly GCF_902500255.1. Taxonomy (NCBI): domain Eukaryota; kingdom Metazoa; phylum Chordata; class Actinopteri; order Batrachoidiformes; family Batrachoididae; genus Thalassophryne; species Thalassophryne amazonica. Next base: position 18,967,522 of record NC_047112.1, read on the forward strand.
GTGCTCACAGGCGAATGACGTCACCGACAGGCGTGGAAAAACTCACGCATGCGCACGATGGTTCAAGCATGTCTGACGTAAAAACATATGAATGAAATCCATATAGTTTTTGAAAAAAATAAAAAGGACCTATACTTTACGGACAGGCCTCGTATGTAATCTGTGGAAGAAGTAGCGTTATAGAAGATTTTGAGCAATTACAAAAGTTTTAAACATTTTTTTTTTTTAATTGTGCCATTGGGATAAACCACCTCCCGAGAGGAGGAGGAGTTTTTAGCTTTTTTTATTATTATTTTATTTGCATTAAAAAAATCTTTGCACAATTACAAACACACACACTTTTGTGTAATTTCTTGCACATGAGGCAACCCTGAACATGTCAAAACTCCCCATATAGTTGATATAACAGCAGCTTCAGTGAGCCAAACTCTGATGATACTTCAGTTTCTTCACCATTTTCTTTAACTCAACCTTGTAGATCAGGTACCTCGGGAGTCGGGCTGGCTACCAATATGTAGCCCTGGGTTTGATTTCTGTCTGTGCTCTCAGTCTGTGTCTTTAACATCCCTTTGAACAGGTGGGATGAGTTCATCAGTGAAATCACCTGCTGAAGTCAGTGGCTGCAAAGAAAACCCTGCACCCTCTCTGCCCTTTCTGGAATAGTTGGAGACCACTGGTCTAGTGGTTAAGCGTTGGGCTTGAGACCAGAGGATCCTCGGTTCAAATCCCAGCCCAGTTGCTCCCGGTGTGTAGTGGGCACCTTGCATGGCAGCAGCCTGACATTGGGGTGAATGTGAGGCATTGATGTGTAAAGCGCTTTGAGCGTCTTATGCAGATGGAAAAGCGCTATATAAATGCAATCCATTTATCATTTAAATTTAAGAGGGAGGAAAAAGTGGTTGTTGGCACCAGTGGAGAGGTGATCGAGACGGTACATAGAGAACGAGAAAGGTTGAAGACAGCAGAACTTGTGCCATTTGATTTGGAAACATGTCCTGTAAAAACAAAGCAAATCAGTTTGTGACCTACAGAAGAGAAAGACAGCGTTGTTTCTGCAGAGGTAGTACCAGGTTGCCCTCTAGTGGCCATCTGTAGGTACATAATGGAGGCAACAGAAAACCAGAGCAGACCAGCAGTAAAGGAGCAATAGGGTGGTTTTACTTTACATCTGCAGCAGCTGTGTTGTCAGAGATGCAGTGAGTGAGCAGTTAATCCTGGAGTTGGATGAGTGGAACCCAGAATCAATAAGTGTCAGGACCTTTCCTCTAGGAGCTGCTATAGCAAGCTGTTAGTCCTTGAATGACTTTTATCAGGGTTGTAAAGACGTGTGGAGTTTTCTAACCCCTGTAGATTTGAAATTGTAGAGCTGTGACCATATGGTCCTGTATAGACGCAGGTAAATACAATAAGGTAACCTCTTCATGCGTCCGTATGCAGGGAACTCTTATCCTAAACTATACTGAGGAAAGACTTCAACCACAACATTTAAAATATGTAAATATATGATTGGCTAATGTGTAGATTATTTTTGATTTTCAGTAAGATCCATAAATATTTGTTTGTGTGAGGACCTTAATTTAATGTCTTTGTAAGATGCTACACATTACTTAATTAGGGCCCGAGTAGGCAACATCCTACGAGGACCCTATTGTAATTGCGCTGTTTATTATTATTATTATTATTCTCACTTTTGAAATCGAAATTTCAGCCTCTTCCCATGCTCAAAAACTCACCAAACTTTCCAAAGTCGTCCGGCCGGATCCGAAATTTGATATTTTGGGGGCATCGCACATGGTCGCAGAAAAACCGTGGAAATAGCGCCTCCTAGAAATTTTCAAAACCCCTCCTCATTGGGCTTTTTTCATCGTAGCCTCACGAAATTCGGTACGCATATTTACCATGCCAGGACGCACGAAAAAGTCTCTTACTGTCATGGTGAAATATCGACAGGAAGTCGGCCATTTTGATTTTAAGTTTCGATTTTGAGCAAATTTTTGCCATTTTTGGCCATTTCCACTACTTACATTTGAACGAACTCGTCCTAGGGATTTCATCAGATTGTCTTCAAATTTGGTCAAAATCATCAAAACACAATGGTGATCAAAAGTTATCAAAAGATTCTAATTAAGTCAAAAGGCGTGGCTGCTAGGGGTCGTCAAACTTTGGCGAGCTTTTCGGAGCACGCCATTTCACTTCGAACGGCTGTCACGCCCACATACTTCATTGTAGATCCTTCAAACTTGCTGGACATGATGAGGGCTCCGCCCTGAATGTCTACATATCTTAAGTTCCCACCTGCGCCATAACGCCCCCGCTGGTGGCGGGAAATGTCCTAGTTTTAGTTTAAGAGGTCCTGATGTCACATACTTAACCCAATCAACTTCATTCCACTTCTAAAACATGCAGAACAAATTGGTGAACGTAGGCGATGAACGCCGTGAAGTTACGAGTAATGGCGTCCGTGTGGCGGCGTGCCGAATATTGCCCATTCGCCATGAAATTACGTTCTTCCTTTTGATGGCTTTAATTTTGTCACATCATCATGAAAATTGATACACAGGTCAAGCATGACACCCTCTTACAATTCATAGGGGCGTCGCCCATGGGCGGGGCAAAATGCCTCAATAGCGCCCCCTTGAAACTTTCAAAAACCCCTCCACATAGGGTTTTTTTTGGAGTAGGGAGATGAAAATTGGTACACATGTGTGACTTGCATAGACGTACAAAAAAGTCTCTTGCACCATGAGTCTACTCCAAACAGGAAGTCGGCCATTTTGAATTTTCTTCTCATTTTGAAATGATTTCCACATGTTGTATTTGAACGAAATCCTCCTAGGGATATTGTCCAATGCACTTCAAATTTCTTTGGACAACATCCAGAGATGACACTGACCAAAACTTATCGAAAGCTTTTCTCTATGTTGAAGGGTGTGGCCGCTATGGTGCCGCCATTTTGACCCTTTGCCATGGAACATCAAGTCATGATAACTCCTTCATGCTTTGCCTGATTGACTTGAAACTTCACATGTATGATGACGGTTGGCTCCTGAACACACCCAGCCCCTCTGTTTTGTACACTGAGTGCCCCCTAGTGGTATGAACAATCAACATGTCATAACTCCTTGATGCATTGTATGATTTGTTTAAAATTTTAACTATGTGATGAGTGGTTGCCCCTGCATGCACATGCCCACATGTGGTCACAAGGGCACCCACTGGCCTGGGTAGGCGGTTGCACGGACCGAGGGCCCGTATATGACTGCTTGCAGTCCTGGTATTAGTATGACTTTTTAAGATTGCTTATTATCATATCTATTAATAATACTATGTAAACATTAATAATAGCATCATAACATTATATTAGGTTATAATATAACCATCAGCACCGTTAGCATAAAAAAACCTGTCTACACTTTACAGCCTGTTTAATAAATTTTATTTAAAAAGGCTTGACCCTCTTATAACTGCCGTTGTTAAATCTTTACTAAGGTTTCTTGCTGTTTTATTAAGATTTATATATAAGCATTTATGACCACAAGTTCTGGGACCAGTAGGTTTATGACTAAAGATGTCCTGATCTGATTGGATCTGATGAGTATCAACCCAATCAAGGCATTTTTAATTGATAATTTTAATTAAGCTGAAATCAGAGTTATTAAATAAGTGTGCAACGTGATTGCTTTAGCAGTGTGATGTCAGTGCATGGAACAAACTCTGCTTCACTACAGAGCTATTTGTAAATTGTTTTGTAAATTGTGTCGGCAGTATGGCCCAGGCAGAGGGTCGCCCCTTTAAGTCTGGTCTGCTTGAGGTTTCTTCCTCAAATCATCAGAGGGAGTTGTTCCTTACCGCTGTCGCCTGTGTGCTTGTTCTAGGGGTTGGTAAACTTAGACTTAACTTGTGTGAAGCACCTTGAGGCAACTTTGTTGTGATTTGAGCTATAGTGTGAATTTTAAAAGCGAAATACAGAATAAGCTTATTTTGTTCAAAGAGAGCAACAGTGCATGTCAGTAAAACAGCCATGATGAAACTATCAAAAACATACTTCACATTTCACATCAAATGTGCACCAACACGGTTTCTGGTGGATATGACTTCCTCCTGGCTAATCGTGTAGCGATTTCCTCGGAAAGTCAAGTTTTTCCTCTTTGTTTGTTTGACTGCTGTTTACAGAGACAGTACAGGGGTGTAGCCAGTGAAGCAAGTCAAAAGCCCCCCGGTTACAGTAAAAGCCCACTTTTGAATATATTTTATATACATTTTTTTATACTTTATATTTTTTATACTACTTTTGTAGATGCAAACAACAACAGCAACACCAATATTAATAATAATAATAATAATAATAAATGAATTTTAACAACCAGTGTGCCATTCAATGCTAGTTTACTACTAGGCTTCTGCACTAAGGGAAACTGAGAAAAAGAATAACAAGTCCTTTACTTACTTTTTAAAAAATAAATATTACAAACATGAAGGAGAAGCTTGAATTGAAGGTGGGTTTTGTTCCCTTAATGCATGGCAGAGCTCTTAAAATGAGAAGTATATACAACGGTTTGACTTTTAATGTGCTTGCATTCTGCACATTGAGACAAGTATCAGATCAGAACTTGGTATCTGCAGATACGTGATATTAAATGGTTTGGATTAGAGCATCAACAACAAAAAACCCTCATCCGGACGTCCCTAGTTACAACGAGATGAAACAAGGGGCTTTTACAATCACTCCAAAACAATGTGTGGACTATTCAAGTGTAGTGGGAAGTGGTGGAGTCACGACCAGAGGATACTTGGTTCAATTTCCTGTGGAACAGGAAAATCACTAAGATACAGTCCATTTACTATTTATGTCCATCAACATCACATAACATGGTTGTGTTATTATTATCTGTATTTCTTTCTCTTGATTCCAGGTCTCAGGTTTGGGTTTTTTTGTTACACCCTCTACAGTTTTATCGAAGGCTGTAACTTTGGGAAGGTGCTAGAAATGGTATGAGCAACTTTGATAGTTTACAGAGTGACACAAACGCCGACAGTGTGAGAGACAAACATGAAGTTGATGGGGCGGGCGTAGCTTCATGAAGGGGAAAATGGACTTCCAGTAGATGCAGCTGTTGTGTTTCTGTCCTTTGGGTCGATACAGCGGGGACACAATGACACCTCTGTGACAGCAGGTCTATAAATGCACTGAAGCGAAAATGATGCGGTCGACCAAACACTATCACTTGACTTCAGTGACACACAAACGCCATCATCAAGGCACCCGTCAAAATGACACAAATAACACCGTCTGTTTGAGCCAAACCCAAAGACAAAGAAAATAAACTCTGGGTCGTATCTCAAGCAACAGGAATAGATCTCCTTGAAAGTGTTTGACATATTTTCTCTGTCATAAAATCATCTCAGGTCCAGCTCAGGTTTGCATGTTAAAGGCTGGAGAATTTGATCAATCTAAAACTTACACTTTCTCCGATTTGGTGAATTTCACAAGGGCGCATTTTCAAAACTTCCATTCTCTATACTTCCTCAAAATTTGCAGCAGTGGCCAAGTTAACTGTTCAGGAACACCCATTTCACTCTATCAATGTTTAATGGAACTCCCCTATTGAGTCATCAAGATGCTTCTCCAAAACTAAGTGCCTGTCTCACTGGCGTTTAGAAGGATTTGTGTATGGATTGCGCCAAAATTGGCCCATATTCGCCAAACATCCACAATATCTGTGTAACATGCCTGTATGAGTCGGCCGTCATCCGAACACGCCTGTGATCATCCGCAGAGGCACACATGTCCACAGCCAGGATTTTTGAGCTGTTCAAAAATCTGAATGCAGATGACATCCGCCTTACATACTCCATATATACTCAATTCATACACAATACATACTCACTCTATGCGCTGTATATCTGCTGTTAACCAATGATATCTGCAACTGATGAGGATTTGCAGCTTGGCAGCAGACCAGGACAGTGTGTAAAACAGATATATATATCGTGCCCATCATGTCCACATCACAAACTAAAATATGTTGTAGCGAATGCATACAGATTGGCCATGAATAAAGTGTTTTTATTACATCTGCTTTGCAGCTGATTTGCGGACAATCTGTGAATGCATAACAAACACGTCACGTAAACCCAAAGTGTGGCAGAAAGCGACATACGTGCCAGTCAGTGACAGTCCAACTGTGTAAATCCACAAAGACGTAATAGCTGCTGCAATCCAGGACTTTTATTTAACACCAACAAAAGGAAGAGTTGCTGTTCAGCCACAACTCACTAAAAAAAAAAAAAAAAAAAAACTGTCTCACACCCCCAGCGGCTTCCCCCCTCCCGCTCCCCAAACTCATGAACAGTTAACCCTCGCATGACAACATTCTGTGATCAACTTATCCAAGTCCAGCAAATGCTCCAGAGGCTGTATTGTTTGTGTGAATAGTGATGCCGACGGCCCGAGTGTGCTTCTTTTATGACCGGAATGCAGATGCCGTGCATGTGCAACACATGCGCGATGCATTCATAATACACCCGTAATACTGCCGTGATAATCTCAATGTGTCGGATCAGTTTCCTCACTACATGCGTTATATAACCATGATTGTTCATCATATATTCGCTATATATTATTAATATATCTGTAATTCATACTGGGACATTTGTCATTTTTGGCCATTTTTGTTGCGGACGACAAGGAACGCCCGCAATTTGTATACTCAATTCATGCACAATTAATCCTCTCCCCAGTGGGACAGGGCCCTACGAAAGAGGTCCAGGTGCTTTAGATTAAACCTGGATCCAGAAGACTGAGAATCTAAAATCCATTTCAGCACCTGAAGGAGATATGATAAAAGTATTGTTAATATACTCATCTCACATAAACTTCTAAAATAACTAAGTTTAAAAAGTGTGACATCATGTTTTCAGCCCCCCCCCCCCCAAACACTTCATTGGAATTAGTGGGTGTAGAAAATGGATAGCTGGACAACTTTAATGTGGGAATCTTGGAATTTTCTTGCTTTTGACTATTTTTTAGCTGAAATAAGAGAACATTTTATTGACTGAGTGCATGTGATCTGCCCCTTGATTGGTAACAATGGTTTGTGACTGTTGGTTTGAAGAGTACCACATTTTCTGGAGTTAAAGTTGCACCGGTGCCAAAAAAAAAAGCCTCTTGAAGAGAGAGAGAAAAAATATATTTCACCTTTTTTTTCTCTCTATTATTGGCTCTTTAATTTAGATTTTTTTGTGTGTGTGCGTGTGTGTGTATCGTAGTATACTTTTATTTTTGGCATTTATTGTAAAATTTTTTGGAGCTTGTCAGTGGTGGTGGCGGCCAAGCAGCTAAGTGTGCTTGTTTCCAGAGCAGAGGGACTTCCCACTAGTCCTACGATATGGACCCTCCCTCCACAGCAGACAGTTCTTTGCAAGTAAGTTGCATCCGGCGTAAAACTTGTGCCAAATCAACAGGGAGAAGCCGAAGACACCGTTTTCCCTCCCACCTCCAGGTGAGGTGAACTGGTGACTTTAAATTAACTGCAGGTGTCAGTGAGTGTGAGAATGTGTCTGTCTGTACAAGTGGCGATTGAGAAGGTTTGAGCCTGACCCCTAAAAAGCAGGGTGTGGTTCTTGAGAAACTGACATCCCTCAAGAATATGTGAAGTTTTGACTCTCTGGGTGCAGTGTTGAGAAATGTTGGTAAAAGATGGAGAACCACACACTACTTTATCAGGGTCAGGAACAAACCTTCTCAGTTGCCCCTTGTACTGTAGACCAGTTTCCTGTCCCTTGTTAATATGTCCACAGCAGACAGTCACCCCACAGAGTCTGGTGGGGTCCCCCCCACCCACCCCTTTTCTGAAGTTAGAAAAATAACCCACAGATGGAGTTTTTCCTTACACAGTGTGATTGCTCGTGGGTTGGGTCAGGTCTGGACCTCATTCATGTGTCGTGTCTTGTTGACTGATGTTGTGATTTGGCATTGCATAAATAAATTGACTTGAAACTGAATTTAATTGTGTGAATGATCCTGTGTGCACACAGGAGGGAGGGAGAAAGAAGAGTTTGCTCTTTCTGCCACGGCTCCTTAGATAAAGTCACATCGTCTTCATATGTGTGAATTTGTTCTTTCGCCACAGTTGTTGCTGACATTAATGATTTAATTGTTTAAGGAATAGCTAGATTAGAATCACGGTCAGATTTTATTCTCTGCTGCATGTTAATGAGTGACAGATTATGGACCTGTGTCAAAATGCCTTAATTCCTTAGTTTAAGACATTTTAACATTTTAAGCCAAAAAGGTATGTATAATTATGGGTGAGGTCTTTTTAAGTGCCAGCTCTGGTTGCTAGTTGTTGTGGAAGACCGTGTCTGTTCTATCAGAGGGTTTTATTCCACGTATAAGTATCTGTATTAATATGTAATCTGTAATAATATTTGAAACAATAACACTTGCTGTGTGGTTAATTGTCCTAGCGTTTCATTGAAGTCTGTGCTCCAGTATTTCCATCAAGTGAAATTTTGTGTAATTTAATGTTGTATGCTAACGGCATTAGTACGTTTAATAGCTATCAGTATCTTGATGTTACATCCACTTAATCCAGAATTACTGAGCAAATAAGACAGTCATAGTGTTTAATAACTCCAGCTCCCAGCACCCGAAAATATTCAGTCTATCACTTAAGTTCTTGAGAACAAAATGAAAATTGTATCAAGTTAAATTTTATTCAAGTAACATTACAAACCATGTAACTTTCACCATTCTTTTTGTATTTGTGTGTTACTGTTGAAAATGTTTGCCCAGATTGACAGTTTTCAGACGCAAAAGGAAAAGACTTTAAAAAAAACCTTACAAAAATCTAACAGCGAGATGAAAGCTGTCACAGATTTCATTTTTGCTTTTGACTGATGTTATTTTGATGAACATCACCTGTTGTTATTTTAAAAAAATCTGCCAAACATGTTCTTGTTTTTCTGTCTGAATAAATCTTATGATCATGAAACATTAAAGCTGTCTTCTTGTTTTTATTCCAACATGATTTCACTGTTGCACTACTTTTCATGTGCTGCCTTGCTGTTGTTTTGGCTACAGGTTAACCCCCCCCCCCGGCCACTATTCAGGGATGTATGAATTAAGCTCTTATGTGGTTGCTGCTCCTTGATATGATGTGGTCCAGATGTACTTTAACTGATATTTTACTGTGCCGTAAGTGCACTACAGCTCCTCCCCACAGATTCACCTACTTCAGTGTCAAGCACGGTCATGCCTGACGGCTGGCATTATATCTACTGTCCACCTGTAATCTCTGTTTGCCTGACAGGTCAGGTCTGGGAGTATGTGCTGGTGCCACACGTTACTGCATCCATCACATCACAAAGCCACGGCAGCAAATGTATGGAACCAGTCTACCATTCTATTCCTACCTCCTGAAACTGGGCATCTATCTGTGACAGACAAACGATATATGGGAATGCCTTTCCGAAATTTCTAGTTGATGTGTCTACAATAGTAAAGCACTTGGTTCATGATGAGAAACTCACCACATGGTTCCTTACAATGCAAGCAATGCACTTAGGTCTCCTGAAGTAATTTTTCATTTGACACAAAGTCATTCTAACAGTACATAAGGATCTTCCAAAGAGATCCAGTGCCAAATACCACCGCTCTTTACCTTAGGGTCACTGGTTAGCACCCAAGTCTTACAATGAAACGGTAAAGTGTCTGCCATACTATGAAGAAATGTACGAGTAGCGTATATGAAATGTTGATATCGGTATGTGTCTATTTTTATTCTTTACAAGTGTTTTTCTCATTCCTTGTCAGCTGTGTTCCTTGTCAGCTGTTGTTTGGTGAGTCTTTCGAAAAATTTTGTGTGTGCTCAAAACTTTTGAGTGGACATCAGATGGAGCGCTTTCTCTGTGATTGCACGTTTGTTTACCATTTTGTTCTGTACTTGTTTGTTACTTCTACAATACTCATGCGTTCATGTCCTGTGGTTGTTCAACACTTCAGACTGGGCTTCTGATTGGCCAAAGCTCCAGCATGGGGTGTGAATTCAGCATGAGACGATTCCTGATGTAGCAACATGCATCGCTGTTCATTTGTCCAAGGTCAGATGATCAGTGTTTGTTACCATTTTATTGACCAATAACTAATGGATTAATCCACAACATAATGATACATTCATTAATAATGGAAATAACTGTTATTTGCAGCCCTTTAAAATATGCTATGATTTTTTTATGTCTAGAAGCAACTAATCAGTGTGCAAGAAATTCTGTGATTTTCTTTTCCATGACTGGCATTTTGATTTTTGGCTTTTTATATTCTTTGTATGTTGGGGTTTTTGAAAAATTGTAAAATAAATACTTTGAAAGACAAAATATTTAAATGCAAGGCTGATAGGCACTGGAACAATTTATAGTTGTGACTTACGAGTAAATTCACCAAAGTATATTAGATTAATGTAAAAATATTCAATTGACTAATGCAAAATAATTAGATTAATTGACTAATTGAAAAATAATCGATAGATTAATCAATTACAGAAAAAATTGTGAGTTGCAGCCTTAATGTCATTTAATCCTTAGTGTTTTGCCAGAAAACAGCTGCACATATTCATGAGAGAGCGCCACCTGCAGAGCAGTACCTAACAGTTTGTCCTGTCACTGTAATTTTCTGTGCCTCTGTCTCTGTGTTGTTGGGACCGAACTACACGCTGTGTTAGCAGGTCAGACATGTTGCACATTCTGAGGTCCAGGAGGCTCCTGGCTCAGCTGGTGGACGTCTTCCAGGCTGGATTGAGCAGAACATCTGCCAGCAGATCGACCTGCTGATAGACTGTCAGGGGAGCTACAGCAGAGACACGGCTGCATGTGGTCAGCTGATAACTGGTGGATTCCTGTCTTTCTGTGCCTGTCTCCACAGAGAGACAGGGACGCATGCTGACATGTGATAAACAGATCTGTCCCTAATGGTCTCACTAAACAGAATACAAATGAGATGAGTAGCGTTTGCCAAGCTTGGAGTCTCGCCAAACAGAAAAATGACTGACTGCACTGGTATTTATATACAATTCAAGGTAAATTGTTCAACTTTTTTCAAAGTTCTGCTTCTGCTTCTGATTTGTGATATTATTATTTAGTTACATCACGTTCTGCTGAAAAAAAAAAATCAGATTTGCCTCACAAATGTATCGAGTTAGCACAGAACTGCTTTGCATACCCTAAATCGTGCCCCCCCCCCCCCCCCCCCCCCGCAGTACTTTCGCAACATATTAAATTATCATGTCAAACATTGAGGTAATTTTATAGCAAACACATCTGAGACCCAAACTATGAGCTGTCAAGTATTTACTCTCGTAGTTGTTGTGTGCTAATAGACGAGGCTTACGATGAAAATGAAGGCGAAGATACACTTAATCCCCAACTTGTAGTTGTTTTGTTTCTTTTCATTCATTCATTCTAATACCTGCTTATTCCAACTAAGTATGTATGTCACACTTTTTTTCCGTATTATCAGCTCTTTAATTTGAGAATTTTGTGTATTGATGTAGTGTAATATTTATAATTGCCATTTATTCTTTTAGTATTAGAGTTTATTTTATTTGGTGCTTTGATTCCTGTTAAAGTCCTAATGTAAGTTGTTGATATTATTATTATTATTATTAATAACAAATGTGTGGTTTTATATTTTTATTTATTTATTTGGTATAAAAGTTGCAGGACTTCCCAAACTAGGGAAGAAAAGACTTCAGAATGTATGGTATTAGGCCAGAGGTGCTGAACACACGATCTCAGGGCCGACACATATCGACACTCGAACACACCTACGGTCAATTTAAAGATTCCACCTCACTTAACCTGCATGTCTTTGAAAGTGGGAGGAAGCCCAAGGACCTGCAGGGAACCCGTGCAAACGTGAAGAACATGCAAACTCCACACACAGGACCAGGTGAGAAGAAAACCCAGGACCATCTTGCTGTGAGGCAACAGTGCTACCCACTAATCCACTGTGTCACCCTGTTCCCATTTAACATCATCAAACAGGTTAATACTGAACTGTCATGAGGGGTAGATTAAAAAAAAAAAAAGTTTCTCTAGTTACGGTGCATCCGGAAAATATTCACAGCCAGACCCGGCGCCACGATCAACCCCACCCCCTCGGATGTGAGAGTTATCAAAAAATAAAAAAGAAAGAAAAAAAAATACTGGAAAATATAGCAAAATATTAGTTATAATAAATAATAATATATAATCAATAATATCACGTATTTAACAAATAAACCAAATTAATTAACTAAAGTAATTTTAAACGGATATGGCGTGTGTCTGTGTTCAAGGGATTTGATAGGTTGAGGGTTGCGCTTGTCAGTGCGGCAGAGGGCAAGGATCCTGAGTCCAGCGATTATGGCAAGGTGGACGAACTAAAGCATGCTCGATTTATTCAAGCAGTGTCAGAGCTGGAGTTCCTGGGATTTGTCAAGTCCACCAAGCAAAAGGCAGATCATGCAGAACGACTCACTTGGGGAGGGTGTTAATGCTGCGTTTACACATAACGACGACAAGTCACGAATGCCACGAAGTACACATTCTTGGCCGCTGATCACGAATGTGATGATTCGGGGCAGAGGCGTCAGGTGTCCTCAGGAACGTTTGCAACCTGTTACCACACGTTACAATTAATGGCACGTGTTGCTGGAGAATTATCAGGAACCATTATGCACGGTCAAGAATAGTGTTCCGTGTTGTTGCGCGCTATTGCGCGTAACAGCGCATCGTTAAGTTCTGTCACGTTGTGAACGAGGTGAATTGCCTCCACACACACCCATATTCATCCACCCGATCGCTCCAGTTTTTCAGAAGAACTTTGTAACTGCATGCATAGTTGGGCTCTGTGCCATGGAGTGGCACACATGCCCAATTGCGCTGTGTTTGCGCTTGTGATGGAGGGCTGTATGTGGGGTTAATCTACTGTCTCGTGTTGTTTCTCAGATCAGTTGTTGGTTTGGTTTTGTGGTATGCAGGAGATCACTTGACAGAGGGTCTATACGTTCAAATAATAATTAAAAAAATACTGTCATCACTCTTTACTCTTAGTCAGTCTCTTACAACGGTGTAGCCTAAATACATGAGCTTTCCAGGAGCGCACCCTATTCATTACGCACGCTCAGAGGCACGTCCCCTCCGGTGCGCACTTTTTTTTGAGGGGGGGGTCGACCCCGCCCCCCGTGATAAACTCATCGCCCCCTTAATATTTTTTTTCTGGCGCCGGGCTTGTTCACAGCGCTTCACTTTTTCCACACTTTATGTTACAGCCTTATTCAAAACTGGAGTAATTTCATTGTTTCCCTTAAAATTCTACTCACAACACCCCATAATGACAACATGAAAAAAAGCTGTTTTTTGTGAAATTTTGCTAATTTATTAACAAAAAAAGAAAAAAAAAAAGGTAATCACGGGTACATAAGTGTTCACACCCTTTGCTCAATACTTTGTTGATGTACCTTAAGCAGCAATTACAGCCTCAAGTCTTCTTGAATATGATGCCACAAGCTTGCCGCACCTATCTTTGGGAGGTTTTGACCATTCCTCTTTCAGCACCTCTCAAGTTCAATCAGGTTGGACGAGGAGTGTCAGTGCACAGACATTTTCAGATCTCTTCAGAGATGTTCAATCAGATTCAGGTCTGGGCTCTGGCTGGGCAACTCAAGGACATTCACAGAGTTGTCCTGAAGACCCTCCTTTGATATCTTGGCTGTGTGTTTAGGTTCATTGTCCTGCTGAAAGATGAACCGTTGCCCCAGTCTGAGGTCAAGAGCGCTCTGGAGCAGGTTTTCATCCAGGATGTCTCTGTACATTGCTGCATTCATCTTTCCCTCAATCCTGACTAGTCTCCCTGTTCCTGTCCCTGATAAACATCCCCACAGCATGATGCTGCCACCATCATGCTTCACTGTAGGGATTGTGACTGGTTTCCTCCAAACATGACGCCTGGCATTCATGCCAAAGAGTTCAATCTTTGTCTCATCAGACCAGAGAATTTTGTTTCTCATGGTCTGAGAGTCCTTCAGGTGCCTTTTGGCAAACTACAGGTGGGCTGTCATGTGCCTTTTATTAAGGAGTGGCTTTCATCTGACCACTCTATCATACAGGCCTGATTGGTGGATTGCTGCAGAGATGGTTGTCCTTTTGGAAGGTTCTCCTCTCTCCACAGAGGAATGCTGGAGCTCTGACAGAGTGACCATCGGGTTCTTGGTCACCTCCCTCACTAAAGTCCTTCTCCCCAATCGCTCAGTTTAGATGTGTGGCCAGCTCTAGGAAGAGTCCTGGTGGATCTGAACTTCTTTCATTTAGGGATGATGGATGCCACTGTGCTCATTGGGACCTTCAAATCAGCAGAAATGTTTCTGTACCCTTCCCCAGATTTGTGCCTGGAGACAGTCCTGTCTCGGAGGTCTACAGATGATTCCTTTGACTCATGGTTGGTTTGTGCTCTGATTTGATTTGATTTGATTGTTTATTTAGTCCCCATGGGGGCAATTCAGGTGCAGTCAGCAGTAAAAATTGCATTCATAAAACCACATCATACAAGTTCATAAAAACACAGCAGAATAAATATACAAAACAAGGAGAGCAATGGCTGCTATTTTGATCAGGATATGTCATTCAATGCGCATATTAAACAAATATGTAGGACTGCTTTTTTGCATTTACGCAATATCTCTAAAATCAGAAAGGTCTTGTTTCAGAGTGATGCTGAAAAACTAATTCATGCATTTATTTCCTCTAGGCTGGACTATTGTAATTCATTATTATCAGGTTGTCCTAAAAGTTCCCTAAAAAGCCTTCAGTTAATTCAAAATGCTGCAGCTAGAGTGCTAACAGGGACTAGAAGGAGAGAGCATATCTCACCCATATTGGCCTCTCTTCATTGGCTTCCTGTTAATTCTAGAATAGAATTTAAAATTCTTCTTCTGACTTATAAGGTTTTGAATAATCAGGTCCCATCTTATCTTAGGGACCTCATAGTACCATATCACCCCAATAGAGCGCTTCGCTC
Organism: Thalassophryne amazonica; assembly: GCF_902500255.1. Lineage (NCBI taxonomy): Eukaryota > Metazoa > Chordata > Actinopteri > Batrachoidiformes > Batrachoididae > Thalassophryne > Thalassophryne amazonica. Next base: position 18,982,577 of record NC_047112.1, read on the forward strand.
TCAGACTGCAGGCTTACTTGTAGTTCCTAGGGTTTGTAAGAGTAGAATGGGAGGCAGAGCCTTCAGCTTTCAGGCTCCTCTCCTGTGGAACCAGCACCCAATTCAGATCAGGGAGACAGACACCCTCTCTACTTTTAAGATTAGGCTTAAAACTTTCCTTTTTGCTAAAGCTTATAGTTAGGGCTGGATCAGGTGACCCTGAACCATCCCTTAGTTATGCTGCTATAGACTTAGACTGCTGGGGGGTTCCCATGATGCACTGAGTGTTTCTTTCTCCTTTTGCTCTGTATGCACCACTCTGCATTTAATCATTAGTGATTGATCTCTGCTCCCCTCCACAGCATGTCTTTTTCCTGGTTCTCTCCCTCAGCCCCAACCAGTCCCAGCAGAAGACTGCCCCTCCCTGAGCCTGGTTCTGCTGGAGGTTTCTTCCTGTTAAAAGGGAGTTTTTCCTTCCCACTGTCGCCAAGTGCTTGCTCACAGGGGGTTGTTTTGACCGTTGGAGTTTTTCCGTAATTATTGTATGGCCTTGCCTTACAATATAAACCACCTTGGGGCAACTGTTTGTTGTGATTTGGTGCTATATAAATAAAATTGATTTGATTTGATTTGAATAAAAGAGTTTTTTAGTCTGTTGGTTCTGCATCTGGGCATTACCAGGCGTCTGCCCGAGGGCAGAAACTTAAATTGTGAGTGCAGAGGGTGTGCCGAATCTGCCATAATTTTCTTGGCTTTTGACACAATCCTTGTTTTAAAAAGGTCCATGATGTCCGTGCACTGAGTTCCCATAATTTTACCACATTGCTAGACGGTTGCGATTCTTAAGGTTCAATAAGTTGAGCCAACACAGGAAGGAAAAGGTTAACACAAAGACTCCACAAAGCAACTGTAGAACATTTTCATGAAGACACCATCTATGTTGTAATTCCTAAGTTTTCGCAGAAAGTGCATTCTTTGATGCGCCTTACTGCACACTGCATTAACCTGCAATTCAAAAGATAATTTATTGTCAGTTTGGGTGCCCAGATGCTTATAATTCTCAACAATATCTATGGGCTTCCCATCAATGGACATTTGATTCAGAACAGGTGGTGTTTTCCTGAAATCAATGTTCATTTTTTTAGTTTTGTCCACATTTATATAGAGAGAGGATGAATGGCACCACTCTAAAAAGTCCAGCAAGACCAAGCTATGGTCTGTGGAGTCATCACTGTGCAGAAGGGACAGGATAACTGAATCATCTGCATATTTTATGATGTGATGATTATCATGTTGGCTTTGACAGAGATTAGTATAAAGAACAAACAACAAAGGAGATAAAATGCAGCCCTGAGGGACTCCAGTGGATGATACAACAGCATTGGAGAGCATCGGATGCACTGTCAACTGTGGGACCTTATGTGTAGACAGGTGTGTGTCTTTCTGATTCATGTTCAATTAATTTACCCCAGGTGGACTCCAATTACGCTGTAGAAACATCTCAAGGATGATCAGTGGAAACAGGATGCACCCAAGCTCAATTTTGAGCTTCATGGAAAAGCTGTGGATACTTACATTTTAATAAATTTGCAAAAATCTAAAAAAAAAACCCAAAACAAAATTCACATTATCATTATGGGGTATTGTGTGTTGAATTTTTGAGGGAAAAAAAAAATTAATTTCATCCATTTTGGAATAAGGCTGTAACATAAAGAGTGGAAATGTGAAGTGCTGTGAATACTTTCCAGATGCACTCTAAATTCCAAATGATACAAATTACATTTTGTTTATACAAATTATCAGATGTTTGTGTCTTTGCATGTGTACATGCATGTGTGCTTCTGGTTTTATGTTTTTCATCTCGAAAAAAATTTAATATTTCCTTCACACTTGTACTTACCATCTGGGTGACAAGCAGACTGTATTTGTGTGGATGCCAGGCAGGTCTGTATAATTTCATTTAATTATTTATTTTTTATCAGTCTTGCATTTGAGTATCTATTATTTACCGAACTTCTAAGCTTTTAACTGATCTTAGTTGTGTACTGCTGCTATTTGATTTAAAATGGGTTTTAACACTTTTTCTGTTAAGTTTTCTGGTTCGATAATTGAACTTTATTCACAAACTGCTTTGATTTCAGTACAGCCTGGCAGCGTACACATCACTTGAATTCATGACATTGCATGGTCCAGTCATGAATTTGCTGTCAGCTCACTTTTGATGTCAGTGACTTCTCGTTGTGAGGCTTTTGTTATCTTACTGGATAGAAATCTATCTCTCCCTCTCTCCCTCTCTCTCTCTCTCTCTCTACTTCCCTCCTGTTATTCCACTTGGTTGGGTATGCATAGTAGGATAATAGCTTAATATGTCACCCTGATGTGCACAGCAAATAATAAGACTTTAATGTGCTTTTGCCTACTTTGTGGTTAATGCCACACATTTTAGAATATAACAAATTGCCAAAAATAATCTACATTATGTGCTGAAATATGTTGTATTTATTTTCAGATTTATTTGGCCACGTTTGGTGTCTGCTGCAAAGAAATCTCACAAAGTGCTGTTCTACTATGATTGGTCACGATCCAAAAAAGTGCAAAAATGGGATAAAACTGCTGAATCTGCCTTGCCTCCTAACAGGCTGTCTTATAATATGCAGATCTGGCAACCTGCCTGAAAACCAAAGAAAGCAGTTGCTCACTTGTATGCAACAAACACTATTTCGGCTTCACATTTTTACCCTGATGGAGTGCGATCAAACAAATTTCAAGCCGTAGCCACTGTGAATACCACATTTCAAGAACATGACTAAAGCCATTAAGACTACAAATACTGGTGTCGCAGACCGAACGGTCCCCCTAAAAATCAGTCCCCCCTGATGATGCAGTTCATGGATTAACACCTCGTTTCTGCTTCAAACTGCACTCCAGTCATCATCTGTCTCAGCGACAGATATCTGAAGCTTTAGCACAACAGTCATTTCCACATAAATTCAGCATTATTTCATCATAAAAGGCAGCGGAAACGATCAGAGAACCGCGGCCAAAAGAGCTGCTAGCTGATGCGTTCGCTGCGCGTCAGACATTTCAAAACATCACAGAATTTCTGCTTAAAATGGCCTCATTTCTGCTTAAAACCACTTTAGAGTGATTTAAGAGGTTTTACCTTTATCATCTGATGATTAATAATCCCATTAATCCATTTGATTACTTTAGGTGAAGAGACTCCGTCTCAGACGTGCTGCTGTGGTCCGAAATGACACATATGCAGATGCAAAAGGTGGACCGATTTTTAGGGGCAGACCATTCGGTCTGCAACACCGGACGTTACAACACTATCAACACTTTCGAGAATTGGGCCCCATAATAACGGGGCTGTTCCACAGAGCGCCGTTCCTTTCGGCACGTTTTGAAGCATCATAGTAACTTTGCCAATCATGAACAAACTTGGTGTACATACTTACGGCCATCACTGGCACCCAACTTAAAATCTGGGTCAAATGTGCGAAATGTTCAAACATTTGATCCCGATTCTCGAAGCTGTTGGTAGTATGCGGTAACTTCCTGGTATTTGTAGTCTTAAGAGCTTCAATCATGTTCATGCTTCTTTAAACAGGGTATTTGGCTTGGAATTTGTTCTATCGGGGGTAAACCTTGAGGCCAAAGCAGTGCTGAAGAATGTTGTTGTGAGTTTTTCTCACAGTTGAAGAGCTCAATCATGTCTGGACCAGGGTGCGAGGGTAGAGGAGGCAAGCCTGCCGCTGCTAGTACGGGGAGATTAAACAGTTTTATCCTGTTTTTTGGACTTTTTTAGGCATAGTAGGATGACTCCTTGTGGAATGGCCCTGTTAAGAAGACGGATTTGTGACAGTCCACTGTGTTTGTTTGTGTTTACCTCCATAACACAAAAACTTTGTGCAGCGGTGGGCACAGTCGTGGAAGATCTGCCAGGACCTGAAGTGTTTTTTTTTTTTTAAAGATTCTTTACTATTTAGAGATATTTCCAACTTCTTGCCCCTCAGCCAGAAAATGTGACACCAGATCATCCACATCAGCTGGATGATGCTTTTGGAGCTTTTTATAGGATATTGTCGGCTGTTGCACGGTGGATCCACTTTCATTATTTGGGCTGCAGTCAGCAGCGGCGGTGAACGCTGCCTCACTGATATCCATCTCCATGAAATGTTCCAGTGACTCATCCCGGGTGGGTGGGCATAAATATGTATTTCACGAGCTGTCAAGCTAATTAAACTGTTGTGGTGTTTTGACACAATCAGTATGTGGGTGACACTGTAATCACTTTAATTAAATGACCATTTGTAGGCCACTTCAGTTATTTTCCCCCCGTAAGAATGTGGAAAAATTGTTTCAGTATGTTTGATTCTGGATTTATTTTTATTTTTTTGAAAGATCTTTTGTTGTACCCACATTGCTTTCCAAGCGGTATAACAGACTAAAGGTAATACCGCTGTGGGTGTATTTTTAACTTATTTTGATGTAAAGGGTGCTTCTGGTGCTTTGTTTCATCTGAATTCTGCACTGCTCTGAATCCCATTTCATCAAATGTTTGTTGATCATCATCTTGTTTGAAGTGATTTTGAAACCCCGGACTTCTTTCAAAGGTCTCTTCGGGTTTTTTCCAAATAACTGTCAGGCTGTTTATCAACATTCAAAAGTAATAAATTTGGAAATGTGTTTACTTCAGCTCGATTTTTCTTTTGTGTGTGTGTGTGTGTGTGTGTGTGTGTGTGTGTGTGTGTGTGTGTGTGTGTGTGTGTGTGTGTGTGTGTGTGTGTGTGTGTGTGTGTGTAAAATGTTTGGGATTACAGCTTTGATGTTGGGTTTTGGAGATTAAAAGTTGGCTCTCGGAGCCGTGGCGCTTCAGTGTGCAGCTCTTAGTTCTGCTTCGTGCGATTTAGTGACCCAACCATCTTTCCCCTTCTGACAGCGAAAACATGAAAAATGTTGGTACTTTTAAAGTCTTTTGAATTTGTTGCACTATCTTGTGTGTTTGCGCATTTTTGTGACATCATCAGTGTCATTTGTTTGCAGAATATTCATGTCTCTGGGTTCATGTACTTGGAGATGGAGAGACACCTGGGAACAGGTTATGAAGTCATGAGGTCGCGGGACAGATGTGTTCGGCAGTGCCGGCATCTTTACAGGAGAACAAAGTCTGCATGGACTTAATAATTCTCAAAAACTTGATGTATTGTTAAAAATGTTTATTAGTATGGTCTAAAGAGTGGGTCACCCCTTTGAGTCTGGTCTGCTTGAGGTTTCTTCCTCAAATCAGAGGGAGTTTCCCTTACCACTGTCGCCTATGTTGGGTTGGTAAGGTTAGGCCTTACTTGTGTGAAGCACCTTGAGGCAACTTTGTTGTGATTTCAATTCAATTTTAATTTCAATTGTTCAGTTTATTTTCAGTTATATAGCGCTAAATCACAACATTGGATTTGGAGCTATATAAATTAAAATAAATTGAATTGAAATTGTAAGAGTTTGAACACTCACTTGTCCCCCAGGGCCTGGTTTCATAAAACTGTCCAGTCTTTTAGTCTGTTAAACTTACTTAGTCAACTCCGGTTAGTGGCCCAACATTATCTGCCAAACACATCTGTTTGCCAGCGCAGGCTCTCACACCTTACCTGATCCAGTTTCAACCGTTATGTCTGTTCGACCAGTGTTGCCCAATGGAGTGTTTTCTTGTGATGTCATGAACACTGAAGTCAACCATCTCAGCGATACTCTTATCCCTTCTGTTTACGGGCATCCATTCTTAGCATTCAAATGACCTCTTTAATAATTATCTTACTGGATCTGAGACCATTTCATTTTTAAATCTGTCCATTGAACATTAAAATCTGGATGAAAAACAACTGTTATACAACTCCTCACTCAGGGGGAGGAGTAACAGGAAGACAGAGGTCGGGAATGAGAGCAACAGTAGTAGCCAGTAAACAAGTATTGATCAGTATTTATATTTGCAAACTGTTTTTCTTTATTGCTTTCACGTTGATACTCTGTGTGCTTCTTACCCTGTGTGCTGCTATACAATGCTGCTGGAAGCTCAATTTCCCTGAAGGAGTCTTCCAAAAGGATCAATAAAGTTCTTTCTACACTAATGAATCAAACATTTTTAAACTGTTTTAAACCTGTTGGAGCTCTGTGAGGTTGTTGATTAACGAACGTTGAAGCCGAACAGAGTGTGAAAGTTGGTAAAAGCCCAAATTCAACAGTGACAGCTATAAAAGCAAGTTAACTTTGGTATGAAAAGTATTTAACATGTATTTACCTGCATGTTTCACAGAGCAGTAGAAAACATTAATGTGGAGAACAACAAAGATAATCCATGTGTTGTTGATGTGCCAATGTGCCGATAGTGTTACTTTTTCATTTGTCCTCTGCGATCTGTGGCATTTTTTTCTCGGACCCAGCTACAAACGAACTGGTTATAGCCATCCATGCTTTTGTAGCTTTTCCAAGTCCTTTGATGGGGCATGGTGAAAATAATCACAGTGTCCATGTACATAACAGTAGGCATTGAACTCTCACTCTCCGACTACACGGATGATGGCATTTCGTACATTCAGTTAATTTCATCTTCATCTTATACCCCAATAGTACATCACTGCTGAGTCCATCTCTGTATCCCACCGCTGTCTCACAAAGTCTTGCAATGTTTTTTTTGTGAATTTTTGCCATCAGATGGAGTAGAACGTGTGCTTCCACTATCTATTGTTTTGTTGTCAATGTCACCAAGATGGCCGGTCACACCCATAAATCTGACATCTGTGAAAACACGCCATAATAATGTTGTTTGCCCCCTTGAAGCTCTCTGATGGTGGAACAAGTTTATGCCAACATCAGCATGCACACTGACACAAACAGTGTCAAATACTTTCATGCTTGACCACTTGCATAAAACCTACTGATTGGTTGGTAGCAGTAATTTATAATGGCCTTATACCAACCGTGAATGTGACTGTGTCACTGTACCAACACTGTTGAAACATCTAAGCCCTCAGGTTGAAATGGTGAATGATGGATCTTAACTTTAAATGTACTGAGGGACATATTGTGTGTGGCTGTGCAGAACACTTGGACTGAAGGTCTTTGTAACCTTTACCATAGACTCCTAACCTCAACCATTAACTTAACTTTGCCTTTAACCTTTCCTAAGTCTAATAAACATTGTCCAACACAGTTTACTTTTGGTTGCAACACCAGGCTGTGCGCTAGTAAAAGCTGCACTTCTTCTGCTACAACTCCACACAGGCTAAAATCACATTTCCACTCTAGGAACTTGGCCTACTCCCCAGAAATCATGAACATGTAAGAAATAGCCCAATAATTGGCTTTTGTAGCTGTTGTGTCTCCACTGTGTGAAGACCTGTTGGGCTCCCAGCGACAGCGAACAATCGTTAGCGTTGACATTAGATGCAAAGTAAAGGTTTGCTTGCTAGCTAGTGTTAGCATCCAATGTTAGCGCACGAGTCAGAACCAGGACTAATTTATGCTTTTTTTTTCGATTGCTGTTGTGCTTTACACTCGATTACGAGGTAATGCAAACATTTAAAATATCTGTATTTCATGCATTGGTTACTTGACAGCAGATCTCTTGCTTGCAATGTCCTTTCCACTGCATCTTCCAACATTGAGCAAAAAAAGCTGCAAGTCTTTTGTCCTGGTGTTGCCGATGCACGAAGGTCTGTGGCACAGTATTGTGTTGATTTTGTGATGTGAGTCATGTTTGTTGTTATGGTTGCTCAGATGCTTATATTCATGCTTCAACTCTTGCCTCAGGACTGTTTTACGGTGCGTTTAATTCTGCAGGTATCCAAGTGGACTCATTTAGATTTTATTTCACTTCTCGTCAAAGATTTGAATCCTCGATGAACTTCGTGTGTTGCCTTTAGCTCCTCGTCAGTCCACCTCGTTCTAGTTCTTCTGCTTGTTTCTGCTTACTTTCATGTTCCCATGTTCTGCTTGGTGTTGTTATCGCCTTGAGTTTGATCAAGTCAGCATTAAGCCCTGCTGCCCAACAGTATTTCATGGCCACTCAGAAGTACATAACCCACAGTAGGGACTTGCCCGGCCCTGAAAAATGTTTTGACAAATCTCTTTTCTGAGGTGGTCCCTGTGGTGGAAAGGTGCAAAGGTGTCTTACCACTTAAAATGGTCTGCAAGTTCCTGCAGTGGAAGTGGACCTGTATAGTAGATGGGATGTAGACGCGATAGGGAGGTATACTGCGATATTCATAGTAGGTCTAGAAAGTGAAGACGTGGCTTACTAATGAAGGAGACACATGGCCTTTTTTTATTTCTATGCCCACTCACGTTGCCCCGTCACTAAGAACTAAGCATCCACTGAGCAAATGATCCAACATCTAATGATGTCTGATGTGGCATCTATAGGCGTCACGTCTCCTTACAAGTCGATGTCAATTTCAGGCCTGTTCCCTTGTGTTAGCCAAAAAAGTACAGAGGATTCTGCTCCAGTGACAGACTGGAAGCTTCACACAGTACTCGTGTCTGCCAGCGAGTGTGCATGTGCGAGTGTGTTCATCTGATTTTGTGGTTGGCAGAGATGGCAGATTCATATTAAGTTTTCTTTCACAGAATGGATGAAAACCAGGCTACACTGGGACTCTGGTTCTAAAAATAAGAGCACAATATGTTCTGGTTTTATTATTGTGCTCTGCTCCTGCTTTCTCAAAGAAAAAAAAAGTTATTTATTTGCCGGTGACTGGCACACCCTGTTGTCTGGCTCAGCGTGGTTTATGTAGTGACAGGTATCTACCATGACAGTCATATTCTGGAGAAGTGTAGCACAGCTTCAGTGTTTTATAGCCAGGAATGTGACCCCGTATGCTTTTTCTTGACAAACCTGCTCAGTTTTTATTGCAGAATTCACAGCTCACAGTGGAATTAAACACAGCATACTGTCACACTGAAAACTAACTCACCTAATTTGCAGTATTGCACAGAAATCTGTTCTTATTGATGCTGTGTTTTCCCAGTGATGGATTTAGGGATAGAGCAGGTAGCTCAGTGGACTGTCAATATGTGGACCCAGGTCTGATCCAGGAGGAGTAGCAGACTCTCATCAGCGTTGCGTTACGGAATCTGGAGAAATTTGCATTAGCGCCACCTGAAATGAATCAAACCCAGAAGTGGAAAATGTTGAATGGCTGCTTGAGGCTGTCTCCAAAAGTGAGTTATTTCCCATAGAAGCTTATGTTAAAATGCCATCTTTAGAGGAGAAAGAAACATGGTTACAGCCTGGTACAAAAATAATTCTGGTCTCGATAGCTAGTAGGGGTGTGTGGTATATGTGGTAGAGGGTATAAATGATATAAATTTGGCCTACGGTAGAGATTTTGACTCCACTGACCAATCGCGATAACGCTTGTTGATGCAAGCACAGAGACTATGGGGCAGAAGGAGCTGGTTTAAAAAAATGGTGCACAATTCAAGCTCTACACCAGTTTTTAAATTCTGTTAATAGGTTTACTATAACGTCAATTAGAATGAATCATTTCTGTGATGTTTCTTCGTTAGTTTTTTTGTTTTGTCATATTTTGTGCACGTATTTGCAGAAAGCCGCAGCAAAAAGTCCCATTTCCTTATTGATCTCTATCTCGGGGCAGGAGAAACAGAGGAAAAAAAGCCACGCCTTCCCATTTATTATTGGTGGAAATGCATGACCTAAGCCAATCAGAATCACCAACCCACATGGGGTGGTCTCTGAGGACTTTAAGGACAAAATGCCACCAAAAGCAGAGAACAGTATGAACACTGCCTCCAGCTGGACAGAAGCAGGAATAAAAAAGTGTGAGGTCATTCCAATATCCAAAATTACATGTCCAGCGCAAGTCAGAGAGGTCTTGTTTTGGGACAGGAATTGCTTTTCTGTGGTTGGCATCTTATTGCATGTACATTTACCATTAATGCAAGTACAATAGAATTGCACCAAGAGGTCTAGTGCATATATATATATATATATATATATATATATATATATATATATGCGAGGTCTCTTAGATAATAAACCGACCCTTTTATTTTTTTTTTAACTATATGGATTTGAATGACGTGCGATTACACCAATCATGCTTGAACCCTCGTGCGCATGCGTGAGTTTTTTCACGCGTGTCGGTGACGTCATTTCCCTGTGGGCAGGCCTTGAGTGAGATGTGGTCCCGCCCTCTCGGCTGAATTCCTTTGTTTCACACGCTGCTCGAGACGGCGCGCGTTGCTTTATCAAAATTTTTTCTGGACCTGTGAGGAATATCCGAGTGGACACTATTCGAGAAATTAAGCTGGTTTTCTGTGAAAAGTTTAACGGCTGATGAGAGATTATGGGGTGTTTCTGTCGGTGTAAGGACTTCCCACGGTGCGGGACGTCCTGCAGCGCTTCCAGGCGCTGTCGTCGGCCTGTTTCGAGCTGAAAACATCCTAATTTAAGGCTTAATTCACCCAGGACATCGTGAGAGAGCAGAGAAGATTCAGAAGAGGCCGGCATGAGGAATTTATGCGGACATTCCACTGTTTAAGGACATTTTTTTAATGAAAGACGTACGCGCAAATTCGCCGAGTCGTTTCCGTGACGACTCGGCAAATCTGTGTGCGCCGCGACAGGAAAAACACCTCCGTGTTGAAAACCATTTGTAGAATTCAGGCGGCTTTTAATGGCTTTCAACAAGTGAGTAACTGAGAAATTGTTTAACAGCTTGGGCATGTTCCAACTTGCCCGTTAAGATTTCCAACGGAGGTGTTTTTCCTGCCGCGACCCCCCGCGGTCGGGTCCAGCCCGACATGCGACTCTGCCCGCACGTTCTTTCATTACAAAATGACCGTTAACAATGGAATGTCCGAATAAACTCCTCATGCCGACTTCTTCTGAAAGTTCTCTGTTCTCTGACGACTTACTGCGTCAACAGAGCCTGAAATGTGGAGGTTTTCAACTTGAAACGGCGATACGCTGCCGCCTCGAAGCGCAGATCGCCGTCAGGCGCCGTGGACCGTCCTTAAAGCGACACTACCAGACCAAAATCTCTCATCAGCCGTTAAAATTTTTACCGAAAACCAGCTGAATTTATTGAATGGTGTCCACTCAGTTGTGCCTTACAGTTTTGAAAAAATTTTTATCAAACAAAGCAAGTCTCTGAGCCATTCCTAAACAATGAAAAAAATCGACGAGCGGGTGGACGACTCCTCACTCAAAGACTGCCCACAGGCGAATGACGTAACCGACAGGCGTGAAAAAACTCTCGCATGCCCACGAGGGTTCAAGCATGTCTGATGTAATCACACGTGATTCAAATCCATATGGTTTTTGAAAAAATAATAAGGTCGGATACTTTTCTAATAGACCTCGTATATACGAGGGCTGTCAATAAAGTAACGGTCCTTTTTATTTTTTTCAAAAACTATATGGATTTCATTCATATGTTTTTACGTCAGACATGCTTGAACCCTCGTGCGCATGCGTGAGTTTTTCCACGCCTGTCGGTGACGTCATTCGCCTGTGAGTACTCCTTGTGGGAGGAGTCGTCCAGCCCCTCGTCGGAATTCCTTTGTCTGAGAAGTTGCTGAGAGACTGGCGCGTTGTTTGATCAAAATTTTTTCTAAACCTGTGAGACACATCGAAGTGGACACGGTTCGAAAAATTAAGCTGGTTTTCAGTGAAAATTTTAACAGCTGATGAGAGATTTTGAGGTGATTCTGTCGCTTTAAGGACTTTTCACGGTGCGAGACGTCGTGCTGCGCTCTCAGGCGGCATCATCAGCCTGTTCAAGCTGAAAACCTCCACATTTCAGGCTCTATTGATCCAGGACGTCGTGAGAGAACAGAGAAGTTTCAGAAGAAGTCGGTTTCAGCATTTTATCCAGATATTCCACTGTTAAAGGAGATTTTTTTAATGAAAGACGTGCGGACGGATCCGCGCGTCGGGACTCAAAATCTCTCATCAGCCGTTAAAATTTTCACTGAAAACCAGCTTAATTTTTCGAACCGTGTCCACTTCGATGTGTCTCACAGGTTTAGAAAAAATTTTGATCAAACAACGCGCCAGTCTCTCAGCAACTTCTCAGACAAAGGAATTCCGACGAGGGGCTGGACGACTCCTCCCACAAGGAGTGCTCACAGGCGAATGACGTCACCGACAGGCGTGGAAAAACTCACGCATGCTCACGAGGGTTCAAGCATGTCTGACGTAAAAACATATGAATGAAATCCATATAGTTTTTGAAAAAAATAAAAAGGACCGTAACTTTATTGACAGCCCTCGTATATATATATATATATATATACAGTGATGAAAAAAAGTATTTTAACACTCTGCGATTTTGCAAGTTCTCCCACTTAGAAATCATGGAGGGGTCTGAAATTTTCATTTTAGGTGCATGTCCACTGTGAGAGACATAATCTAAAAAAAAAAAAAAAAAAAATCCGGAAATCACATTATTTTTTAATAATTTATTTGTACGTTACTGCTGCAAATAAGTATTTGAACCCCTACCAACCAGCAAGAATTCTGGCTCACACAGACCTATTAATTTTTCTTTAAGAAGCCCTCTTATTCTGCACTCTTTACCTGTATTAATTGCACCTGTTTGAACTTGTTACCTGTATAAAAGACACCTGTTCACACACTCAATCAATCACACTCCAACCTGTCCACCATAGCCAAGACCAAAGAGCTGTCTAAGGACACCAGGGACAAAACTGTAGACCTGCACATGGCTTGGATGGACTACAGGACAACAGGCAAGCAGCTTGGTAGAAGACAACAACTGTTATGATTATTTATTAGAAAGTGGAAGAAACACAAGATGACTGTCAATCTCCCTCAGTCTGGGATTCCATGCAAGATCTCACTTTGTGGGGTAAGGATGATCCTGAGAAAGCTCAGAACTACACAGGAGGACCTGGTCAATGACCTGAAGAGAGCTGGGACCACAGTCACAAAGATTACATTAGTGACACATAATGCTGTCATGATTTAAAATCCTGCAGGGCAGGAAGGTCCCCCTGCTCAAGCCAGCACATGTCCAGGCCCATTTGAAGTTCACTAGTGACCATCTGGATGATCCAGAGGAGGCATGGGAGAAGGTCATGTGTTCAGATGAGACCAGAATAGAGCTTTTTGGAATCAACTCCACTTACCATGTTTAGAGGATGAGAACAACCCCAAGAAAACCATCCCAACTGTGAAGCATGGGGGTGGAAACATCGTACTCTGGGGGTGCTCTTCTGCAAAGGGGACAGGACGACTGCACCGTATTGAAGGGAGGATGGATGGGGTCATGTATTGCGAGATTTTGGCAAACAACCTCCTTCCCTCAGTAAGAGCATTGAAGATGGGTCATGGCTGGGTCTTCCAGCATGACAATGACCCCAAACACACAGCCAGGGCAACTAAGGAGGGGCTCCGTAAGAAGCATTTCAAGATCCTGGAGTGGCCTGGCCAGTCTCCAGACCTGAACTCAATAGAACATCTTTGGAGGGAGCTGAAACTCCAAACCTAAAGATTTGGAGAAGATCTGTATGGAGGAGTGGACCAAAATCCCTGCTGCAGTGTGTGTAAACCTGGTGAAAAACTACAGGAAACGTTTGACCTCTGTAATTGCAAACAACGGCTACTGTACCAAATATTAACATTGATTTTCACAAGTGTTCAAATACTTATTTGCAGCAGTAACATACAAATAGATTATTAAAAAATCATACATTGTGATTTCCGGATTTTTTTTTTTTTTTTTACATTATGTCTCTCACAGTGGACATGCACCTAAGATAAAAATTTCAGACCCCTCCATGATTTCTAAGTGTGAGAACTTGCAAAATCGCAGGGTGTTCAAATACTTATTTTCCTCACTGTATATATATGTATGTATGTGTATATATATATATATGTGTGTGTGTGTGTGTGTGTCTATGGCACCAACAGGCCTTGGGTCCTATATCGAACATTGTTTTCTTCTTCTAGCTATCTAAAAGTGATGTAAAACTTCAGTTTGTTGCTCAGATAATACAAATTGTCAATAAGAATGGAGTAAGCTGTAAAAATAAAATATTAACTGATTGACTGGATGATTATCTTTACAGTCATGCACAGTGATCAGCACGGAGACTGTGGTTAACTTAGCACTGAGACACTTCAGCTTCCTGCCACTTCCAAAGGCATGCGAGTTAACTGAACTGGAAAGTTTAAACTGACCGTAGAATATGAATGAATTTGTCTGTCCATGTGTCAGCCTTATGATGGACTGGCGGTATATCCAGGGTGTACCGCCCCTCTGGAACAGTGACTGCTGGGATGGGTTTCGGCCCCCCTTGACCCTTAATTGGAATATAGTGGGTGTAGAAAATGAATAAATGAATGAATACTCTTCAAACCCATTTTGGCTGCTTCACAGATGTTATGCTTTACACTATTATGGAACACCATTATCGCTCGTAATGGCTCATTTTGAAATGGCAGTAACTGTTCTGAACTGTTTTCGTGCCATTGTCTAGAATGTGAACAGGGATGGAGAGTTGTGAATTACCTCCATGTGAGGGGAATTTAAGTGTGCATAAATGAGCCTGGCGCTGTGAGCATCTGAGAACAGAAATGTTTAAAACATGTACCAGGAAACAAAACAAGCCCAAAGAGCTCCGTAACCTCAGCTGGAGCTTTGACATGTTGATATTTTGTTATGTGGAGAAGAGCTGTTGTTCGAACACACCTGTAATCACACATGATGCCAAGCCTTTTCGATGTATTTCACATTTGAAGATCAGCGGGAGTGACGACTCATTGACCGTGGATTTGGATGTGAATGAGAATAATGCTGGTCATGGGGTAAACACAAGATAAGTACATAAAATAAAATTATCTTCATAAAATCTCTTAATTCCCCCCCCCATGGTTTGAGGTCCTTTTTGTTCAACACCAACCAAAGTTTATTTCTATTTGAGTGGTATTAAAGAACTGGTGAACATGGGAGATTACAAAACATACAGCAATGAACATCATAGGAACTCTAACCTCATTCTGGGAGCCATACGCTTACTAGGTTCTGGATGGCCACCATCCAGTCATACAGCTGGTTTACCTCTGTTCATACAATCACCGTAACTAATTCTCAGATGTATTTGTTCCCCAATTGCTGATTATCTGCAGTATTTATAGTTAACGTCACATTTCCTTCTTTCTCTGCTCGATCGTCTGTGTTGCTATCAGGAATGGTGGACAGAAACGTCTGGACACAATTGCAGGACTCGACAACGTAGCTTTGGTTCATAAAGGCGTTTACTGAAGGATTCTCTGGGGTCCGGTACACAGCAAGGCAGTCCAAACCAGTGATGTCATAAGTACACACATTTGTTACTTAAGTAGAAGTATAGATACTGCAGTTTAAAAACACTCTGGTAAAAGTTGAAGTATCAACATGACCTCTTTACTCAAGTAAAAGTGAAAAAGTATGTGCTCCAAAACCTACTTAAAGTATAAAAGTATAAAGTAACCTTTAAAAAAAAAAAAAAAGGTAGATGCCACTATATGAATTGAAAGCTTAATTTAAAAACTGATTTGTTCTACATGTGGCCCAAGACCCAAAACCCAAAATTACCCCCCAACACCACCTGCACGAAAATGTTTCAATTCTAGAAGCTCTGAAATGCAATCTGGGACTATTCCAGACAATAAACTGCAGTGAGTGCAGCATCCATTTAGTGAAGGAAAAAAAAAAAAACTTTCCTTATTCAAATTCATTCCAGTAGTATTCTGCTCTTACAATGATGCAGCAGTTTTCTAGTTTGGCAGAAAGTTCTGGAGGAAATCACTGAAGAAATTAACAAACTGAAAATATGGTTTGACTGAAACAAACTGTCATTAAATAAGACAGGGATGAAGTGGAGGTGTAAGAGTCACTAGGGGTTCACAGGAAACATTTATTTATTTATGTATGTATGTATTTATTTATGTTTATTGTTAGTTGCTTTTATATTTTCTGTTGTGTTTCTATTCAGGTTCTTTTTGTCTCTTTCTCTAAAATTATATATAATAATCATTAGATTATTAATATATAAACAAAAATAAATTTAAGAAATATTACAATTTGAAAACAAATGCACCCGAATGTAATGAGAGCTGCTTAATGCTAACTTTTAACATTGAAAATACCATAGACATGCTAACGCGTTAGCGTCGCTCCCGTTTTTAAGTTATAAAATACATCTATCAACTGTTTCAGAAGACCATAACAGGTCGGTTTAACATAGAAAAGGTAAATAATACTCACAGACGTATGCTCTTTAGGGGTTTAGCGGGGGAAAATTAAGCGAAAGAAAGAAAGAATAAACGAAGCAATAGGTCTAAGTATTGCTTCAATCTGCGAACCACTGCTTCGATTGGTTCATGGTTCAAAGCAAAGCCACGCTGCAGAAAAGTTGATTACAGGCGCACATGACGTGAAATATATATATATAAAAATTAAACTGAAGCCAAGAGTAACGAGGCTGTTTGTTTTAAAATGTAAGGAATAGAAAGTACAGATACTTGTGTGAAAATGTAATGAGTAGAAGTCAGAAGTAGGCAGAAAAATAAGTAATGGAGTAAAGTATAGATACCTAAAAAGTGTACTTAAGTACAGTAACAAAGTATTTGTACTTCGTTACTTGACACCTCTGGTCCAAACCAAGCAAACAGATCAAAAACATCAGGCTTAAGGTGTGGTCAATACAAACAAGCAGGTGGTCGAAACAACGTGGTAGCAGGACTTGGAGACATGGAACACAAGGCTGGAAGCGAAGGCACAAGGCGCAACGATCTGGCGAAGGAGTAGTGCCACCAGTGAGACATAAATCAATCAATCAATCAATCAATTTTTTTATATAGCGCCAAATCACAACAAACAGTTGCCCCAAGGCGCTTTATATTGTAAGGCAAGGCCATACAATAATTATGTAAAACCCCAACGGTCAAAATTACCCCCTGTGAGCAAGCACTTGGCTACAGTGGGAAGGAAAAACTCCCTTTTAACAGGAAGAAACCTCCAGCAGAACCAGGCTCAGGGAGGGGCAGTCTTCTGCTGGGACTGGTTGGGGCTGAGGGAGAGAACCAGGAAAAAGACATGCTGTGGAGGGGAGCAGAGATCGATCACTAATGATTAAATGCAGAGTGGTGCATACAGAGCAAAAAGAGAAAGAAACAGTGCATCATGGGAACCCCCCAGCAGTCTACGTCTATAGCAGCATAACTAAGGGATGGTTCAGGGTCACCTGATCCAGCCCTAACTATAAGCTTTAGCAAAAAGGAAAGTTTTAAGTCTAATCTTAAAAGTAGAGAGGGTGTCTGTCTCCCTGATCTGAATTGGGAGCTGGTTCCACAGGAGAGGAGCCTGAAAGCTGAAGGTGCTGCCTCCCATTCTACTCTTACAAACCCTAGGAACTACAACTAAGCCTGCAGTCTGAGAGCGAAGCACTCTATTGGGGTGATATGGTACTACGAGGTCCCTAAGATAAGATGGGACCTGATTATTCAAAACCTTATAAGTAAGAAGAAGAATTTTAAATTCTATTCTAGAATTAACAGGAAGCCAATGAAGAGAGGCCAATATGGGTGAGATATGCTCTCTCCTTCTAGTCCCCGTCAGTACTCTAGCTGCAGCATTTTGAATTAACTGAAGGCTTTTTAGGGAACTTTTAGGACAACCTGATAATAATGAATTACAATAGTCCAGCCTAGAGGAAATAAATGCATGAATTAGTTTTTCAGCATCACTCTGAGACAAGACCTTTCTGATTTTAGAGATATTGCGTAAATGCAAAAAAGCAGTCCTACATATTTGTTTAATATACGCTTTGAATGACATATCCTGATCAAAAATGACTCCAAGATTTCTCACAGTATTACTAGAGGTCAGGGTAATGCCATCCAGAGTAAGGATCTGGTTAGACACCATGTTTCTAAGATTTGTGGGGCCAAGTACAATAACTTCAGTTTTATCTGAGTTTAAAAGCAGGAAATTAGAGGTCATCCATGTCTTTATGTCTGTAAGACAATCCTGCAGTTTGGCTAATTGGTGTGTGTCCTCTGGCTTCATGGATAGATAAAGGTGGGTATCATCTGCGTAACAATGAAAATTTAAGCAATACCGTCTAATAATACTGCCTAAGGGAAGCATGTATAAAGTGAATAAAATTGGTCCTAGCACAGAACCTTGTGGAACTCCATAATTAACTTTAGTCTGTGAAGAAGATTCCCCATTTACATGAACAAATTGTAATCTATTAGACAAATATGATTCAAACCACCGCAGCGCAGTGCCTTTAATACCTATGGCATGCTCTAATCTCTGTAATAAAATTTTATGGTCAACAGTATCAAAAGCAGCACTGAGGTCTAACAGAACAAGCACAGAGATGAGTCCACTGTCCGAGGCCATAAGAAGATCATTTGTAACCTTCACTAATGCTGTTTCTGTACTATGATGAATTCTAAAACCTGACTGAAACTCTTCAAATAGACCATTCCTCTGCAGATGATCAGTTAGCTGTTTTACAACTACCCTTTCAAGAATTTTTGAGAGAAAAGGAAGGTTGGAGATTGGCCTATAATTAGCTAAGATAGCTGGGTCAAGTGATGGCTTTTTAAGTAATGGTTTAATTACTGCCACCTTAAAAGCCTGTGGTACATAGCCAACTAACAAAGATAGATTGATCATATTTAAGATCGAAGCATTAAATAATGGTAGGGCTTCCTTGAGCAGCCTGGTAGGAATGGGGTCTAATAAACATGTTGATGGTTTGGATGAAGTAACTAATGAAAATAACTCAGACAGAACAATCGGAGAGAAAGAGTCTAACCAAATACCGGCATCACTGAAAGAAGCCAAAGATAACGATACGTCTTTGGGATGGTTATGAGTAATTTTTTCTCTAATAGTTAAAATTTTGTTAGCAAAGAAAGTCATGAAGTCATTACTAGTTAAAGTTAATGGAATACTGAGCTCAATAGAGCTCTGACTCTTTGTCAGCCTGGCTACAGTGCTGAAAAGAAACCTGGGATTGTTCTTATTTTCTACAATTAGTGATGAGTAGAAAGATGTCCTAGCTTTACGGATGGCTTTTTTATAGAGCAACAGACTCTTTTTTCAGGCTAAGTGAAGATCTTCTAAATTAGTGAGACGCCATTTCCTCTCCAACTTACGGGTTATCTGCTTTAAGCTACGAGTTTGTGAGTTATACCACGGAGTCAGGCACTTCTGATTTAAAGCTCTCTTTTTTAGAGGAGCTACAGCATCCAAAGTTGTCTTCAATGAGGATGTAAAACTGTTGATGAGATACTCTATCTCACTTACAGAGTTTAGGTAGCTACTCTGCACTGTGTTGGTATATGGCATTAGAGAACATAAAGAAGGAATCATATCCTTAAACCTAGTTACAGCGCTTTCTGAAAGACTTCTAGTGTAATGAAACTTATTCCCCACTGCTGGGTAGTCCATCAGAGTAAATGTAAATGTTATTAAGAAATGATCAGACAGAAGGGAGTTTTCAGGGAATACTGTTAAGTCTTCTATTTCCATACCATAAGTCAGAACAAGATCTAAGATATGATTAAAGTGGTGGGTGGACTCATTTACTTTTTGAGCAAAGCCAATAGAGTCTAATAATAGATTAAATGCAGTGTTGAGGCTGTCATTCTCAGCATCTGTGTGGATGTTAAAATTGCCCACTATAATTATCTTATCTGAGCTAAGCACTAAGTCAGACAAAATGTCTGAAAATTCACAGAGAAACTCACAGTAACGACCAGGTGGACGATAGATAATAACAAATAAAACTGGTTTTTGGGACTTCCAATTTGGATGGACAAGACTAAGAGTCAAGCTTTCAAATGAATTAAAGCTCTGTCTGGGTTTTTGATTAATTAATAAGCTGGAATGGAAGATTGCTGCTAATCCTCCGCCCCGGCCCGTGCTACGAGCATTCTGACAGTTAGTGTGACTCGGGGGTGTTGACTCATTTAAACTAACATATTCATCCTGCTGTAGCCAGGTTTCTGTAAGGCAGAATAAATCAATATGTTGATCAATTATTATATCATTTACCAACAGGGACTTAGAAGAGAGAGACCTAATGTTTAATAGACCACATTTAACTGTTTTAGTCTGTGGTGCAGTTGAAGGTGCTATATTATTTTTTCTTTTTGAATTTTTATGCTTAAATTGATTTTTGCTGGTTATTAGTAGTCTGGGAGCAGGCACCGTCTCTACAGGGATGGGGTAATGAGGGGATGGCAGGGGGAGAGAAGCTGCAGAGAGGTGTGTAAGACTACAACTCTGCTTCCTGGTCCCAACCCTGGATAGTCACGGTTTGGAGGATTTAAGAAAATTGGCCCGATTTCTAGAAATGAGAGCTGCTCCATCCAAAGTGGGATGGATGCCGTCTCTCCTAACAAGACCAGGTTTTCCCCAGAAGCTTTGCCAATTATCTATGAAGCCCACCTCATTTTTTACATAAATACACTCAGGTGATGAGATGCAGATTAGAAACAGGTGTATGGAAACATCCAGAACTGGGTGTGGCCCAAACCGAGTGCAGCGCCCACCACCAAGCACCAAGAGACACAGACAAGAGAGTTAGGGACAGAAAAAGAGCAGGCAGGAAAAACCCAGCACCGAGAAAACCATAAAAACCCAAACTAAACACAGAGCACAGGTACAAAGCATGACAGTTGCCATCTAAGATGACCTCCCTTTTGGTTTGGCCTTGGGAGATTTCTGACCCCTGCCCTATTTCGAGCGGTTCGCCTGATCTTGACTTCTCCTAAGTTGGCTCCTTCATGCTCAGTTTAACTGCCTCATCCTCTTCAGGTGTGGATCGTAACTCTACACGCGTGAAGTGGATTTTCTAGGTGTACAGAGCAATAACTAGGTTTGGAAATAGTTGTGGAATTAAGCCTTCTGAAGTTTTCCTTGTTCTTGTTAAGTTCTTGTATCACAGTGAGTGATCTTCATGGAACTGGACAGGAAAAGGACTTCAAAGTTTAGATGTTGTATTGTAAAGAGTTGTTACACTGATCATCTCAGCGCTGCGATCTTGAACAGGTCGCATGCAAAGAACCCAGATTTCACCCTTTATGCTACCTTTTGTTCCTTCAGCCTAAGCCACCCCCATATGGGCGGTCCTTAACCTGGCTTGAGTCAGTGACTATGTTTACATGCCGTTAATATATAAGGTAAATATTCCGGTTTCTGATTCATTAGGAATAACCCATTTACATGCTTAAGCAGACAGAGTTACTCCTGTATACATGGTCATTGGTATCATTTGGAATATCCCCATCTAAACAGCGACGCACATCTTCCACTGGTGCTTGATTTGGTCTGGCGTTCGTGCAAATCCTGCTTCGTGTAATCCTGCTTCGTGTAAAACCCCTCACTACACACTTTATATACTTTTCTCAAACAGGCATTAACATTTTCTCACTTTTCTCTCTTGTGTATACACTCTCTTTTTTTCTTCTGGGCAAGAAGATTAGAAGACAGACACACACAGAACACAATGCGTGTGCTCTCCAATCGCTCACTGCCTCCGGGGGTACAGATGCAGGACCCGCAAAGAATCCAAGTCATGGCCAGGGAGCTCTGCGGCGCTGTGGATTTTTCCGCAAATGCCGGAGCGCTCTGCATCAAAACAGCGAGCGTAGTCTCTGGATCTGTTGCCAGATTTGGCGCAGCTCCGCACAGCAGAGAGGGGGTGGTGTGAGTGGCCCGCTGCGGCGCTTACCGAGCCCGCAGACTCAGTAAGCACACCGGAGGCAATGAGAGCAATCGCGGTGATGCCGACCGATGCCACGACCGGCCTGCCTGATAAGGACGCAGAACAAAATGCACTGTTTACCTCTGCTTCTGTGGTGTCCAGTGGGTTGGGCGTGGCGCATACAAGTAGTTGCCGTACTCTAAAGACCAAAATTCCTTGTGGATAGGACATGCGCAGAACACAAAATAATGTTCCTTTCTATGGGGATATCCCGATGCTCGTTTATATGACCTGATATTTGGGTTAGAAAAGGAGTAACCCAGGGGTCTTATTCGGGTTTTTAAAAACCCAAATATGAGCATATTCGGGGTTTTGCGGGTGTTTATATGGCCGTGCGCCACTGGGTCATTGCTAATATTCCGGTTATGAAAGGTTTATTGGCTGCATGTAAACACAGTCATTGTCTGTGTGAGGTGGCTGCAAGGTGAGGTGAAGGCTGTCTGTCTGTGGTGCGTTCAGTGTTCCATCATGCTGACTGGTTTTTATCAATTAAACATCTATAAAAAGATCAGATGGTTTTATCAATTAGACAGTTGTAAAAAGATCAGATACAGATACAAATACAAGGACATTTTGTGCGTCAGCCATTTTGAAATGTAGTTAGGTTAAGATCATATAGTTACAAGGACATTTTGGATGTGCGTCAGCCATATTGTGTTATGCATCATGGAACACTCTTACATTCTCCTGGTGTAGGGCGTGTACAGGAAAAAATGGAGATGAGTGGCTGGGTAAGTGTGTGTGTGTGTGTGTGTGTAAGCAATCACTCAAAGACCATAAATGCAGTCATCTATAAACTCGCCAAATTAAAAGATGAACTGAAGAGATGACTGATTAAACAATTGAAAATATGTGTATATATACAGATATACACATATATAATAAAGGATTATTAACTTAGCACGAGGTTTGTACGGGAAAATATCAGACCAAGGTGTCAGGCCCAATCTCAATTCTCTTTTGTACCCCTTCCCGTTCCCCTTGGCCCTTCCCCTACCTCTACGCCTACCCCTTTAAAACAAGGGGTAAGGCAAAGGCGTATGCCTCTAGCCCTATGAATTGAGACACCCCTCTGCCTTAGGGGAAAAAACTACCCATCTCATGAGTTTGACATCATCATGTTGCGTTGCTTAAAGTGCCGTGTTCATTGTTTGTCAACATGGCAACCGAAGCGCAACTTGTAGCCTGTATGCTCTTTTTATTTTCTCGCCTTTCTGCATCAATGCAAGGAAATAGGAGTCGCAGATTTCTTTGATGCATCGCAATCATGTCGGAGAATTTTGTAGTATTACAACCCCAATTCGAATGAAGTTGGGACGTTGTCTAAAATGTAAATAAAAACAGAATACAATGATTTGCAAATCCTCTTCAACCTGTATTCAATTGAATACACCACAAAGACAAGATATTTAATGTTCAAACTGATAGGCTTTATTGTTTTTGTGCAAATATTTGCTCATTTTGAAATGGATGCCTGCAACACATTTCAAAAAAGTTGGGACGGGGTAACAAAAGACTGGGAAAGTTGATGAATGCTCAAAGAACACGTAATTGGAAATAGGTGAGTGTCATGATTGGGTATGAAAGGAGCATCCCCAAAAGGCTCAGCCATTCACAAGCAAAGATGGGGCGAGGATCACCACTTTGTGAACAACTGTGTGAAAAAATAGTCCAACAGTATAAGAACAATGTTTCTCAACGTTCAATTACAAGGAATTTAGGGATTCCATCATCTATAGTCCATAATATAATCAGTAGATTCAGAGAATCTGGAGAACTTTCTACACGTAAGCAGCAAGGCTAAAAACCAACACTGAATGCCCGTGACCTTTGATCCCTCAGGCTGCACTGCATTAAAAACCAACATCATTGTGTAAAGGATCTTACAGTGTGGGCTCAGGAACACTTCAGAAAACTATTGCCACTTAACACAGTTCATCGCTACATCTACAAGTGCAAGTTAAAACTCTACTGTGCAAAGTGAAAGCCATACATCAACAACATCCAGAAACACCGCCGCCTTCTCTGGGCCTGAGCTCATTTGAAATGAATAGATGCAAAGTGGAAAAGTGTGCTGTGGTCTGAATTAGTCCACATTTCAAATTGTCTTTGGAAATCATGGACGTCGTGTCCTCCGGACTAAGAGGAAAAAGACCATCCAGATTGTTACCAGCGCAAAGTTCAAAAGCCAGCATCTGTGATGGTATGGGTAGTATGGGGGTGTGTTAATGCCCATGGCATGGGCAACTTACACATCTGTGATGGCACCATCAATGCTGAAAGGTACATCCAGGTTTTGGAGCAACACATGCTGCCATCCAAGCAACATCTTTTTCAATGACGTCCCTACTTATTTTAGCAAGACAATGCCAAGCCACATTCTGCATGTGTTACAACAGTGTTATGAAGCGCAAAATACGACAACGGAGACCCCGGACTGTTGAACAACTGAAGTCGTACATCAAGCAAGAATGGGAAAGAATTCCACCTACAAAGCTTCACTTATTTTATTGTGATGTACATTGTCTTTTATTCTCAGTATTTGTATCTGTGTGTGTTTTTGTGAAGCACCTTGTGACTTTCCTTGTCTGTGAAAGGTGCTATATCAATAAACATTACTTACTTACTTATTAATTAATAATAGTAAGAATTAATATTTTTAATTCATTAATAATTAATTGATTGACTAGTAATTAAAAGAAATAAACACTTGAAATATATCAATCTGTGAGGAATGAATGTATAAATTATACAAGTTTCACTTTGTGAATGGAATTACTGAAATAAATCAACTTTTTCATGATATTCTAATTATATGACGACGCTGCCTCTACTGGTGGTTGGCTCTCACTGCGGTATTGTATCACTTCCTGTTCCGGAGCACAGCGGTGTTTTGCTGTATCTGTTAGCTGTTTAATCTGCGCAGTTAGATTGATCTAGTTAACTAGATAACGATTTGTTTCGCAGTGTAATCTTCACGTGCCTTAACTAAAGCACTCCCTCTGCTGAATCACCTCTAAATTATTTACACATTATTTACTTTGTGTGTTTTTAGGAATCCGCTAGCTTAGCGTAGCTACTAGCTCTTAGCCGGTTTAGCATGGCAGCTTCTCCTGTCTCTCCTGCACTTTTCTGCTCTGGGTGTGAA
This sequence comes from Thalassophryne amazonica, assembly GCF_902500255.1. NCBI lineage: Eukaryota > Metazoa > Chordata > Actinopteri > Batrachoidiformes > Batrachoididae > Thalassophryne > Thalassophryne amazonica. Next base: position 19,007,520 of record NC_047112.1, read on the forward strand.
ATGTTTACTTATTCCTCGGCCTCCTTTAGCAGTAATGGTACTTGTAATAAGTGTAGCTTATTCGTAGCTTTGGAGGCCAGGCTGGGCGAATTGGAGACTCGGCTCCGCACCTTGGAAAATCCTACAGCTAGCCAGGCCCCTGTAGTCGGTGCGGACCAAGGTAGTTTAGCCGCCGTTAGTTCCCCTCCGGCAGATCCCGAGCAGCCGGGAAAGCAGGCCGACTGGGTGACTGTGAGGAGAAAGTGTAGTCCTAAACAGAAGCCCCGTTTACACCGCCAACCTGTTCACATCTCTAACCGTTTTTCCCCACTCGGCGACACACCCGCCGAGGAACAAACTCTGGTTATTGGCGACTCTGTTTTGAGAAATGTGAAGTTAGCGACACCAGCAACCATAGTCAATTGTCTTCCGGGGGCCAGAGCAGGCGACATCGAAGGAAATTTGAAACTGCTGACTAAGGCTAAGCGTAAATTTGGTAAGATTGTAATTCACATGTTCTCCCTGAATTGCTGGCTATCTGAGTGGTGTCCAAAAAATGAGGTGGGCTTCATAGATAATTGGCAAAGCTTCTGGGGAAAACCTGGTCTTGTTAGGAGAGACGGCATCCATCCCACTTTGGATGGAGCAGCTCTCATTTCTAGAAATCTGGCTAATTTTCTTAAATCCTCCAAACCGTGACTATCCAGGGTTGGGACCAGGAAGCAGAGTTGTAGTCTTACACACCTCTCTGCAGCTTCTCTCCCCCTGCCATCCCCTCATTACCCCATCCCCGTAGAGACGGTGCCTGCTCCCAGACCACCAATAACCAGCAAAAATCTATTTATGCATAAAAATTCAAAAAGAAAAAATAATATAGCACCTTCAACTGCACCACAGACTAAAACAGTTAAATGTGGTCTATTAAACATTAGATCTCTCTCTTCGAAGTCCCTGTTAGTAAATGATATAATAATTGATCAACATATTGATTTATTCTGCCTTACAGAAACCTGGTTACAGCAGGATGAATATGTTAGTTTAAATGAGTCAACACCCCCGAGTCACACTAACTGCCAGAACGCTCGTAGCACGGGCCGAGGCAGAGGATTAGCAGCAATCTTCCATTCCAGCTTATTAATTAATCAAAAACCCAGACAGAGCTTTAATTCATTTGAAAGCTTGTCGCTTAGTCTTGTCCATCCAAATTGGAAGTCCCAAAAACCAGTTTTATTTGTTGTTATCTGTCGTCCATCTGGTCGTTACTGTGAGTTTCTCTGTGAATTTTTGGACCTTTTGTCTGATTTAGTGCTTAGCTCAGATAAGATAATTATAGTGGGCTATTTTAATATCCACACAGATGCTGAGAATGACAGTCTCAACACTGCATTTAATCTATTGTTAGACTCGATTGGCTTTGCTCAAAATGTAAATGAGTCCACCCATCACTTTAATCATACCTTAGATCTTGTTCTGACTTATGGTATGGAAACTGAAGACTTAACAGTATTCCCTGAACAGTATTCCCTGAAAACCCCCTTCTGTCTGATCATTTCTTAATAACATTTACATTTACTATGATGGACTACCCAGCAGTGGGGAATAAGTTTCATTACAGTAGAAGTCTTTCAGAAAGCGCTGTAACTAGGTTTAAGGATATGATTCATTCTTTATGTTCTCCAATGCCATATACCAACACAGGGCAGAGTAGCTACCTAAACTCTGTAAGTGAGATAGATTATCTCGTCAGTAGTTTTATATCCTCATTGAGGACAACTTTGGATGCTGTAGCTCCTCTGAAAAAGAGAGCCTTAAATCAGAAGTGCCTGACTCCGTGGTATAATAGAGAAGCTTGAATCTTCGACTGGACTGGGTTGCTTGACGTGAGGACGTTTCGCTTCAAATCACAGAAGCTTCCTCAGCTAAAATTCTTGCTCTGGTAGTGTGACTTCTGTCTTGACTCTTGTAGAGAAGAATAAACCAGAAGCCAACAAAAGCTGGAGTTTTTAACCTAACCAGACCCCTCCTACCGAGAGGCCGACTGCTATAGGCTAGTGATTAAACAATAGCTCTAATTAGCACCTATTGTGCACTCTCCTAATGATGGGATGGAAGCCTCCCCTGATGGCTCCCTTGACGACTCTCCTGATGACGTGAATGACTCATTACCATGAACAAAAGACTGAAACTGCTTAGAGCTGAGTACCCCATTGTAAACAGGGGACAAAGCGTGTCTGAGACCCGCCCCCCGGTTAAGGCTGGGTTTCAACAATTTTACAAAGAATGCTTCCTTGACACCTCTCTCAAACCATTTCTTCTCTCTGGCTAAGATTTTAACTTCCTTGTCCTCAAACGTGTGGTTAGTGTCTTTCAGGTGGAGATGAACTGCAGACTGAGGTCCACTGGCGACCTCTCTGCAGTGCTGGTATAGCATCTTGTTTAAAGGTTGCTTAGTCTCACCTATGTAGTGTTCATTACAGTTTTCCTGACATCTGATATAATACACTACATTGCTCTGTTTGTAACTAGGGATCCTGTCCTTAGGGTGAACTAATTTCTGTCTCAAGGTGTTAACCCTGTTTAAAGTAAACTTGGATTTTGTGCTGTCTGAAGATCCTCTGTAGTTTTTCCCCTACTCCTGCTAAATAAGGGAGAGACACTCCTCTTCTTCTTGTCTCCATCTCCTGTCTATCTGATCTCTTTGTTTTCTGGGACTTCTGCACTTTGTCCAGGGACCATCGTGGGTACCCACATACTGTGAGGGCTTTCCGTACAAGTTGTTGTTCTTTAGCCCTTCCCTCTGCAGTTGTGGGCACCTTCCATCCCATCATTAGGAGAGTGCACAATAGGTGCTAATTAGAGCTATTGTTTAGTCACTAGCCTATAGCAGTCGGCCTCTCGGTAGGAGGGGTCTGGTTAGGTTAAAAACTCCAGCTTTTGTTGGCTTCTGGTTTATTCTTCTCTACAAGAGTCAAGACAGAAGTCAGACTACCAGAGCAAGAATTTTAGCTGAGGAAGCTTCTGTGATTTGAAGCGAAACGTCCTCACGTCAAGCAACCCAGTCCAGTCGAAGATTCGAGCTTCTCTACTATGGAAACCACCTGGACAACTGAGAGCTTACACAGAAACATTGCGACAATCCGTGGTATAACTCACAAACTCGCAGCTTAAAGCAGATAACCCGCGTCTCACTAATTTAGAAGATCTTCACTTAGCCTGGAAAAAGAGTCTGTTGCTCTATAAAAAAGCCCTCCGTAAAGCTAGGACATCTTACTACTCATCACTAATTGAAGAAAATAAGAACAACCCCAGGTTTCTTTTCAGCACTGTAGCCAGGCTGACAAAGAGTCAGAGCTCTATTGAGCTGAGTATTTCTTTAACTTTAACTAGTAATGACTTCATGACTTTCTTTGCTAATAAAATTTTAACTATTAGAGAAAAAATTACTCATAACCATCCCAAAGACATATCATTCTCTTTGGCTGCTTTCAGTGATGCCGGTATTTGGTTAGACTCTTTCTCTCTGATTGTTCTGTCTGAGTTATTTTCATTAGTTACTTCCTCCAAACCATCAACATGTCTATTAGACCCCATTCCTACCAGGCTGCTCAAGGAAGCCCTACCATTAATTAATGCTTCGATCTTAAATATGATCAATCTGTCTTTATTAGTTGGCTATGTACCACGGGCTTTTAAGGTGGCAGTAATTAAACCATTACTTAAAAAGCCATCACTTGACCCAGCTATCTTAGCTAATTATAGGCCAATCTCCAACCTTCCTTTTCTCTCAAAAATTCTTGAAAGGGTAGTTGTAAAACAGCTAACTGATCATCTGCAGAGGAATGGTCTATTTGAAGAGTTTCAGTCAGGGTTTAGAATTCATCATAGTACAGAAACAGCATTAGTGAAGGTTACAAATGATCTTCTTATGGCCTCAGACAGTGGACTCATCTCTGTGCTTGTTCTGTTAGACCTCAGTGCTGCTTTTGATACTGTTGACCATAAAATTTTATTACAGAGATTAGAGCATGCCATAGGTATTAAAGGCACTGCACTGCGGTGGTTTGAATCATATTTATCTAATAGATTACAATTTGTTCATGTAAATGGGGAATCTTCTTCACAGACTAAGGTTAATTATGGAGTTCCACAAGGTTCTGTGCTAGGACCAATTTTATTCACTTTATACATGCTTCCCTTAGGCAGTATTATTAGACAGCATTGCTTAAATTTTCATTGTTACGCAGATGATACCCAGCTTTATCTATCCATGAAGCCAGAGGACACACACCAATTAGCTAAACTGCAGGATTGTCTTACAGACATAAAGACATGGATGACCTCTAATTTCCTGCTTTTAAACTCAGATAAAACTGAAGTTATTGTACTTGGCCCCACAAATCTTAGAAACATGGTGTCTAACCAGATCCTTACTCTGGATGGCATTACCCTGACCTCTAGTAATACTGTGAGAAATCTTGGAGTCATTTTTGATCAGGATATGTCATTCAATGTGCATATTAAACAAATATGTAGGACTGCTTTTTTGCATTTGCGCAATATCTCTAAAATTAGAAAGGTCTTGTCTCAGAGTGATGCTGAAAAGCTAATTCATGCATTTATATCCTCTAGGCTGGACTATTGTAATTCATTATTATCAGGTTGTCCTAAAGCCTTCAGTTAATTCAAAATGCTGCAGCTAGAGTACTGACAGGGACTAGAAGGAGAGAGCATATTTCACCCATATTGGCGTCTCTTCATTGGCTTCCTGTTAATTCTAGAATAGAATTTAAAATTCTTCTTCTTAGTGTTTCTTTCTCTTTTTGCTCTGTATGCACCACTCTGCATTTAATCATTAGTGATTGATCTCTGCTCTCTTCCACAGCATGTCTTTTTCCTGATTCTCTCCCCTCAGCCCCAACCAGTCCCAGCAGAAGACTGCCCCTCCCTGAGCCTGGTTCTGCTGGAGGTTTCTTCCTGTTAAAAGGGAGTTTTTCCTTCCCACTGTCGCCAAGTGCTTGCTCACAGGGGGTCGTTTTGACCGTTGGGGTTTTTCTGTAATTATTGTATCGCTTTGCCTTACAATATAAAGCGCCTTGGGGCAACTGTTTGTTGTGATTTGGCGCTATATAAATAAAATTGATTTGATCTGATATGACCAGCACCTGTATGTATGTTATGGGCTGCATCTAGTTCTGTTAACCTTATATTTCATTTTCAAATTCTCACATTTTTTGCATCCAGCATTATTTCCTTTAGAAATTTCCTTGACAAAAATAATATCAGTCTATTAGGACGTCAGGTTATGTGTTACACATAAACGTGTGCGTATATATTTTCCAACTTACTCCCATTGGTGAAACTTCTCAATTTCTGCCCGAAAGCTTATTAGGAGACGATTGTGCTCAGGGCTCCCTGTTTGTTTCCAAAATACACACACGTTTTACAGACCTTGAAATCCAACAGCAGGGGTCGCTATTATCTAAAGATTTATGAACATACAAATTAAGGTGCTTACACTTTATCATGATTTTCTCCAATGTGAGAAATAAAAGTGTCTTATGGTAGTGTTCGTGTGTATGTGCATTATAACGCCTCAGTGCGCGAGCGAAGTTACGATATTCTTCAGAACAACAATATATGCAACATGCATCCAGCAGCATACACGTTGCTGTCGTAGGCGATTGCCTGTAAAGTTTTTTGGCAAGTTATAACTTTCTGAACAGTGTCATTTGTAATGAAAGCCACTTACATTTTTGCGACTCTTTCGGCACCATATTTGTGTCTGTGAAGACAGCGGTAAGCTCCTCCTACCCCTCCAAACGGAGTGTGCATCCAGATTCACTCCATTTGAAGGGGTTTGTAGCCTTCCGCCTACCCCTCCGCCTCGCTCCAAAAAGAGAATTGAGACACCCCTCTGTCTCTCGTGCCCACGCAAAACGGAGGGGAAGGGGGAATGGGAAGGGCCGAGGGGTAGAATTGAGATTCAGCCTAAGTATGGACTGAGCATTAGTGCGGTCCATGCGTAAAACACTGAGGTCTGATATTTTCCCGTACAAGCCGAATGAGTGAGGTTTATAATTCCTTTATTATATGGCTGTTATATAAACACACAAACGTACGGTATCACCTAAATATGAAAGCTGCTCACGGCTCATAGTCAGACCTGTTTGCTTCACCTCTGTGAAGAACTTGCTAACATTTGGCCCAGTCATTAGCTGGTAAGGTTTCAATCTGTGTGTTTTTTTCCAGTGCTGTTGAGATATTTATGGGGTATGTTCGTGTCCAACTTTGTTTTTCTAATCATGCTTCTAGCTTTCTAATTTGTAATGAAAGTGATACACATTTCAGACCGATTGTCATGGTAACCGATCTGATATGAGAAAATATCAGACCGGAAATCAGCCAATCGGAGTGTGCGTAGCATCACAGCCATAATAATATGTAATACACTATAGACATGTCTGTCACCTGCTGGATGACTAATGTTGCTGAAGAGCGTTTTGGAAAATTCCGAACGCCTGTCGTTTGTCTGACGCCTGCAGAACATTAGGCACAATGTGTGCTTGTCAGCACTCCATGTTAGTGAGTAAGCTAGCAAACACAGTGAAGTTTACAACAGAAAAGAAGCAAAATCAGATTTAAACAATGGATAGAACATGTGACTCGGGATGCAACAAAAATGTTTCATATGTATTACAGATTAATCATGGCAGATGTGAAACACTGTTCTAAAATGTTTTTAAACTTTTGCAACACAATTTGGAGCACTGCTCAGGAGAACATATCACAAGTAAAGCATCAAATGCTGTGCTAAATGGGGCCTCAACTCTTTCAAAATAAATGTTGAGTAAAATAAATGAATGAACTGGGATCGCAGTGTTTTGATTCATAAAACAACACTTCAGTCATAATGAAAAAAGGAAATTTACATTATTGCAATCAAAAAAGCAACTTTGTTTCCCACCTGCTAAACACTGGCACCTGCTGGACAGGTCAGGAATGCGCATGCATTTCAACTTCTGAATTTCAGATTTAAAGTGTCGGCTACAGTCATGGTGGGGTCTGTATGTTGGTAACCATACCTCCTGAAATATTTGGAGAAATCTCACCAACATATCATGCACCACTTTTTCCAGTTGGAAACAATATTACATTCTTCAGTTACCTGCAGTGCATTTTATTTCACTTTAAACACACTGTTTGCTTACTCCAGAGTTAAATATTATGTGTGTATTGCAGTTGACTAAATGTGCCACACTGTTAGTGAAGGGTTTTGTTTTAACAATGTTTAAAGATGTTTTGTGTCACTAAGACTAACAACTATGGACAATTTTAAGAATACATTCTAACAATTTCTGCTTTGGCTGCTGCAGACACACATGCACACATCTTCAACCACTTATCCAAGATTGAGTCACAGGGGGCTGGAGCCTATCCCAGCAGTCATAGAGTGTGAGGCGGGGCACACCCTGGACAGGACTTGAGACTGTCGCAGGGCCACATACAGACAAACAACCACATTCACACCTGCGATGCAAAGTCCACAGATGCAAAGTCCACAGGTGGGAATTGATCCCATGACCTTATCCTTCTTGCTGTGAGGCAGCAGTGCTAACCACTAAGCCAATATGCCTGCTGCAAACAATCACCTATACATTACTAAATGTGGCACAACTATGAACATCATCTGTCCATCTGTTTCCTGGTTGCCTTGTTCTGTTGAGGGTTGGGGGGCAATTCAGTCGTCACCAGACTGAGAGAGAAAAACCCTGCAAACTCAAGAACAACTCCGCAGGAACAGCAGCCGTCTTACTGAGAGGCAACATAACCACGGTGTCGGTATCTGTGCTAAACACAAGCCCAGTTATCTATTGGAGACAAAATGCAGCACAACTTTAAGATGCATGTAGAAACATAAAATAAGATACCCCTAAAAACCAATCCCATCTTTAATTTGTGCCGCGTTCATATCATGCTATCTCAGCAGAATCGTAAATTTGTCCATAGCATCCAGAACCCCTTGTGTAAATCCACCGTTGTTGCATAGTTATGTCTGTTTTTTGCTGATACAAAGTGTTTTTTAAAGTGCTGAGGCGACTCTTTTGAAGACAACAGAGTCAGCCCATTAACCAGCACTTCAGATTGATGTAGAATGGGAAAATGACTGGGGCAGACTTTGCAGGCTTTGTGTAAACCAAAGTGGAGATGAACCCAGACTGCGGACCAATAACAGCAGCTCTGAGACGCCACTTAGTAATACTGAGTCCACTGGGTCGGCCGTGGGCAAATACAGTAAAATGTTTCAGACCTGTGTACTGTCTCAGGTCCCCACAGTCTCAGAATGCAGGTTTAATCTGTGTTCTTAAGGTTAAGAAAAAGTCAGTGCGTTTGCTTATTGCGCTCATACTTTTAAACTACTAGCAGAAGATTGAATCTTTTTTTAAAATCCAGTTTTAAAATGTACCTTTTTGCTGTCACCTGCACACCTGAGCAATGCCTTGACAGGGGATTGTTGAGAGCACAATATGCATGAATGCACATACAGTTATGATCGTAGGTTTACATACACCTTGCATAAAAACTTTCAAACTTGATTTTCTTGCAAAGGTTCAGTTGGACCTTTAGAAAAAAAGCTTGTTAATTCCTAGGTTTTAATTTTGGTCCCTAAGCTTCTTAAATTTACTTTGTGTGTCAGTGAAGGACTCATAGCAGGGTATAGTTTTTTCCCATTTTTACTAGCTGTAAAATGTATTAACTTTGTAACAGTAGCCAATCGGCCATTTTTATTGTCATATTTGAATTCAGCATGCCAAAATCCATGAATGGCACATTTTATTTTTGAAAAAATTTGTAGAGTTTCTAGAGGTGATGAGATTTTGTTGCAGTTTGGTCAAAGGTCAAGGTAGTCCGAAAAACACCTTTTTTTGTTTGTATCTCAACAACCAAGAAGTCTAGATGAATCCAACTTGGTGGGAATATAACTTGACTGGACATCTAGAGCTGATTAGAATATGGGGTAGTTTGATCAGAGGTCAAAGTCAACAAAAACATGGTCGGAAAAATACTTTCTTTTCTTTTTGTATATCTCAACAACCAAAAAAGCCTATGGCTGCTCTAGCATATGCTGATCAGCAGAATATTTGTAATTGATTGGTATGAATGACGTCATAATGAAGTCACACAGAAGTCACATGATGAAGAGATGCATAGTCAAAAACACCATTATTTGCACTTGTACATTACACCAAATGTACAAGTGTAAATAAATAGTATACTCAACAAAAATATAAACGCAACACTTTTGGTTTTGCTCCCATTTTGTATGAGATGAACTTAAAGATCTAAAACTTTTTCCACATACACAATATCATCATTTCCCTCAAATATTGTTCACAAACCAGTCTAAATCTGTGATAGTGAGCACTTCTCCTTTGCTGAGATAATCCATCCCACCTCACAGGTGTGCCATATCAAGATGCTGATTAGACACCATGATTAGTGCACAGGTGTGCCTTAGACTGCCCACAATAAAAGGCCACTCTGAAAGGTGCAGTTTTATCACACAGCACAATGCCACAGATGTCGTAAGATTTGAGGGAGCGTGCAATTGGCATGCTGACAGCAGGAATGTCAACCAGAGCTGTTGCTCGTGTATTGAATATTCATTTCTCTACCATAAGCCGTCTCCAAAGGCGTTTCAGAGAATTTGGCAGTACATCCAACCAGCCTCACAACCGCAGACCACGTGTAACCACACCAGCCCAGGACCTCCACATCCAGCATGTCCAGCTGCTGAAACAATCAGTTTGCATAACCAAAGAATTTTTGCACAAACTGTCAGAAACCGTCTCAGGGAAGCTCATCTGCATGCTCGTCGTCCTCATCGGGGTCTCGAGCTGACTCCAGTTCATTGTCGTAACCGACTTGAGTGGGCAAATGCTCACATTCGCTGGCGTTTGGCACGTTGGAGAGGTGTTCTCTTCACGGATGAATCCCGGTTCACACTGTCCAGGGCAGATGGCAGACAGCGTGTGTGGTGTCGTGTGGGTGAGCGGTTTTCTGATGTCAATGTTGTGGATCGAGTGGCCCATGGTGGCGGTGGGGTTATGGTATGGGCAGGCATCTGTTATGGACGAAGAACACAGGTGCATTTTATTGATGGCATTTTGAATGCACAGAGATACCGTGACGAGATCCTGAGGCCCATTGTTGTGCCATACATCCAAGAACATCACCTCATGTTGCAGCAGGATAATGCACGGCCCCATGTTGCAAGGATCTGTACACAATTCTTGGAAGCTGAAAATGTCCCAGTTCTTGCATGGCCGGCATACTCACTGGACATGTCACCCATTGAGCATGTTTGGGATGCTCTGGACCGGCGTATACGACAGCGTGTACCAGTTCCTGCCAATATCCAGCAACTTCGCACAGCCATTGAAGAGGAGTGGACCAACATTCCACAGGCCACAATTGACAACCTGATCAACTCTATGCGAAGGAGATGTGTTGCACTGCATGAGGCAAATGGTGGTCACACCAGATACTGACTGGTATCCCCCCCAATAAAACAAAACTGCACCTTTCAGAGTGGCCTTTTATTGTGGGCAGTCTATGGCACACCTGTGCACTAATCATGGTGTCTAATCAGCATCTTGATATGGCACACCTGTGAGGTGGGATGGATTATCTCAACAAAGGAGAAGTGCTCACTATCACAGATTTAGACTGGTTTGTGAACAATATTTGAGGGAAATGGTGATATTGTGTATGTGGAAAAAGTTTTAGATCTTTGAGTTCATCTCATACAAAATGGGAGCAAAACCAAAAGTGTTGCATTTATATTTTTGTTGAGTGTATTTGCACTTGTACATTTATATTGTGGTCCGTAGTGATTTTGCACATATGCTCTGTATTGTTGTGCCACATTGCATTATGAGCCAGGACAAAACACTTGAAATTCAGAGGTAAATTCCAGCTTGATGGCTGCAGGGACTGGAAAGTACCATATTTTTCGATACATAAGTTGCACCAGAGTATCACACCTGTTAAAAATACCTGATGAAGAGGAAAAACCCATATACAGATCACACTGGAGTATAAGTCACACCTTTTTTATGTATTATCAGCTCTTAAATTTGAGATTTTTGTCTGTTCTTGAAGTGTTCCTTTTATTTTTGGCATTTATTCTTTTATTATTAGAGTTTATTTTGTTTAGTGATGTGATTCCTGGGAAAGACCCAGAAAATACAGTATTATTCTCATAATAAAAGCTCCACTTGTGCATCTTGCAATTTGCATAAAACCCGTTTAATTTCTGCTACAGGTTAGGTCACTAATTTATTCAAATGATTTTCCAGGCGTGAACACTTCTTCAGCAAGTTGAAGCTCAGTTTTATTGTCTTTGTGGTTTTTACACAGTACTGTAAATCATGACTAATTTGCAGCTTACCAGGCGTCGACTGCACAGAAGCCTAATTAGCTTTCAATAAAGTGACCTCTGTTGACCACCTGTGCTTTTACATCATGCAGAGCATGCGCCACAGAGGTGAAGACGGAGCTAAGCATTAAAATTACTCCTAAATCAGCCTGTGTGATGGAAATAGGTTTATTTCTCCCTCGTGTGCCACAACAAGGATTTAACGGCCTCTTTGACTGCTACAATACCATGCAGATTTACCTGCTGTTACCGCAGCCATAAAATGGCTTTGGTTTGGTTGGAGCACGGCACCTCTGCAGGGGAGGCGGGCACAATGCGATCGCAGCCTCCAATATGTCAAAAGTAATTAGGTTGATAGGAGAGTATACCTATTACGCACAGAGAAGTGTGTGCTGTACACCGTTAATTAGACTGATGAGGCGATACACTCGAATAAGCGCAGCGTCGACTATCAGCTGCAACACTGGTTTCATCCTGATTAGGTGGCTTCCCTTTTAAAATGAGAAATCACAGGCTTGGATGCTGATTTGCTTTATTATTACGTCTTCCTACCAGGTTTAATTATGTGAATATTTGAAGGCGAGAAGCTGATCAAGCATTTATTTTCAATTTCATTTAATTGCGTGTGACATATATTTTAATTTCATTTAACAAGCCATGTTGAAAGGACATTTTATGCCTTTAGAATTCTTTTTAGACACCCCACCCACTCCAAAAATAAAAAATAAAATAAATACAGTTTTTATTCTTTTTTTAATGCTTATTTTTTTCCGTCCTAATTTCACACTCCTGAGCAGAAAAAAAGTGTGTGAGCTCCTTTTGTCTGCTCTTTTCACAAAATCTTTGTTGACAGCATGTGAGCTACGAATTAGCAGCTTTTGTCAAAGTCTGAATCAGCTTTAGTCCACTATTTTGATCATCGGTTACATTTCTGTGTGACAAGTGTTTCATTTTTCCACACGACTTCGCCTCCTGGGGCGACGACTGGAAAAACTGAGTTTTACTGTAATTAGGTGAGTGCTGACAAAGAAAGGGAAAACCCAAGGTAAACGGGGGGGATAAAAGGCAGGGAGGCCTTTTAGAGGGAAGGAGATGATGAAGATGGTGAGGATGTGAGGAGAAGGAGAAAAGCTAATGAGAGGCAAGGTGACAGAAAGGAAGAGAGGAGGAGGTGGACAGCATGTCAGCAGTGAGGGAGGGGGGCTGCTCGCCTGCAGCTCGTGGTGTGATGGTATATCTTCTCACCATGCTTCATTACAAAGTGGTCAGCGGTAAGCTCTATGCTGTGAGCACGCCAGCTAACTCATGTTGGCTTGATCGTCCAAAGTGCTCCCTCAGTGTGCACACAGGCAAATACATTTTCAAAGTGTTTTAGTGTGTTCGGTGCAGCACAAGCTTCTATGGATATACAGGAATTTATGGAGTCATGAGGTCACCAGACACAGGTGTCCGGTGATGCCGATTCAAATGCATTATGCTGTCTTACCATACGGGTTGCTTGACTTGGACCCTAACCAGTAACCTCAGGCGATTTCGTTGGTGTTAGGTCTCTTTGGAGAATCCTCGCCTACTGCTGCAATGACTTTGGATCTGGACTATACGCCATTTTTTTAAATACTTGTTTGGATGATCCTGCAACTTATATTTCAAAGCAACTTGTATATGGAAAAAAATGCTGCATTATCATCTATGGCCACAAGATGGTAACATCTACACTTGTGACATGCTGCTTCTGTATACTGTTCTGAAAGAGGTACCGTTTAATCCACATCCTGCAGCAGATGGTGGCTGTAACACGCCATTAAGTCGGATGCCAACCGGCATTAAACAAAAAGATCTGAATGAGGACATGCTGGGTCTTAGAGAATGAGTGAAATTAATTAACCATGCTCTCAACCTGAAAGACACCACTCATTGATAAAGATGGGAAATGACCTTCATACAGCGCTGCGACAGACTGGCGTCCTGTCCAGGGTGTACCCCGCCTCGCACTCTGACTGCTGGGATGGGCTCCAGACCCCTGCGACCCTTAATTGGACTAAGCGGTTGAAAATAAGATGAGAGATGACCTTCATACACTCTAAAGTGAGGGAATAACTTTCAGAACCGAGTCAGATCATGTGGGCTTTTGCCCCTGTTCACTGCATTTCGGGAAGTGTGGGATGCACTAATTGGTCTTCTGCCATTGCAACCTGCACCCGGATAAGTGGCAGAAAATGAATGAAGTATTGACTTTTATCCTACTTGGCAATTGACTTGTTTGCACTTTCTGAAACAACTACAACAGTAACTAGGAGAATGGCTAGGCTAAGGTAAGGCTAACTAAAATATTTTAAAAGTATAATTATTTAAGATGCAGATCCATCTTGGATTTGCTGTGGCGACCCTGAGTGCAAACAAGGGAGCAGCCATTCATTTTGCTTCTTGTTGCATGAAGCAGTGCCACCAGATTTCAAAAATAAATATGATTTATAGGCTGGTGTGGCTTGTATATGAAGTTTTCCTGCCTCATGTTGCATGATGCAAGTCCAGTGTGACATATATTCTAGAAAATATGGTACTTAGGGAGACTTGGATGAGGAGTATCAGTTGCATTGTGAGTGAACATCATCTGTGAGATTTTGGCCATGTGGCAGGTTTCTCTGGGTGTGATCCAGCATGCAGGTGCATCAGTGTTGAGGACCCTGGCAAATGGGAAAAGTCAAGGGTCGGAGATTGGATGGACTGGTTGTCTGCATGGGTGGTTGCTATCCAGAAACCGGGGAAGTTCTGTGGTATAGAGATTGTGGTGACACATGGCATCAGTGCTTGTTTTTAGAGCTAACATTCATAAATGACGCCTTGCTTGAGGTAGTGGTGAATTGATATAGATATAATGTTTTTATTTCAGTATTGCCCCTCCACAAGTGGTTCTCAGATTTTCTTTTTTCATAAAAGGCCGTTTTTGTTCCTCATTATTTGCCATATGAGGCTACGGTGAACTGTGCATGTCAGTGGTTCCACTCAAAACACTTGGCACCCTCTCTTCAAAGCCACTCTACTGCAACCATTCATATGGGGAGTAGTTTGACCTTTGACCCATAGTTATATTTTTGTTTCAATGTCAAGTGCTCATGCCGTTGCCTGTCCACACTCATAAGACTGACTCATATTCAACAGGCATGCAAAGTGCAAGTATGACTGTTCACATACTTGACATCGTAACTTGAGTACGTCCAACATGTTTAGCCAATAAGGGGGCAAATCCTGGCAGACCGGCGCTGAACGTATGTGCTGTTAAAATGCTACGGCTGTCCCGATACCAGAATCAGGTATTTAAATTTGAAACTGCTTTTTGTTAGCAGTTTGCACATATATTAAAGCAAACAAATGCTACAAGAGTGAATGACAATCTGCAGAACAGTCAGTGCACATGAAGGAGAGCTCAAACGGGACAGGCTGTCGTAACAAAGCTGTGTGACTTTGTGAAAAAATGCCCATTGTTGTAACTTATTTGAGGCATTAACACAAAATGTGTGACTGACTGTTGCTGTGCTGGTGAGAGATTTGACAAAAATAATAAATAATCACAGTGACACCAAAAAATGAAGATAATCTTTGCTGCAGTCATTCAGAAGCACTTTTATAATGTGAAAAATCATCACATCACAACACGGCATCATCTTACGCAAAGCACGTTAGTGACAGAGAAAGAGATGGAAACTGACCTTGATGTCCTTCATGTTGCATTCACACTCTGATGTTTAACCTGACTTTGTCAACAGAGAGCGAAAAGTTTATTAATGCCGAGCAGCGACGAAGTCCACCAGATTCCACAGGAGCTAATGACTGGTTCACACGGCAAGATTTAAAAATTGTCAGTAGGTTAGTTCCCAGACATGGCGATTTAAAAAAAAAAATCATAGATATAAAAGTTTTGGTCATACAGTGTGTGTGTGTGTGTGTGTGTGTGTGTGTGTGTGTGTGTGTGTGTGTGTGTGTGTGTGTGTGTGTGTGACACACCAACAGATTTCACTCCCAAACATTCTGAGGTCAGATGGGAAATCTTGCAAAAAACCAATTCCGGATAAGCGGTTGAAGATGAGTGATGAGTGTACCAGGCATTAGTCGATGCCAGTTGGGCAATATTGATGTTCTTTGTGATCCTGGAAAAGCTTCAACATACTTAAAATCTTCAACACTCATGCTAAAACACCAGCAAGAGTTCAGCTCTGCTACCACTACATCACCTCCGCTAGTGCGTCGTTACTACGCTGTTCCCCTCAATCGGCCTCAGTTGGCCAACATCACAGACTTGACTGGATACGCCACCATCTCTGGGTCCCTTGGACATGAAGAAATATGTTGAAATTTGAAGAAATTGAAGTAAAATGTAGAACCTGAGTAACGTCACACCAGTAGCAAATGACTCAATTGCTGACATCTAGTTTATATTGGCTACATCACATGACGTCTCAAACATTGAGTTATCAATCAGCTCCGCCAAGCAATGCTACTGCGCCGCAGAGTGAGGTATGCTACAGTGTGTCCGCCCTCCAATGGCGAAAGGTGAACTACATCCTATAGAAAGTCAGAGGACCATCGTCCAACGTTGAGCTCCACTTGTACAACATCACCCTCCACTAAACTATGTTGATCTGTGTTGATGGCAGGAAATTTGGACCCTGCTTTTAAAAATCTTCCACACGCTATTAGCACTTTGAAAGCGCGGCTAAAGGCTGACTGATATTCTGTTTCATAAAGGGCTAAAAATAGAGTCGAAATGCCTTAATGGCAGAGTATCATTTATGGCCGATCACCTAAAATCTTCTCCACAACTATTTTCATTTTAACCCTCTGGGGCTGACGCCGTCGTATACGATGGTTAAGACCAAGCTTTACTAAATTATAAATAACTTTTTAATGATATGAGATAGAAACTTACTTTTTTTTTTGCTGAAAAGTTAACTCTGCGGACTTTCGGGCCAGCCATTGGCCATCTTTGTACTCATAGAAGCTGTGTGATGATGTGCGCAATGTGAGTGGAATTGTTCACCGTCACATGGTTTTCCAAAATCCAATCGTAGGGCAGATTCACCTCACATGAAAAGCCAAAGATCGTTTTCAGGAGTGATATGTTACTAGTTGACCCATTTGAATAGCACCCTGGGTGCTCCAATGAGTACATACTATTGGGCTCCAAATCCGCCCTGCACCATTACGCACAGCGATCACTGAAAGCAGACGGAGCAGACAGAGAGCCTCTGATGACAATCTCACATGCTCAAACAAAGAGTGTGTAACTATCAGGATTGCTCCACTAGTTTGCATGTGAATGTTACTGGATAACTGTTGCTTTTACCATGAAGACAAAAAAACACATAGACCATTTTGTATATATTGTTCAAAATGTGCATTTGTGTTTATTGTTTGAACCTCTTTGTTGTACAGTCTTTCACACAAGACCTCAAATTACCTTTATAAAGTGTAATAAAGTGTAACTATAATAAACAGTTGTTTATTATAGTTTGTTGTGTGTTTTGAATAAATGTGTGTGGAAAATTATTTTCCGCTTTACTTTTTTCTTTCGTATTTTTGTTTGTAAACCTTTATTACACTTATAAAATACAACAAAAGCATATATATTCTGAAAGCACAGGTTGTCCTGAAAAAAAAGAGACATAAAACTTGATTATGGGATGCAGGGAGAGCTGTTAACAGCAATAATAAAACATTTATGCCAGGCGAGTGAACTATTCAAAAAATGCCCTCGGACCCCAGAGGGTTAATATGCATTGCAGAGTGATTGTGTCGGAGTGCACTCTGCGCATACTAGTTCATCCCACTGAACAAAAGTGCATTTAAAAGGAAACACACGTGCACATGATGAGAACCGATGTCACGTGCCATGTTTTTTGCAGTTTTAAGAGTTTCAGCAAATCAGCAGTACAACAAATTCTCACCATTATCACAAAGCGCTTTCCTGTTTTAATTATTCTAACTCAAGTACAAAGCGCATTAGTGCAGCATAGCCTGTGTGCAATGTGTGCATGCATCGCAATGAGGCCCACATAAAATGTTTTACTTTGATGGAGTGGTGACTGTCCAAACTGAAAGGAAGAAAAACATATAGTTGCCGTCATCGTCCTTCGGAGGTCTTCCGGGCATGCCCAACTGGGAGCCAGGTGGAAGATATGGGATATGCTGGAGGGAATACATCTCCCATCTGGGTTGGGAATGCTTTTGGGATTCCTCAGGAAGAAGGGACAGGGAAGTGTGGGATCATCTTAGGTCTGGATAAGCAGCAGAAAATGAATGAATGAACATATGATGTGATTTAATGGTTGCACTTAATGCAAGTTTTAGGTTTAATTAGTTTACTACTAAAAAAAAATCTCTATATTTACATTAGCATGCACGGGCGCACTAATGATTCTTTAAAGCCCTCATTAAATCCTTCTCATTTACCAGTTCCCAACTCCAACAAAAAGAAGAAGGAGAAAAAAATACACTGTAATTAATTCTCAGGACTGCTTACATAGCAGTCTTTCACAATTAACACAGCAAGTAGCACATCGAGTGGCGCGTTTTAAGACGGATGATGCCATCTGGGCTTTTGATGGCAGGCAGCTTTGTTGTTGAGTTCTGAGCTCACTGTCCTGAAGGATGTGACCGCAGCTCTGCTGACAAACGGAGGCCTCCCGGATTCTTTTGGTATCAATTCTGGAGTCAAAGAAGGAAGTGTCATCATGCCAGAACAAATGTTGTAGAATCTTAAGACCAGTTTTTGCTCATATCTGTCTCGTCTTGGAATTTAACCCCACTTTTACTCAGCTCATAGATACAAGACTGGTTTTTATGTCAAGAAGACAGCAGTTTGGATATTACCAAGATACATGTAGTGACACCTCCTAATGTTTGATCTCTTTGGATTGGGTATTTTATGTCACTTCAAAACACGAAGAAGAAGAAGAAAAAAGAAAAAACAACTGGCAGAGCAACAACACTGAAATGGATTCATTTAAGCTACCATATGAAAGTAGTGATGTGGATTCTGCTCAGAATTTCCAGTTTGGCATGAAGACGCTGTTGTTAAAGTAAGCTTTGATGAGCCGACCACACCCTTTGTCTGCGTAACATTTTTACCAAACTCTATTATTATATGGATTAAGATGTAGCCTTCAGTGGTGGACACGAATCCATGCAAACATTGGAATTGAATTAGAATGGGAATGACTTTGTTGTTTCTGATGATTTGCGGATGTTAATGCTGGATTATGGTCGTAAATAGCCATTTTACCACCACCGCTAATGCGTCGCTGGTAAAACTCAATTTGCGACCATAAAATCCAGCATTAAGGTCCGAAAATCATCAGACACAACAGGGTTATTCCCTAATTATAGTATTTCTATATTTTCAATGTTAAAATTCCATTTTATTCAGGACATGTCGATGCTTCCGAAAATCATTAGTTTAAGATGTAGGAGGATACACACAAGACACTTTAAACCTACGCCTACAAGCCCACATCCACACACACCAACATGAAAATTCAGTAAGGTATATCTTATATATTATATTCCAATTCTAAGGTGGAACTATGCTAGTATACTAGGGTATATTTAAATATCTAAAAAGGAAGCTCCATCGTCATCCGTGTCATCACGGATGACGATGGAAGACCGTCATCGTCGCTCTCGAGGGATAACCGAGATGAGAAGATGAGATGACGTCTGAGCTCCACCTCTGTTGCCATTTGGGATTGAATGATTAAATGTTTGATGTTGTTTTAAACATCTCACCAATCAGTGATTTAATCAGTGTGTTGTTCGAGTGTGTGAGGCTGTAGCACATAAAGCTCTTAGCCTTCCTGGAATGTGAAATGATTAGTGTCACTCAGATCATCTGAATGCTCGCCACACGCCTACACACATTTCCCAGAACACAGCCAGAAAGTTAAAGTGGCACTCTGTAAAGATCCACGTCACTCAACTGTGTTTTTCTTATTGTTGCATCGGGGATGTTTCATTTTCTTTGTATGGTTTGGCATTTTAATACTTTTATTACAATCTTTTACTGAAAAGGTCAGGTTTTTATTTGGGCTTATCTTAAACCTGAGTTTCTCACACGTAGAGATGAGCCTCATTTACTGCATCACAAAATAAACTAGAAGTGTTCAACAGGTGTGCTCTGATTCCAGAGCAGTGGTTCTCAAGCTGGTCCTCATGTACCACCTAAGTGATACGTTTTCCATCTCATGCAAGTGTGCAACCAGTCAAGTACTAACAGACACCTGAATGAGGTAAATCAGCTTGTGGCAGAGGAGGGGGGGATGGAACATGTGTCAGTTAGGTGGTCCTTGATGACCAGTTTGAGAACCACTACTCTAGAGTGTCAGTTTGGCCCTTGGAGGTGTGGCACCAAGTAGTATATTTCAAATATATTCCTTAATTTTGCCACAAATCCATATTTCTGAACCAGGAACCTTCTGTTTTGGAAGCAATTGCACTAACCACTTGGCCACCACAGTGACCTGACACAAAATGACCCTTCAAAACCAATGACAAAGGGTGATGGGTCAGTGATTTGTGCACATGGAGTGGAAAATCCAGTACACAATACCCACTTGTAATACAGTATGCTGGCACCAATACCTGTAGGTATGTATGACAAGGGGTCTTGCAATACAAAAACCTTCACTTCCAGAGTCCAACTACTATTTCAAACACACCCACAGTATATTTCTTATGACTTTAAAACTACAACATGGCTTTCCATTAACTGGCCTTGCCAACGACATTCCCAGAGTGACCTTTGGGCACTCAGTTATTTAACATCACAGTGGATGCACGCTGTATGTTGGTCATGAAGTATTGATTCCAACCATCCAGCCATCTATTAGTTTTTAACTGCTTACTCCTTTTGGGGTCACGGGTGTTTGAGCCTCGGGATACGTGCGATATAGCAGGCAGTGACTGTTTCATTACATACTGTAACATGTTGGATGGACATGCTAGAGCTGAAAAGCCGTTCTTAGCCCTCTATCAATGAGATTTACTGTAATTTTGGACAAGAACATTGTTGTCACAGCTGATTTTGCTTTCACTATATTTGCAAAGCAGTTCTGCTTTATTTGCATCTAATTATCTCTGTCACCAAAGTTGAGAAACACAGGTTGAGAAGATGCTGGAAGTGCCTAAAATCAATATGAGTGACATGCATAACTTTGTGGCACTAAAGCTGACATGTGCGCTGACTGTTAATTAAACTTGTACCCATGCTCTTTGTGCTGTTAACTCTTTGCCCCCTTACTCCTTTTCTCTCTCTCTGTCTGACAGAGACAGTGATGGATACAAGGACAGCGACAGCTGAGCTTGGCTGGATATCGTTTCCTGCCAATGGGGTAAGAACTGTGTGCAATGGTATGCTGTGTGTGTGTGTGTGTGTGTGTGTGTGTGTGTGTGTGTGTGTGTGTGTGTGTG
The DNA here is from genome assembly GCF_902500255.1 of Thalassophryne amazonica. Lineage (NCBI taxonomy): Eukaryota > Metazoa > Chordata > Actinopteri > Batrachoidiformes > Batrachoididae > Thalassophryne > Thalassophryne amazonica. The sequence continues at coordinate 19,028,401 of NC_047112.1, forward strand.
TGTGTGTGTGTGTGTGTGTGTGTGTGTGTGTGTGTGTGTGTGTGTGTGTGTGTGTGTGTGTGTGTGAACACGCATCCTTGGGGAAAGTGCTTTGAGTACACTTTAGTGACACTTTAATGAGTCTGTCAAAACCATAATTACAGCAGCAAGGTGACAACAATTAATGGCTATTGATGGAGAATAGAATAGATTACAACCCCTGGCAAAAATTATGGAATCACCGGCCTCAGAGGATGTTCATTCAGTTGTTTAATTTTGTAGAAAAAAAGTAGATCACAGACATGACACAAAACTAAAGTCATTTCAAATGGCAACTTTCTGGCTTTAAGAAACACTATAAGAAATCAAGAAAAAAAGATTGTGGCAGTCAGTAACGGTTACTTTTTTAGACCAAGCAGAGGAAAAAAATATGGAATCACTCAATTCTGAGGAAAAAATTATGGAATCACCCTGTAAATTTTCATCCCCCAAATTAACACCTGCATCAAATCAGATCTGCTCATTGACATTGACCCTATGTGTCTTTTTGCAAGGAATGTTTTTGCAGTTTTTGCTCTATGGCAAGATGCATTATCATCTTGAAAAATGATTTCATCATCCCCAAACATCCTTTCAATTGTCCAAAATATCAACGTAAACTTGTGCATTTATTGATGTAATGACAGCCATCTCCCCAGTGCCTTTACCTGACATGCAGCCCCATATCATCAATGACTGTGGAAATTTACATGTTCTCTTCAGGCAGTCATCTTTATAAATCTCATTGGAAAGGCACCAAACAAAAGTTCCAGCATCATCACCTTGCCTAATGCAGATTCGAGATTCATCACTGAATATGACTTTCATCCAGTCATCCACAGTCCACAATTGCTTTTCCTTAGCCCATTGTAACCTTGTTTTTTTCTGTTTAGGTGTTAATGATGCCTTTCGTTTAGCTTTTCTGTATGTAAATCCCATTTCCTTTAGGCGGTTTCTTACAGTTCGGTCACAGACGTTGACTCCAGTTTCCTCCCATTCGTTCCTCATTTGTTTTGTTGTACATTTTTCGATTTTTGAGACATATTGCTTTAAGTTTTCTGTCTTGATGCTTTGATGTCTTCCTTGTTCTACCAGTATGTTTGCCTTTAACAACCTTCCCATGTTGTTTGTATTTGGTCCAGAGTTTAGACACAGCTGACTGTGAACAACCAACATCTTTTGTAACATTGCGTGATGATTTACTCTCTTTTAAGAGTTTGATAATCCTCTCCTTTGTTTCAATTGACATCTCTCGTGTTGGAGCCATGATTCATGTCAGTCCACTTGGTGCAACAGCTCTCCAAGGTGTGTTCACTCCTTTTTAGATGCAGACTAACGAGCAGATCTGATATGATGCAGGTGTTAGTTTTGGGGCTGAAAATTTACAGGGTGATTCCATAATTTTTTCCTCAGAATTGAGTGATTCCATATTTTTTTCCTCTGCTTGGTCTAAAAAAGTAACCGTTACTGACTGCCACAATCTTTTTTTCTTGATTTCTTATAGTGTTTCTTAAAGCCAGAAAGTTGCCATTTGAAATGACTTTAGTTTTGTGTCATGTCTGTGATCTTCTTTTTTTCTACAAAATTAAACAACTGAATGAACATCCTCCGAGGCCGGCGATTCCATAATTTTTGTCAGGGGTTGTACTGTTGATAGTAGCTGGGCAGCACATGAGACCACAATATAGAATAGAATTGAATGTATTCCTGCTGATCATACCTGGTAGCAGATGAAAACTTAACAGAGAATGAATGGATTAGGACAGAGTGGATTCCAGTTGGTTATAGTTGGGTAGAAGATAAGGCTACAATATAGAGGGACTGGATTAGAATAGAGTGGATTTCAGCTCTTCATAGTTGGGTAGCGCAAGAGACTACAGTATAATCAATCAATCAACAATCAACATTTATTTATAAAGCGCTTTACAGCACCGACTGGTGTCCAAAGTGCTTAACATTAAAAACACAAATTTACAAAAATAAAACATATAAAATAAAATTTTAAAACAACACATAAAAAAAGAACATAAAAATAACAGAACATGTCACCTCCCCACTAAGTGTTAAAAGCCAGTTTAAATAAATAAGTCTTTAACTTAGATTTAAAAAGTGCTAGGTCAGGAATAGTACGTAACTCAAGAGGTAGCTCATTCCACAGTCTGGGGCCAGCTACCGCGAAAGCATGATCACCCCAGCGTTTATATCTTGACCTTGGAACATCTAAGTAAAGCTGGCCAGACGCCCTTAATGTCCTACTGTAGGTGCGCAAAGTTAAAATTTCAGACAAGTAGGGAGGTGCAAGGCCATAAATAGCTTTAAAAACAAACATTAAAATTTTAAAATCAATTCTAAAATGAACTGGAAGCCAGTGGAGTGAGTACAGGATGGGCGTAATATGCTCACGTCTAAAAGTGTTTGTCAAAAGACGAGCAGCAGCATTCTGCACCAACTGGAGACGTGCAAGAGACGACTGATTAGTGGATTCCAGTTGGTCACATTTGGGTAGAACAGGAGGCTACAATGTAGAAATAAAGAATTAGAATCGAGTGTCATGATTGGACTTGTGGGGTTTTGTTCGGGGTTTGGGTTTTGTGACCTTTTGCTGTCTTTTATCTTCATGATTGGGTTTAGCATTAGGGATTTCTCTTGTCTTGTGTTTGGGTATTTGGTGTTGGGTGTTTCCCTCCAGTCCTCTCTCCTGTTTGCCACGCCCCATTCCAGATCCTTCCACCACACCTGTCCTGCATTTCCTGCTAATCACTTCCTCTTTATAAGTTGCCCCCCCACACACACACACTTCCTTGCATGACCATCGTGCCCTGTGCCTTCGTTTGAGCATCTCTTCAGTGAGTTTTGTCCTGTACCTGCCTTGCTGTGTTTTTGACCTGCTAGGCTGTTTTGTACCCTATTTTTGCCTCATGCTTCGGATACTGTTGCTTTTTACTGCCAGCCTTGTTGTGTACCAAGCCCTGTCTGAACATTCATTAAAACCTGTTGAACTCATAGTTCTAAGGTTTGAGTCCTGAAGTTGCGTCCAACCATCTCGCACCACAGAAACTGACATAGAGTGGATTTAGGTTCATCATAGTTGAGTACAACAGAAGGCCACAATATATAGCATGAATGGACTACAATAGAGTGGCTTCCAGTTGGTCATAGCTGGGTATCACAGGAGGCCACAACAAAGAATTAATTCAATAAAAGAGAGTAGAATAGAGTCATAGACCCCTTGGAATTTTTGGCGACCAGCCGCTCTCTTTGTATGTGAGCTGAGTGTCACTAATTGTGATAAATGATTGTCCCTGTACAGAACAAGGTGGAGAGGAAAATCAAGGGAATGAGGGTAGAAAGAAGGCAGGGAGAGATGGAGGCGAACCAGGAGGGAGGAAAAGAGAAAGTTTAATTTGTGCGAGGTCTTGGTGAACCCATTAATCATGTGTGCTTCTCTGTCTCCCTAACCCCACTCCACCAGTGGGAGGAGGTGAGCGGCTATGACGAGAACCTCAACACCATCAGGACATACCAGGTGTGCAACGTCTTCGAGCCCAGCCAGAATAATTGGCTCCTCACCACTTACATAGACCGTCGGGCGGCACAGCGCATCTATGTGGAGATTCGCTTCACTGTCCGTGACTGCGCTTCCATCCCTAGTGTTCTGGGCTCCTGCAAAGAGACATTTAACCTGTACTACCTGGAGACTGACAGGGCCGTGTCAGAGGGCATCAAAGGGGTGGAGTACTGGGCCAACGCCCCATTTCTGAAGGTAATGCATGCGAAACCTGGAGACATTGTCTCAAGATGCAGAGAAGTTTCTCATATTCCAGCGTAATTTCCATTTCGTGATTGCTTTTTGATAGTCAGCTCATGCAAACATTATCCAGCATTCTCCATTTGTCTCTGGCTGGACCAGGTGGACACCATTGCAGCAGATGAGAGTTTCTCCCAGGTTGATTTTGGGGGAAGGCTGATGAAGGTGAATACAGAAATTCGCAGTTTCGGCCCGTTATCCAGAGGCAGAGGTTTCCACTTGGCTTTCCAGGATCTGGGTGCTTGCATGTCCCTTCTGGCTGTCAGAGTGTTCTACAAGAAATGTCCCAGCATTGTGCAGAATTTTGCCTTTTTCCCAGAGGTACAGTCACAGATGTTATAAAAAAAACTGATAAAAGAAATATGAATGTTAGATGTAAATGAAATGTATCCATTTACTGTTAATGGCAAACAAAAGAGGTGCCTAATCGCTTGTTTCAAAGCAAACGTTACCCATGCTTATTGTAATCAAAGTGTTTCAGAAGAAATCATATTTTAGTTGTATCAGTCATCTAAAAGACCTGGTTCTGCATCGAAATTAACTTATTTTCTTTCCTTTTTCCCTTCTTTTTAAGAAACTATGATAGCTCAGTTTTCCAGAAAAACAGAAAATATACTGTTGGTAGATTCTGAAATTATCTAGATGTTAGATTACCAGAAGCCAAAAGAGGTGGCAGTTGCCCCATCCTAGAGGTCATGTTTGGAAAGATAGTTCTGTTTTATGACTTCAAAAAGACCTAAAGCTTAAAAACCCCTATTCTGTTATTTTGCAGAGATAATGATGGTCATTATTAGCCTGGCTGACATATGTGCTCTGGTAACTAAACTTCTACCTGATGTTTTGTTTTACTTCTGAGTTACTGATATTTACAATTTGAGGATCCCCACCCATCCGCGCGCACACACACACACACACATGCACAAACACACACACAAAAAAACATCTGACTCCTCTTGAACTTTGAAAGTCACATTGAAATTAAAAATATATAGTTCACAATCTGGTTATCTGTGTATGGAAAATATGCGTTCTTGCCAGACAAATAGACACTCCTGCACAATGGAATCAGGTGTAATACATTTATAATAATGGTGTTGAGTCACTAAGTGAGTCTTAACATTTTCATAACTACCTACATAACAGCTGCATGTTCAGCTTGATATTTTGGATTGTGACAGATACGAGTTGGGACCAGTGAGCATCCTAATTTGAGTTATGTTGGCATCTTTTAAAATGCACATTGATCATTAGGTAAAATAAAGTCAGACAGGCCTTTCAAGTCGTTTGTGCAGCCTTAATGCTAATTGCAGGGTCCCGGTGGCCACTAAGGCCACTCTTGCTTGGACAGCAGTCTCTTAGGCTTCAAATGATTAATTTTAAGGAATCAACTATCATAACTGAGGAAGGCATGGTATTCTCAGTTTAAATCACAAATGGGAACATGGGTATTGATTCATGATGGGTTTTTTTTTACATGAAAATGCAATGCAATAGGACACTCTATTTCTATTTCAATATCTTTTAATTATATATGTGGTTTGTTTGTTTGTTTCTTTGCAGACACTAACTGGAGCCGAGTCCACTTCATTAGTCATCGCCAGAGGAAACTGTATCCCAAACGCAGAGGAAGTGGACGTACCCATCAAGCTTTACTGTAACGGAGATGGAGAGTGGATGGTCCCCATCGGCAGCTGCAGCTGCAAGGCGGGTTATGAACCAGACAATGGCAACGTGTGTAGAGGTAAATTAGAACAGTAATTAATGATGCAATGCCTGTCCAAAACTGGGTTTGAGAGGCAGTAACTGCTGAATTTATGCTCTTTTCTCATAACCGCGCCATTAGCAAAAGCTTTTCACCATTATATTATATTACATATTACATTATACTTATATTTTCCGGAATATAAGTCATTGGAACTCCTAAACTATTACAAAAAACAAAAGCATACTATACATGTGGCTAAACCTTTAGTACAACACTATATATTTGACATTTAAGGCACCTAAAATATTCTACAATGACCAAAAACTTCCAAATTGCTAATCTTGTTGCTTAAATCTTAATATTTGAAGTGTGGAGGCTTATTTTACCTTCAACAATACATAACATAATTTCATGCATGTTAAATTTTGGGTGGTTTGCTAAAATGTATATGAAAGTTTTGTTTTTAATTAAACAGACTTTTCATTCATTGTAATAATGAGTGATTATCAACAACAGTCTTTGTGCTGGCATGTACCAGACAGTACACTTACAAATAAATGAGTTTATGAAAGGAAGTTTCAATCTAATCACAAATGATTTGATTCTTGAATAAAATTAATTTTCAAATAATGTTTGATTTTTGCTGTAATACGAATGCAAGAACATTTCAAATATATATTTTCTGTTGACCCACTAAAGAAAAAAGTAGTCCAACATAGGCCTGAGGCGCTGGTGCTTATCTGTGGATCCCATTTATAGCTGGATGGACGGGGAGGATAAGATGAAGTGTTTTGACCAAGGACACAGACAGGTTATATGAAGCACAGACCTGGACCTGAACACAGTCCCTGTGCCACCTGTTCTACTACTGACTTCATTATTGTTGTTAAAATTCTCTGGAGCTTAAACATTTGCATAGAGTTTATTTTAATTATAATTGTTTTTAATTTATAACAAAAATTATCTGCTATAGTCGTCAGTGCTTCACTTTTTCCACATTTTATGTTACAGCCTTATTCCAAAATGGATGAAATTCATTAATCCTCAAAATACTACACACAATACCCCATAATGACAATCTTAAAAAAAATTGTTTTTTAGATTTTTGGAAATTTATTAAAATAAAAACTAAGTAATCACATGTATGTAAGTATTCACAGCCTTTGCCATGGAGCTCAAAATTGAGCTCAGATGCCTCACTGATCATCCTTGAAATGTTTCTCCAGCTTAATTGGAGTAAATTCAGTTGATGACTTGGAAAGTTGATGACATGACTTGGAAAGACACACACCTGTCTACATATAAGGTCCCACAGTTGACAGTTCATGTCAGAGCACAAACCAAGCATGAAGTCAAAGGAATTGTCTGTTTACCTCCAAGACAGGATTATCTCGAGGCACAAATCTGGGGAAGGGTACTTTGCTGCTGTTTTGAAGGTCCCAATGGGCACAGTGGCCTCAATCATCCATAAATGGAAGAAGCTTGGATCCACCAGGACTCTTCCGAGAGCTGGCCACCCATCTAAACTGAGTGATCGGGGGAGAAGGGCCTTAGTCAGGGAAGTGACCAAGAACCTGATTGTCACTCTGTCAGAGCTCCAGCATTCCTCTTCCAGAAGTACAACCATCTCTGCAGCAATCCACCAATCAGGCCTGTATGGTAGAGTGACCAGACGGAAGCCACTCCTTAGTAAAAGGCATATGGCAGCCCACCTGGAGTTTGCCAAAAGGCCCCTGAAGGACTCTCAGACCATGAGAAACAAAATTCTCTATTCTGATGAGACAAAGTTTGAACTCTTTGGTGTGAATGTCAGACATCATGTTTGGAGGAAACCAGGCACCATCCCTACAGTGAAGCATGGTGCTGACAGCATCATGGTGTGGAGATTTTTTTCAGCAACAGGAACTGGGACACTAGTCAGGATTGAGGGAAAGATGAATGCAGCAATGTACAGAGACATCCTGGATGAAAACCTGCTCCAGAGCGCTCTTGACTTCAGACTGGGGCAGCGGTTCATCTATCAGCGAGGACAATGACCCAAAGCACACAGCCAAGATATCAAAGGAGTGGCTTCAGGTCAACTCTATGAATGTCCTTGAGTGGCCCAGCCAGAGCCCAGACCTGAATCTGATTGAACATCTCTGGAGAGATCTGAAAATGGCTGTGCACCGACACTCCCCATCCAACCTGATGGAGCTTGAGAGGTGCTGCAAAGAGGAATGCGCAAAACTACCCAAAGATACGTGCACCAAGCTTGTGGCATCATATTCAAGAAGACTTGAGGCTGTAATTGCTGCCAAAGGTGCATCAACAAAGTATTGAACAAAAGGCTGTGAATACTTATGTACACATTTTTAATTTTTAATAAATTTGGAAAAATTTCAAGAAAACTTTTTTCATCTTGTCATTATGGGTGTTATGAGTACAATTTTGAGGGAAAAATTAATTTCATCCATTTTGGAATCAGGCTGTAACATAACAAAATGTGGAAAAATTGAAGCACTGTGAACACTTTCCGGATGCACCACAGCCAAACTGTGCACTGACTGTAGCCTTGAATGTTTCAAAACATTTGTTTTGAAACAGTTGGTGATGCGAACTCTAAAACAATGCTATGACACATTTGCATTGCAAAGCTTTCAAAATGTTTCAAATTTATCCTCACTAATTTAGAGTACAGATGAAATGTTTTGGTTCATTCCCAGCAACACATTCTATCTAATTGTCAACACTGGTTTTACTCTACAATCCTGTTGTGTATTTAATCATGTATTTGCTGCCATAGCATGCATCGTTTTTCTACCCTTGGCTGCTAGCTAGATGTATAAACTGAGCTTCATCTAAAGGCGGGCAGAGCGTACTGATGAGCACATGACGTGCCCAGTTTTGAGCAAACTACATGCAAGTTCAGTCGTAGTTGTTTCTTATTGACTGTATTCCACCCCACATCTACGGATCATCCAGCAGGTGGTAGACTAAAATTGCCTTTTCAATAGACTGTTACATTATTTGGCACATGCGCACTGAGTACTCCGCAACTCACTCATCTAGACCATTTAGGGGAACAGCACCTTTTAATGCAGGCATGCATCTTCCGTGTAAATACACGAATATGACTGAAACTATGGATTACAAATCTGTGGCAGACAAAGTCCATTAAACATGTCCCAGATGTGACAATATTTAATAGATGACAATGGCACTGTCAGCTGTGATCCTGTATGCAGTGTGTGTACATTTTTGTCACAGCTTTATTCTTAAAAATCATTCATTATTACAACAGTAAAAATAACTTGTGTGAAACTACATTTAATGTTGTGATTCAAATGCACTTTGCACAAATGATAGCTGTGTTTGGGAGGAACGCTGGAAAACAGCAGAGTTTTCACTGTCAGGCAGACTGCAGAACGATATAAAAGTGCAACGTTCCATTCATTCCTCTTGAAATTGAACTTATTTATTTGGCACACAACTCGTCAATAACAAAAACTGATATACAAGACAATTCCACAGTGACATGTGTGACCAAAAAGGGGGTGAGCAGAAGCAAAGCTTATAAACGCCCACCGCATATATACATACATACATCTATACACATTACCTACCCCCAGAGCAAGCACACAGGTGACAGTGGTAAGGCAAAACTCCCTCTGATATATTGAGGAAGAAACCTCAAGCAGACCAGACTCTAAGGGGTGACCCTCTGCTTGGGCCATGCTACAAACACATTTAACAACACAAACTCAAATCCCATTATCATAAACATATCAAGTGAACACCGTGTCGTCTACATACATATTTACATACATATACAGTATACATGTATACACACACCAACATACACCTACACATACATACATAATTACACACACACACATATACACATATATACACACATACATACATATATATACATATACATAGATACACATACACAAATGAATGTTACTGTACAAGTTCACAATTACAACTGACAACACAAAACTCATCGTACTTCATTAGATACATATCTTGAAAACATCATTTTTTTATATTGATTTTTAAACTGATTGATATTTGGACATCATTTGAGTTCATCCGTCAGGTTATTCCATAATCTACGCCACACATGGAGACACAGAATCCTTTCCTGGTCGTCCGAGCGCCAGCAATTTTAAAACGATACAAGCCCCGTAAATTATATTTTCCTTCTCTCTCAGTAAAATATTCTTGAATTCTAAATGGCACTTGTTTATTTTTCACTTTGTGCATTAATTGAATAGTCTTGAACAAAATCATATCATTAAGTTTTAATATTTGAGATTTAATGAACAGTGGGTTGGTGTGGTCTCGATAACATGCATTATGAATTGTCCTTAATGCTCTTTTTTGAAGAATTAATAATGGTTGCAATGTAGTTTTGTAATTGTTGCCCCAAACTTCAGTGCAATAAGTCAAGTAGGGTGCAACCAAAGAACAATAGAGAGTATGTAGTGCTCTGCAATCAATAACATGCTTTACTTTATTTAATACTGCAATACTTTTTGATACCTTCATTTGAATATGCTGAATATGAGCTTTCCAATTAATTTTTTCATCAATAATGACACCTAAAAACTTATTCTCTTTGACACGTTCTATGTTTACCCCATGTATATTTAACTGAATTTGTATGTCTTTTTTATAATTTCCAAATAACATCAATTTGGTTTTAGACCAATTTACTGATAATTTGTTAATATCAAACCATCTCTTTAACTTTATCATTTCTGTTCCTAAATCAGATAATAATTGTTGCAGATTTCCCCTGAGCAAAACAGGTTTGTGTCATCTGCAAAGAGCACAGTTTTAACCATATCTGAGACTTTACATAAATCATTAATGTATAAAATAAAAATTTTGGGCCCAACACAGAACCTTGTGGTAGCCCACAAATGATATCCAGATATGAAGAACAGTATTCCCCAAGTTTAACAAACTGCTTTCGGTTTTGTAAATAGCTTTTAATCCACCTCAGAGCAAATCCTCTGATCCCATACAGTTCCAACTTTTGAAATAATATATTGTGATCAATTGTGTCAAAAGCCTTTCTTATGTCAATAAATAAACCTGCAACTATTACCCTTTGGTCCACATGTTTATTGATCTCTTCTATGGAATCGAGCAATGCCAGTGTCTTGGACCTTTTTGCTCTAAAACCATATTGACTTTCATCAAGCAAGTTGTGTCGATCTATAAATTTATCCAGTCTGCTGTTGTAAAGTTTTTCCAGTATCTTTGAAAATTGTGACAGTAGAGACACAGGCCTGTAGTTAGTAAAAAAATGCTTGCTGCCAGATTTGAATAAAGGTATCACTTTTGCCACTTTCATACTGTTAGGAACAATCCCAGTTTGAAATGATTTGTTAAAAATATATAATAATGGTTTTGCGATTTCAGTGATTATTTGCTTTACTAAGGACATATGTACCTCATTATGATCCGTTGACTTTTTACTTTTACATGTACTAACAATGTTAATAATTTCCCTTTCATCTACTGGGCTGAGAAACATTGTGTGCAGATTTCTGGTGATTAATTGCTGATTTTCCCATGTACTGTGTGGGATTTCAGTACATTTTTATTAAACTTCAAGTCAGTTACTATAAAAATTGGTAAATGGTCACTAATATCATTAATTAATAAGCCACTTAGTGTTTTGGTATCTATCATTTGTAAATATATTATCAATGAGAGTAGCTGAATGTGAAGTGGTTCTTGAAGGCCTAGTAATTTTTGGATATAGATTTAGACTGTACATAGTGTTAATAAAACCCTCAGTTACTATATGCTGATGCGGGTTTAAGAGATCAATGTTTATATCTCCACAAACAAATACTCGCTTATTACCCATCTGTGAAAACAGTTTCTCTGTCCAATTTTGAAATTCTTCAATTTTAGAGCCAGGAGCTCTATATATGTAATTATATTTTTGCCCTTTTCCATACCTATTTCAATTGTGATGGATTCCAAAAGATTTTCCACAGCCACAGTCATTTCATCTTTAATTTTGTAGTTAATCCTTTTGTCAACACAAAGCCACTCCTCCTCCTCTGTTTCGTCAATTCAGATAATTAAATTCATAACCCTCCAGCTCATGGTTTGTGTCATCACCCTCTGTAAGCCATGTTTCCGTTATGGCAATTATACTGAATGGTTGACAGAATTGTTTTAAATAGTCTTTGATACTCCCAAAATTTTTGTACAGACTCCTGCTATTAAAGTGGATTATTGACAATTTCCCATCACTTGAAATGCAGTTATTGTGTTGTTCCTCTGTGTAATACTGACAGTTACTATCTGTGAAGGAATAGAAATGATTGTCCGGATCTGTCTCATATTCCAGATCTTGTATATGATGCTCAGTGTACTTAAAAGGTTGTAATTCCACATTATCATAACCATGTATGATCTCAGTTCTAGTACTGTTCAGAAGCACCGATGAATGGTCTGTATGTTTGTCAGTCATTATGAAAGTTGGTTGCGTTCACTTACCATGTTTTATTCATATTTTGCCAATTCCTCCATGCTTCTGATCAGCAACACTTTGGCTTCTTCTGGGGACCCGTTCAGTTTGATGAATACTTTACACTTTGTAGTCCATGTGTTTTGAATTTTTTGTTTGTTTGTTTTCTCAAGTATCTTGCCTTTTTTGCTATATCTGCGTTGTGTTTAGTGAGATGTTCATTTTTGTAAACATTGGATCCTTTAAGTTTATATCCTTGTTTGAGCAGAGTTGTTTTGTCTTTCCTGTTAACAAACCTCATGATGACTGTAGGTTTGTCTGATGAATTCTTCCTGGGTAACGGATGACATGCTTCAATAGTGTTTATATCCAGATCGATCCCCTTAGTTTGTAAAAAAGCAGCAACTTGTTGCTCTGTGGAGCGTTCGTCTTGTTCATCAGGCTCCCCCCTGTTACCAGAGGCTGCTGCCTGAGCATACGATCTGGGTCTGATGTAGAGCCCAGATACAACAACATCGTTCATTAACGTGTACTGCTCCAGTCTTCATAAAAACGAAACACCAAATGAATATCCTTGCAAGCATTTAGAAACCATGAAACGAGCACTGAAAGCAGCTGAACTTCTGGAAGATGAAGCAGCTCTTTACTTTTGTTTTGAGGCGGATTACCAGGTCTGCACTTTATAAGCCAGCATGTTAGGAGACAAGCCAGATTAAGCCATTTCATCCTGTTTAAGCACTTTTTTGGATTGTGGGCGATCACAGTACAACAGTGCCCAGTGGCATAAGCTGCAAGAGCTGCTACTCGGACGTGTTTTGGACGAATAGGCATTTCACGCCCCCAATGCCGACAGAGGAGGTGGGGCCTCTCGCTTAGTCATATGAGATTTACACACTACCAAGCATGCACATTGAGAATGTAACACCGATCTATTCATCTGGTGCATGAAAGTTAACCACTGTTTAATCACTTCATCTTCTTTATTTGCACTTTCCTTGTTCATCACCTTATTTTGCTACGCTTTTACTTTAATCCGAATCCAACAGTTTTGTATTATCAAATACAAGTATTTCAGTGCAGTGGATTATCTCAGTCCAAAATGTGCTAAACCCTCTAAAACGCATCGTGCAGTTCTCACATTGCAAAAATCACTAACAGAAACGGAGGTGGCAGGAATGAGAATGGCACAGAAATAACTTCCATAAATGTCTATTCCTTTTTTTATCTGCCCTCTTTCCCCACTTCCTCACATTAGTAACACCCATCATTTCTTAGCCTCCCAGGAGAAACTGATCCATTGTGTGTGTGTGTGTGCGTGTGTGTGTGTGTGTGTGTGTGTCTCGTGCACATGGTGAAATGATAAGTGAAGCCGCTTCATCCCATGTTGATTAGTGCAGCTTGCTGTAGCCAGATTAGGCTGCTGCAAGTTAGTCCCGAACTGTCAGTGTGAGAAAGTGAGTGCCCTCACAAGGAAGGGAGGAAGGAAGGAAGGTAGGAAGGAAGGATGGGACTCCATAGGGATGATAAGAATATAACAGAGGACAGACCAAGGACAGAAAATAGCATCAGAGAGATGAGATAAAGAGCTCAAACGATGAATGAGGAAGAATACGAGTCTCCAGTGAAATACATTAAACGCACTGAGTTCAATGTGAGTAGAATCGTTATTTCCAGAGAAAAACCTTTAAAGAAAAACCCTGTGACTATCTTCTACATTTTTTTTTCTGTATGGAAAATAAGGGCGTCATGTTGTATGAGAGACGAGGATTCTGCAGTCACAATATAATGTTGATTACAGCTGGCAGACTGATGCAAGGTGGAAATTAGAATTATTAAAATTCTCCACCTGCATCTGCTGTAGATCGTGAAACTGGCTATAGATCTTGTCTCAGTTGCCCTTAATTGGCAGCAAAACAAATTAGAATGTCATGCTGGATTCTTTTGCAAACCCTAATGTGTGCTCTTTCACATGTGAACTGGAATTAGATGTTTTGAGACATTTTGTCTCATAAACACTGGGTGGGGTTCAATTACAGATTTCCACAAACATTAAGTGTTATTTTCAGAATGTCGGCAAAGTAAAATAGTGAAATGACAATATTTCCATTCAGTGTTAGAATGAGATTGTCGGGTTTTGTTGAAAACTCCACTATTAATTCTCCTAAACATTTCCAAACCTCCACTAGTATGTCATCTGGACCAACTGCATTTCCACTCTTCATCCTCATCATTACTTCATCTTTACAGATTCCTTCTCCTTCCTGATTTACTCTCTTGTCATAATTCAGCCTTCTCTCTCTCTCTCTCTCTATCTCTCTTTTTTCTTCATTCATCAGCTCCTCAAAATACGTACTTCCTCCATCTTCTCAACGCACTCTCCTCACTTGTTATCAGAGGTGGAAAAACCCCAGGTTCAGTGACTACAAGTCCAAACACGTATTTGTTCCATCCACCCACTAAACCAGCTACTTCTAATTCGTTCAAGTCTTCAGACAGCTAGATTAGCTAATAAAATCATCTGTTTTTTGCACAGGAAGCAGCAATACATGGTAATACTTTTGGTTACAGAAGCAGAGGTTGTCCACTTCTATTTGTTGTAAAACACTAGCTGGGTTTCTATTAATGATTTGCATGACATTGCAAGAGATATCTTCAGAATTTCAACAAAGTAAATTAGCAAAATGACAGTATTTCCATAAACTGTTAGAATGAGACTGCTGAGTTTTATCCTTTTGTGATAACTGTCATTCCAGTGAAGCTGTCACAAGAACTATAATTCCAGCAATCATGGTGAGGGAAAAGTCCTGCTAAATATTGGCATTTTGTTGTTTTATTTTTAAAACAATATTACCATAACGTCATCTCTTCTAATCTTTAAAAAGCTCTCGGTCATGTATTTTAGAGTTTCATGTGACACTTTCCTTCGGCCATGTGACCTATAATAGTGAAAAAAAGTCTTCCCACATTCACAAACTGGTTTTTTCGAAGAACTTAATAAACAGTCTTGAGTTTTTTTTAAAATACACGATTCCATTAATCATGTTTTCAATTCGCTACTTCAAATTGTGCAATTTGGAGGGCAATGGAAACCCACCTACTGACAAATGAAAAGAAATAAATGACTGGAGAAGCAAAGGTGCAGAACTATGCCTGTTGTGCTCAATGATACAATCAAGCACTTAAGCAGTTGATAATATTCACTTCTACATTTCAGAAATCTTACACATTTTCCATTTAAAGGTAGAAGCTAGTGCCTCACTTTTAATTAGTTTTGAGAAAACAAAGGAAAACATAATTTAGAAAAATATTCAAATCGAGTTTGTTCTTGGTAAAAGAGATTAGTGCATGATAAATGTCCACTAGGGTTCACAATTCTTGTCTATTTTTGGCAGGAAATGAGTTGTGATGTTTTGCCATTGCAAATATCAACAGCCTGTCATACATACTATCAAGACAAACCTTGGTATTAAAAAAAAAAATCTTGTTTTGGTGTGTGTGTGTGTGTGTGTATATATATATATATATATATATATATATATATATATATATATATATATATATATATATATATATATATATATATATATATATATATATACACTCAACAAAAATATAAACGCAACACTTTTGGTTTTGCTCCCATTTTGTATGAGATGAAACTTTTTCCACATACACAAAATCACAATTTCCTTCAAATATTGTTCACAAACCAGTCTAAATCTGTGATAGTGAGCACTTCTCCTTTGCTGAGATAATCCATCCCACCTCACAGGTGTGCCATATCAAGATTCTGATTAGACACCATGATTAGTGCACAGGTGTGCCTTAGACTGCCCACAATAAAAGGCCACTCTGAAAGGTGCAGTTTTATCACACAGCACAATGCCACAGATGTCACAAGATTTGAGGGAGCGTGCAATTGGCATGCTGACAGCAGGAATGTCAACCAGAGCTGTTGCTCGTGTATTGAATGTTCATTTCTCTACCATAAGCCGTCTCCAAAGGCGTTTCAGAGAATTTGGCAGTACATCCAACCAGCCTCACAACCGCAGACCACGTGTAACCACACCAGCCCAGGACCTCCACATCCAGCATGTTCACCTCCAAGATCGTCTGAGACCAGCCACTCGGACAGCTGCTGAAACAATCGGTTTGCATAACCAAAGAATTTCTGCACAAACTGTCAGAAACCGTCTCAGGGAAGCTCATCTGCATGCTCGTCGTCCTCATCGGGGTCTCGACCTGACTCCAGTTTGTTGTCGTAACCAACTTGAGTGGGCAAATGCTCACATTCGCTGGCATTTGGCACGTTGGAGAGGTGTTCTCTTCACGGATGAATCCCGGGTCACACTGTTCAGGGCAGATGGCAGACAGCATGTATGGCGTCGTGTGGGTGAGCGGTTTTCTGATGTCAATGTTGTGGATCGAGTGGCCCATGGTGGCGGTGGGGTTATGGTATGGGCAGGCGTCTATTATGGATGAAGAACACAGGTGCATTTTATTGATGGTATTTTGAATGCACAGAGATACCGTGACGAGATCCTGAGGCCCATTGTTGTGCCATACATCCAAGAACATCACCTCATGTTGCAGCAGGATAATGCACGGCCCCATGTTGCAAGGATCTGTACACAATTCTTGGAAGCTGAAAATGTCCCAGTTCTTGCATGGCCGGCATACTCACCGGACATTTCACCCATTGAGCATGTTTGGGATGCTCTGGACCGGCGTATACGACAGCGTGTACCAGTTCCTGCCAATATCCAGCAACTTTGCACAGCCATTGAAGAGGAGTGGACCAACATTCCACAGGCCACAACTGACAACCTGATCAACTCTATGCGAAGGAGATGTGTTGCAGTGCATGAGACAAATGGTGGTCACACCAGATACTGACTGGTATCCCCCCCAATAAAACAAAACTGCACCTTTCAGAGTGGCCTTTTATTGTGGGCAGTCTAAGGCACACCTGTGCACTAATCATGGTGTCTAATCAGCATCTTGATATGGCACACCTGTGAGGTGGGATGGATTATCTCAGTAAAGAAGTGCTCACTATCACAGATTTAGACTGGTTTGTGAACAATATTTGAGGGAAATGGTGATATTGTGTATGTGGAAAAAGTTTTAGATCTTTGAGTTCATCTCATACAAAATGGGAGCAAAACCAAAAGTGTTGTGTTTATATTTTTGTTGAGTGTATATGACAAAATATAACTTGTGCGTTAAATTGCAAAAGGATTTAAAAATTGCAGGAAGCTTGTTGATATTTGAATTAGTCATTTGTTGATGAAATACATTCATGTTTGCCTTCAGTCTGTTTCGACACAGGTTTACCTCCAATTCAATCCTGAAGGTGGCGCTTGAGTTGCAATGAATTAATCTCGAGGCATCGTATGCATTACACTCATTGTAAAGTCATCAAAGACCA
Organism: Thalassophryne amazonica; assembly: GCF_902500255.1. Classification (NCBI taxonomy): domain Eukaryota; kingdom Metazoa; phylum Chordata; class Actinopteri; order Batrachoidiformes; family Batrachoididae; genus Thalassophryne; species Thalassophryne amazonica. The sequence continues at coordinate 19,045,847 of NC_047112.1, forward strand.
TTCACCCGTATCACGTCATCAAATGTATAGATTCCCAACAGACCCACACCATTCACAGATAGACTGATGATGGCAGCGAATCTGTTGTGAAGGTGTCGTAGCACGGACCCACAACAGGGGGCGCAAATGAACGGACAATGACTAAACCAAAAGGTAACAATTTAATGTTGTGACGCTACACAACGAAAAGACACAAAAAATATGCACAGTCAATTAGCACCAGGTGACGTGTGGCAGGCTCGAAGATAGGAGACCCCCCCGACGAGAGAGAAGCCGTACTCCACACGGCTTCCACCACCAACGGTCTGAAGAACACCGGAGCCGCCAAGTCCCGAGTCCCCAGGTGGCCTCTGTTCCCGGCTGTCGACCCTGGTACTGCTGGCAGAAAGCAAAAACAGGATGTGTGAGTGTGAGTCCGCACACTCAGTAATACACAGTCCAACACTGATGGGAGGGAGCACCTCCACCTCCAATCATACACTCAAGCAGCTCCTGTCAGTCACTTATCTGGAGGGAGTGGGAGGCGAAGACGTCGCGGTTCCCACAACACGCCACTCCAACAAAACTGTCCCACAGGAATAAATTGCTGCAAACAGAGATCAAAACGTGGATTAATCCAAATACTGCAGAGACGGATTACCTCAGGAATGGTAGTCGATTTCTCGGCGAGGAGGTGGAGTTGCAGTCCGGCTTTTATGGTGGTGATGATGATGAACGAGTGACAGCTGGGGCAGGGGATGAATGCCAGCAGTACCTCCTCTTCAGCGGCCCACACAACAGGACCCCCCCCCCCCCCAACGGGTGCCTCCTGGCGTCCGACCAGGCTTGTCCGGATGTCTTGCGTAGAAATCGGCCAGGAGGGCCGGGTCCAGGATGAAGCTCCTCTTCACCCAGGAGCGTTCCTCAGGTCCATACCCCTCCCAGTCCACCAGATATTGGAAACCCCGGCCCTTACGACGGACGTCCAGGAGCCTGCGGACTGTCCAAGCAGGCTCCCCGTCGATGAGCCGGGCAGGAGGCGGCGGTGGTCCCGGAGTACAGAGGGACGAGGTGTGGTGTGGCTTGAGACGGGAAACATGAAAGACGGGGTGAATCCGCAGTGAAGCCGGGAGTCGAAGCTTCACTGCGGCCGGGTTGATGATCTTGAGGATCTTAAATGGTCCGATGAATCTGTCTTTCAATTTAGGGGAGGCGACAGACAGAGGGATGTCCTTGGTCGAAAGCCACACCTCCTGCCCAGGCTGGTATGTGGGGGCCGGGGAATGCCGGCGGTCCGCATGGGCCTTAGCCCTCGTCCGGGCCTTTACCAATGCAGAGCGGGCGGCCCGCCACACCCGGCGGCACCTCCTGAGGTGGGCCTGGACCGAGGGCACACCGACCTCTCCCTCCACCAACGGGAACAACGGGGGCTGGTACCCCAAACATGCCTCAAAAGGGGAGAGGCCGGTAGCAGACGAAGCTTGGCTGTTGTGGGCATACTCGATCCAGGCCAGATGGTGACTCCAGGCCGCCGGATGCGCGGAGGTGACACATAGGAGGGCTTGCTCTAACTCCTGATTAGCCCGCTCTGCCTGGCCGTTGGTCTGGGGGTGGTACCCGGACGAGAGACTTACGGTGGCCCCCAGCTCCTTACAGAAACTCTTCCACACCTGTGAAGAGAACTGGGGGCCCCGATCCGAGACGACGTCCGACGGTATCCCATGCAGCCGCATGACGTGGTGGACCAGGAGGTCTGCTGTCTCCTGGGCCGTCGGGAGCTTCGGGAGGGCCACGAAGTGGGCCGCCTTGGAGAACCGGTCCACTATCGTGAGAATCACAGTGTTGCCCTGGGACGGCGGGAGGCCCGTGACGAAGTCTAGGCCGATGTGAGACCAGGGGCGATGAGGCACTGGCAGGGGATGGAGGAGTCCCGTCGTCCTCCGGTGGTCCGCCTTACCCCTGGCGCAGATGGTACAGGCCTGGACGTAGTCCCGGACGTCAGTTTCCAGGAACGCCCACCAGAAGCGCTGCTGGACTACTGCCACGGTCCTGCGTACTCCGGGATGACAGGACAGCTTGGACCCGTGACAGAAGTCCAAGACGGCAGCTCTTGCCTCTGGTGGGACGTATAGTCTGTTCTTGGGGCCGGTCCCCGGGTCCGGGCTTCTTGTCAGGGCCTCCCGGACGGTCTTCTCCACGTCCCAGGTGAGGGTGGCCACGACAGTGGACTCGGGGATGATGGTCTCGGTGGGGTTCGACAACTCCGCTTTGGCTTCTTCTTCATGCACCCGGGACAATGCATCTGGTTTTTGGTTCTTGGTCCCGGGGCGGTACGTGATCTGGAAGTCAAAGCGCCCGAAGAACAGAGACCAGCGGGCTTGCCTGGGGTTCAGCCGCTTGGCGGTCCGGATGTACTCAAGGTTCCGATGGTCCGTGAAAACCGTGAAGGGCAACGACGCCCCCTCCAGCAGGTGTCTCCACTCTTCAAGAGCCTCCTTCACCGCGAGGAGTTACCGATTGCCGACGTCATAGTTCCGTTCAGCTGGGGTCAACCTGCGGGAATAAAAGGCACAAGGATGGAGAACCTTATCAGCCTCCACGCTCTGGGACAGCACGGCTCCTATCCCTGAGTCAGAGGCGTCCACTTCAACTACGTACTGGCGATCAGGATCAGGCTGCACCAGAACTGGTGCAGTCGAGAACCGGCGTTTCAACTCCTGGAACGCGGCTTCGCACCGATCCGACCAGGTGAAGGGGACTTTGGTGGAGGTCAGGGCAGTCAGGGGGCTAACTACCTGACTGTAACCTTTGATGAACCTCCTATAGAAATTTGCAAAGCCGAGGAACTGCTGTAGTTTCCTACGGCTTATCGGTTGGGGCCAATCTCTCACCGCCGCAACCTTGGCCGGATCAGGGGCGACGGAGTTGGAGGAGATTATGAACCCCAAGAAGGACAAAGAAGTGCGGTGGAACTCGCACTTCTCGCCCTTCACAAACAGCCGATTCTCCAACAACCGCTGTAGGACCTGACGTACATGCTGGACATGGGTCTCAGGGTCCGGGGAGAAGATGAGTATATCGTCCAGATATACGAAGACGAACCGATGCAGGAAGTCCCGCAAGACGTCGTTTACCAAAGCTTGGAACGTCGCAGGGGCGTTGGTGAGGCCGAACGGCATGGCCAGGTACTCAAAGTGACCTAACGGGGTGTTAAACGCCGTCTTCCATTCGTCTCCCTCCCGGATCCGAACCAGGTGGTACGCGTTTCTAAGATCCAATTTAGTGAAAATTTGGGCTCCATGCAGGGGCGTAAACACAGAATCCAACAGGGGCAACGGGTATCGGTTGCGAACCGTGATCTCGTTCAGCCCTCTGTAATCAATGCATGGACGGAGTCCGCCGTCTTTCTTGCCCACAAAAAAGAAACCAGCACCCATCGGGGAGGTGGAGTTTCGGATCAGCCCGGCAGCTAAGGAGTCCCGGATGTAGGTCTCCATTGATTCGCGTTCCGGACGTGAGAGGTTGTACAGCCTGCTGGACGGGTACTCAGCGCCCGGGACCAAATCGATGGCACAATCATACGGTCGGTGCGGGGGAAGAGTGAGCGCCAGATCTTTGCTGAAAACGTCAGCAAGATCATGGTACTCCTTTGGCACCGCCGATAGATTGGGGGGGACTTTGACCTCCTCATTAGCCGTAGTGCCGGGAGGAACCGAGGATCCTAGGCACTCCCGGTGGCAGGTTTCGCTCCACTGCGTCACAACCCCAGACGGCCAATCAATCCGGGGATTGTGCTTCACCATCCATGGAAAGCCCAAAATCACTCGGGAAGTAGATGGTGTGACATGGAACACTATCTCCTCCCTGTGATTCCCAGACACAACCAAAGTCATTGGTTGAGTCTGATGTGTGATTAATGGAAGCAGAGTGCCGTCTAGTGCTCGCACCTGCAGTGGTGCCGGCAGAGCCACCAGGGGGAGCCCTACTTCCTTTGCCCATCTGCTGTCCAGCAGATTCCCTTCCGACCCTGTGTCTAATAGTGCTGGGGCATGAAGAGTTAAAGCCCCACTCAGGATTGTTACTGGGATTCGTGCAGATTTGCGGGGTTTTCCCGCGTGCGTATTATGGCCCACCCTTAGCCCAGTTTCTAAGGACGGGCGTTGTAGTTTGACCGTTTAGGGCAGTCCCTCTGCATGTGCTCACATGAGCCGCAGATAAAACACTCCCCGCGGGCCAGCCTCCTTTGTCTGATGTTTGTTTTTACTTTGGCCCTGCTCGTGTCCATAGCCTCCTCAGCAGGGGGAGCTGTAGCCACACGGAGCTCTCTGGCAGTGAAGCGTGGGGACGACGTCACTTTGTCGGAACCGGAAGGAGGAGGGACGGCTCGTGCCCGGTCACGCCCCCCCGGCCTGCTCCCGACGATGCTCGTTTAAGCGGTTGTCTAAGCGTATAACTAAATCAATAAGCCCGTCAAAATCCCACGGTTCCTCCTTAGCCAGTAGGTGCTCCTTAAGGACCGGTGACAGTCCATTTACAAAGGCGGCGCGGAGCGCAACGTTATTCCAGCCGGACCTCGCTGCCGCGATGCGGAAGTCGACTGCATACTCGGCTGCGCTATGGCGCCCCTGTCTCATCGACAGCAGCATGTTCGAAGCGGTCTCGCCTCTGTTGGGATGATCAAACACTTGTTTGAACTCCCGTACAAACCCAGTATAAGACGTTAGGAGCCGTGAATTCTGCTCCCAAAGCGCCGTAGCCCATGCGCGTGCCTCTCCTCGAAGCAAATTGATCACATAAGCCACCCGGCTAGCGTCTGATGCGTACATGACAGGGCGCTGTGAAAAGACGAGCGAACACTGCATGAGGAAGTCCGCGCACGTCTCGACACAGCCCCCGTACGGTTCCGGAGGGCTTATGTATGCTTCAGGGGACGGTGGGGGGGTTCGTTGAACGACCAGTGGAACGTCTGATACAGGCCCAGGACCAGCCAGAGGAGCGGCTGCAGCAGCGCCCTGCTCGTGCGCTTCCACCCTGGCGGTGAGAGCCTCCACCCTCCGATTAAGGAGGACATTCTGCTCGGTCACTAAGTCTAACCGAGCCGTCAAAGCGGTTAAGATCTGCTGCAGCTCACTCAACACGCCTCCTGCTGACGCCTGCGCTCCTGGTTCTTCCATTGGCCGTTCAAGCTCGGGTTGACGCCCCTCGGAGTCCATGACGATGGCCGAGAAATCCTGTTGTGAAGGTGTCATAGCACGGACCCACAACAGGGGGCGCAAATGAACGGACAATGACTAAACCAAAAGGTAACAATTTAATGTTGTGACGCTACACAACGAAAAGACACAGAAAATATGCACAGTCAATTAGCACCAGGTGACGTGTGGCAGGCTCGAAGATAGGAGACCCCCCCGACGAGAGAGAAGCCGTACTCCACACGGCTTCCACCACCAACGGTCTGAAGAACACCGGAGCCGCCAAGTCCCGAGTCCCCAGGTGGCCTCTGTTCCCGGCTGTCGACCCTGGTACTGCTGGCAGAAAGCAAAAACAGGATGTGTGAGTGTGAGTCCGCACACTCAGTAATACACAGTCCAACACTGATGGGAGGGAGCACCTCCACCTCCAATCAAACACTCAAGCAGCTCCTGTCAGTCACTTATCTGGAGGGAGTGGGAGGCGAAGACGTCGCGGTTCCCACAACACGCCACTCCAACAAAACTGTCCCACAGGAATAAACGGCTGCAAACAGAGATCAAAATGTGGATTAATCCAAATACTGCAGAGACGGATTACCTCAGGAATGGTAGTCGATTTCTCGGCGAGGAGGTGGAGTTGCAGTCCGGCTTTTATGGTGGTGATGATGATGAACGAGTGACAGCTGGGGCAGGGGATGAATGACAGCTGTCACTTCTTCTAGGTCTGGCGCCCTCTCGTGCTTGGAGCCCGCACTCCAAGCAGGGCGCCCTCTGGTGGTGGTGGGCCAGCAGTACCTCCTCTTCACCGGCCCACACAACAGAATCTGACAAGTCTGTAAGATCATTTTCAGGAATTTCCAACCAGAAGAGCTTCTTCACTGCAGGTGCAACACTTAACAACTTCAGTATTTCCATCTTCTTCATCATCTTCAGCTGCAGGTTGCCAGAAGGCGTATGGGAATCCCAAGCCCATTGAAGTGGCGAGAACCCGAGTCATTCCCCTGAAATAAAAGGAAAACGACATACTTTCTGCAATGTAATATATATTGTCAAGTGCTGTCAGGGGTAATTTTAAAACTTCACTTTATCCATTTCTGTCACTAAATCAGTGGCCGATGACATGACCGAAGGCAAGACACAGGTCTGAAATGCTGACACTTTAGTCATGGCACTAAATCATTTATAACACCAAACTGTAGCTGATGTTTCACATCATCTTTTGAAGAAAATCCTTCTCTGTTCCACTCCACCATGGAGCTGTTAGTGGTGGTGCAGAGTTGTTTGGGTGTCATGGTGGCTTCTCTCTCCTTCCATAGTCACTGAGTTTTTGAGAATTGCTCACTCCAGACAGATTTACCACACAGCACCATCCCATTTCTATTTCTTAGTGATTGATGGAAATAAAGTCAAAGACAAGCACCTCAGCGGGCTTCTTTTGATGAGAAGAAGCAGTGGCTCTACTCAGAGTCCCTCCCAGATATTCAAGTTTCTTACCCTGTCCCTGAGTGTAAGCTCAGAGTCCCAATGGAGGAATCTCATTTTCACCACTTGTATCCATGACCTTGTTATTTTGGTCATTACCCAAAGTTGATGACCATAGGTGAGAATAGGAGAATAAATCGACTGGTAAATCACGAGTCTCGTCTTCTGGCTCAGCTCTTTCTTCATCACGATGGCCCGATACAGTGGTGAAGGTACACAAGATTAAATACTTTGGGTCAATGTTCCAGAGTACTTCAGAATGTGGTGAAGAGGTGAAGAAGAGAGTGCAAGCAGGACGGAGTGGCAGGAGGGACTCGGGGTATATAGGGAGAACGATGCTGAGGATGGAGCCACCAGACAGGAGGAGAAGAGAGAGGCCAAAGAGGAGGTTCATGGATGTGGTGAAGGAGGACATGCAGGTGGTTGGTGTGACAGAGAAAGATTCAGAGGACAGAGTGAGAGAGAAACGGTTGATTTGTGTGTTCTTCTGCCAATCAGCGTTCAGGAAAGTGGATTTACTGTCGAACATAGAGTTCAGTCTGTGTGAGTGGGTAACAAATATTCAAGTAAAAGACACAAATAGAGCTCTGCCTCTGCTTTGAACCCTAACAATGCTCTTGGCTTTCAAATGTGCAGCCTTTTGCCACGGGCACACATTCACGTTTTTAATAATTGATCAGTGAGCCTGTTGCCAACATTAGACACTTTTCAAAGCTGCATGAATCCACACAGTTGGTTAAAGGTTGCAGAGAGAATCCGAAAGAACAAACACTCTCTGTGGTTCTGCTCTGCTCTCTTTCTATGCTTCCCTATTTTCTCTGTCTTTATATTCTATTATGTTTGTGCTCATTTCTATGCCTGTTTATGGTTTTCCTCATTGACATTTATTTTAGACTACTTTCTCACCTCATTTTAAATTTGTGTATTCATATGTACATCAAAAGAGGCACATATACAATTTAGACATGTTGTTGGGTATTTGCTGTGTTGGCATATTCAAAATCTTAAAATCTGACATTTTAAAATCTTTTCATTTAATGGTTATGCGCAGTGAAAGCTACCATTTGGTTTTGATCTAATTCAATTCAAACTCTGCGATATTGAATAAGCAATAATGACATTTTTTTTTTAAATTGTAATTGTGCTCTGGATTCCAGAGCAAGAGATCCCTGGTTCAAGGCCACCTCTACTCATTCTCCATGTAATGTTGCAGGTTGCAGGAAGGACATGTGGTGTAAAACGTGCTGAATAAACATGCAGGTCCATCTCAGATCAGCTGTTGTGAAACCTGACAGAAGAAAGGGAGAAGCTGAAGGGATTTTTACCTCCGCCAAGGAGGTTATGTTTTCGGTCGCGTTTGTTTGTTTGTTTGTCAGCAGGATAACTCAAAAGTTATGAATGGATTAAATTTTGTGGAGTGGTTGGAAATGACAAGAGGAACAAGTGATTAAATTTTAGTGGTGATCCGGATCACGATCCGGATCCCGATGCTAATGCGTTAGCGTGTCTATGGCATTTTCAATGTTAAAAGTTAGCATTAAGCAGTTGCAGCTGTCATCATGTTCGGGTGCATTTGTTTTTAAATTGTAATATTTCTTAAATTTATTTTTGTTTATATATTAATAATCTAATGATTATTATATACAATTTTAGAGAAAGAGACAAAAAGATATAGATCACTGTGCCAAGGAGGGAATCTCTTTAGGGTCAGTGGGCCTCATGTATCAACGTTGCGTATGGCAATATTTGAGCGTATATGGGGTGTACGCCAAAATGGCTGCGCTACTTGGCATTTATCAATGTGGTCTTTGGTGTACGCTGCGCTGAAAATATACACCAGGTCGAGAGGTGGTGTAAATTATACACCAAAATGAACCAGCACTGGAATCCACATAAAAATGTAAATGATCAACATGATAAACAGTGCCATTATACAAATCAATGCATATGTTACATAAATAACACTTTCCTTGTTATACTACATAATAATCAATACAAATCGGATTGCTGGTCTATCGAGCACAATCCGTGGCCACAGCGCTGACCGCAAAGAAAGCGCTGCTCGCCTTTTTCTCCAGACTTCGAGCCTGGAGCCAGAACAGCGCTGAGCTTAACTTTATGTGGTGTGATCGTTTTAGACTATGAAATTGATAATTACAACTGTAGTGTTGTCATTCCCTTCGCCTGTGCTGCAATCAGGTTTTGTCTTCTCCATTCGTTTGTTACAATAAAATAAATAAAGAAATAAAATTTAAAAATAAGGAAATCTGAAAAATTAGGCGTCTTATTAATTGAGCAAATATCCACGTCAAGAATTATTGACATGTGAAAAGAGAATACAGTGGTCCCTCGCTATAACGCCATTCACCTGTCGTGGCCTCGCAGTTCCGCGTATTGTTTTAGTCCAATTTTGCATGCTTTTTTTACAGTGCATTGTGGTCTGCGTGTCTGTTTATAAGAATCTTCTCGCCCAGAAGAAAAAAGAGCGCCAACAACTACTCATAACTGTGTTTTTCACTCGGAAAAAGACACCTGCAGCGAGGTTTGACTCAGTGGAAAAAGGCGCGGCATCAGGACGCAGAGGCGCAATCAGAGGAACTGTGAAATACTGGTCAGTCACTATTAATAATTTCTTATGTGTCCAACCTCGTACGTTGATCATTAAAATTAAATTCGTTAGTTCTAAAAGCCATCATAATTATTTATAGGAAAACGTTCTATTTTTATTTCTCAAACAAATGTTTGGGCCTGAAAACAGCTTGGTCTTATTTTTCTACTAAGGTTTGAACTTTGAGAGTGTTTACACACGAGAGAAAAGTGAGAAAATGTTCATGCCTGATTGAGAAAGTGTATAAAGTGTGTAGTGAGGGGTTTTACAGCTTTGAAACGTCTATAATAATTGTAAAAAATAACACTGAGTACGTTGCGGATTTCACGTATTACGGGCTATTTTTAGAACGTAACTCCCGCGGTAAACGAGGGACCACTGTAACACTTTTTTGATTATGCTACAAAACAATTGATACGACAGCCGCTTTTGACGCTCTATTGGCACGCTTCGTGATTGGTGGAGTTCTTTTTCTTTGCCGTCTTCCTGGCTTCCATGTTGTAAAATGAGGGTGTGTCTGAAGCGGAGTCTGCATATTTATGGGCGTGTTTATTATAATTATGATTGTTTTCACCCACTGCATTTATCAAGGTCACGTCGGGCGTACGCCGGAAATGGGCAGGTGCGCACTGCTTGATACATGTCACGGCAACTTTGGTGTACTTCAGATTTACACCGTAAATTTGCGCCACAAGTACGCAACTTTGATACATGAGGCCCAGTGACCCTATGGCCTTGTTTAGAGAAGTGTTTCATAAATGTTAAAAAATTCATATATTTGCAGTTTAGTTGAATAATAAATTGAATTTTCTCTTATTTGTTTTTGTCTATAAGCACATGCAATATCAATATCAGTGCTCAGGTGACAGTAGCTTCTGGGAAAGGTGCAAGTTGCAATAAACTGTGATGCCAAGCGCTAAGGATACATGCTATCCAGTCACAGCAGATGAAACTTTTTTTTACTACTGAGCAAACATCATTGTTAGACTTTTTTAGGTTCAGTGATTCCATGGCGTGTAGATGTCATGGCGTCAGTGACCCCATGGCCTTGTCTCTGAGTGCTTCTAGTTTTATGATTAAATTACAGAATTGTGTATCATATTATCAAATCAGAAACAGTCAACATTGGTTAAATTGATGAAATTGAATTTGCAGTGCTGTGCAAAGGTTTTAGACACTCTAAATTTTTGATGGGTTTTTTTTTTCAGCAAAGACTCAATTTTAAACTTCCGAACATTTCTGTTGCACTGAAAATCAAATTTGAGATTTTTTTAAATTTTTATTTCAGTAATTCTTATTTTGTTCCTTAAAAAAATAACAATAATAATAATGCAGAGCAGGTGTCTCAGTGTGTTCTGTGTCAGCCTGATGGTGTCAGATCTCAGAAGCTAAGCATCGTGGGGCCTAGTTAGTACTTGGATGGGATACTTTTTCGAACACCAGGGGCTGTGTGTGTTCCTCCAGGTAAAACTGCAATTGCGCCAGGGCATCCGATGTAAAACCTGTGCCAAATACCAGTGCCGATCTTGCCGTATCAGCTGTGGCGACCCCGAACCCAACGGGACCAGCTGAAAGGACAACAACAGCAACAACAATGCAGAGCAGGTGTCTCTGTGGCATAGAAGTCGCACTACCAGATTTTTGACCAGGGTTTGATTTCAGGCTGCTTATCAGTGTCCTTGGACAAGGTACTTCATCTGTATTGTCCCAGTCCACCCAGCTGTATTTGGGAACCAACCTTGGCTAGGAGCTTGACCTATGATGGATTCACATCCTGGTAGACTCTCATCCACTTCATGCTATGGTATACAAAGATAAACACTGATTTGAATGGCCTGAGGGCCTGTATAGGACTTATTTCTTTTTGAAGATCATTAAACAAACTACCGATAATATCTTCATTCTCATTATCACAATTATGAGATTTTTATTTATAGGTGTAATGTCTGGTACATGATCTAATATTTCTACATAGTATGACTGGGGACCCCACAGCAGAGAACGATACATCTACATGTGTAAAACAGATTTTATTCTCAAATGATGGAGAGGCAAGGGTCAGGATACACAAAATAGGCAGTCTGCAAGGGGCACATATCCATGAAAGGCAAACCACAAAGACAGTCCATAGGTATAAACTAGTACACAAACAATTTATAAACATGATTGATCAAAACACTGCATATTTTCAGTAATAAAATAAACTGATCATCGAATTCTGAATCCAGATCATTATGTAATTGTAATGCATTTAAGCAACAAACAATACTTTCACCAACTTTCATACAGTTTGGTTAAGCACGTCCATCCAAACCAACAGAGATAAAACCATAACCACACTGGAAGAGCTAGACCTGATTATTCCTGCAGGCTCACACATGCTTTATTATTGAGGGTTCATATTTTCTCATAATTAGTCAGATGGACACACATGCATATTTACATCGTGTGTGTGAGCGAAGATGGGCCTTGATAAGCCAGATGTCTGTCTGCCTGTTAAAGGCCCAAACACACACACATGCAAGCTGCTGACTTCAAAGAGATGTAAATGTGCAGATTTATGAGGACGCTTAACCTCAGCTCACCAAAAACAAGAAGTTGCAGTACACCAAAAAGTGTAGTCAAGACTCAAAGCAGTGTTGCACTGCTGTATTATCTATACATGTTCCTCTGTGCTGGAATTGGGCTACTACTCACCTGGACTGAGTAACTGCAATTCTCATTTTTGGCTACATGGGTACTCTTAATGTTTATCGAGTACCGCAACTTCCTGGTGTGCAACCAACACATTTAGCAGTCTCAGTTAGGGTTGGGTATCGAGAACCGGTTCTTTTCGAGTATCTTTAAGAAATTATTTGATCCACCGATATCAATAGCCTTTTTACTTAATGATTCCCTTATCGGTCCTTCAGAGCAGCCGTTGTTTTTGAGGGTGTTTGTCAAGAAAATAATCATTTCTCTACATTGATCACAGACTCTGCAGTGGGTCTGTAATCGACTGTTTCTGCAGCGCAACACCACTTTGAAGCGTGATCCAATGAGGCAATGCTTCGATCCACTAGCTCATTGGTTCTTTGATTCGTTGCTCTTCACAAATGGCAAGTCTGCTTCTTAACCCCTCTCAAAGCCTTTAAAATATCGTGAGTCACTTTTGTGTGGATTAAAGTCACTAACTGGGACTCTTGTCTTGTTGCAGTCAAGAAAAGAGAATTGTCCTCTGTTCCGTTGGCACAGCTCCAAATGCTGCGCGGCTCTCTGCTGTGAGGCCGGTCAGAATTAATAACATCTAAATGAATTACCGCTTTAAATAAAATTACACCTCTTACAAACGTTGTAATACAGACAATAAACTTCAATCTAAAACTTTTTTCCTCCCAAAATGAGACGTGCTTTCTTTATGAATTACATCCTGATGTGCAGCACAGTCAGCTGCAAGAGCTCAGCTCAGATGTATGGAAAGACATTCATGCCAATAATGTCTGAAAGGAAATGCTTTTGACAAAAACTACAGATTTTGTTTTTCTATTTATGTCCAGAGATCAAGGATCCACCATATAGTTTTTTATGTCCAAAGTTTAAAGATGCAGTGACTAATTTCATATTTATTTACTTTAAGACTCAATAAAATGTTGTTCAATTTCAATTCAATTTCAATTTAATCGGCTTATAAAGCGCCAAATCACAGCCAAAGCCGTCTCAAGGCGCCTCACATAAAAAATTTAAATAAATAAATAAAAATAAAAAAATTCAAATACATAATTAAAAACAGAAGTAAAAGAATAAAACAGATACAAAATAAAACTATTCATAAGAAAGACAATAAAAATAGTCTTTAAGGCTTGACTTAAAAATGTCCACGGACTCCGACTGCCTCACAGTAGCAGGAAGACCGCTCCACAGAGCGGGAGCATGATAAGAAAAAGTTTTTTGACCCGCTGACATAGAAAACCTGTAAAGCCTACTTTTAGTACACAAAAAATTCACAAGAGGTATGAATAAGAGAATCGATAAGGAATCGGATTGATAAGCGGAATTGAGAATGGTATCGATATTGATGAAATCTTATCGATACCCATCCCTAATCTCAATGTAAAAGAACTGCATAATGGCAGAAAACGGCCAGAAAATCTGCAGGATAAAATGGGTACATTTCACAAAAAGGAAACAAACAGTTGACCAAATGGAGGTTTGTTGTTCTGGCCAGGGAGGAGGAAAGAGGAAGAAAAGTCCTGTTCATGTGTGTGCTGAGCGAAACTGCAGCATGGAGAGGCGCTCCATACATTACCATAATAATCAGGAAAAAGCCTTTTGAAATTCATGAATCATGAATCAAAAATTTTACTGGGTCTATCGATAAAATTTAAAAACGGGTATATAGGTTGAAGTCTGCTCTTTCAACTCACACTCAAATGGAAACTCAGAGTATGGGAGATTTGATGGTACGACGACATGATTTGGTCATGTGCTTTTGACGCGTATCTGCCTCAAACGACTCCAGAGTGTTAATTCTGGTGCTGCTGTAGCTTACTATCATTGCTATTTAGCTATATTGCAGCCGTAGCTAGTTGCAAAAGCACTGCCCCTCCCTCATCAGCTTCCAGGTACCATGACAGCAGTCACATTTCATGACATGTCCAAAATGTGACCCTGATGAGAGTTCAAGTAGAGTATTTCTACAAGGTAAGTGATCAGCTCATAAGAAGTTTGAAAACTGGGTTTGCAGAGAAGTAAAATTTTTGGGAGTACACTGTGGTCAAGGGTTTAAATTGCTGTCTGGTGACACACTTCGACCATAACAAATAAAAACAACAACTAAGCCTTAGAAAAAAGGTTACAGAGTAGGAGACAAGTGAAGGACTGCATTGCTATAGCTTTTTTCCAACAGATGTTCAAAACGCTTTGCAATTATTCAATTTATTTATATCACTCCAAATCACAATAAAGGCACCCCAATATGCTTCACATGGGTAAGGTCTAACCATACCAGCCAATGGTGCCTCACATTTAAGAGGGGTGACTGGTTTTGAACCTGACCCAGAAAAACTAGGGCGTGGCTCTCAATCTTTTGCATTTTGAGAAACCAACATTTCTCAAGAATGTGTGACGTTTTGACTTCATTGGGTGAAATGTTGAGAAATGCTGGTTTCTCAGAGTGCAAAAGATGGAGAACCACACCCTAGTTTTTCTAGGTCAGACTCAAAACTTCTCAGTGGTATGAGTGGTTTTCCAATTCAAGCCTGCTGGGATAGTATGGTTAGTGTCACGCATGCTTTGAATTTTCTGCAATAAAACCAGTCAAGTCCATTGTGCAGCAAAATCCTGTCCACTGGCAGAAAAATCCTGTCAACTCCAAACCTGGAAATCGAGTAATTTCTCAAAAAATTTAAGGAAAATGTCCATCCGTTCAGCCTTTTCACAGTATCTTCATTGTCCTCTCTCTCTCTCTCTCTCTCTCTCTCTCTCTCTCTCTCTCTCTCTGTCTCTCTGTGTTGAGAGACTGCCCCTCCCTGAGCCTGGTTCTGCTGGAGGTTTCTTCCTGTTAAAAGGGAGTTTTTCCTTACCACTGTTGCCAAGTGCTTGCTCACAGGGGGTCGTTTTGACCGTTGGGGTTTTTCCGTAATTATTGTATGGCCTTGCCTTACAATATAAGGCGCCTTGGGGCAACTGTTTGTTGTGATTTGGCGCTATATAAATAAAATTGATTTGATTTGATTTGATTTGATTTGTTGTCGTGACAACCCACATGCTTCCTGTCTGCCATTGATAAGCATACAGATCGGCTTGTTCCTCAAACGTTTCCCAAACACGGGAGTGATCTATATCCATCTACTCTGATGGATCACAACAAACGCTGATTGAATTGATTCATTCCACAGAAACATCATATCTTGGCCGAACAAGATAATCTGCTCCAATCCCCAGAAAATCCCTCTCTGCTTTGTCAACCTCACAGTACCAACATGAACTCTGCAGGCAAAGCCTCCTTCCACTGAACACAAACAGAAAGCAAGAAAATATGAACTTATTGTTGCACATCTTTCATATTCAGAGGGCAACATTGTGTGTCTTTGTGTTCTAACCCATGGCTTCTGCTCTCTGCAGCTTGTCCTCAGGGCACCTTTAAAGCCTTGCAGGGAGTTGGACTGTGCCAGCAGTGTCCGCTCAACAGCCGCTCCACCATCGAGGCCGCCACCCTGTGCGCATGTCGGAACGGCTATTACCGCGGTGATATGGACAGTCCTGCGGATGAGTGCACCAGTGAGTCAGTCTGTCTACACACACACACACTGGGGAATCAATCTTCAGCACTGTGACTACATGCAGTTCAGTGTGACTGATACAGGATTTGTGAATCTACGGGTGATTCTTTAACTATGGGCACTATTGGCCTTGTAAATGTAATTTCCACCAAACCATTGCCTTACAATATAAAGCGCCTTGAGGTAACTGTTTGTTGTGATTTGGCGCTATATACATGTGCTCTGATGTCACTGTTTATCTCCATAGAAACTACCCAAACAATCTTTCATACAAACTGTTTAAAGGGATATTACAGTGTTGTGGTGGAAAACTGTTTAAAGGGATATTACAGTGTTGTGGTGGAAATTACGGCAATAGTGTGGGACAACTACATTTTGTTTTAAAAAAAAATCACAACAGTTGTATGACATTGAATACCCCAATTATGTTTTGATTATTTTACTGATATTTTATTCAGATATATTTTAAAACATTAGAAAAAATGTTTCTTTACCATTCATTTTTATCATTGAAGATCAAAAGTCTGTGTGTGGGACAAGCACAAAACGGCAATATTTGCATATAATGATGCTGAAAAAAGGTGAAAAAGTCATCATAGACTACTAGAACAAATTTCTTAACACACTTTCATTGTAAAGATAACTATAAAAGTGTGAAATTTCCCCTTTTTCTGTTTTTCATACAATATGATCAAAGGACATAATAAGTGCCCGTAGTCTAAGAATCACCCCTACATGCTTTTTTTTTTACCGTTGTTACAAACAAGCAGACGACTGCACCAACACTGCAATGTCCAATAATTAAAGGCGAATATCTTCTACAATGTTTTTTCTTTTTCTTGCACATTGTTCAGTGTGTTTGCATTTGTTGTCGGGAAGCAATAAGTAATACTGCTGCTCCGTTCCTCGGACTTTCCACTGCAGTCGGAGTGCTCGGTGTGTTGAAGAGGCTATATTTGCTATGCGAGACGCTGCCTCTCCGCTCCACAGAGAGACGGTGTAAGTAGGTTGAGACATGAATCATTTTGGACTGCCTGTGTAGCGAGTCTCAAACTGTGAAACGGTGTATGTGCGTGTCCCGGTGACCTGGATACAGCTGCATGCTTTGTAGGTGCTAACAGGAGAAGAAGAAAAATCTTGTGAGGTTGTTTACTTCATTCTGATTTATGGCTGTTTTATGTTTAATAATTTGAGGTTTTGGGGTTTTTTTCTTTCTTTTTTTAATGGATGTGAGTGCTGTTCTACCTGCTTAATATTTGACTGTTCCTGCTGCGATGACACAAAATCCACATTTGAGAATGTGCATCACTCCCCGTTGTCCTTCTGGGCAGGTTTATATTATACACCTTTTCAACACACTGAAATACTGTAGGTCATAAATCAGTATCAAACATTGAAGCTAAAATACCATTTTCAGGCACTGGCTGCTTCTCCCAGGAAGCAGTACAATAGATGCGATAGGTGGTTTTATATCAGAATTAGAATCGGATTTATTGCCAAGTAAATTCTCGCATACAAGCAATTTGATCTGGTGTCATTGGTGCATAAACAGCAATAAAAAGAAAAGGAAAAGAATAATTCTGTAAGAACTAATTGGTGCGTAAACAATAAAAATAACAGAAAAAAATACTTCTGTAAGAAATGAAGTAGTCAATAGACAAAATGGGGAAAATTATGTTCACTTCAAATAAATATAACATAGTGGTAATGGGGCTGTGCAGGCATGCAGATGTACAGTACCTTTCAGTGCAGGGATGATCAATCTGTACTTTGAGGGAGTGGGGGTGGGGGGTGGGGGCAGGGTAAATGGGCGTCTCTGGCATTATTTGTTAGTCTAGGTGTGGACTGAAAGAAGCTGTTTTTGTTTCTTCAGGTTTTAGTCCTGATGGACCTCATCCGTCTGACAGAAGGGAGGGTGAAAAAAAGTTTGTGTCCTGGGTGAGAGGGATCAGCTGCTATCTTCCTTGCTTGCATCACGCCCTGGAGGTGTACAGGTCCTGGGGGGATGGCAGATTACATATAACGCCTAAATCGGTCGTTGTCAATTGATTAGTGGTTTGTATGTCACGTGATATTGATCATTCATCCCATTTGCACACCACACCACACCACAACCACCACACACTCACAATAGCAGCGACGGCGCTATAGCTTAAAAACAAACATGGCCGGTTTGTTTTGATGACAGACAACTATTTGAACAACCTTATTGACGAAGAAGCCAATGCACAGCATGAGATATGGACTACATTGTCATTTTAAGGCCGTGAGAGATATTGATATTACCAAAGGTGATAAGTTTCAGCGTTTGGATTGGATTGCTATTTAAAGTTTGTGTTGAAATGTTTGGAACCTCTTGACCTCAAAAGACCAGTGACATACACCAAAATGTAAGTCTCTTTTCTTTTCATTTGTGCAATGGAAAGAATATTTCATGAGGTGAAAGATGAAATGTTTCATTCAACAAGGCACATATTCTTACCATTGCATGAATGGAAAAAAATTCATTAATTGTATAATATGTACCACACATGATCATATCTTTTTAATTGCTGACATTGTAACAACGCACAACAGCTTACGATTGCAACTGTGATATACATTCCCTGTCAGTTTTGTCCACTTGTTTTGTTTTTTTTGTGATTGTTTATTTGTTTGCACTTGGCGACAGCATAGCAGAATTTGTTTATCGCATATCAACCTTTTTTCGGTAGAGCATGTTCACCTCGGCTACATTCTATTGAAAAATGTGAGGACATTAAAGGGTTAAACATTTCTGAATGTCTGCAGTAACTCCATGGTTGCTGCAACATCATTGTGAAGAAGATAACAATCTGCGACAAGCAACTTGCAGTTAGCGCAACTGTGTGCTACATCATGAAATCCCCCCTCCCCTGAACATCCACCCAACCCCTTTATCTGTAAAAGCTGCTTAAACACCCACCATTAATGAAGATATATGTAAATACCCAACGCATCATAAAAAGCAAGGTTTATCTCGCTGACATCCTGCTTGTGTATGATGTCATTTGTCTTTCCTCAGACTTAGAGGCCTGCTAGCTGTGGCTGCTAGCTGTTGTGGAAGCCTGAGTATTTTATTAAAACATCTGTAATAATATGTCTTACTGTTCATTTAATGGTCTCAGCATATCATCTAAGAAGTCTTTGTGCCAGTATTTATGCCGAGTGAAATCTTCATGTTATTTAATTTGATATGTTTGCAAAGTTAGCACCGGTTAGCACTTTTACCAGCTATTGGTACCTTGATGATTTTAGGTCCAGTTAATCCGTGATTATTGAGGAAATATGGTCAGATTGTTTTAGTATTCACACCCAAGCAAATCGTTATGAAAACCAGCGCTCAGTTCACAAAAACATGGTTTAACAAATCACCTGATCCAAGAGGTTAGCCCGTTAGCTGCATGTTCGGTAACAGACTGTAAGATGGGGCGTGTTTGGGCTTCATTCATCCCGCTAAGTTCATACAGGGTGGCGCCATTACTCCACCTGCTTACCCCTTTATGAGTTAGCCGGGAGGTGATGGTCATTTCATTGAATGTCATATTGAGCTTGTGCATCCATATTTTCAAGCAGAAATCCTGGCTTTCCAACGCACGGTACAATATTTCCAGTGTGTTTATTCCAACTGAACTAAGGCTTTGTTCAAACTGCATGTAAAATTTCAATTTGTGCATGTCTGGTTTGAATCTGATCCCACGTTGTAACTGTGAACAGTAAAAAATGCGATTCACATTTTTGTAAATCTGTGATGGTCTGAATGGTCGGATCGAATTCTGGGTGTGTTGTGTTATGTCTGTGTCTTTTGACTTTTCACCTTGAATGCATCTTTCATTCCTACTGTGTATCTAACAGCTACCACACTGTCCCTGTCTCTGCCACTCCAGACTTCCTCATATAATACTACAACTCTTCTCTTGGCCTTCTCTGTACTTCTCCATCAGCACTCCCAGAGCAAATACTGAATATGTAGTGCTCTTTCTTGCCATGAAACAATATTGCTGCTCGCAGCTGCTTACCGTGCCCTGTCCTTTCTCCCAGAGAAAATGTGGGTGTGTTGCCTGGAGACAATCACAGCTGTGTAGGCTCACACTATAAGCAGGATTTTAAATGGCGACTTCCGTGGCATACGTCACTCATGCTCAGACAAGCTATTTGAGTGCTAAATGTTTCTTATAGCTAAAGAATTTTAAACCCGTATAACAGGGATTTTTGGGATATTTAACACATAACTGCAACCACATACAGTAGGTGTCAAAGGAAGATTAAAACCCATTTAAAGTGGATCCTGCTGAGCAATGAGTTTGGACTCCAGATGTTATCAGCTGTACCTTTACACATTCATTAAACATTCTACCAGTTGGTTGATTTAAATTCATTTATTCCAGACACAAGTCTGTCTGTTAACCTGTTTTGACAAGAGAAAATAAAAGCTTCATCTCAACAATGATGGCACACCCAAGTTGTTGATTAAAAGAGGGAGTCGGGGGGGATCAGCCTTTTTTCTCAGTCAGGTGTGAGTCTTTGCAGTTTTGCAAATTATCTTTGTACTTTCAATTCTAAGATTAAAAAAAAAACATGGGAAGAAAAACTGGGGCACCAGATTCCACCCCCCCCCCCCAACTGCCATACATGCAACAAGAAGAATGCAGAGTTTATTTAGAGTGGGTATAAACCTATTCAGTTATAAAATCAGAGCAGTGAGGTGGAAGAGTGAATGCACTGGATGGCTGCTTGACAGAAAATCAAAGTACGCCTCCGGTCACAGAGGAAGATTTGTGTTTGTGGATTTTTACTGTGCAGTTGTGTATAGATTAGCATTCACTCATGAGCCAATATGTTTGATTTCATCTTATAAAACAGTTCAAGTAGAAGTGTGTTTGGCTGAATACAGCTCATGATGATTATACATAAATATATATGTAATATGCAATTTAAGTGGCAACATGGTGCATATGTTTTCGTGTGCATACTTATAAATAAACAGTTTCTGACTGACGGATGTGCCTTTTTTTCCTGTGTCTCTCCGTAGGAATGTTCATAAGTTGGCACAGCGTAGATTTTAGACCCCCCGCTGATCGTTGGCACATTGGTGCGTCGGTGTAGGCGTGTGTTTGAAAAGTGCACACTAACACGGCTCCTTGCAGATGTTATGACTCTGTCACTTTACATATGCCAGAGATGAACATCAGTTTCGTCTCCGCTGCTCTTGCTCAAAGATGTCACGATTGAGTGAGTCTCTGATCTGCATGAAAAATCAAGGACAAGTGCACTTGCCAGATTTAAGTTTGTGAAAACTCTGGGTGTCGCTGCAGTGCCTCTATAACAAATTACAGCTCAGATCAAAGAGACAAACTGACACGAAAGAAACACAAAAGAACAAAAAAGAAACAGACGGATGGCAGAAAAGAGGACATAAAATTGTCTTCCTGAAGTTGAACTCTGAGGTCACTTGCTTTTTATGGAAAAATTCTGGCACCTGTGGTTACCAGGAGAATTCTGTGAAAATGACGGTGAATATGTAAATTGTTTGGCATAAAATATGTAAATTTTACAGTGTGAACCTATTGTAATTTTATTGTTGATTTAGAAGATAAAATCTCTACAAAACGGTCACCTCATGTTTAATTATCCTCAAAATGTAGTATAAACAGATATATCACCTTAATTAAAAGTATTTTATTATATTTGTGACAATTCTCATCTGTAAAATCTAACAGTATTGTACAGTTTTTGGTGTTATGGTTTTTCTGTGTTTAAACTTCAGTCATTTGTAAATTCAATGGTATATGATTATTTTAACATATCGGAACTGTTAAATTCACAGTTCAGTTTCGTTCCACATTTTACACATTATTGCTGTAAATTATGCATTACTCCATTGTTTAACTTTTTACAGTGATTTCACAGTTAATTTCATAGACTTTTTTTACAGTGCACCATCCTAATTTTCATATTGTTACTGGCTGGAAACTGCAATTTATTACTACTGTATTTTTAAATACAAAGACCAAAATTCCACAGGTAATTTCTAAAAAGGTTTTAGTAAAAGTAGCATTTGCTGAAAGGCTTCAAACAGACATTTTGACATCTGTTTAACATTTTGGGTCAAATTCTATGTCATGACAGAAGAAGAAGCAGCATGTCCTATACAGGCCCAGAGGCCCATCCGGGTGGTTATCCCGGGATACTGTAGCATCAAGCAGATAAGGCTCAATGAGTCCTCTAGGGCGGCATGCTAGTCCATCACCGGTTACTTCCCCAGCTCAGGCCCGTACCCATTTACAGATGAGTGGACTGGGACAATGCAGATGAAGTGTCTTGTTCACCTTGATGGATAAGTAGCCTGAAGCACACACCTGGAATCGAACCTTGGTCTATATATGGGCTGTCCTTCTCCAATTCTCCCGAGTCACCTCCTGCTCTGGTACAAACTGATCCTAAATGAAGCTGCTTTGGTCAGAAATGTGTTAGTTTAACCTCTGTTGTGTATGTTGTACTCTCCATTCGTTCCACTCACGGGATGCAAACTCACGATCTCTGGATTTGGGTAGCAGGTGCACTGACCAGATGGCTAAAACCCAAGGCCTCTGGCGTCTGGGACCAGAGTGTCTTTTGGTGTTGGGGAGTGAGGTTTACTCACTATCATATGTGCAGCAACTCCTGTTGGCCTCAGTCACACTAGCATAGCCACAGTCACACCGTATATTCCAGACTATATGCTGTATTTGAGTATTAATCCCATCTGTCCAAATATGTCATGAAGAGGGAAAAAAAACATATATGTTACATTTATTTTTGAAGTGCGGTGCTATTGCTTCATGCAAAAAGAATTTAATCACTGCATTATTTATATATAATACAATCACTGTGTTAGTGAGCAGAAGCTAATGAATTAAAGTTATTATACAAGGCATGAGATTTCAAGAGTAAACATCTTGTCACCACTGAACAGATGAAATGGAAGAAAACATCAAGAACTTAAATTTTCTTACACATATTATGTACCTCATGAAATGTTAGTAACCTTTTTAATTGATTACACATTTTTAAAACATTGTAATTATTCTCAGCCTAGCTCTCATACTCATTCTGGCTTTCCCACAAAGTGCAAACAAGTGGAGCACTGAGTAGTATTGTTTCCTGTCTCCTATTTCCCCTCTTTATTCAAGAATGTGGTCTTTCACTATGAGAGCACTGTTTATTAATTTCATTGATTCTCTACGACCCAGCATGTCCTCATTCAGAGCTTCTTTGTTGTCTTCTTCTTGCTTTACGACATTTGGCAACCAGTTTAACAGTACGTTCAGAATATTACACAGGAGCAGCTTGCCATGTGTGTAGATGGTGCCATCTTGTGGCCATGCATCATAAAGCAGTATGTTTTTTACATATGCCACTATGAAATGCAAGTCACAAGACCAGCCAAACAAATTTTAAAAAACTGAATTACAGTCCAGAAATTACAACAAAAAAATTAATATATTTCATGTAAGGTCAGTTAAAACTAGAATGATATGAATTGTGCCTAATTTAATACTGAAGTAAATTTTATTTCTACCTCTGCAGCAATTTATGTATTTTTTTTTTATCTAAAGAAGCTATATTGTGCACAAAAATTCAACATATTCAATCTGTAACAATTAAAGGGCAACTTCATTATTTATAACCTTAGTCATACAACTGTAATAAAAAGACTATTTACCATCCAGGAAATATTTACTAAATATCCAACTTGTTGAAGGTGTCTCATGCTACATGGCTTTTGGGTGTGATAGAAATCTGCAAAAATGAAATATATCTCTTTCATTAATGTTGACTGGTGCAGCCATGTGCTGAACATGAAACCACCACATGTCCCTCGAGTCAGAAGTTCAGAACAAGAGAATATTAAATAATGTGATTAATAATTTCCTCGGTGCATCAATCAAGATGAATCTTTCTTGCTACCTAAGACGCCTTTCATGTGCTTCAAAAACATTAGCTGCATGAGTTCGATATTACCTTGCTGAGAAATGACTTTAAAAACTTTAAACTTTAAAAATCTCACCTCCAAGTTTCCTCCAGCTGCTCTACTCTGAGGCCTTCCTGGATATTCAAACTTATCCCACTGTCCCTCATTGTAAGCCTGGATACCGTACGGAGGAACCTCATTTCCTTCACTTGTATCTACAACCTTGGTCTTTCAAGGAAGTCGTGGTCTAGAGGTTCAAGCGGTGAGCTTGAGACAAGAGGATCCTTAGTTCCAATCCTGCCAGAAGAAAAAGTCAGTAAGGACGAGGTCCTTAATCAGAGCAAGGTCCTTAATCCCTAAATTGCTCCTGGTGTGCAGTTGAGCGCCTTGCATGCTAACATCTGTGTTTTGATTCAGTGCTTCTGATTCAGATGGAAAATCACCATGTAGTCCACTGGATCACCAAACAAAGCTCATGACCATAAGTGAGGATATTACGTAAATTGACTGAGACAGCATGATAGTCTGGTATAGTGTCCACAGTACATCATACACAACACTGATCACTCTATTGATCTCGCACTCTATCTTGCTCCCAATCTTGAACAAGACCCAGAGATACTTCAACTCCTCAACTTGTGGTGAAAAGTCTCCACTGACCAAGAGGGGACAAAAAGAACCAGTGTGATTTGGAGGCACTGATCCTCATCCAAGTCGCTTCACATCTGACATCAGATCTTCCCAGTTGCACATTGGAGACAAGTGTCTGATGAGGCCAGTTGAAGCACATCATCTGCAAAAAGTAGAGATGCAATTCTCAGGCACCAGACTGGACATCCTCTAATCCCTGACTGCTCCTTGAAATCCTGTCCATGAAACTCATAAACAAGACTGGTGAGAAGGTGCAGCCCTGACAGAGTCCAACACTCACCAGGAATAGGTCTGATGAAATGGGAAATCAGAGTAATAAACTCATATGTGAGCCACTGACCCAATGATCCTGTACCTAATGATTGACCTTTGGTCAATTTGATCTTGTATGAGCAATTCCCAGATCCACCTACATACAATATGTGTGCCACGTTTGACAGAAATTGGCCAAAGAACGTGGGAAGAGTCAGGGAACAAACAAACAGACAGACAGACAGTCAAACATTTCTCAGATTATTGTATGACTTTAAGCAGGCACTGCTGTTGAATGTGTTAACATTTTTGTACATTATTATTACTTTAGTCACAAATGCATAGAGTATTGTCACCTCCCACGTGTATGCTGATGACTCACTGACCTTTTGCTAAAGACAAAGCGACTGTAGGTCTCCACATTATGGCGCCACATTCACGGGTCATCACTTGATCTCAGTGTAAAATTTAGGCGTAAAATTTCCATAATGTTTGACTTCTTGGTATGATAATTGATGGTGTAGCAAATGAGCTGTGACTATATTAAAGCTGGATGAAGGCCGCGAATCAACGTAAATTTGAGTGGTATTTCTTTGATTGCCACATCTAAATGTCACAATATATCATGCTGAATTATTCAGCCAGTACTATTTTGTCCTGCTGACTTAAATAATAAAATAACTATTTCCCCAAGTGCTCTCCGGAATGTTGTCTGAATTAGTAATCTGCTTTACTGAGCCTCAGAGAATTTCTCTGGAGATGTTCCTCTCTCAGACCTGACTCCCTGAATCAGTTATGGACAGTGGAATAAAATACTTTTATCACCTTTTCCCCTTGGTTCCATCTCCAACTCTCTCTTTCCAGGCGTCCCCTCAGCTCCTCGTAATGTGGTTTCGGTTGTCAACCAGACCTCAGTGCGGCTGGAGTGGCACCCACCGCGTGACACTGGGCACCGCCATGACCTGTCCTACAACGTGTTATGTCGCCGCTGTCACAGCAGTGAGTGGAGGGCATGTCAGCCATGCGACGATGGCGTGAGATACGTTCCGGGCAAACGAGGATTAAAGGACACACAGGTGGAGATCAGCAAGCTGCGAGCCCACACATCGTACACCTTCGAGATACAGGTGGGTTTGTTAAATCCCCCGTTTTCCTGGCACTAAAAAAATGATATGCACAGTTCAAAGTCATATAAAAATAAGATAGTAATTAAAAATTGATTTTAAAGTGATTAATATTACTTCATAGACACCAGAACCCCTGAATTGATCTAAATGTATTTGAGTTAAGCCGTTTTGCTGCTTTGCCGAACTCCCGTAAAAGTTCAAAAGTTAGCGCAAGGAACTCACAAGATTGTTCACAACAACTTTAACTTTGTGACATTAAAAACAAAATCAACATGTCAGATCATGGTAAGAGGTATAACGGCTAATGTACCTGTTTGAGGTTTGTGGTTTTTTTTTCACAATTTGTTAATACTGTTGTACTGGTTCAGAACAGGAACGTTATGAGACCAGAGGATCCTCAGTTCAAATCCCACCCTGAACGGAAAATCACTAAGGGCCCTAGGGCAAGGTTCTTAATCCCCTAGTTGCTCATGGTATAGTGAGTACCTTATATGGCAGCACCCTGACATCGGGGTGAATGTGAGGCATTATTGTAAAGAGCTTTGAGCATCTGATGCAGATGGAAAAGCGCTGTGGTATGCTTCTTCTGGGTTTCTTGTGTTCTACACTTTCTGCTGTGTATGTAGTGCAACCCCTTGTGGTGAACAAAAGGAGCAAAGGCAGTGCCAGTGTGCTGCAGCACAGTAGCAAAACATCTCCTTTTTATTATTATTATTATTATTATAATTATTATTATTATTATTTCAGTAAAATATGTATTTGAAGATAAGCAATGCCAGTTTGGGTTTATTCTAACTTATGGAAAAGTTAATGTCTCCATTAAAAAAAAAAATGGATTTCTTCATATATCACCAAATCAAATAATTTCATAATAATGCACATCGTATCGTTTTATAATATTAAGATTCACACCGTTAGTAGTTCCCCTTTTACGCACTGGCCTTCATTTTCAATAATTAAAAATAGTTCAACTTGTATTTTTGTGTGTTCAAGGTCAACTGTGTAGGAAATATTTCTTCTTTTATTTCTGATCTCCTAATAAAATGACAACAAACTGGCGCAACTTGTTTCATGCTGATCTTGGATTCTTGTCCAGAATGATATCCTGTTTTTTCTGTTGAAATGTAGCTTTTTTTGTTTGTTTGTTTGTTTGTTAGCTTTTGTTGTTTGTTTGTTTGCCAAACCTCCAACATTACAACTTATTTACAAGTTATTTATATAGAACCAAGGCACAGCATGGTGGCACAAGCAGTTAGTATGCTTACGTCTCATTAAGAAGGTTTCCAGTTCAGCAGCACCTGTGCCCTGTCCTGTTGTTGTGCCTTTGGAGTTAGGTCATCTGGTGTGAAATGTCTGCCAAATTAACGTGGAGATCCATAACGATCTCAGATGTGGCGACTCCAAGCAAAACCAAGGGAAACCAAAGGAAATGACATTGATATAAAAGCAAGAAACTGATCAGTATGAGTTCTTTGCATGACTGAATTTGATCTTTGTGACTTTTGAAATCTGCAGTTTTTAAAAGTCTACAATAATTTGTCTCGGGTCACATCGTGGAAAGCAGGTTTTACAAACATACTCATACTCATATTTCAAAAAAAGTTGTACACCAGTTACAGGATTATGAATTGGAACAATTTTTGACCAATTTCTGTCCAGTGTGGTTTACTTTGGGCCAGACTAGTTTATAGTGAGAAGTAGTTTGTTGGGAAAGTGTAGTGACACGGACCCACAACAGGGGGCGTAAATGAACGGACAATGAAAGAGTCGAATATGAACACTTTACTGTTGTGAAAGAGCACAACCAAAACACAGCGGATTACAGAATTTGTGAAAACAGTCAATCCACAAAGGTGACGTGTGGGCAGGCTCAAGGATAGAAACGTCTGTCCTGAGAAGAACCGGAACCACACGATTTCCTCCGCCACCGAACCTGGAGAATACTGGAGCCGCCAAGTCCCGAGTCCCCAGGTGGCCACCGTCTCCGAATGTCGGATCTGGTACTGCTGGCGAGGAGCAAAAACAATAAGATATGGGTGCGTGCACACCCAGTAACAACAAAGGTGGAGAATCCACCTCCACCTTTCACACACACTCGTGCAGCTCCTGTCTTAAACACTTATCTGGTTGGGGTGTGAAGCAAAGCCGTCGCTGATTACGCCAACCTCACTGATAAGGCACTCCACAGGAAAGCAGCTGCAAAATGAATTCAGACTAAGACACAATTACATTCTGGCTGAGGATATTACTTTCACAGGTAGATGATATCTCGGCAACGAGGTGGAGATGACGTCCGGTTTTTATGGAGTGGAATGATGAAGTGTAGATGGGTGACAGCTGTCACCCCCGGCTGTGTCCGTGGCGGCGGCGCCCTCTCCTGCCTGAAGCCCGCACTTCAGGCAGGGCGCCCTCTGGTGGTGGGCCAGCAGTACCTCCTCTTCTGGCGGCCCACACAACAGGATCCCCCCGTCAACGGGCGCCTCCTGGCGCCCGACCAGGCTTATCCGGGTGACGGCGGTAGAAATCGGCCAGGAGGGCCGGGTCCAGGATGAAGCTCCTCTTTACCCAGGAGCGTTCTTCGGGTCCATACCCCTCCCAGTCCACCAAATACTGGAACCCCCGGCCCATTCGATGGACGTCCAGGAGCCGGCGCACTGTCCAAGCCGGCTCCCGGTCAATGATCCGAGCAGGAGGCGGCGCCGGACCGGGAGCACAGAGGGGTGAGGTGTGGTGTAGTTTCAGTCTGGACACATGGAAAACAGGGTGGATCCGCAGTGAAACTGGAAGTTGGAGCTTCACTGCGGCAGGGCTGAGGATCTTGAGGATTTTAAATGGTCCAATGTACCTGTCTTTCAGCTTAGGAGAGTCCACTTGGAGGGGGATGTCCTTCGTTGATAACCACACCTCCTGCCCGGGCTGGTATGCAGGGGCCGGGGACCGCCGGCAGTCTGCATGGGTCTTAGCCCTCGTCCGGGCCTTCAACAAGGCAGAACGGGTGGTGCGCCACACCCGACGGCACCTCCGCAGGTGGGCCTGGACCGAGGGCACACCGACCTCTCCCTCCACCACGGGAAACAATGGGGGCTGGTACCCCAGACACACCTCAAATGGGGAGAGGCCAGTGGCAGAAGACACCTGACTGTTATGTGCATACTCAATCCAGGCCAGATGGTTACTCCAGGCCGTCGGGTGCGCGGATGTCACACAGCGGAGGGTCTGTTCCAACTCTTGGTTGGCCCGTTCTGTCTGTCCGTTTGTCTGTGGGTGTCAGTTCTCTGCAGAAACTCCTCCAGACTTGAGAGGAAAACTGGGGACCACGATCCGAGACTATGTCAGTTGGTATCCCATGCAGACGGACGACGTGGTGGACCAGGAGGTCAGCAGTCTCCTGGGCCGTTGGGAGCTTCGGGAGGGCCATGAAGTGGGCCGCCTTGGAGAATCGGTCTACTATCGTGAGGATAGTCGTCATGCCCTGGGACGGCGGGAGGCCCATGACGAAATCCAGGCCGATATGGGACCAGGGGCAATGAGGCACCGGAAGCGGCTGGAGAAGTCCTTGGGTCCTTTTGTGGTCTGCCTTGCCCCTGGCACAGGTGGTGCAGGCCTGGATATACTCCCAGACATCGGCCTCCATAGACGCCCACCAGAAGCGCTGCCGGACAACTGCCACGGTCCTTCGCACCCCCGGATGACAAGAGAGCTTGGATCCGTGACAGAAATCCAAGACAGCAGCTCTGGCCTCTGGTGGGACGTATAGACGGTTCTTCGGCCCAGTTCCGGGGTCCGGGCTCCGTGCCAGGGCCTCCCGGACGGTCTTCTCCACGTCCCAGTTGAGGGTAGCCACGATAGTGGACTCCGGAATGATGGGCTCCGGTGGATCCGACAGCTCAGTTTTGACTTTGTCTTCGTGTACCCGGGACAAGGCATCCCATCTCTGGTTCTTGGTCCCGGGGTGATAGGTGATCCGGAAGTCAAAACGCCAGAAGAACAGTGACCAGTGGGCTTGCCTGGGGTTCAGCCGCTTGGTGGTCCTGATATACTCCAGGTTCCGATGGTCAGTGAAAACCGTGAACGGCACAGACGCTCCCTCCAACAGGTGTCTCCACTCCTCAAGAGCCTCTTTCACCACAAGGAGTTCTCGGTTGCCGACATCATAGTTCCGTTCAGCCGGGGTCAACCTGCGAGAAAGGTAGGCACACGGGTGAAGAACCTTATCGGTCTCTCCGCTCTGCGATAGCACGGCTCCTATCCCTGAGTCAGAGGCATCCACTTCAACCACAAACTGGCGGCCAGGGTCGGGTTGCACCAGAACTGGTGCAGTCGAGAACCGTCGTTTCAACTCCTTGAACGCGGCTTCGCACTGATCCGACCAGGTGAAGGGGACTTTTGGAGATGTCAGGGCTGTCAGGGGGCTAACTACCTGACTGTAGCCCTTAATGAACCTCCTGTACAAATTTGCAAAGCCGAGGAACTGTTGCAGCTTCCTATGGCTTGTTGGTTGGGGCCAATCTCTCACCGCCACAACCTTGGCCGGATCAGGGGTGACGGAGTTGGAGGAGATGATAAACCCCAGGAAGGACAAAGAAGTACGGTGGAACTCGCACTTCTCGCCCTTCACAAACAGCCGGTTCTCCAACAACCGCTGCAGGACCTGACGTACATGCTGGACATGAGTCTCAGGGTCCGGAGAAAAGATGAGTATATCGTCCAGATATACGAAGATGAATCAGTGCAGGAAGTCCCGCAAGACGTCATTAACCAAAGCTTGGAACGTCGCGGGGGCGTTAGTGAGGCCGAACGGCATGACCAGGTACTCAAAATGACCTAATGGGGTGTTAAATGCCGTCTTCCAATTGTCTCCCTTCCGGACCCGAACCAGGTGATACGCATTCCTAAGATCCAACTTTGTAAAGATTTTGGCTCCATGCAAGGGGGTGAACACGGAATCTAACAAGGGCAACGGGTATCGATTGCAAACCGTAATCTCATTCAGCCCCCTGTAATCAATGCATGGACGGAGTCCGCCATCTTTCTTGCCCACAAAAAAGAAACCTGCAGCCATCGGGGAGGTGGAATTCCAGATCAGCCCCGCAGCTAATGAGTCCCGGATGTAGGTCTCCATTGATTTGCGCTCAGGTCGTGAGAGGTTGTACAGCCTGCTGGACGGGAACTCCACGCCTGGAATCAAATCAATGGCACAATCGTACGGACGGTGCGGGGGAAGGGTGAGTGCCAGATCCTTGCTGAAGATGTCAGCAAGATCGTGGTACTCAACTGGCACCGCCATCAGATTGGGAGGGACTTTAACCTCCTCCTTAGCGTGTAAACCAGGAGGAACCGAGGAACCTAAACACACCCGATGGCAGGTTTTGCTCCACTGAACCACCATCCCAGACGGCCAATCAATCCGGGGATTGTGTTTCAACATCCACGGGAAGCCCAAAATCACTTGGGAGGTGGAAGGAGTCACAAAAAACTCGATCTCCTCCCGATGATTTCCAGACACCACCAGAGTTACAGGTTGTGTCTTGTGCGTGATTAAAGGGAGAAGGGTGCCATCTAGTGCTCGCACCTGCAATGGCGAATGTCTAGCAGATTCCCTTCTGACCCCGTGTCCACCAGTGCTGGGGCTTGAAGGGTTAAATCCCAGGATTGTAACTGGGAGTCATGTGGAAATATGTGTGTGTCCCACGTGAATGTCTTGGCCCACCCTAAGCCCAGTTTCTAGGGGCGGGCGTTGGTGTTTAACCGATTGGGGCAGTCTCTTAACTAATGCTCACTCGAGCCGCAGACAAAGCACTCCCCGCAGGCCAGCCTCCTCTATCTGTTAGGTGGTCTAAATGTGGCCCTGCTCGTGTCCATAGCTTCGTCAGCAAGGGGAGCTGTACCCACACGGAGCGTTGAGGCTGTGGAGCGTGGGGAGGGCGGAACCCTTTCGGACCCGGAAGGGAGAGGGACGGCGCATGCCCAGCCACGTCCTTCATCTCGCTCCTGACGGCGTTCCTCCAACCGATTGTCTAACCGTATAATGAGATCAATATGCCCATCTAAATCCCGCGGTTCTTCCTTAGCTACCAGGTGCTCCTTCAGGACCGACGACAGTCCGTTTATGAAGGCAGCGCAGAGCGCAACGTTATTCCAGCCGGACCTCGCAGCCACGATGCGGACGTCTACTGCATATTCGGCTGCGCTCCGGCGCTCCTGTCTCATTGACAGCAGCACTGTTGAAGTAGTCTCTCCTCTGTTAGGGTGATCACAAACCCAGTATAAGTGGTAAGGAGCCGTAAATTTTGCTCCCAAAGCGCCATAGCCCAAGCGCGTGCCTCACCACGAAGCAAGTTAATTACATAAGCCACCTTACTGGCATCAGACGCGTACATTACGGGACGTTGTGCAAAGACGAGCGAACACTGCATAAGAAAGTCCGCGCACGTCTCCACACAACCTCCGTACGGCTCTGGGGGACTTATGTATGCTTCAGGGGATGGTGGGGGGGTTCGTTGAACGACCAGTGGAACGTCTATATTCTGCACTGGGTCGGCAGGAGGAGGAGCTGCAGCAGCGCCCTGAGCACGCGCTTACACCTGTGCGGTGAGAGCCTCCATCCTGCGATTAAGGATGACGTTTTGCTCGGTCATCAGATCCAACCGAGCGGTAAAGGCGGTGAGGATTTGCTGCAACTCACCAATCACGCCTCCTGCAGACGCCTGTGCACCCTGCTCTTCCATTGGCTGTCCAACAGATGGGTGATGCCCCTCGGGATCCATGATGCTGGCCAAGATATCCTGTTGGGAAAGTGTAGTGACACGGACCCACAACAGGGGGCGTAAATGAACGGACAATGAAAGAGTCGAATATGAACACTTTACTGTTGTGAAAGAGCACAACCAAAACACATCAGATTACAGAATTTGTGAAAACAGTCAATCCACAAAGGTGACGTGTGGGCAGGCTCGAGGATAGAAGACGTCTGTCCTGAGAAGAACCGGAACCACACGATTTCCTCCGCCACCGAACCTGGAGAATACTGGAGCCGCCAAGTCCCGAGTCCCCAGGTGGCCACCGTCTCCGAATGTCGGATCTGGTACTGCTGGCGAGGAGCAAAAACAGTAAGATGTGGGTGCGTGCACACCCATTAACAACAAAGGTGGAGAATCCACCTCCACCTCTCACACACACTCGTGCAGCTCCTGTCTTAAACACTTATCTGGTTGGGGTGTGAAGCGAAGCCGTCGCTGATTACGCTAACCTCACTGATAAGGCACTCAGCTGCAAGCAGCTGCAAAATGAATTCAGACTAAGACACAATTAGATTCTGGCTGAGGATATTACCTTCACAGGTAGATGATATCTCGGCAACGAGGTGGAGATGACGTCTGGTTTTTATGGAGTGGAATGATGAAGTGTAGATGGGTGACAGCTGTCATGAGATAATGAGTGACAGCTGTCACCCCCGGCTGTGTCCGTGGTGGCAGCACCCTCTCTCCCGCACTTCAGACAGGGCGCCCTCTGGTGGTGGGCCAGCAGTACCTCCTCTTCTGGCGGCCCACACATCATAGTTTGTCAGGGTAAATAATGAGTGCAGGAAATTACTTAAAAATGAAACTTTCAAAAAGCCACTTTCCTCCATTGCTTTAACAGTTTCTTCCTCAATGACAAAATGACATCTGATTAAACTGGTGTGTCTCTGTATTTTTGCACAGCAGTATTGGTTAGACCTTCATAGCATTTTGCCAGGTGCTATTTTTCATAGAAATTGCCAGATAGTGATTATGGGGTTCAAGGGCAGTTTTGCGTCTTAAAAAATGCTGACTGCTGTGATGGGTTTTTTTTTTTAACTCATGTGGGATCTGTGGTTGTAATATCACTCTGTCTATAAAACCAGCACAAAGGTGTACATCCAATCACCTGCCATGTGTCCACTTCACCATCGGGGTAGAGCGTCTGAATCAAGGTCACTTAAATTGGAATTGTTAAGAGAGTAGAGTTACTTCAGTCTGTCTATCCTGCCAGTGCTGGACGTTAATCTGCTGGTCGCCTCTATATCCTTTAGGTTACGACACATCTTTAAGGCTGCCAGGCTGACTAATAAGAAATGTAATCCTGTGCAGGAATACACTCAAATGAACACCTTCCTGCAGCTGCACCAGACAAGAATTGGACCCAACTCTGAAATTGAAAACAGATTTGCTAAATACCGCTGCATGCAAAAATTCTACACCTGCATCCATAATATTAATAATTCTATTATTATATTCATAATTATAATATAAAACACACAATGAATTGCATCATGCACACAGTTCTGTCTGCTTAGTTCCTCCAGTTCGTCCATACATATGATCAGTCCTCACAGTCATTCAGCCATTGCATCTGCCTGTTTCTTTTCTTGTAGATGTTTGCTTTTGCAAATATGGCACAGATGCAACAGTTTTGTTATGATTCCTATTTTTCATGAGTTGATGTGAAAGATCTAAGGTTTCTGCTATGCATACAAAATGTTTATTTTCCTTGAATTTTATTCACGGATTTGGTAAAAATACCTGTTTGTGAG
The DNA here is from genome assembly GCF_902500255.1 of Thalassophryne amazonica. Classification (NCBI taxonomy): domain Eukaryota; kingdom Metazoa; phylum Chordata; class Actinopteri; order Batrachoidiformes; family Batrachoididae; genus Thalassophryne; species Thalassophryne amazonica. The sequence continues at coordinate 19,079,924 of NC_047112.1, forward strand.
CACTGCACCTTTGCCAATGTAATCCGTTCAACTGGCTGATATTGTAGACCAAAATGCTGATTAAACAGCATGATTATTGCAGATGTGCACCTTGAACTGGTTACAATAAAAGGCCAATATAAAATGTGCAAGTTTATCACACTATATAATGCCACACATGTAGCAACCTTTGAAGGGGATGTGCAGTTGGCATGCTGACAGCAGGAATATCCACCAGAACGGCAGTGACCATAAGCTGCTTGCAGACCACGTGTGACCATGGCAACGCAAGACAGCCACATCTGGGTCCTTCAACTAATCACCTAATTTTTTATTATGACCAGTTCCATCTACATCTGTGCAGTAATCATGCTGTTTAATAATCAGCATCTAAATATGGCACACCTGCCAGGTGGATGCACTGTTTTGGCAAAGGTACAGAGCTCAAAAATGGATTTTAACAAATTAGTGAGCAGCATTTGAGAGAAATAAACCTGCACACAAATATTAAAGAAATACTAAACCTCCTACTTCAATGCATGAAAACACAACTGTGCGCGTGTATAATGCGAAGGCCGCCAGTAATTAGTCTTCACAGATGTTCATACCATAAAAATAAGAAAAACATATTCTATAATAACGTGCAATTTGATTTTTGTAAAACTGATTAAGACACATTTTGTCCCATCACTCAACACACAAAGAAAGAAAAAGTGAAATAAAACAGGATGGAGACAAAGCAAATCAATCTGGAATTAGAGCGTGGAGCGAGCCATCAAGCTCACCCCCCTAATTGCCTCGTCTTTGTTGGTGATTTGTTGTTTCAGACTGAAAGGCTTTTCTGGCTTTCAAATTGATAAACAGAGCTCCACGCACACAGAGATGAACATGGTGTGGCAGCTCATTAGGTGGTCACAAAATGTGTTCTGAACCTGGTAATTGTGTCTGTGTGACGTGCGTTCATACCACCAAATGAAAGCAAATGTGCATCACGTCTTCAAACTAGTGGCCCGAGGGGCTAAAAGCAGCTGGAAACCAGGTTTACAGCCCACAGCAGGCTTTATTATTTCACAATAAGGTCCACGTGATAATTTTACTTGTGGTTTGTACATTTAACCATCAGAGTGTTGATTTATAGCAGTGGCAATTTTATGCTTTTATGGACAGAGTTGAGCCAAAACTAACCTTAATGATACATACTTATCGCTACAGAGAATATGGAAATATTTCCTTTCAAATTGTTCAGGTTGCCTTAATTTGACTTGAACATTAAGATGACAATGATTCAAACAACCTTTCATGTGCACATATTCAGAGTCCAAATTATACCATAACAATTAGGGGCGGAGCGTAATGATTTACCTAATGTTACTTATTATTATTATTATTCATTCATTCATTCATCTTCTACCGCTTAGTCCAATTAAGGCTCATGCCCACATGGGGAGAACATGTTAGTTTGATAAACTGTAAATTAAGGAAAATTTTAGAACCTAGCTAATGTTAGCATTTTTGTGTTGCCACTTGACAAGTGGTAAATAAATAAATGGACTGCATTTATATAGCACTTTTACATCTGCATCAGATGCTCAAAGCGCTTTACAATAATGCCTCACATTCACTCCGATGTGAGGGTGCTGCCATACATGTTGTATGGCACATAACAATACAAGGCGCTCACTACACACCGGGAACAATAGGGGATTAAAGGCCTTGCCCAAGGGCCCTTAGTGATTTTCCAGTCAGGCTGGGATTTGAACCGAGGATCTTCTAGTCTCAAGCCCAACACCTTAACCACTAGACCATCACCCCCACCCACCATTATGCTAATGGTGGGTGGGGGTGCAGGCACATGTAATTAGAACACATGCATTTTCATTAAATTTCATTTTAAAAGAAAAATTGTACATTGGAAGAAGTATTAATAAATCAAAAGGCTTCTGTTCTCAGTTCAAGCCTGCCCCCCGCCCAACAAAAAAACAAAAGTAGCTACACAGAAAGAAAACTAAGGTATAAAAAAAACAAACAGAGCTCATGAGGTGAAGCTCAAGTTTGAAAATTGACACAATCTATTCCTAATAATAATAATAATAAGAAGAAGAAGAATTTGTGTGTAGCACAAGCAGGCCAGTAAGTCAAGGCAAGGCAAGCAAGTAGATAAAACATCATGAAACAACAATATAATAAAATTTTGAATCCATGGGAAGAATTAAAATTGAACATCAGGTACAAATAAAACATACAAACCAGCTGATATAATTGAAATATGATAAAACTATTTTTATTTTTTTGCCTTAAATGCTAAACGTTACATATAAAGCAAACTAGCTTTAGCGAGCTAATGTTAGTTAGATAAACTGTAAATCAAGGAAAATTTTAGAAACTAGCTAATGTTAGCATTATTGTCTTGACACTTGACACAATCTATTCCTAATAATAATAATAATAATAATACTAATTTGTGTGTAGCACCTTCAAGTAGACAAAATTTTCAAATGGTCTTCATGATAGAACATCATGAAACAACAATATAATAAAATTTTGAATCCATAAGAACTATTGAAATTGAACATCAGGTACAAATAAAATATAGAAAACCAGCTGACATAATGGAAATATGATAAAACTAAATATAAAGAGAAGCAAATTAGTTTTAACTTTTGCCTTAAATCTTAACTGTTAGGTGAACTAGCCTTAGCTAGCTAATGTTAGTTAAACTGTAATGTAAGGAAAACCTTAGAAATTAGCTAACGTTAGCATTTATATATTGACACATTTGACCACTACTGCTAGGCAGGCAGCTGTGGCATTCAGTTTACATTAGGAAATGAAATGGTCCATTTAAGTGGTGTCTGAAATTGTACTGGAATGAATGAATTAATAAATTTATTTATTTGGCGCACACACAAACTCAAAAATAACAAAAAACCTCATATAGAGAACAGTTTAACAAAGTATCTATGTGGCCGAAAAGGTGTAGGCAGAAGCAAAAGCTTCTAAACACCCACCCTTTTAACATAAAAATAAAAAAAAATACATGGGTATATATAAATATACATATACTCATGGCAAATCCAAAATACAAGTTAATCAGTGAACTAAAATGTCAGATCACAACCAAGCAGACAACAGTGCACACATCCAAAAACAAAACAAAATAACGATAACCCTAATTCATTGTAACACGTAATTAGTTTTTTAAGGAGCCTTTTAAAGCCAATGAAGTTACCAAAGAATTTAATGTTCTCAGGAAGCTTCTTCCAGACATGAATATGGGCAGTATATTCAGGGGGCTGTGTCTTAATTGAGGGGGATTGGTAGATTCCTCCAGTCCCCCATGCAATTTGTACCATGCATGTATTGTATATTATGCACGTTGGAATAATTGACGATTACTCTTCATTGTCATTTCTGCAGGCTGTCAACGGAGTTTCCAACAGGAGCCCTTACCCCGCCCAGCAACTGTCAATCAACATTACAACCAATCAAGCTGGTGAGTGGAGCGGGAATAAAGGCCTGCACGAGCATGCATGTGATTGTGTGTGAGCTGGCCTCAGGGCACAGCGAATTGTGCGAGTAAAGGATTACTTCTGGAGAGGATTGGAGCTACAGCCTTTTTTAATTCATAAAACATGTCAGGAGCTTGTCATCTCTCTTTCCCCTCTTTCTCTTCCATCACTGTCTTTTCTGCACATCCACCGCTTTCATCCTCTTTCTCTCTCATTCTCTCAGCCACTTGCTCTCGCTCTCTGACAGTGTAATTCTCAGAGAGCGTAAAGTGAGCGGAGTTACTGCTCCATCAATACTTTACGGAGACAGACACAAGTGATATTTCCAGGGCTCCCCAAATTTAGATTTAAAAGCCTCTTTACGATGAAAAAGCAGGCCGACTGGGTGACTGTGAGGAGGAAGCGTAGCCCTAAACAGAAGCCCCGTGTACACCACCAACCCGTTCACATTTCTAACCGTTTTTCCCCACTCAGCGACACATCCGCCGAGGATCAAACTCTGGTTATTGGCGACTCTGTTTTGAGAAATGTGAAGTTAGCGACACCAGCAACCATAGTCAATTTTCTTCCGGGGGCCAGAGCAGGCGACATTGAAGGAAATTTGAAACTGCTGGTTAAGGCTAAGCGTAAATTTGGTAAGATTGTAATTCACGTCGGCAGTAATGACACCCGGTTACACCAATCGGAGGTCACTAAAATTAACATTGAATCGGTGTGTAACTTTGCAAAAACAATGTCGGACTCTGTAGTTTTCTCTGGGCCCCTCCCCAATCAGACCGGGAGTGACATGTTTAGCCGCATGTTCTCGTTGAATTGCTGGCTGTCTGAGTGGTGTCCAAAAAATTAGGTGGGCTTCATAGATAATTGGCAAAGCTTCTGGGGAAAACCTGGTCTTGTTAGGAGAAACGGCATCCATCCCACTTTGGATGGAGAAGCTCTCATTTCTAGAAATCTGGCCAATTTTCTTAAATCCTCCAAACCGTGACTATCCAGGGTTGGGACCAGGAAGCAGAGTTGTAGTCTTACACACCTCTCTGCAGCTTCTCTCCCCCTACCATCCCCTCATTACCCCATCCCCGTAGAGACGGTGCCTGCTCCCAGACCACCAATAACCAGCAAAAATCTATTTAAGCATAAAAATTCAAAAAGAAAAAATAATATAGCACCTTCAACTGCACCACAGACTAAAACAGTTAAATGTGGTCTATTAAACATTAGGTCTCTCTCTTCTAAGTCCCTGTTAGTAAATGATATAATAATTGATCAACATATTGATTTATTCTGCCTTACAGAAACCTGGTTACAGCAGGATGAATATGTTAGTTTAAATGAGTCAACACCCCCGAGTCACACTAACTGCCAGAATGTTCGTAGCACGGGCCGAGGCGGAGGATTAGCAGCAATCTTCCATTCCAGCTTATTAATTAATCAAAAACCCAGACAGAGCTTTAATTCATTTGAAAGCTTGTCTCTTAGTCTTGTCCATCCAAATTGGAAGTCCCAAAAACCAGTTTTATTTGTTATTATCTATCGTCCACCTGGTCGTTACTGTGAGTTTCTCTGTGAATTTTCAGACCTTTTGTCTGACTTAGTGCTTAGCTCAGATAAGATAATTATAGTGGGCGATTTTAACATCCACACAGATGCTGAGAATGACAGCCTCAACACTGCATTTAATCTATTATTAGACTCTATTGGCTTTGCTCAAAAAGTAAATGAGTCCACCCACCACTTTAATCATATCTTAGATCTTGTTCTGACTTATGGTATGGAAATAGAAGACTTAACAGTATTCCCTGAAAACTCCCTTCTGTCTGATCATTTCTTAATAACATTTACATTTACTCTGATGGACTACCCAGCAGTAGGGAATAAGTTTCATTACACTAGAAGTCTTTCAGAAAGCGCTGTAACTAGGTTTAAGGATATGATTCCTTCTTTATGTTCTCTAATGCCATATAACAACACAGTGCAGAGTAGCTACCTAAACTCTGTAAGGGAGATAGAGTATCTCGTCAATAGTTTTACATCCTCATTGAAGACAACTTTGGATGCTGTAGCTCCTCTGAAAAAGAGAGCTTTAAATCAGAAGTGTCTGACTCCATGGTATAACTCTCAAACTCGTAGCTTAAAGCAGATAACCCGTAAGTTGGAGAGGAAATGGCGTCTCACTAATTTAGAAGATCTTCACTTAGCCTGGAAAAAGAGTCTGTTGCTCTATAAAAAAGCCCTCCGTAAAGCTAGGACATCTTTCTACTCATCACTAATTGAAGAAAATAAGAACAACCCCAGGTTTCTTTTCAGCACTGTAGCCAGGCTGACAAAGAGTCAGAGCTCTATTGAGCTGAGTATTCCATTATCTTTAACTAGTAATGACTTCATGACTTTCTTTGCTAATAAAATTTTAACTATTAGAGAAAAAATTACTCATAACCATCCCAAAGACGTATCGTTATCTTTGGATGCTTTCAGTGATGCCGGTATTTGGTTAGACTCTTTCTCTCCGATTGTTCTGTCTGAGTTATTTTCATTAGTTACTTCATCCAAACCATCAACATGTTTATTAGACCCCATTCCTACCAGGCTGCTCAAGGAAGCCCTACCATTATTTAATGCTTCGATCTTAAATATGATCAATCTATCTTTGTTAGTTGGCTATGTACCACAGGCTTTTAAGGTGGCAGTAATTAAACCATTACTTAAAAAGCCATCACTTGACCCAGCTATCTTAGCTAATTATAGGCCAATCTCCAACCTTCCTTTTCTCTCAAAAATTCTTGAAAGGGTAGTTGTAAAACAGCTAACTGATCATCTGCAGAGGAATGGTCTATTTGAAGAGTTTCAGTCAGGTTTTAGAATTCATCATAGTACAGAAACAGCATTAGTGAAGGTTACAAATGATCTTCTTATGGCCTCGGACAGTGGACTCATCTCTGTGCTTGTTCTGTTAGACCTCAGTGCTGCTTTTGATACTGTTGACCATAAAATTTTATTACAGAGATTAGAGCATGCCATAGGTATTAAAGGCACTGCGCTGCTGTGGTTTGAATCATATTTGTCTAATAGATTACAATTTGTTCATGTAAATGGGGAATCTTCTTCACAGACTAAAGTTAATTATGGAGTTCCACAAGGTTCTGTGCTAGGACCAATTTTATTCACTTTATATATGCTTCCCTTAGGCAGTATTATTAGACGGTATTGCTTAAATTTTCATTGTTACGCAGATGATACCCAGCTTTATCTATCCATGAAGCCAGAGGACACACACCAATTAGCTAAACTGCAGGATTGTCTTACAGACATAAAGACATGGATGACCTCTAATTTCCTGCTTTTAAACTCAGATAAAACTGAAGTTATTGTTCTTGGCCCCACAAATCTTAGAAACATGGTGTCTAACCAGATCCTTACTCTGGATGGCATTACCCTGACCTCTAGTAATACTGTGAGAAATCTTGGAGTCATTTTTGATCAGGATATGTCATTCAAAGCGCATATTAAACAAATATGTAGGACTGCTTTTTTGCATTTACGCAATATCTCTAAAATTAGAAAGGTCTTGTCTCAGAGTGATGCTGAAAAACTAATTCATGCATTTATTTCCTCTAGGCTGGACTATTGTAATTCATTATTATCAGGTTGTCCTAAAAGTTCCCTAAAAAGCCTTCAGTTAATTCAAAATGCTGCAGCTAGAGTGCTGACGGGGACTAGAAGGAGAGAGCATATCTCACCCATATTGGCCTCTCTTCATTGGCTTCCTGTTAATTCTAGAATAGAATTTAAAATTCTTCTTCTTACTTATAAGGTTTTGAATAATCAGGTCCCATCTTATCTTAGGGACCTCGTAGTACCATATCACCCCAATAGAGCACTTCGCTCTCAGACTGCAGGCTTACTTGTAGTTCCTAGGGTTTGTAAGAGTAGAATGGGAGGCAGAGCCTTCAGCTTTCAGGCTCCTCTCCTGTGGAACCAGCTCCCAATTCAGATCAGGGAGACAGACACCCTCTCTACTTTTAAGATTAGGCTTAAAACTTTCCTTTTTGCTAAAGCTTATAGTTAGGGCTGGATCAGGTGACCCTGAACCATCCCTTAGTTATGCTGCTATAGACGTAGACTGCTGGGGGGTTCCCATGATGCACTGTTTCTTTCTCTTTTTGCTCTGTATGCACCACTCTGCATTTAATCATTAGTGATCGATCTCTGCTCCCCTCCACAGCATGTCTTTTTCCTGGTTCTCTCCCTCAGCCCCAACCAGTCCCAGCAGAAGACTGCCCCTCCCTGAGCCTGGTTCTGCTGGAGGTTTCTTCCTGTTAAAAGGGAGTTTTTCCTTCCCACTGTAGCCAAGTGCTTGCTCACAGGGGGTCGTTTTGACCGTTGGGGTTTTACATCATTATTGTATGGCCTTGCCTTACAATATAAAGCGCCTTGGGGCAACTGTTTGTTGTGATTTGGCGCTATATAAAAAAAAAAATTGAAATTGATTGAATTGATATGTCATTCAATGCGCATATTAAACAAATATGTAGGACTGCTTTTTTGCATTTGCGCAATATCTCTAAAATTAGAAAGGTCTTGTCTCAGAGTGATGCTGAAAAACTAATTCATGCATTTATTTCCTCTAGGCTGGACTATTGTAATTCATTATTATCAGGTTGTCCTAAAAGTTCCCTGAAAAGCCTTCAGTTAATTCAAAATGCTGCAGCTAGAGTGCTAACGGGGACTAGAAGGAGAGAGCATATCTCACCCATATTGGCCTCTCTTCATTGGCTTCCTGTTAATTCTAGAATAGAATTTAAAATTCTTCTTCTTGCTCACAGGGGGTCGTTTTGACCGTTGGGGTTTTTCCGTAATTATTGTATGGCCTTGCCTTACAATATAAAGAGCCTTGGGGCAACTGTTTGTTGTGATTTGGTGCTATATAAATAAAATTGATTTGATTTGATGGAAAACACATCGTTTACCTCACCTGTGGTGATGCGCAGCTCATTCCTAACTGAAACATTATCCACTGTCCCCTCGCCTCCTTCTGAGCACGTTTGTAACTGCTGCCAAATGTGAACCTCTTTTATCCCTAATGCTCAGTAAAAGCTGATTTATTTTCAGGTTGAGTGCACACAGGATTTTTTTTAATTACTCCATTTCTTATGAGCTTTTTTCCTGAGACCTAAGGATATGAAATTAGTTTTGAGGCAGCTCCTTCTCCCCAAATACAGGGCGGAGATTTTACTCATGAGATATCACATTTACTGATGATTTTTTTTTATTATTTATTTTTTTATTTTTTTATGGCCTCAGGGTGATTTAGATGTGGAAGGCACAGTGGCTGAGAGAGGCCAAAACACTTAATAATCAAAACATGAGCAAATACAAATAAAAGAATTAAAAAATCCTGACAAATACAATACATGTCTGCATCAGTTAGGGCCCCTTCACACATAACACGACTGAGGCAGAATGGAGCACGAAGGAGGAGTCAAGTGGCACTCGTGAAAAATCAGAGCCGCCTTAAATGCCTCGTATAGCTGTTGCTACAACCATTCATGCACACCAGAGAGCGAAAGACAGCGAGTGCCTTGCGAGTGCCAAATCGACCCCCCCTCTCGGCACGTGTCGGCCAAATTCCAGGTGTCACACACAAACATCTAACACTGCTCACTGGACACTTGAAAAAAGGCGGGGCTATTTGCACTCCTGGTATGAGAGTTGAGAGCAGTTGACCACATTCGAGCTGTTTGTGAAAACTGTCGAAGTGTCCCATGAGTGTGACGTAACCTAGCAACACATGAGTGTGATGAGTGTGGCTGTGCCGACTTCCCCCCACACATGTAGCATGTCAGTATGTTGGCTCTCCCCTCAACACATGTGCCGTGCGGGGGGAGGGGGAGCACAATTGCATGACATGCTGATATTTATGTACAGACAAGGTGCCCATGTATACTTGCAGACTGGTTGCTGCAGGTTTCAGGATAATCCTGTGAATTTGCAGTTTTCCATTTTGGAATGGAATCCAGTTGAACCGGGCGTATGTGGATTGGGATAGGGGGTCTTAGACTGTACATCTTAATTGATTGAGATAGAGCCTTCTGTGTTTTTCCTCCAGGCAATGTGGTCATGTCACACAGCACACTGCAGACTGGAGTAGTGAGCATGTCTGACACAGAAAACATGCATTAATATATAATAATCATGCATCATCATCATTCATTCCTTCTTTTTCTATACCTGCTTACTTCACTTACAAAGGGTCTTGGGACTGAAGCCGAGTGGTCATTGGGTGAGAGGTGTGGTACACCCCAGACATGTCACCAGTCTATCACAGGGCCATATAGAGACACAGTCACCTAACCTGCATGGACACAAGCCAAAGCACCCGTGAGAATCAAACCTGAGACCTTCTTCATACGTATGAGGCAACTGTGCTACCCTCTAATCCACTGAGCTGCCATGTGTCTTAACAGACAAAAAATTGTAGGACTATGAGAATGTTTAATATTTAACCCCAGCTACACTTAAATTTAAAAAGTCAATAAAAACTGTTTTTACACAATATGGACCATTTTAAATCAGAGTGCAATAAATAAAAACTCATTAAATGGATCCAAGACACAGAACCATAAAAAATATAGCCAGCAGCTTCTGCTACAGAAAATTATGGATAAACACTTACTGCAGACATAAATCTTTTTCATTTTTTCAGTCACAGAACCAATATTTTCTTTTTATGAGCCTGGATATGAAAACAGTTCCCCCCTTTGGGTGTAAATATTGTGTGTCTTTAATTTATCCACTGTATTTGTATAATTATGGTGGTTAAGCATGTTAGCGCACCTTTTAACTGCCTAATTGATTGACTCTACTTGTGTGCATGTTTTAACAGCTCCCTCAGTAGTTCCCATAATGCACCAAGTGAGCTCAACCAGCCGCAGTTTCTCGTTGTCATGGCCACCACCTGAACAGCCCAATGGAATTATCCTGGACTACGAGATACGATATTATGACAAGGTAGAGCCGAAAGACAAATGTTTGTGTGCTGCTGCTGCTGCTGTTGTTGTTGTTGTTGTTGTTGTTGTTGCTGTTTGTGGTCTCCAAATTCATTAGACCATAAAACATGTTCACCAATTAGTCTTTGCTGGAGAATGAAGGTCCAAATGTTTAGGGTCTTGGTGCTCCCTGTCTCACTGTACAGCTGTGAGACTTGGACACTAATAGTAAGTGACGTAAGACTTGACTAGATGTCTTTGGTACTAGGTCTTTTCAGATGATCCTTGGGTACTATTGGAATGATAAAGCATATCATTTGTATTGTGAAAGAACGTCATGGGACTCATTTCTGTGGACATGATGTAGTGTGTAAAAATCCGGTAGAAACAGAGAAAACCACTCTGCTATATTAGTTTCTTGCATGTATTATGTATCGGTGGTACTAAATTCTTCATGATGAAATACCTGAATTAGCCAACTGGTCAGCCTGTGCACATGTAGGACTGGAATTATTTTCATTCATTAACCATAAAATTCCAATTAAGTCTCCTTGACGAAGCTGAATCAGAACTATTTTCCTTCCTGCACATCTTCATATGGTGTGTTTCTGTGTTGCACAAGAGCATAATTATGTGATGCATCAATTAAATACAAAATTCCAATAATCTGTCCTTGACAGTGCTACACCACAATTATTTTCCTCCAGGTACATCTTTATATCACGTGCTACTGTTTTGTGAAATTTCACCAAAATCCACTGAATGTGTTTACTGGACAGATTGACAGGTGTCTGTAGCATGGAACAAGCAGAGGGCCACCCCTTTGAGTCTGGTCTGCTTGAGGTTTCTTCCTCAGAAGGAGTTTTTCCTTACCACTGGTGCTCTAGGGGTTGGTAAGGTTAGACCTTACTTGTGTGAAGTGCCTTGAGGCAACTCTGTTGTGATTTGGCGCTATATAAATGAAAATAAATTGAAACTGAAACTGAAATTGTGGTCAGGGTGACTTTGATATACCTTTGCCAATTTTAGTTTGCAGGGTATAACAAGCAATAGAACACATCCTGCAGCTTGAAGATGTATTAAAGTGAGTATGTAGAATTGCGAACGACTCACCCAGGTAGATGGTCTGAAACTGACAGTCCACAGTAACACTCTTATTTACACTACGGTCACATTAGCTACAAATGACGGTGACAAGCAGTTGAAGTTTGTCGCTCGATGGGTGTGCCCATTACGTGGCCAGCTTGTGGTTACTTGATGTTACTGTCCACAATGTTTAATGATAAATTCTGAAGGACAGGAAACCCAATACTGTCCCCAAAGTTAACTTGATTTGTTACGGTCAAATGTCTTTTCACAGTGACATTCCTGTATCGCTAGTTAGCATGCTAACGTCTCCATCAGATGTGTTGAGAATCACTTCAGAGGTTTTATCTGGTAACAAAAAACAAAGTGTTTATTACTCGCTAACTTATACAAAATATATGAGTGAAAAAAATGCCAAACATATTAGATTTATACAGAAATGCAGCTGTTTCGGAGCGTACTCCACCATCTTGGATTATTTTGTTCGTGCGAACAGCCAGTTGACGTCACATTGCCTTTTTACTCGGATTGGCAGTTGCACTGTTGTGTTGCTCAGCATTTGCATAAAATAGACTTTTATCTATTTTAGCCCCGCCTAGCTGGCGGCATAGTGACCATTGTCGCTTGTCACTGCAAAATTCCCACGGTGACTGAAAACGAATGGCAGATTGTTTTGCCTGTGTCGCTTGTCGCTAACGTGACGGTTAAAGTCAGGATGGTGACTTAAAGTTGACGTATTAGTTCTTAAATTTGCTTTGACCTTATTTGAATGTAGAAAACAACCTAAAGTCTGATTTAATAGCTGCTTGTCTGTTGTTCCATCAGGTTTTCTTTCTGCATTTTTCCACTTTTATTTATAAAATGACTAATTTCAGTCGCTATCTTCTGGTGGAGAAGCCCTTGGAGAGCATTTTGTTACACTTGGATAAAAAGAGGACAGGTTTTTCTTTGCAGGCAGCTGTTACTCCTTTTCTGGTGCTTTTTCATTTCTCCTCCTTCCTTTCCTCCAGGTGCCCCCCTTCCCTCATCCTCACCCCCCTTTCCCACTTGCAACCATACAGATAATGAGGTTTTAAATGTAGTAAACGTGATGCGGTAAAGGGAAGCAGGATTTTACTCCAACTTATCTCTGGCTAGCAGACCTTCTGAGATTGGCTGATCCCCACAACCTCTTCACCCCCCCGAAACTCCCAACGGCCATCACAATACCCCACATTTCTGTGATCACATCCAAACATTTCTGTGATTGCCTCCAAACATAACCTCCTCTATTCACACGCTTCAAGCTCTACATTTGTGCATGTGTGGTCCTAATTGTCACAGTTGCTACAGTGGAGTCTGACTTTGGCCAAAGTTCAACAGGACAATAAAACACATTGACACAAGATGCTAAATATGCCAAGAAAGGACAAATAAGACCACCACGAGACGTGATTCTGCTGTAAAATAGGAAATAATGGCACCGTGGACAGCAGGTTTATTTTTATTCTGGTAATGCTAATGCTGACAAGCTAATGCTAGCTAACGTGACCACACACAGACTGTTAAAAACAGCCAGTTAATGTGAAAATGGCAACATTATGTAAAGCAAGTGATTGTGATTCCGAAATAACACATCCTGACACCTGTGCTATCGGGGAGTTTTACCTGTGGAAGGATTGTAGTGATTATTTCCTGATTGTGGGACAAAAGCTGCATTCTTAACCCTCAGGCATTCAGAAAAACTCGACATAAAAATCCTCTGCTTCCAGAAAAAGTGGATTCATGATATTACCTCGGATAGCTTTTGAAATATGTGTTTTTGAATTTCAGTCATCATCTACTTGGCCTATATCACATTAGAGCTAGGCTAACATTATCTTTTGGGCTAAATGAAATTGTCAGACATTTCGTTGATAACTAATTGTACATAGAATGTGAATATATTAGTGTAGCAGATAACTGAAACAATCCTTCACATGGCGATACAAGCACCAGATTTGGCATGACGGTTCTTCATAAATCAGTGTTTGAGAAAAAAAGTGCTGGCCACGTGAAAATCCAATATGACGGCCAGGTAGGGGTCAATGAAGAATGACACAGGGTCAAAATTTAAAAATGCTCCAATCATATTGCTCCAACCAAATTATGTGCCTGATCACAAGGATTCCAAAAAGGTATAGTTTGGACTATCTATGACTGAATGTTATGGAGTTATGGGGTAAAAACAGCAAGAATGGTAAGAAAGGTCAGTTTCAGTTTGCACAGGAGTCAAAAGTTAAAGTTGCTCCAATTTTGGTACAAAGTGGTGCAAAATATTGGTTGAACTAATAGGATTAATAAATGGAATAGTTTTGACTGTGTTGAATGCTTGGTTTGCAGAGTAAATGTCAAACAATGTTGACGTCCATTGGATTCTATGGCATATGACGTATGTTACCCTGTAACATGACAACTAAACATGACACATGGTGCAAACTATTCCTTTTTAAACCCCTATTAACTCAACCAATAATTTGCATCACATTTTACAAAAATTGGAGCAACTTTAACTTTTGACTCCTGTACAAACTGAAACTGACCTTTGTCACCATTTTTGCTGTTTTTACCTCATAACTCCATAACATTCGATCATAGATAGTCCAAACGATACCTTTTTGGAATATTTATGATCAGACAAATAATGTGTTATACTTTTCAATATGATTGGAGCATTTTTAAATTTTGACCCCTTTGTAATTCTTCATTGACCCCTACCTGGCCACCATATTGGATTTTCAAGTGGCCAACACTTTTTTCTCAAACACTGATTTATGAAGAACATTCATGCCAAATCTGATGCTTGTATGACCAAGTGAACAATTCTGGCCAAATGTCATACTTATCTGCTCCACTATATTACGTATAGCAGTGTCTTCTTAAAGGGGACCGCCCTGGCTGTGACTTTATACCTCAGGTTGCTCAATTTCCTCACGAGTTAGCAAAAATTCTGCCCTGACATAGCATTCAAGTCAGTTTTTTTTACCCGAGCTACATGTCTGGATCTCTGTACTTCTAAAGGTTCTGAATGCATCTTAATTATGGAATATGTTAAGTTTGTGACAATCTATGTGAGTTACTTTGTAATTTCAATTGACTATTGATGATAATAATAATAATATCGTTTTTGTGGAAAATTCCATATACAGCAGCTCTTCAAAGTTATAAAACAATCCAATAAATTGCTTAAAATAAAGGCTTGCAAAATAGTAGACAGGTCTAGAATACTTGTAAAACATTGTAGCTATGACAATATCAAAATACAGAAAGTTGTGAATGTGTGAAGCTCTTTTAAATTATTCGTACATAATGTTTTTGATCCACTGTATCAGTTTGAGTGGTTTTTGCCTGAGGACTGTGAATGCATATTACTTTTTTATTGTTTGTGTTGCTGATCAAAAGATGCACACATTACACACATTGATTTGACAATAATCTGACAATTTTTTTTCTAAAGATTATGCCTATGGATCTTGGAAAACCTGTCAGAAAAAATTTTGGCCGAGCTTTCTCCTTCTGTAACTTTTCTACACAGGACAGTAGAGCCATATCAACCTTTGTACCTACAAGTATAGTCTTCACTTTTTATCTGACTTTTATTTATTTGTGTTGTTGTTTTGTTGGATCTTTTTGGAATTTTATTAATGAATTAATTTATTGTAGTTGTAATTCCTTTTTAGGCTCTTTTGCAACGTTTGACAAGATAAACACAGTAGCACCTCATCAAAATGTATAAAAGGATATTTATGTGTTGAGAAATATGTTTTGACATTATTTACAGGAAGCGCTTTGTTGTGAAAATCCTTTAAGCCATTAAACATCTCCAGCACAAGGATGAATCACATGTGCTTTTTAACTTTTAAAAAATGTTGTAAGGCTGAGTGGTGTTCGGTGCACTGCGTGGTAGATTTTAAATCCTTTCTCGTGCCCTTATCGTCTTTATTTGTCCCCTTTTTCTGTCCTCATCAGGCCCTCACTGTATTTCTTCCTCATTGTGCAGTCCTTTCTTTCCTCGTTGCTCTGCCATCAAACCGTCCACCTCCTTCATCCTCACAGCGTGATTCCCTCCCCGTCCGTCCACACCATTAACACCTCATATCTGTCTCCCTCTCTGGACTGTTTCGATTTTCTACAGCAAAACCTTTTTTATCTTAAAGAAACAGGGGAATCAGAAATGTTGCAAGAGGGTGTAGGGAAATAGAGGTAAAAGGTGACAGCCATAGGAGCTGATAGGCCTTCGACTGCCCCTCACCATGTCCAATTAACCTCAGGAGGAGGACGAGGACAGAAGACCAAGTGCTGGGATGGTAAATTTGTATGAACCTAATTAACGGCTTTATCATTGTATTATTCTTGAAGGGAATGGCGGACTGGATGCAGCATAATGAGGAGAATAAGCTAAAGAGAAGCAGAGACTTAAAAGCTGGATAAGGGATTTAAAAGAGAGAAATATGAAGACTGATTCTGGTTTGTGTGATTGATGACTAGAAGGTAGAAGATAGAGAGGGACAGAGGAAGATTAAAGGTTGGTGAAAGAAATATGACCTAGAATGGGGCATTCAGGATTAGACATTAGGAGAAAGCCGTAAGAGAACCACAATACATCAATTACCTATTACCAAACCTGTCCACCAGGATCCTGGTGTAAAATGAGCCTTTCTGTCATGTGTAAACGGCACCCTCTGGTGTTGAAAAATGAAGCCGACGCAGAAGTGCCAAAACCTGCAGTTCCTTGAATGGCCACTTAAGGCTGGCTCCAAAAGAGAGTCAATCTCCATTGAACCCTATGTTAAAATGTCTAAATTTACAGCAGATATAAACACGTTTACATCCTAGTACAAAAAACTGTTTAGCTCGCTGTAGCTAGCCTACATGCTCAAGACTACGGAGCTTGAATTTTTAGATGACACACATGTTTAAGCTATGTTAAGTCATAATGTTAGGAATAACTAGGGTTGTGTTCGCTTTGAGTGACAGCTAGTGTGACCGGTCCAGGGCTGTGCTAGCAGAGGCAGCTAGCTGCTGTGGTCTCAGCTGTGTTTGTTATTTCTGAGCATTTTATTAATACTACTACCTCCGCTATTTTCAGAGTTTTTCCTTACCGCTATCATCTGTTAGCTTGCTCAGGAGGGTTGGTAAGGTTAGACCTTACTTGTGTGAAGCACCTTGAGGCAGCTTTGTTGTGATTTGGTGTTATACAAATAAAATAAATTGAATTGAATTGAATTTTGCAAGCAATATTTTGCTTCTATTTTGGAGACAGGTGTTGTCCCAGCAGACTGAAACAAAGGGCTTGTCCCACAAGCCCTTTCTTTCAACTACAGGGGTACAGTATGCTCTCTGTGCTGGGCAAGACACATGCAAAGATCATTCTCAAAAGGATCTGTCCCATTTACGTGCCACTCAGCAACCAGAGTAATCTGGCTTCACACCCAAGAAGTCAACCATTGACAGTATTCTAGCTCTACAAGTAGTCATTGAATGTAAGCAGAACATCGGCAGTACATCTTTTGTAGCCTAAGTTGATTGCTGTAAAGTGACTGATTTACTTGACCGGGCTTCTGAGAATTTGAGATTTCTAATAAATTGATGAACATAATAGCATAATAGCAAGCCTATATGTACTATGGGCATTGTGCCTAGTGAAGGTAAAGTCTCTGACTTCTTCTGGAATTCTAGGGTTCTTTGGGTATGTGAAGTGGTTCCTATGTGGTTCAGTGCTTGCATGGACTGGGTGTTCTCTAAAGTTGTGGAGTCCAGCAACTTGGTCTTGTTTGTCAGTAACAAAAGGTCTTCTGACCATGACTTCATATGCAATGCCGTTATCTTTATATATGGATACTATGATTGCAGAAGCTGAGTGGGTAGTCTGGATGTTTGTGATTGTCCTGGATCAAGGTTAAGATCCTTTCAATGACTTCCTGGACTTAGCCATCTGTTTATGGTAAAACTGTTAAATGTATGAGAGATTGAAGTATCTCATCCATGAAAGTCGTGCCTAGGAAGCTCTGCCTTTGAGGTTAAAAGACACTTAGGGAGCAATTATGAGATGCCGGTAGCTTTGATGGGTCCTTGTGCTTCGAGTTGGACTTCATTTTTGTGAGACCTGGACACTAACTCAATGTAAGGTGGTAGAGGTGGGACGAAGTCACCAGCAAGTCACTCTCAAGTCATGAATCGGCAAGTCTAAACTCTCAATTCAAGTCCCAAGTCAAGTCTCAAGTCATAATGACCACCAGTTCTTTGCAAGCTGACTTGAGACTTGCCAATTCATGACTTGAGAATGACTTGACAGTGACTTTGTCCCACCTCTGTAAAGTGGTGACTGGATGTCTTTGGTACGAGATCTCTCTGGGGGATTTTCGGGCACTGTTGGAATGACTTCGGCAAACGAATGGTGGTGATTTGGATGTATCGTACTACTTGCATTGAGAAGGAGTGTCAATTACAACACCCTGGCCAAATGCTGCACTTCCCTGTGAATGATTCAGCCTGTAGGTGCCTCAGTGTTGAAGACTCCAGTAACTGGAAAAGACCCTGGGGGCCATCCACATATCACCTGGCTGTGGCAGATAGATGGCTGTTTTCGAGAGCTGTGGACAGACTGATTGTCTGCCTGGGTGGTTGCCAACAGGGTGTCGGGAGGTTTGTGTGGTGTCGTAGATGCAGAGGCATACAGCACCAGTGCACGCTCCCTGACCTGACCCCACCCACAGAATGAAAAATAACAATGAGGTGGAACAAAGGTAACAGACTGGATACAAACACAAAATATTGCTGTTACTCAGTCTGCTGGACTCTCAGTGTGCCTTTGGCACCAACCCTTTGAAAATGACGAATGTGTTATTATTCCATTTCAGCTTACGGCCAAAACAGCTAAATTTACTCTCATTTTGTGACATTTTGTGGGTTCTCCTGTGTGGTACTAAAGCATCTTTCTTTTCTTTTTGTCTCTCTGTACCTTCTGCTCAGTCCCAGGCAACAGTGCTGAACAGTTCAATGATCCAGAGTGAAAAACCCAATGTGGTTCTGGAAGGGCTGAGGCCTGGGACGGGCTACGCGGTCCAGGTGAGGGCCCGTACTGTGGCTGGCTACGGGGTCTACAGCAAAGAGATGCTCTTCCAAACACTCACTGACGGTAAGTGGAGGTGTGATCTGTGGAGGTTCATGTAGAAAGAGGTGGGGAGGTGTTATGCAAAAGTGCAAATTCTGGCTGTGAAGTAATTAAATTCTATCCCATATTTTACCTTGAAGCAGGGCCCATTGTTGTGCATGTGAGTGTATTGTCAAAAATAATACCTGTTTCTTCTTTTTGTGTGTCTTTTATCATGCACATCTTGTTGCTTTCCTGCAGATGAATACAAGTCTGAGCTGGGCCAGCAGCTTTCCTTGATTGCAGGCTCGTTAGTAGGTGGAGTGTGCATCGTCTCGCTCGTAGCTATCGCTGTTATTTGTACCAGGTAACGCACCGCCAAAACATACACGTACATCTAATACATCATAAAACACGTCAAAACAATGTCCTGATTGTTAGAGGTGGTGCTCAGTTATAAACCTGTTCAGCACAACTATCATGCAACTGTGAGGAAGGCAGTGCATCCATCACACATCCATCAATTAATCCAACCATTAATTCATCAACCCCCCTACTAATTTCTTTATGCATCCATTCATCATCTATCCATCCATTCATCATCCATCCACCTACAAATCCACCCAACTAGCCATTACTCCATTAACCTCACAATCCCTCTGCCCACCCGTTCATCCATTGACCTCCATCCATCTATCCATCTACAAATACATCCACCCATCCTTTCATCTATTCATTCATCTAACCATCCATCCATCATCCATCCATTGTCCATCCATCTGCAAATTCATCCACCCATCCTTTCATCAGTTGATTGAGCATCCATCCATCCACCCATGACTCCACCCATCATCATCCATTCATCATCTGTCCGTCTGTCCATCTACAAATCCACACATCCATTCACCTACCCGTCCATCCAATCATCTATCCATCCATTCAGCCATCCATCAAATAAGTAACTTTACTGGAGGATTTAAAAGAGAAAACCTATTCCTTTCTCTTGTATAAAGTTCCTCAGTTTAAATGTTCGATAGTTAACCCAAATTTAGGTCATTTTAGGCCTAAATTTGGCTTATAATAGGAAAATGTTTCCATGCACTGTAACAAAATTCTGAAAGGTTTTAGAAACGTTTTTTGCACAGTATGACCTCATTAATGCTGTGGCTGGTTGAAGTGTTGATTTATCGGACAATATATTTAGTTCAGATTATATATATATATATATATATATATATATACGTATATATATATATATACGTATATATATATATATACGTATATATATATATATATATATATATATATATATATATATATATATATATACGTATATATATATATATATATATATATATATATATATATATATATATATATATACGTATATATATATATATATATACGTATATATATATATAGATATACGTATATATATATATATATATACGTATATATATATATATATATATACGTATATATATATATATATATATATACGTATATATATATATATATATATATATATATATACGTATATATATATATATACGTATATATATATACGTATATATATATATATACGTATATATATATATATATATATATATACGTATATATATATATATATATACGTATATATATATATACGTATATATATATATACGTATATATATATCGCATGTATTTATTTGCAACATTTTGAACATTTTTGTGTAGTAATTATCTTTGGAATTTTCTCTGTCTGTGTGGCTTTGTGTCCACAGGAGAAGACAATTGAAGGAGAGCGTATATGGTGACAAGCTGCAGCAGTACAATGCAGGAGGAGGTACGAGCGTCTGTGATGACTCTGCTGCATGTATTAATTAAAACTGCTGTCCCACTGCAAATGTTTGGCCCCGATTGCCTATCTTCCAAAAATTAAGAAATCAGGCCGGATTTACTAAAAAGCATTTTGAAGTTAATAAATTTATAACATGACTTTTCCACAAACCTAAAATGTTATCTGTTAACATCTGAAAACTGTCTTCTGCTGAAGAGCACAGCATGCTTTTGATTTGATTATGGACATATATCACATTTCCAGAGGACATTTAAAGCATTCAGCAAATGGTGAGTCTCTGAACGCACCGCACTGAATGCACCACAGTGCCCAGCCCATCATTTTCACCCCTCTGCAATGAAATTGCCCACAGCTCTCTCCCAACAAACACAATCTGCAATGTATTTTAATTTTAGGTTACACTGTAGCCTGGCATTAAAATAACTGAGTAGCCAAATCCACATTCAAGCGGTGCTTACAAAATGAATTTCAATTCAATTTCAATTTATTTTCCTTTATATAGCGCCAAATAACAACAGAGTTGCCTCAAGGCGCTTCACACAGGTAAGGTCTAACCTTACTAACCCCCAGAGCAACAGTGGTAAGGAAAAACTCCCTCTGAGGAAGGAACCTCAAGCAGACCAGACTCAAAGGGGTGACCCTCTGCCTGGGCCATGCTACAAACATAAATTACAGAAATAATTCACAGAACAATTCACGGACGAATATACAAGAATTGCTGTTGAAGCACAGCACAGGAGGGTCGCCAAAACAAACACAACTCCCATCTCTGGATGGGGCTGCACCTTAAACAGAGAAAAAACAGACTCAGCCATCAGAAAGACAAAAAATACTGTATAATTTGCCAGCATTAAACAACAAGAAAAACAGAAGAAATACTAAGGTGATCGCTGGCCGCTAGCCCTAAGCTTCAATAAAAGACCCAGAATTTAGGTGAAGTTGAGGCCGCTAACCCTGCTAACCATATGAAAGGGAAAATAAGTGCGTCTTAAGTCTGGACTTGAAAGTCTCCACAGAATCTGATTGTTTTATTGACGCAGGGAGACCATTCCACAGAACAGGGGCATGATAAGAGAAAGCTCTGTGACCCGCAGACTTCTTATTCACCCTAGGGACACAAAGTAGTCCTGCACCTTGAGAACGTAAAGCCCGGGCCGGTACGTAAGGTTTAATTAGGTCAGCTAGGTAGGGAGATGCCAGTCCATGAATAATTTTATAGGTTAGTAGCAGAACCTTAAAATCTGCTCTCACTGGGACAGGAAGCCAGTGAAGAGACGCCAAAATGGGTGTAATGTGGTCGAACTTTCTGCTTCGTGTCAAAAGTCTGGCTGCAGCATTTTGAACCAATTGGAGAGCCCTAATGCTAGACTGCGGTAAACCAGAAAATAGAACATTGCAGTAGTTCAATCTAGAAGAGATGAACGCATAGATCAGGGTCTCAGCGTCAGCCATAGACAGGATGGGACGAATCTTCGCTATATTTCGCAGGTGGAAGAAAGCAGTCCTAGTAATATTTCTAATATGGAGGCCAAAGGACAATGAAGTATCAAAAATTACCCCAAGGTTCCTCACTTTGTCAGTGTGATGTATGACACACGAGCCTAGGCTGAGTGTTAACTGGTCAAATTGATGCAGACGACTCACTGGACCAAGAACCATCATTTCAATTTTTTCAGAGTTTAGAAGTAGGAAGTTTCTAGACATCCAACTTCTCACTGCTGCAAGGCAATCTTCTAAGGATTTTATATGAACGAGATTACCAGCAGTTATCGGCATATATAACTGAGTATCATCTGCATAGCAGTGAA
The DNA here is from genome assembly GCF_902500255.1 of Thalassophryne amazonica. Lineage (NCBI taxonomy): Eukaryota > Metazoa > Chordata > Actinopteri > Batrachoidiformes > Batrachoididae > Thalassophryne > Thalassophryne amazonica. Next base: position 19,102,243 of record NC_047112.1, read on the forward strand.
AGGTAATCCCAAAACGCCGCAGTATGTGCCCAAGGGGTGCTATATAAAGGGAGAAAAGCATGGGGCCTAAGACAGACCCCTGAGGAACCCCAAATTTCATGTCAGTAAGGTTAGAGGTAGTGTTACTGTACAAAACACAGTGAGAACGACTGGTCAAGTATAACGTCAGCACTCACAGTAATCCCAAAACGATTTTCCAGCCTATCAAGTAGAATATGATGATCCACTGTATCAAATGCAGCACTGAGATCTAACAGCAGCAGAACCATAGTGGTGTCCGAGTCCATTGTAAGCAGAAGATCATTCACCACTTTAGTGAGAGCCGTCTCTGTGGAATGATATTTTCTAAAAGCAGACTGCAGTGGCTCAAAGAGATTATTCTCAGTAAGATAGTCTATGAGCTGTCGTGACACCACTTTTTCCAGAATTTTAGAGCAAAATGATAGATTTGATATCGGCCGATAGTTTTTCAATACACTGGGGTCAAGATTAGGTTTCTTAAGTAATGGTTTAATCACTGCAGATTTGAAACATTTAGGAACAGATCCAGAAGTTAAAGAAAGATTAATAATTTCCAGCAGAATCGGCCCAAGAGTGGGCCACAGGTCCTTAAACTCTTTTGTTGCTATAAGATCAAATAAACAGGTTGTGCTTTTTGTTGATGCTACGAGTTTCGTCAGCATGTCTAGAGGGATACTATCAAATTCTGTAAATCTAGGTAATACCTCAGTAGTGGCGCCTACCTCAATAGCAGGGTGTAGAGACCACTGATGTAAGAGGCATGATGTCAATATTCATGACAGCAATACCATGTGCGAGAACCAGATCCAGGGTATTTCCAGTAATGTGCGTCGAATCCCGAATGCATTGCCGAAATCCTAATGCATCAACAATTTCCATAAATGATTTGCAGAGGGGATCAGAAGGCTTATTTATATGAACGTTAAAGTCACCAATGATCAGAATGTTATCTGCACTAGTTGACAAGTTAGAGATTAACGCACCAAATTCATCTAAGAATTCAGAATATGGGCCAGGAGGCCTATATACAGTGATAAAGTAATACGGCTGATTTTTATTCTTCTGACCATGGCAATGCGTAATATCCTGAGCGGAGCGGAGATACAGATGCTCAAACGAGTTATATTTGTGACCCCCAACAGCTAATAAGCTAAACCTAGATTTATAAATAAGAGCAACACCCCCGCCTTGCTTCGCATCACGAGGGACGTGACTAAATGTATATGTTGGTGGGCAGGCTTCATTTAAGGGCAGGACAGATGTAGGTTTAAGCCAGGTTTCACATAACCCAATCATATCTAAGTGATGATCAATAATTAAATCATTAATCAACAATGATTTTGAGGACAGTGATCTTATGTTAATGAGACCCAGTCTAAGGACCTCAGTGGGGTTGACAGTTGAACTGTTTGGGTTTAGGGGTGGTTCCAGAGTAGCATATATAAGATCCCTAGAAGTAGGTTTAGGTTTGAGAGATTCCACGTGCGTTGTAGGTAGCAGACAAGAAATCTTTGCTATTACTGGAACAACCATTGGGCCATCCTCAATTTCAACATGATCTAATATAGTAATGGGTATTAAGTTTGCAAAGCATATCCCTCTATGATTTTTATGGACACGTCTACGGGAGCAGGCCACGATCTCAACTTGTTGAAATTCCCTCCCTGGCAGATAAACTGCACTATCACCATAGTGGATTTTCTGCACCAATTACCCCGCTACGCTAATGGATTCCATACCCACATTTGTCATAAGCCTTGCAGGGTCTCTAATCACCTGCTCCGTGGCCTGCTGTAGATTCCTAATGTTACCCTCCCTGTAGAGCTCTGTGTTTGCAGACAAGATGGCGGCGCCTTCCCCAGTAGGGTGGAGGCCATCCGGCATCAGCAGGCCACGGCGGCCCCAGAACGAAGGCCAGTTATCAATAAAGCTAAAGCCTTGCTGTTGACAAAACTGTGCCAGCCACCTATTTAATGATGTCAACCTGCTAAACGCCTCATCAGTACTCCTGGAGGGGAGGGGACCAGAGACTATTAATCGATGCCGACACATCTTTCTGGCAAGATCACAAGTCCTCTCTATGTCTATTTTTGTGACCTCTGAGTGTTTCATCCTGATATCATTGGTGCCGACGTGAATAACTATGTGACGTCAGCACCCTAAGATGGGATGCAATGTCGGGAGCTCTGGCCCCAGGAATACATTTAACGTCAGCCGGCATCTGTAACCTGACTTTGCGGGTGATAGAATCCCCTATCACTAAAGTCCGGTGTTTCGGCCTGGAGATAGGAGTGGAAGTCACTTGTGGGCTCGGAGAATTCACATCAGGTAAATCCAAGGGGGAGAACCGATTCACAGTTCGCAGTGGCGAGTGTGATCGGGGTGCCACAACTGGGCACCAAACCCTACGGGGCTTCCTCCGCCTCGCCACAATCCGAAAACCGTCCTCCACAGCCGGCATTTCTAGGCTGATGCTAATGGGCTCGATAGCCAGCCCAGCACTGACCTCATCTGGAGTGCCCGTAACATCTAACTCCACTGCGCTAAGAAACTGCTCTAACTTACGGACACCGCTCTCTAAGAGAGCCACACTATGTTCCAACATCATGTAGAATTTATGGAGGGTGTAAAGTAGGTAAAGTAGTGTACTTTGTGCACTAGGAAATTCAAGAGTATAGCCAAGCAAGCACAAGCTAACCAATAATGGATAAGCTAACAACTCCTAAGGCTCACACAGATGCAAATAAATGATTTAAAGTTACACTCAAAGAGTAGCAGAAGTATTAGAAATGTAGGAACAATAACTATATATATACCACTCCTAAGATTAACACAAGAGTAAAGTACTAAGCTAAAGTTCACAACAGTTACACTAACAGTTAACTAACAGAAGTATATAAAAAACTAAATGAAAAAATGAAAATGAGGGTCCGAAGTCGCTAATGCAAGCTAACTGCTAGCGAAAATGCTAGCCGCTCCTAAGATTTACACAGGAGTAAAATAATTACTTAAAATTCACAGCAGTTCGACTGAAAAGCTAACAGAAGTATTAACAGGTGAAAAGAACCAGCTATAAAATAATGAGGGGTGGGAAGTGAGGAGTCAACCTAGCTAGCGAAAGCTAAACGCTAGTGAATGCTAACTGCTAGCGAATGCTAACTGATAGCAAATTACAACACGACTATAGTCAAATAACGTTCAGAGTAGATACAATTAATAACCAGAAGAGTGCTAAACAAATAAAAGAAACATATACAACCGTGTGAAGTTCAGAATAGCGTCACAACAACAAACAAGTTGGAAACAAATGATAACAAAAACATCTGTAAAAATAAAGTTAAACACATGGTCTGGTACCGGTCCGGTATGTGCCAAAGGACCAACAGATTAGGTGACATCTCACCTTTTCATAATATTCCACCCCACGACTGCTCCGGCCACAATCCGTCCCCTTGCCTCAACAACATACTCTATCCGCACTCCATCTGTGCATGTTCTTCACTCGATCTGTGCTGATATCTCTCACAGGCCCTGACTTTTAATGTTATCATATATCTGCACAAATTACATCTGAATACTCTATTTTGGATCATGACCTTTTTGAAAATGTTTAAAACTTTCTTAATTAAATCAAAATCAAATCAGTTTCATTTATATAGTGCCAAATCACAACAAACAGTTGCCCCAAGGCGCTTCATATTGCAAGGCAAAGCCATACAATAATTACAGAAAAACCCCAACTGTCAAAACGACCCCCTGTGAGCAAGCACTTGGCGACAGTGGGAAGGAAAAACTCCCTTTTAACAGGAAAAACCTCCAGCAGAACCAGGCTCAGGGAGGGGCAGTCTTCTGCTGGGACTGGTTGGGGCTGAGGGAGAGAACCAGGAAAAAGACATGCTGTGGAGGGGCGCAGACATCAATCACTAATGATTAAATGCAGAGTGGTGCATACAGAGCAAAAAGAGAAAGAAACACACAGTGCATCATGGGAACCCCCAGCAGTCTAAGTCTATAGCAGCATAACTAAGGGATGGTTCAGGGTCACCTGATCCAGCCCTAACTATAAGCTTTAGCAAAAACGAAAGTTTTAAGACTAATCTTAAAAGTAGAGAGGGTGTCTGTCTCCCTGATCCGAATTGGGAGCTGGTTCCACAGGAGAGGAGCCTGAAAGCTGAAGGCTCTGCCTCCCATTCTACTCTTACAAACCCTAGGAACTACAAGTAAGCCTGCAGTCTGAGAGCGAAGCACTCTGTTGGGGTGATATGGTACTATGAGGTCCCTAAGATAAGATGGGACCTGATTATTCAAAACCTTATAAGTAAGAAGAAGAATTTTAAATTCTATTCTAGAATTAACAGGAAGCCAATGAAGAGAGGCCAACATGGGTGAGATATGCTCTCTCCTTCTAGTCCCTGTCAGTACTCTAGCTGCAGCATTTTGAATTAACTGAAGGCTTTTCAGGGAACTTTTAGGACAACCTGATAATAATGAATTACAATAGTCCAGCCTAGAGGAAATAAATGCATGAATTAGTTTTTCAGCATCACTCTGAGACAAGACCTTTCTAATTTTAGAGATATTGCGCAAATGCAAAAAAGCAGTCCTACATATTTGTTTAATATGCGCATTGAATGACATATCCTGATCAAAAATGACTCCAAGATTTCTCACAGTATTACTAGAGGTCAGGGTAATGCCATCCAGAGTAAGGATCTGGTTAGACACCATGTTTCTAAGATTTGTGGGGCCAAGTACAATAACTTCAGTTTTATCTGAGTTTAAAAGCAGGAAATTAGAGGTCATCCATGTCTTTATGTCTGTAAGACAATCCTGCAGTTTAGCTAATTGGTGTGTGTCCTCTGGCTTCATGGATAGATAAAGCTGAGTATCATCTGCGTAACAATGAAAATTTAAGCAATGCTGTCTAATAATACTGCCTAAGGGAAGCATGTATAAAGTGAATAAAATTGGTCCTAGCACAGAACCTTGTGGAACTCCATAATTAACCTTAGTCTGTGAAGAAGATTTACATGAACAAATTGTAATCTATTAGATAAATATGATTCAAACCACCGCAGCGCAGTGCCTTTAATACCTATGGCATGCTCTAATCTCTGTAATAAAATTTTATGGTCAACATTATCAAAAGCAGCACTGAGGTCTAACAGAACAAGCACAGAGATGAGTCCACTGTCTGAGGCCATAAGAAGATCATTTGTAACCTTCACTAATGCTGTTTCTGTACTATGATGAATTCTAAACCCTGACTGAAACTCTTCAAATAGACCATTCCTCTGCAGATGATCAGTTAGCTGTTTTACAACTACCCTTTCAAGAATTTTTGAGAGAAAAGGAAGGTTGGAGATTGGCCTATAATTAGCTAAGATAGCTGGGTCAAGTGATGGCTTTTTAAGTAATGGTTTAATTACTGCCACCTTAAAAGCCTGTGGTACATAGCCAACTAATAAAGACAGATTGATCATATTTAAGATCGAAGCATTAATTAATGGTAGGGCTTCCTTGAGCAGCCTGGTAGGAATGGGGTCTAATAGACATGTTGATGGTTTGGAGGAAGTAACTAATGAAAATAACTCAGACAGAACAATCTGAGAGAAAGAGTCTAACCAAATACCGGCATCACTGAAAGCAGCCAAAGAGAACAATATGTCTTTGGGATGGTTATGAGTAATTTTTTCTCTAATAGTTAAAATTTTATTAGCAAAGAAAGTCATGAAGTCATTACTAGTTAAAGTTAAAGGAATACTCGGCTCAATAGAGCTCTGACTCTTTGTCAGCCTGGCTACAGTGCTGAAAAGAAACCTGGGGTTGTTCTTATTTTCTTCAATTAGTGATGAGTAGTAAGATGTCCTAGCTTTATGGAGGGCTTTTTTATAGAGCAACAGACTCTTTTTCCAGGCTAGGTGAAGATCTTCTAAATTAGTGAGACGCCATTTCCTCTCCAACTTACGGGTTATCTGCTTTAAGCTGCGAGATTGTGAGTTATACCACGGAGTCAGGCACTTCTGATTTAAAGCTCTCTTTTTCAGAGGAGCTACAGCATCCAAAGTTGTCCTCAATGAGGATATAAAACTATTGACGAGATAATCTATCTCACTGACAGAGTTTAGGTAGCTACTCTGCCCTGTGTTGGTATATGGCATTGGAGAACATAAAGAAGGAATCATATCCTTAAACCTAGTTACAGCGCTTTCTGAAAGACTTCTACTGTAATGAAACTTATTCCCCACTACTGGGTAGTCCATCAGAGTAAATGTAAATGTTATTAAGAAATGATCAGACAGAAGGGGGTTTTCAGGGAATACTGTTAAGTCTTCAATTTCCATACCATACGTCAGAACAAGATCTAAGGTATGATTAAAGTGGTGGGAGGACTCATTTACATTTTGAGCAAAGCCAATCGAGTCTAACAATAGATTAAATGCAGTGTTGAGGCTGTCATTCTCAGCATCTGTGTGGATGTTAAAATTGCCCACTATAATTATCTTATCTGAGCTAAGCACTAAGTCAGACAAAAGGTCCGAAAATTACTTAATTAATTACTCAAACTGACCTACAATGCTAATTTTACTATCTATTTTAACCTATTTCACCACATTTCAGGCCCCAGTTGCGGTTTTTCTCGTACAAATGAAACCAGTTGTGAGTCAAAATTCTGCAATGGTAGAAAAGCTTAAGAGAGCAAATGTCACGTGAAAAGAATTTGTTGCACAAAAAGTCTCATTATTTAAAGTTATTGAAACTAAATGTTATTACTTAAAAATTTATACCACTTTTTTTTAATGTGCACACATGTTTTTATGGTTGAACATGAGGTGTACAGGTCCTGTAGGGATGGCAGATTGCAGTCGATCACATTGCTGTGTGGATGATACGCTGCAATCTGCTCCTGTCTTTAGCAGTGTCAGCAGCGTACCAGATGGTGATGGAGGAGATGACCAGATGGAGATGATGATGTTATACAATATATGCTGCTTTTATTTTTGGTTTTGTTTGTTTGTTGTCTACACCATTAGGACCAACTAACCAATTTTCTTTTATCTACTCTGTGCAAAAGCTATCACGAAATTCTGACTTGGATTCTGATTAAATCATAAAGGATGAAGGATGTATCACTTCATTTACAGTTATGAACTTTACTATCTACTTTTAAGCTGTGATTATTTGTGTTAACACTCTGAATTTCCCTCCATTTTCTCCTCAGAGGTCACGCTGAGACCTGACATGTTCAGTGGCCCTGCCCCCACTGTGACCTTTCCAAGCCTGTCTGAGGGTCATAGTTCACCAGGAGTCAAGATCTACATTGACCCCTTCACCTATGAGGACCCCAACGAGGCTGTCCGAGAGTTTGCCAAAGAAATCGACCCCTCCTGTGTCAAAATAGAGGAAGTCATTGGATCAGGTAGCGTTGCACCCTCAACTTAAACAGCTCAAATGCATGAATATGGTTGGCGTCATGTGTTGATTGGCTTCAAGAGAGAAGCAGGCACTTTGGTCCTTTTAATGAGACAGTGTGTCACATGAAACTGTAGATATTCTACACTCATTTAATGGGTTCCTTCAGCTGAGCCAGAATTCTGTGTCAGAGAGAAAGATTTGCACGTGCAAATCCAATTTATTATTTTGTTTCATATTTCCCCCTTTGAAGTCAAAAGTGATGCTTTATTCATGTCCAATACTTTCAGAGGAATAAATTAAAACCATTTTCATGCATTCTCCTTTGGTTTTGGAGCGTTCACTGTAGAAATGCTCTGTGATGTTTGAAAAATGGAGAAAGTTAAAATGGAGGTTCCAGAGCATCCTATAAATTTTGAAATCGTGTGTGTGTGTGTGTGTGTGTGTGTGTGTGTGTGTGTGTGTGTGTGTGTGTGTGTGTGTGTGTGTGTGTGTGTGTGTGTGTGTGTGTGTGTGTGTGTGTTCACTTGTCTGCTGTAATAATAATGAAAAAAGAGAAAACTGGCAAAATCCTTCAGTTGTGAAGATTATCTTATTCTACCAATCTGTGCAGAAGCTTCAAATATCTTTTGAGGGTACTACAAAATTATTCGAGATATTTATTTTTGAAGCAGTTTTTTGTTGAGTTATTTCCGTCATTGTTGTAGTTCACACATCAGTCTGTCTTTACACTCATTGCAAAGAATGTTTCTATTTTCAGTCATGCACATATTAATCATACAGTAATTTACCCTAATATATATATATATATATATATATATATATATATATATATATACGAGGTCTGTCCAAAAAGTATCATACCTTTTTATTTTTTTCAAAAACTATATGGATTTGAATCACGTGTGATTGCATCAGCCAAGCTTGAACCTTCGTGCGCATGCGTGAGTTTTTCCACGCCTGTCGGTTGCGTCATTCGCTTGTGGGCAGGCTTTGAGTGAGCACTGGTCCACCCCTCCCATCGGATTTATTTTGTCTGAGAACTTGCTGAGAGACTGCCGCTTTGCTCCATGAAATTTTTTTCAGAAACTGTTAGAGACAGCCAGTTGGAAACCATTCGATAGATTCAGTTGGATATCGGTGAAGATTCTGTCGGCGTCACACGGATTATGGACTGTTAAAACCTTTTTAAAGACGGCCCACAGTGGCGGAGGGCATGCGGCGCGCCGAGCGGCCATTCGACAGGCTGGATCGACCAGATCATTTCTAAACTGAACGCTGTGTTGATCCGGGACATCGTGTGACTACCACAGAAATGGCAACAGAGCTGGACATAGCACTTTTGCGGCACATTCCACTGTTACAGGAGATTTTGTAATGAAAGACGTGTGGAGGATTTCGCGCGTCAGCACGAAGCAGCTCAGGACACGCAGCAAAAAAACACCTCCGTCTTGGAAGTCTCACAGGACATGTTGGGGCATGTCCAGCTGTTACACAATTTCTCGGATACTCACTCAACTGAAAGCCATCGAAAGCCGTCTGAATCTTCTGAATGGTTTCCAACACGGAGGTGTTTTTTTGCTGCGCGTCCTGAGCTGCTTCGTGCCGACGCGCGAAATCCTCCACACGTCTTTCATTACAAAATCTCCTGTAACAGTGGAATGTGCCGCAAAAGTGCTATGTCCAGCTCTGTTGCCATTTCTGTGGTAGTCACATGATGTCCCGGATCAACACAGCGTTCAGTTTAGAAATGATCTGGTCGATCCAGCCTGTCGAATGGCCGCTCGGCGCGCCGCGCGCCCTCCACCGCTGTGGACCGTCTTTAAAAAGGTTTTAACAGTCCATAATCTGCGTGACGCCAAGAGAATCTTCACCGATATCCAGCTGAATCTGTCGAATGGTTTCCAACTGGCTGTCTCTAACAGTTTCTGAAAAAAATTTCATGGAGCAAAGCGGCAGTCTCTCAGCAAGTTCTCAGACAAAAGAAATCCGATGAGAGGGGTGGACCAGTGCTCACTCAAAGCCTGCCCACAAGCGAATGACGCAACCGACAGGCGTGGAAAAACTCACGCATGCGCACGAAGGTTCAAGCTTGGCTGATGCAATCACACGTGATTCAAATCCATATAGTTTTTGAAAAAAATAAAAAGGTATGATACTTTTTGGACAGACCTCGTATGTATGTATATATATATATATATATATATATATATATATATATATATATATATATATATATATATATATATATATATATATATATATATATATGTGTGTGTGTGTGTGTGTGTATGTATATATGTGCATATATGTATATATAGGATACTTTAGAGAGAGAGAGAGAGAGAGAGACAAATTATTGTTGTTATTGCAGTTGCTCAATTATTTATTCTTTGAAATGTTACAAAATTGTTACAAACCGAATGTTACAAACAGAAAAAGAAAATCACTCACAGCTTGTTGCTTGTATAGACTCCAAAGATATACAGACTTACTTTGTGAAAGTCAAAACCCGTTTCTAAAGGACTAGTTTAATTGTTTATTAAAGCACTTTTCATTTGGTATATAGGTGTTGTGAAACATTTAAAACAACTGCCTATGGTGTAAAATCTCTTCAAAACTTTGATGGAGGTCATGTTTATTGTCAGTTTTTTTTTTTTTTTTTTTTTTTTTTTTTCATTTTAACTGGCTTTCCATTTCTCCATGCTTACTGATCACTTGTACTAAACCTGAAGGTATTTTGCACAATGAAAAACCTTCACCAGAAAACATACCCCAACACATGACAGGAGTTGAAGTTCACCAGTGACCATCTGGATGATCCAGAGGAGGCATGGGAGAAGGTCATGTGGTCAGATGAGACCAGAATAGAGCTTTTTGGAATCAACTCCACTTACCATGTTTAGAGGATGAGAACAACCCCAAGAAAACCATCCCAACCGTGAAGCATGGGGGTGGAAACATCATACTCTGGGGGTGCTCTTCTGCAAAGGGGACAGGACGACTGCACCGTATTGAAGGGAGGATGGATGGGGTCATGTATTGTGAGATTTTGGCAAACAACCTCCTTCCCTCAGTAAGAGCATTTAAGATGGGTCATGGCTGGGTCTTCCAGCATGACAATGACCCCAAACACACAGCCAGGGCTACTAAGGAGGGGCTCCGCAAGAAGCATTTCAAGGTCCTGGAGCGGCCTGACCAGTCTCCAGACCTGAACTCAATAGAAAATCTTTGGAGGGAGCTGAAACTCCAAACCTGAAAGATCTAGAGAAGATCTGTATGGAGGAGTGGAGCAAAATCCCTGCTGCAGTGTGTGTAAACCTGGTGAAAAACTACAGGAAACATTTGACCTCTGTAACTGCAAACAAAGGCTACTGTACCAAATATTAACATTTATTTTCACAGGTGTTCAAATACTTATTTGCAGCAGTAACATACAAATAAATTATTAAAAAATCATACATTATGATTTCCGGATTTTTTTTTTTTTTTAGATTATGTCTCTCACAGTGGACGTGCACCTAAGATAAAAAATTTCAGACCCCTCCATGATTCCTAAGTGTGAGAACTTGCAAAATTGCAGGGTGTTCAAATACTTATTGTCCTCACTGTATAATGTTGTAATGCCTTACAGATATTTAATTTTACAAAATTTGTTTGGTAAGATCAGCTGAATTAAATCGCCTTTAAATTGCTCTCTAGACTGACTAATCCATAAATTAATGAAACATTAACACACTGTACATTTGTCAGCGTGTATATATGTTGAGGTTTAACCATTTTAAATTGTTTCTACTTTGTATTATATTTTATTCATTCCATGAGGATTATTGTCCTGATAATGTAGCTTTTTTGGAGGGCCATAATTGTTTGTTTGTTCAAACCTAAACGGTCACGGGACTTTTGGGTTAAAGGTCATGAACTGGATTCAAACCCTCACAGCAGCCAGTATTTGCACTTTGGGCTTCAGTCCTGTGAACCACTCTGAGAAGCTTTCTGTAATCCCTCCTTTTCTCAATTTATTTCTCTCGGGGGCTTTTCTCACCTCAGCCGCAGGTGACAGAGGAGGGATGAACCCACACGGGCCACGCGGTTGGACTAAATGGTCAGATCTCCGTCATTCTGCTGCCATATATAAAGTGAAAATGTATGCAGCCGTTTCTTTTTTCCTCTCCATCCCTCTCTCTCTTGTTTTTGTCCCTCTGCATTTCTTTGATTAACCCCATCTTCATCTCTCTGTGATTCTGTCCCTCTGGAGTTTGTTTGCATGTTGTTGGGAAAGACTAAAAGAACAGAGAAGTGAAGGGAGAAGAACAAAGAATGAAAAAAGAAGAATAGCAGATTGCAGAGGGGGTTAAAAGAAGAAAGCACCATGAAAATGACACCTTCCTCTGTCTTTGTGTGATAACACCCTCAGTGTCCCTCTCTGCTTGTCTCCTTTATGCTGTCACTCAATCTCAGGCATATTCATCAGAAAAAGTAGTTTAAAAAAGGCCATTCATGTCTGGAGATGAAATAATGTTCTATATTTGAAAGTATTTAGTCTTCTTTAGACACTTTATTCCTCTCACTTCATCCTTCCTTCCTCTTTAGTCACCTTTTATTTCAAACACCCCATCCTTGTCTTTTTCACATTTGAACCCCATCCCTCTTTCCATCCTGCATTATTTTTTATTTCACCCTCCGTCTGTCTTTCCTTTTCCTGCTGCACAGTGCTGAAGGTTTTTAATGAGCAGTGAGCTGTGGTGCAGCGATCACACTGAGACGCAGCCTGTCATCCAGCTCCCTTAACTCTTACATTATTCACACCCTGTTTTTTATTTTTTTTAATCTGCAGGATGAGAACTTTTATTTTGAAGTGATATTCAATTTTCATGCCCTTGGCTGGCAGATAGTTGCAATTATTTTCACTGAAGACTTTGTGTCTCCAGAAATCAAATCAAATCAATTTTATTTATATAACGCCAAATCACAACAAACAGTTGCCCCAAGGCGCCTTATATTGTAAGGCAAGGCCATACAATAATTACGGAAAAACCCCAACGGTCACTCAGTGCATCATGGGAACCCCCCAGCAGTCTAAGTCTATAGCAGCATACCTAAGGGATGGTTCAGGGTCACCTGATCCAGCCCTAACTATAAGCTTTAGCAAAAAGGAAAGTTTTAAGCCTAATCTTAAAAGTAGAGAGGGTGTCTGTCTCCCTGATCTGAATTGGGAGCTGGTTCCACAGGAGAGGAGCCTGAAAGCTGAAGGCTCTGCCTCCCATTCTACTCTTACAAACCCTAGGAACTACAAGTAAGCCTGCAGTCTGAGAGCGAAGCGCTCCATTGGGGTGATATGGTACTATGAGGTCCCTAAGATAAGATGGGACCTGATTATTCAAAACCTTATAAGTAAGAAGAAGAATTTTAAATTCTATTCTAGAATTAACAGGAAGCCAATGAAGAGAGGCCAATATGGGTGAGATATGCTCTCTCCTTCTAGTCCCCGTTAGCACTCTAGCTGCAGCATTTTTAATTAACTGAAGGCTTTTTAGGGAACTTTTAGGACAACCTGATAATAATGAATTACAATAGTCCAGCCTAGAAGAAATAAATGCATGAATTAGTTTTTCAGCATCACTCTGAGACAAGACCTTTCTAATTTTAGAGATATTGCGCAAATGCAAAAAAGCAGTCCTACATATTTGTTTAATATGCACATTGAATGACATATCCTGATCAAAAATGACTCCAAGATTTCTCACAGTATTACTAGAGGTCAGGGTAATGCCATCCAGAGTAAGGATCTGGTTAGACACCATGTTTCTAAGATTTGTGGGGCCAAGTACAATAACTTCAGTTTTATCTGAGTTTAAAAGCAGGAAATTAGAGGTCATCCATGTCTTTATGTCTGTAAGACAATCCTGCAGTTTAGCTAATTGGTGTGTGTCCTCTGGCTTCATGGATAAATAAAGCTGGGTATCATCTGCGTAACAATGAAAATTTAAGCAATGCCGTCTAATAATACTGCCTAAGGGAAACATGTATAAAGTGAATAAAATTGGTCCTAGCACAGAACCTTGTGGAACTCCATAATTAACCTTAGTCTGTGAAGAAGATTCCCCATTTACATGAACAAATTGTAATCTATTAGATAAATATGATTCAAACCACTGCAGCGCAGTGCCTTTAATACCTATGGCATGCTCTAATCTCTGTAATAAAATTTTCTGGTCAACAGTATCAAAAGCAGCACTGAGGTCTAACAGAACAAGCACAGAGATGAGTCCACTGTCTGAGGCCATAAGAAGATCATTTGTAACCTTCACTAATGCTGTTTCTGTACTATGATGAATTCTAAAACCTGACTGAAACTCTTCAAATAGACCATTCCTCTGCAGATGATCAGTTAGCTGTTTTACAACTACCCTTTCAAGAATTTTTGAGAGAAAAGGAAGGTTGGAGATTGGCCTATAGTTAGCTAAGATAGCTGGGTCAAGTGATGGCTTTTTAAGTAATGGTTTAATTACTGCCACCTTAAAAGCCTGTGGTACATAGCCAACTAATAAAGATAGATTGATCATATTTAAGATCGAAGCATTAATTAATGGTAGGGCTTCCTTGAGCAGCCTGGTAGGAATGGGGTCTAATAGACATGTTGATGGTTTGGAGGAAGTAACTAATGAAAATAACTCAGACAGAACAATCGGAGAGAAAGAGTCTAACCAAATACCAGCATCACTGAAAGCAGCCAAAGAGAATGATATGTCTTTGGGATGGTTATGAGTAATTTTTTCTCTAATAGTTAAAATTTTATTAGCAAAGAAAGCCATGAAGTCATTACTAGTTAAAGTTAAAGGAATACTCGGCTCAATAGAGCTCTGACTCTTTGTCAGCCTGGCTACAGTGCTGAAAAGAAACCTGGGGTTGTTCTTATTTTCTTCAATTAGTGATGAGTAGTAAGATGTCCTAGCTTTACGGAGGGCTTTTTTATAGAGCAACAGACTCTTTTTCCAGGCTAAGTGAAGATCTTCTAAATTAGTGAGACGCCATTTCCTCTCCAACTTACGGGTTATCTGCTTTAAGCTGCAAGTTTGTGAGTTATACCACGGAGTCAGGCACTTCTGATTTAAAGCTGTTGTGTGGGCCGGCAGAAGAGGAGGTACTGCTGGCCCACCACCAGAGGGCGCCCTGCCTGAAGTGCGGGCTTCAGGCACGAGAGGGCGCTGCCGCCACGGACACAGCCGGGAGTGACAGCTTACTCATTACTTCCTGACAGCTGTCACTCATTCTTCATCATCTCACTCCATAAAACCCAGACGTCATCTCCACCTCATCGCCGAGATATCGTACTTCATTGAAGGTAATATCCTCAGCCGTTTTGTGTTACAATATATCTGTATATTGTGAGTGTTTGCAGGAGTACCGGTTCCTCTTTCTGTGGAAGCTGAGTGAGTGCAGGACGGCACTCTTTTCCCCTGAGGAATCACTGCGATACTCATCACATATTGAGTGAGAGGTGGAGGTGGCACCGTTGTTGTTACTGGGTGTGCACACACCCACACTTGACTGTCTTTGTTCTCGCCAGCAGTACCAGATCCGACAGTCGGAGACGGTGATCACCTGGGAATTCGGGACTTGGCGGCTCCAGTATTCACCAGGTTCGGTGGTGGCGGAAATCGTGTGGTTCCGGCCCTTCTCAGGACAGACGTCTTCTATCCTCGAGCCTGCCCACACGTCACCTTTGTAATTTGACTGTAATCATATTCTGAGATTATCTGTATATTCGTTGTGCACATTTCACAACATTAAATTGTTACTTTTTGGCTCAGCTATTGACCGTTCATTTGCTCCCCCTGTTGTGGGTCCGTGTCACTACACTTTCACAACAAAAGCTCTCTTTTTCAGAGGAGCTACAGCATCCAAAGTTGTCTTCAATGAGGATGTAAAACTATTGACGAGATACTCTATCTCACGTACAGAGTTTAGGTAGCTACTCTGCACTGTGTTGGTATATGGCATTAGAGAACATAAAGAAGGAATCATATCCTTAAACCTAGTTACAGCGCTTTCTGAAAGACTTCTAGTGTAATGAAACTTACTCCCCACTGCTGGGTAGTCCATCAGAGTAAATGTAAATGTTATTAAGAAATGATCAGACAGACGGGAGTTTTCAGGGAATACTGTTAAGTCTTCAATTTCCATACCATAAGTCAGAACAAGATCTAAGATATGATTAAAATGGTGGGTGGACTCATTTACATTTTGAGCAAAGCCAATTGAGTCTAATAATAGATTAAATGCAGTGTTGAGGCTGTCATTCTCAGCATCTGTGTGGATGTTAAAATCGCCCACTATAATTATCTTATCTGAGCTAAGCACTAAGTCAGACATGGAAATGGAAGGAAATTCATCTTCTTGTATATGCATTATGTTCAAGATATTAAAGGCGTGCACACCCACTTGATTTTTCACATAATTAGATTTTGTCACTGACAAAATTAGCTTCTTGTTACTATAAACTACCATATTTTCTGGAATATGAGTCAGGTTTTTTTTTACTAGTTTGGCAGGTCCTGCAACTTATACTTCTGTGCGACTTATAATCAGAAAAATCATGTCTTTGTTATTAATAATAATTTGAGTAAATGTCAATAATAAAGGTACACTACAATAATGCACAAAACCCCTAAAAGCTGATTTAAAAAAAAAATCAAATGTACTCATGTTTTTAATTGTAGCATTTCCAATATGTTGTCCAACATATGTTTATTTGTTCAGTTTGCTTATTTTTGGAATTTTTAATGTCCTTATGATACACACTGCTGAGGAGTCTCTGCAAAATACCACTGTTCACATCTCCATGTGTGTCCACCTGACAGCTCCATTAATCCAAACTGCATCAAATAACAACCAGTATGTTGTCTAAAGCACGTTTATTTGTTTATCTTGCTTATTTCTGAAATTTAAGACACGGCACACACTGCGGTGTGCACATGTGCTGCTAAGTTCATTTCCATTTTTAAAATTGCCCCCAGCTGTGTTCAAAAGTGAGTTCCACACAGGGGAAAAAAAGGTGTGATTTACACTCTGGTGCACTTGATATGTTTTGGGGGTGTCCTCCCCTTTTTAATAGGCTTTTTTTTGTGGACAGGTGCAGTTTATACTCTGGTGTCTTATTCCTGAAAATGTGGCACCTTTATTTCTGTAGTGTATCACAATTTTTATTTTATTTTTTGCTGGCGAGGTATTTATTTTGGG
Organism: Thalassophryne amazonica; assembly: GCF_902500255.1. Lineage (NCBI taxonomy): Eukaryota > Metazoa > Chordata > Actinopteri > Batrachoidiformes > Batrachoididae > Thalassophryne > Thalassophryne amazonica. Next base: position 19,118,920 of record NC_047112.1, read on the forward strand.
GATATTCCATTGCAAATGCAAGAAGTTCACTCTGAGCTTATTACAGAGAGTATGAAGGAAAAGCTCGCGTGCAGGGTTCGATGTTAATGGAGGATTCAGTATAAACTAGAAACAACTGGGAGAAAAGCTTTTATAAATCTCACTCATCTTCAACCGCTTATCCAGCAGGGGACCCCAGACTTCCCTTTCCCGTGCCACATTGACCACCTCTGACTGGGGGGATTCTGAGGTGTTCCCAGGCCAGCGTGGAGATATGATCTCTCCACCTAGTCCTGGGTTGTTCCTGGGGTCTCCTCCCAGATGGATGTGCCTGAAACATCTCCCTAGGGAGGCACCCAGGAGGCATCCTTATCAGATGCCCGAACCACCTCAGTTGGCTCCTTTCAATGCAAAGGACCAGCGGCTCTACTCCGAGATCCCCACGGAAGACCAAACTTCTCACTGTATCTCTAAGGGAGACCAGCCACCCTCCTAAGGAAGTCCATTTCAGCCACTTGTACCTGCAATCTAGTTCTTTCGGTCATGACCCAACCCTCATGACCATAGGTGAGAGTAGGAACGAAGACTGACCAGTAGATCAAGAGCTTCGCCTTTTGGCTTAGTTCCCTTTTCGTCACAACAGTACGGTAGAGCGAATGCAACACCGCCCCTGCTCCGCCGATTCTCCAGCCAATCTCATGCTCCATCGTCCCCTCACTCGTGAACAAGACCCCAAGGTACTTGAACTCCTTCACTTGGGGCAAGACCGTATTCTCTACCCGGAGTAGGCAAGCCATTGGTTTCCTGCTGAGAACCACAGCCTCAGATTTAGAGGTGCTGATCCTCATCCCAGCCACTTCACACTCGGCTGCGAAGTGATCCAGTGAGTGTTGGAGGTCACTGGCCAATGAAGCCAACAGGACCGCAATCATCTGCAAAAAGCAGTGATGAGACCCTGAGCCCACCAAACCGGAAACCTTCATCCGCCCGACTACACCTCGATATCCTGTCCATGAATCCCACAAACAGGATTGGTGACAAGGCGCAGCCCTGGCGAAGGCCAACCCCTACCGGAAACGAGTCTGACTTACTTTTATAAATCTATGATTAAAAAAAAATTTGATTCCGTACTGGCTCATTTTCGCAAACCAACAATATTGTAACTGGAACCCGTGTTTTTAATGACAACTGGCAAAGCAAACCTGTGACTTACATCTTACTTGTCCAACAGATATCCAGCAAAACATCTAGATTTTTTTTCCCACTGGGATCTATGGTAGCATTGCATGTGTGTTCTGTCCAAAGGCACGTACGGTGCCCATCAGAGAATTTAGTGTGTGCCTAATAATGTGGCGTGTACAAAGTGTACTTTAATTCCACCTCTGTAACTGTCTCTTCTCCAGGTGAGTTTGGAGAGGTGTACAAGGGCTGCCTGAAGCCTGTGGGGAAAAAAGAAATCCTCGTGGCTATCAAGACACTAAAAGTGGGCTACTCTGAAAGGCAGAGGAGAGACTTCCTGTCCGAGGCGTCAATCATGGGCCAGTTTGACCAGCCAAACATCATCAGACTGGAGGGCGTGGTCACCAAGAGCAGGCCCACGATGATCATCACAGAGTTCATGGAGAACGGCGCTCTTGATTCTTTTCTCAGGGTGAGTGTCCCCGACCTGCTGCACACGCAGATCCATATGGATGTTGAAAATTGTAATGTTGCACTTCACACCTCGTTCAGGATCAACAGTGCAGCTGTGAGGCATTTCAAGTGAGAAACAGTGCACTTTTATAATGGCGCTAAAACCTAAGACCAGTTCATTTATTTGTATTTGGAAAGGTGCACATGTGTAATATTTTATATTTAGTTATTTGAGCAAATAATGATAATAATGACAAAATATTTTCAAAATACTGTCAACATTTTAGTTTTTTCCTTGCCAGTTATATTCTTGGCTGTATGGAAAAGCTTGCACAGCACATCACATTTATTATTATTCTCAGTCAGCCTATATGCCAGCACTGTGAGTGCTGTGCAGCGCGGGGGCAGAAACTCTGAATTTTTCCCAGGTATTACTGCCATTCATCAGGAATATGTATGTTCTGGCTGCTAAAATGTTCACTGCTTGCATAGACGGGGTGTTGGGTAAGGTTGTGGAAACCACCACCTTAGGCCTCGTGTCCATATAGCAGTTTTTTCTGAGCAGCAGCATCTTTTTTTCAATTGCTCTAAATGAGAAGAGAGCATATGTGACCGCCTCAAAAAAAGTGCTGCACCCAGCATCTTTTCACAGCACTCCACTTTTTTTGTGGCGTCTCTGAGCACTTAAAGTTGAAAATCTCTGAACTTTTTAGAAAGGCAATGTGTCCTCGCTGCAGCACCTTTTCAAACATCCAAGTTTTTGCTCAGATGGAGCAAAAACTTGTCATTCTAGCGGGAAGAGAACGGAAGGAGAAGCTGCTTTTTGTGATATTTGGCTAGTCAGCTGATTTGGCACACAATATTCATCAAAGGTCCCCCCTTTCCTGCCAACCCAAATCTCTAATAGTAGATTGCATAGGCATTATGTTCCTGCTGAGGGTGAGTGCTTTTATCTCTGCAAAGTTATGAGCTCATCATTAGCTGAAATCCAACAAGAAGTGCTCTTAATCTTTAAGAAAGCAAAATGAGGCGCTGTGATAAAGAGTTCCTCTGTTTTTCTGCCAGGAATTAAAAAAAAAAAAAACACTCAATGGACACAAAGCCGTGGGCGCCTTTATTGGTGAGGAAAGGTTTACTGACCTTGACTTCGTGTTATATGGCTGGGGGGGCCTGGCTGCCTTTTTGTTTCTGTCCTTTGTTTCTCCTTCCAGGTGGCTTGCATTTGGGACTGAGTGGCTGTGTAGCTGAGGTTTTCAGGACCTCACCCTGATCACCTGCGGCTCGTCAGGACTCACAGCTGAGGTGCATCTATATGGATTGGAACATGGTGGCATTTAAGACTGGAGTATACAGTGTGTATTTGCCAGAGACTCGACCTTGTGACCAGACGGGTGAGATCGTCGTCTCGGGAGCCATCACATCATCAGTGGATGCAGAGAACGTCCAGGGTTTGATGCACGGTCTGTGAAAGAGGAGGGGGTGAGGTCTCACGCTCGTCAGCACACTTCCTGAGGTATGTTAGATTTTGTGACTAACATTTATACAGTCAGTAAATGTGGTGTCCCTCACACCTTTTTATATTGAGCTGTATGTTAGTCATGTATCGGCTTCCACTGCAGTGGAGTTTTGTGAACTGGATGTTCCATGCCTGCAGGTTGGGAAGCTGATTAGTAATCAAGCCAGGAAGTGTTTGCTGTTTGTACACCTTTAAGTGTTCTCTCTGTGTGTAGAGTGTGGACTCACATAATGGTTCCTTCTTTCACAGAATCGGTTTGTTGCGGCCACCTGGGGGGTGTCGGCGGGGTCCTTGGGTCCGAACAGCTTCTGGCTCCGGACCGTTAGCGCTGCTGGGAGCGCACCACGCCAGACCGCACCTTCTGTTATTTTTGTATCACTGTTATGTATTAAATTCAGTTAGCCTTTGTACCGTGCTCTGCTTATTTCATACTGGGTCCTTCAAACGCTGGTCGGTTCTCCGAGCTGCGTCCGACACATAACACTTCGCAGCTGATGCTGTGATCTTTATGGACTCAATTGTTACCCTGAATGCAGCACTTGAGAGGCTGAGTGATGAGTCCTAGTGTCTGGGTTTGCCATCGCTCTGGATCAAGACTAAAATCCAGGCTTTCAATGATTTCCTGGACTGGGACAACAGAAGTATCACAGTTCCCGCAGATCCTTAATAAGTCTAAAAAGGCATTGAATTTGTAAATCTAAAAATAAGGCCTTAAATTGTATTAAAATGTCTTAAATCAGTCTTCCAGACTTCTTAAAAATACAAAGACATGGTAAGAAAAATTTTATTCATGTTTTCTTCTGAGACTGGTCGGAGGATTTTTGGGTACCGCTGGAATGACTTGTGTCAAACGTGCAGTTATTCAGGGAGACTCGAATAACTATCATTTGCATTGTGAGGGAACATCAGCTATGAAATTTTGGCCATGTGGCCTGTTTCTTGAGGACCTCAGTGGGCTGGAGAAGGCCCAGTGGACACCAAGCAGGATAACCTTGACCTTTACTCAAATGATTGACCTTTGGCAAATTTGACCTCACCTGGGCAATTCCCTAGTTGCTCCTGGTGTGTAGTGAGCACCTTGTATGGCAGCACCCTTGCATCAGGGTAAATGTGAGGCATTATTGTAAAGCTGTTTGAGCGTCTCATGCCGATGGAAAAGCGCTATATAAATGCAGTCCATTTACCATTTGCCAAAACAGACCCCTGAGGGTCAATTCTGGGACTGAACATCATTGGCCAAAATCAGCCAAATGACCTGGGAGGAGTGGGGAAGCAACCAGACTGGCAGATAAACTTTGCCGCCAATCCAAACCAAAATCATCTCACGTCTTTCCATCCATCTGCCCAATGTACTGAAAATTTTTGATTCAAATCGGATTAGTCGCTCCAAAGATATCTTGCTCACAAACAAGTTGTCGCTGATGAGACGGTTCATGTTTAATTTCTGTGACAGGTGCTGTTTAAGGACAAAAGTAGCAGGCCCAAAATCACATTTGACACAGCACATAACATAATTACAAACATCAGCGTGAGGATGGAGACGACGTAAACCCCACTGTTCTCTTTCTCTATTTCCCTCCATCTGCTCTGTCGACCATGTTTTGCCGTCCTCGCCGTCTGTCTGTCCGTCTCTTTCATCCCGTCCTCCTTTCTGGCCGCAAAACACAGAAACTCTTTGATGAGTAGAATGGGAGGCAGAGCCTTCAGCTTTCAGGCTCCTCTCCTGTGGAACCAGCTCCCAGTTCAGATCAGGGAGACAGACACCCTCTCTACTTTTAAGATTAGGCTTAAAACTTTCCTTTTTACTAAAGCTTATAGTTACGGCTGGATCAGGTGACCCTGAACCATCCCTTAATTATGCTGCTATAGACGTAGACTGCTGGGGGGTTCCCATGATGCACTGTTTCTTTCTCTTTTTGCTCTGTATGCACCACTCTGCATTTAATCATTAGTGATCGATCTCTGCTCCCCTCCACAGCATGTCTTTTTCCTGGTTCTCTCCCTCAGCCCCAACCAGTCCCAGCAGAAGACTGCCCCTCCCTGAGCCTGGTTCTGCTGGAGGTTTCTTCCTGTTAAAAGGGAGTTTTTCCTTCCCACTGTAGCCAAGTGCTTGTTCACAGGGGGTCGTTTTGACCGTTGGGGTTTTACATAATTATTGTATGGCCTTGCCTTACAATATAATGCGCCTTGGGGCAACTGTTTGTTGTGATTTGGCGCTATAAAAAAAAAAAAAAAGATTGAATTGATTGAAGTGATGTTCAGTTCTCGCAGCGTGACCACTTTTGACTCAGAACTCGTCCTCTGACTCGTGCACACACTCATCAATCTCACCGGTGGCGCATGTGTGTGTTCACATGCACAGGGGAGAATATAGATTTATTTTTTCCCTGCAGAGCGTTCCACCCGGGGAGCATCAAAGACACAGTGTGTTGTACAAAGTGAATGAAAAGACGGTGAGGCTTTAAATGGACAGAGACAGAGTGGACGAAATGTGAAAGGGCCAAAAACACACTAACAGACGTCCATCGTCTCACAGTATCTCATTGTTAGTTAGACTTCTGTTGCAAATTCATATTGATGACACTCGGTAATAGTACGTATGTGTGTGAAGGCAATAAGGGCTCCAACATTTGACCCCACCTTGCCAGGACAGTCCACCTAAGTGTGTGCCACATTTTATCCAAATTTGATGAAACTTAAATTCCTTGACCGTGACTTTTTCCACAATGAATTCTTTAAGGGCAGTTTCATTGTCAACCTTCACTGACTGATCTACACTCAACAAAAATATAAACGCAACACTTTTGGTTTTGCTCCCATTTTGTATGAGATGAACTCAAAGATCTAAAACTTTTTCCACATACACAATATCACCATTTCCCTCAAATATTGTTCACAAACCAGTCTAAATCTGTGATAGTGAGCACTTCTCCTTTGCTGAGATAATCCATCCCACCTCACAGGTGTGCCATATCAAGATGCTGATTAGACACCATGATTAGTGCACAGGTGTGCCTTAGACTGCCCACAATAAAAGGCCACTCTGAAAGGTGCAGTTTTATCACACAGCACAATGCCACAGATGTCGCAAGATTTGAGGGAGTGTGCAATTGGCATGCTGACAGCAGGAATGTCAACCAGAGCTGTTGCTCGTGTATTGAATGTTCATTTCTCTACCATAAGACGTCTCCAAAGGCATTTCAGAGAATTTGGCAGTACATCCAACCAGCCTCACAACCGCAGACCACGTGTAACCACACCAGCCCAGGACCTCCACATCCAGCATGTTCACCTCCAAGATCGTCTGAGACCAGCTACTCGGACAGCTACTGAAACAATCGGTTTGCATAACCAAAGAATTTCTGCACAAACTGTCAGAAACCGTCTCAGGGAAGCTCATCTGCATGCTCGTCGTCCTCATCGGGGTCTCGACCTGACTCCAGTTCGTCGTCGTAACCGACTTGAGTGGGCAAATGCTCACATTTGCTGGCGTTTGGCACGTTGGAGAGGTGTTCTCTTCACAGATGAATCCCGGTTCACACTGTCCAGGGCAGATGGCAGACAGCGTGTGTGGCGTCGTGTGGGTGAGCGGTTTTCTGATGTCAGTGTTGTGGATCGAGTGGCCCATGGTGGCGGTGGGGTTATGGTATGGGCAGGCGTCTGTTATGGACGAAGAACACAGGTGCATTGTATTGATGGCATTTTGAATGCACAGAGATACCGTGACGAGATCCTGAGGCCCATTGTTGTGCCATACATCCAAGAACATCACCTCATGTTGCAGCAGGATAATGCACGGCCCCATGTTGCAAGGATCTGTACAGAATTCTTGGAAGCTGAAAATGTCCCAGTTCTTGCATGGCCGGCATACTCACCGGACATGTCACCCATTGAGCATGTTTGGGATGCTCTGGACCGGCGTATACGACAGCGTGTACCGGTTCCTGCCAATATCCAGCAACTTCGCACAGCCATTGAAGAGTGGACCAACATTCCACAGGCCACAATTGACAACCTGATCAACTCTATGCGAAGGAGATGTGTTGCACTGCATGAGGCAAATGGTGGTCACACCAGATACTGACTGGTATCCCCCCCCAATAAAACAAAACTGCACCTTTCAGAGTGGCCTTTTATTGTGGGCAGTCTAAGGCACACCTGTGCACTAATCATGGTGTCTAATCAGCATCTTGATATGGCACACCTGTGAGGTGGGATGGATTATCTCAGCAAAGGAGAAGTGCTCACTATCACAGATTTAGACTGGTTTGTGAACAATATTTGAGGGAAATGGTGATATTGTGTATGTGGAAAAAGTTTTAGATCTTTGAGTTCATCTCATACAAAATGGGAGCAAAACCAAAAGTGTTGCGTTTATATTTTTGTTGAGTGTGGTTTGGTAGAAATCAGCAGAATGCCGACAGACAGACAGGAAGGCTTGCACTTTTCCCCGCCAACTGATGTTTGGCAACTTTGATCTTACTGGGCAATTTTGGAGTCCATCTTCATATGTGAGCAAAGTTTTGACCTTTGAACTGAATGACCTTGACCACAGTGGGTGACCTTTCTTAAATTTGGTTTTGCTTGAGCAGTTTGAGAATCCACTGATGTTTGGTGCAAATCAGAATGGATTTTTTTTCTAACTTAGACATTTGACCCCGATGACCTTGACCTTTGCAAAACCAAACCCTTTAGGGACAGTTTTGGAGTTGACTGTTGCCCACATATCAAATTTGATGGGAGTCAGTCAAAGAACCCGGAACGATTCGACAAACGGTATTAAAATTATTATATGAAATTGCTGCAGATTGTGTTGGTTGTATAAAATATTCTAGTTGTTGATCTCAGTGCAACTTACTGGAATAAATAAAAGTTAATGAAAGTCTAATTTTGGTTTTGTGGTTTTGCAGCAGAATGATGGACAGTTCCCAGTGATCCAGCTGGTTGGTATGCTGAGGGGCATTGCGTCTGGAATGAGGTATATACACACACACACACACCAGAAAGTAAGTTTATCAAAAGAGATGATGTGTACAGTACTTTACCAAATCTTTATGATTTATTTATTTATTTCCTACAACGCTAAATGTACTATACAGTCAAGTCCATAAGTATTTGGACAGCGGCATGTTTTTGGCAACGGAGGAACAAAGAAGCGTTTTTTATACAAGAAAACGGGTTAAATCTAGGCTCAGAGTCCCATGTGCCTTCTGGCAATCTGTAAGTGAAATTTCATATTTTTTCTGATTGTTTGTTTTTAAATCCATCTCTGTTCCCCTCCACTATAAAGCTGTAGCCTATAACTCTTGCAGGGTTGTCTGGGTGTCTTGGTGACTTCCCTCACTATTTTCCTTGCACAAGTTTTTGAAAAACTGCCTCCTTTGAACAGATTTACTATACAGCAGAATACTGTAAATATTTCTTAATGATTGATGTGACCGGAGTCCAGGACATATTCACTCACTTGAAAATGTTTGTGTATCTATTCCCTGACATGCCTCAAGGCTGTAAAAGTGATTTGTATCATTTGTCCAATTTCTTATGGCCTCTGAAAATAGAGGGCCTGTGGGTAAAAAATGGCTGTAATTCTTAAATGGTTCATGTTGTGTTTTTGTTCAACCCCTTGAATTACAGCTGAAAGTCTGAACTACAAACACATCTTGATTGTTTAATTTCGTCTTTATTGTGGTGCTGCACAGAGGCAAGACAACACAACTGGTGTCACTGTCCAAATACTTGACTGTACTGTACACCATTTCCTCTGATGTCAAATATTGTGTGTTCACATCACAGTGAAGATGTGTTTTCACTTTAGTTGTACCATAACTTTGTCTTTGGAAGCTTGGAACATCACACACAAACACACACACGTTGTATCCTGTTTGTGGTTTATTGTTGGTGGCTGATAACACACTAACCGATACTGGTGCAAAAAGTCCCATTACTGTTTTCATCAAAGGTAGCTGACAGAGTTCACACACACACACACACACACACACACACACACACACACACACACACACACACACACACACACACACACAGAGTCTAAATCCCATTACCTTTTTATAGCCACCCAGGCAGCTGGCAATAGATAACACACACTCTCTCTCTCACACACACACACACACACACACACACACACACACACACACACACACACACACACACACACACACACACACACACACACACACACACTCTCACACAATAAATCCTGTTGATGTTAGGTACCTGGCTGAGATGAGTTATGTTCACCGTGACCTGGCAGCCCGGAACATCTTGGTCAACAGTAACTTGGTGTGTAAAGTGTCTGACTTCGGCTTATCGCGATATTTGGAAGAAGACACCTCTGACCCCACCTACACCAGCTCACTGGTGAGAATACACACGTGCAGCGTGCACATGCACTCGGATAGCACACAGACAAAAGAGCGCAAATGACTGCTGCATTCACAGCGTGTCGTAAAAAAAAGAAAGCGCCTGCCTGCTGCCTTTGTTTGGTCATAAAGACCAGGACGGGACAATTCAACAAACGGATTTCACCTCCAGATTCAAAGAGTATTTCGTACTATTTGAGCAGACGCTGAATTTCTCAGGTTATTTGATACTGACAAAGCAAAATAGCAGCCCCAGTATTGGTAATTTTACAAATGCTGGTGGGGGATGCTGTTGCAACCTGCACCCCCCCACCTCCAGGGTGCTGCAGGTTGCAACCGGATGTTTGGGGTGGGGCAGGTGAAGGTTGCAGCAGCACCCACTTTTGGAACCAAGTGTTTTGGTGTCACCATAGGTGGTATACATATGGGACAATCTCTCTATGATGTTTAGGTTTGAAGCTCAAATGGGGCGAGTTCAAATGTCGCCATCTTAGCAGAGCCTGACCCCGCACTTCTGGCCAGCCCATAAATGGGTAAAGACATGAAGTGTGGCCATAACCGGTCTCACAGACCGAACAGTCCGCCCCTACAAATCGGTCTGCCTTTTGCATCTGTGCATGCGCCATTTCGGACCACAGCACCACATCTGAGACGGAGTTTCTTCACCCAAAGCAATGAAATGGATTAATGAAGGTAAAACCTCTTAAATTATTCTAAAGTCAGTTTTAAGCAGAAACGAGGCCGTTTTAAGCAGAAACTAGGCGGATTTCTGTGGCGCTTTGAAATGACGGACGCGCAGTGAATGCATCAGCTAGCAGCTCGTTTAGCTGTGGCACTCTGATCACTTCTGCTGCCTTTTATAATGAAATAATGCTGAATTTATGTGGAAATGATTGTTGTACAAAAGCTTCAGATATCTGTCGCTGAGATAGATGATGACTGGAGTGCAGTTTGAAGCAGAAACGAGGTTTTAATCCATGAACCGTGTCATCGGGGGGGGGGGGGGGGGGGTTTAGTGGGACCATTCAGTCTGCGACACCGGGTTAGGACAAATGAAAGCAGAGCCACACCCCCCATGTTAGACCTACTAAGCATGTTAAGGCTAACATGCTAATTAATATTGGTGTGGTTGTGTTATTCATTGGGGTGCGGGGAGGGGGTTGTTTATGTGTTTGCTTATTTTTTGGGACTGGGTGATGGATTTCATAAGTATCATGGGTACAAGTAGTCAAAAATTCTGACTTGGCCTTATTACTGCTGGGTTTGTCTCCAGCATGACCCTTAATTGGTATAAGCAGGTATAGTAAGAATATTGCCGAAATGACCATGGAGAAATAATAATATCACACAACTATGGATACCTGCTAATCTGTGCTAACAGTGCTAATAAACAAATTCTGTAATACTGAAATTTCACTCAACAGAAATACTGGAGCACAGACTTCTTAGATGGTCCTTTAGTATAGTTAAACACACAGAAATCCATATTTTCTCAGATATTTTTAATAAAATGCTCAAAAAGGACAACCACACTCAAGTGAACCACAGCTAGCAATCATTGTAGGTGGCTTTTGTTAGCAGATGACCACCTTGATGCTCCAGCACACACTAGCTGTTACTCAAAGAAATCACGTCCCTAATTATTCACAAATTCATGGCTTAAAATAGCTTAAATGGATGAGTTATCTAAAAGTCCCACTTGGAAAGTTGTCATAAATGAGGGAACTAGCTACAGAGACCAAAACTGCTTTTTATTTTGTTTTGTTTTTTTGCAGCAGGCTGTAAACATGTTTGCACTGCAATAATAAACATTGCTGCAATGAAGTTGGCCATTTTAAATTGGGCTTCTACAGGGATTGACTGACTTTTGGAGCCAGCCTCATGTGGCCATTCAAGGAACTGCCAGATTTGGCACTTCCACAATGGCTTAATTTTCCTGCACTGGAGGATGGAGTTTAGCAACTGGCAATGACACTTGCGCTGTGCGTTGCTTTTTCGTTGCATGTAAGATGTATCCCTCAGTCATTAGTATTAGAGATTAGAGCCATAAGGTAATATTAACTTAGTGTTCTTTTAGACTGTATTACGTCAGTACCATTACAGTATTATTACAGTACCATTACAGTACCCACGTAATATTTGTGTTGGGATTATTCACTTTTCTGACAGTGCGGATAATCACTCAGTGATTGTGGACTGTCAGACAAATGTATCAAACTCAACCTGATGATTTTCTGCACTCTGAAAGCAGGAGCAGTGAGAAGATGGAATTCTTTGTTCACACACTGCTTTGTCTTCATTAGAAGGGAGCAGAGCACACACGTGGAAAAGCTGCGCTGCTCCATCCATCTTACTGCACCAGCAAACATCTACTTTGTCATCACTGCCCCACTAGACACAAATATTTCAGGGGGAAAAAAATCTGCAGTCAGGTTGAATCTGCAGGTGTGGCAGTCTCACTTTATTCTCATATTGAGGACAGCTGATGTGTACACAGTAGGTGTAATGAAACTACACGCTATTTCCTTCCTTCCTTCCTTCCTTCCTTCCTTCCTTCCTTCCTTCCTTCCTTCCTTCCTTCCTTCCTTCCTTCCTTCCTTCCTTCCTTTCTTCCTAGGGTGGTAAAATCCCCGTGCGGTGGACGGCTCCCGAAGCTATCGCCTACAGAAAGTTTACGTCAGCATCAGATGTCTGGAGTTATGGGATTGTCACCTGGGAAGTGATGTCATACGGCGAGAGGCCTTACTGGGATATGAGCAACCAGGACGTAAGCCACCACATGCTTCAGTGTGCACGTGTGTGTGCATGATGTGTGGCACGCCGATCGAGGCTGCACTGCAGATATTCCTGCAGGTTTCACAGTCAAATCACCGTAAAACACCTGCCACGCTCCAGCCTTTGAGCAAAGTCCTAAACCCCAAATTGCTGTGCGGTTTGATGCTTTACGCAGCAGCACACTGCACTGGTGTGTGAGTGAGTGACTGTGAGGCATCACTGTAGAGCACCTCAGAACCTCTGCTTTTATTTGTGACGGCGTGTGCATGTGGTGTTGTTTGAGCACGAGGTAGGTGTGTGTGTGTGTTTCATGTCTGCTTGTTTGCTTGCTTTGCTGCGTCTCTCAGCAGGGTGTCTGCATGTCTCCGGGAACGTGGAAAATGAGGACATCAATTTAAAATGTCACAGAAATGTTTGTTGTCAGACCAAAAGGCATCAGAATTTTGTTTCCCTGCTGCATTTTTCCTTCGGGGGATATTTTGACAACTTTATTCCAATTATTTTCACGCTTTGATCAATTTGCTGCATTATTTATTTGCTTTTCTTTGTGCTGACATCACACTGAAGTTTAAAAGGCGTTTGAGATTTAAATTTATCCTGGTGTATTTAAAGTGCTCTGGAATGGCACACTTCTCTGCAGCTTATTAAATCTAACTTTAAAATTTGTTCCTCGTCCTTTTTCCGTGTTTATGTTTGGGGCCTAAAGGGAATCACCTACGTGATGGAGGTGGTTCCAGAAGATCACATTTCTTACATTTTTATTTTTAGTTTCCTATTCGGAGAGAAAATATAAGACATAGTTTGTTGTTTCTTGTGCCATTAAAAGCTACTTCAAAACAAATCTCAGCTCTTGATTTCTGTAACTCGATATTTAATGCTTTCATACGGCACAGAGTGTGGATTTATTTATTATTATTCTTTTTTAAGATTCAGTTCAAAGTTCCCGCAGAAGATCAGCCAAAAACACAGCTGGGTGCTTTCTCTTGTGCTTACAGCTGCTAATATATTTTTGTCTTTTTACTGTCATTACTGATTAACTAGCACATAGATATAATAGCTCTAGATATAGTGTTTATGAAATAGGTAGCTGACATTTTTCAAGGGTGGTAATAAATTATACAAAGTTTCTATAATGATTTTAACTGAAAGTGCAGGAAATTAAAATGAGAAAGATTTTTGAATAATTGTATTTATTATTTGGCACATTTAGTTGATGCCATGTTTTGTAACTGTTAAGGTTGAGATATTTTTGTCTGGTTACCAGGGACTGACTAATGGTGATGTCAACGTCCATTGTTCACTGTTGTTACCTAATATCCCTAATTTCTCCAAAAATATCAGTTTTCTGTTTTTGCAGTGTTCAGCCTTGACTCAAAATACATAAATACACCAAGTGGCAAATGTCAGCTCTCCCCAGGTTCTCTGTGATCAAAGTTACATGCACGCATACACATACACAGAGGCCACTTGGCTTTTAATATATAGATTTATTATTTCCTCCGCCAAGGAGGTTATGTTTTCGGTCGTGTCCGTTTGTTTGTTGGTTGGTTGGTTGGTTGGTTAGCAGGATTACTCAAAAAATCCTCAACGTATCTGGCAGGCGGCGTCACCTCTAGTTTTTAAATCTCGTCTTAAAACATACTTGTTTTCTATGGCTTTTGACTAGAGGGTTGATGATTTTATTGTTTTTAAAAACTTTTATTGTTGCCAATCTATTTATTTATTGATTGATTGATTGATTTTATGTCATTGTACAGTGCTTTGGTCAACTTTGTTGTTTTTAAATGTGCTCTATAAATAAACTGGATTGGATTGGATTGGATTTCAATGAAATTTTTACCAGGGGTGTATCTTGGCCTAACTTAGAAGTCATTAAATTTTGGAATGATCCGGAACAGGATCCGGATCCAGTAATTTTTTTACGGATTCTTTATCATTGCAGGATGGGGCCAATTTCAACATTATTGCATCTGACTTCATGAAGACGGGTCACAAAGGCTGAACAAGAATTAAGTTACGACACAATAATAATTTACCATTTGTTTCTCCTCATTGAATAAACTTGTTATTAGAAAATAAAAAAAACTTGTGTAGTTCATTCAGTTTCTCTTTATAAATACATTTGCTGAAGATTGAAGGATTTATCCCTCTGGGGCCGACGCCATGGAATACGACGGCTGAGACCAAGCTCTACTAAATTATAAATAACTTTTTAATGATATGCGATAGAAACTTACTTTTTTTTTGCTGAAACGCTAACTCCGCGGACTTTCGAGGCACCGTCCACCATCTTTATCCTCCTCATAGAAGCTGTGTGATGACGTGAGCAATGTGAGTGTCCAATCGGAACTGGTTCACCGTCACATGGTTTTCCAAAATCCAATCGTAGGGCAGATTCACCTCACGTGACACACCAAAAATTGTTTTTAGGAGTGATGTGTTACTAGTTTATTATAGTTTGCTGTGTGTTTTGAATAAATGTGTGTGTAAAATTATTTTCAGCTTTACTTTTGTCTTTCTTATTTCTGATTGTAAACCTTTATTACACTTATAAAACACAACTATAGCATATATATTTTGAAAGTACAGGTTGTCCTGAAAAAAAGAAACATAAAACTTGATTGTGAGATGGAGGGAGAGCTGTTAACAGCAATAATAAACATTTATGCCAGGCGAGTGAACTGTCCAAAAAATACCCTCGGACCCCAGAGGGTTAACCACTGAATCTGAAACATGACGGTAGATGCGTGAAACGACGTGGAATAAGTCTCTTTGCCAAAGGGTATTCCATGTGACGTCAGTGACCCTATGGCCTTGGCGGAGGTTTGCGCTCTCCGAGTGCTTCTAGTTTATTAATGAGGCCATTAAAGGTGGATGCTCTCGTGACCTAGTCATCATCTCACTAGTTAACTGTAAAGACTGTGTTCTCCTGCAAACATATTGGCTTCGCCAAACACCTGTGTCCAGCAACGTCATCGCTATGACGTCTGTCCTTCATATAAAACTGTTTCAAATCAACCCAAAATCAGTTTATGCCTAATTTCATCAAATTAAGGACAGTTTTACACATTTACTGTTTGTTTTGAGCTGTTGAAAGTACCTGAAAAATATATCAAGCCAAAACATGTTTTGAAATGAATAAAGTGGTTGAGGCCAAACAAAATCCCAATTTCTGTTGAAACAGAACATGAGCAAATTCTCCTGTTTCTGAAAAAATTTTTGCTTTTTATTAATAATTTTCACATTTATGAAAAAAGTACTACTTTTGACTTTGATTGATGTTTCTCACATTTTTCAAAATGTTACACCTTTTTTTTTGCCTGGTTTAATTGTTGTTTTTTGGGATCAACTCAGTGAATCAAAATAGTCTGGATTTATTTGTTTTGTTTTTTAATCCATTAATCATCAAACCATTGTGGCTGGATTTGGTTGTCAGATGGTATTTTGGGTGATTGTCTTTCAGGAAATCCAGTGACTTCGCATTTCCATAAATGCACTGTAATTTTCCCACAATGCACAACAATTTTTGGCATGAAAGTCGCTGTATGATAATTTCTGGCAAAGACCAGAGCATTGGGGGGGGGGGGGAGCCTGTGATTTGAGTGATTCACCCAAATTAACTGGTCTGAAAAGAAGGAAAGTTATTTGTACAGGTAGTTTTTGTGCAGCGACTCATCTGGGAAGAATAAGGTGGTCAGGATCATGAGATCATACTACAAATTCCCACACAAAAATTCACAAAGATTACAACAATTCTCTCAGCAAACCAGAAACTGACCCTTGCAGATCTTGGACAAAATCACACACCTCCAGAGTTTGCGATATTTGACGATGCAAAGCCCCTGGATACTAAGAAAAAGCTGCAGTGTGAAGTCTGGTGTTTTGGATTAGATTAGATAGAGATTTATTGATCCCTTGGGAATACTCCCTCTGGGAAATTGAGGTTCCAGCAGCATTGTATAGCGGCACACAGGGTAAGAAGCACACAGAGCTTCAAAAGTGAAAGTAAAAAAACAGTTGGGCCAGTTGCTCCAGCGCTGATTTTCACCATATTCCTAATTGGCTTGGAGTTAATGTTGAAGTTCCTCTGACTCACGTACTGACTGACTCATGAGGAGTTAATCAGCAGCTTCCAAACCCACTTCCATTCTCTTTTCCTGATAAGTCCCTGTTTACTTAACCAGCTCTTTCTGCCTGTTTCACACTTTTGCTTCTGTGTGTCCTCACCTCCTCCCCCACAGTACCCACGGGGGGGGGGGCTGCAGAGCCAGCAGTAATGACGGAGTTGCTGTAATGACAGAGACAGTTTTTCGTGGAACTCACGCCATATAATGACGGAGAAACTGTGCTACCGCTGCAGCTAACGACGGCCTGCCGGGGCATTAACTATGCATGAACCCCCCCCCCCCCCCACCCACCCCCCCCCCCCCCCCACCCACACACACACACACACACACACACACACCACACACCACAGAAATCACACAAGCCGCACACACGACTGAGCCACACACACACACATATGCATGCAGACACACACAAAGGCACTCGCGTACTTTCAAAAGAACACGGAAGGCTGAAATAGTCGGCAGAGCCGCCACAGGTGCTGTGTTCAACGTGAATTAATCATTAAATAAACCTGTGATGTTTCACGGCACTTAATTCTATCTTGATTGACAAGCGGCGCTTACACAGAACTTATGCAGCACAAAACCTCAAAAAGTGTGTCAGGGTCAAACTGAGTTCACTCAGCAAGCACAACCGCCCCAACTGCATTTACAGTGTGAGATGCTTCGTTTTCGCTCAGCGTTCCACTTGCTCTGAGCTCTGAAGTGCACGATTCCTAACTTTAAATGTACGCTGGCGTGAAGTGGAGTATCAGCTGACGGTATTTTCATGCACTTCTGTTTTCTTAAAGATACACGAAATGGCAACTGAACAGAGATAAGAAGTTCTTCTTGTATTTGAAGGGTACAAAACATTTGTTGTCTTTTTTTTCTTCTTCCAGCTGCTTCCGTTAGGTTGCGCTGCAGCAGACCATCCATTTCCATCTCACCCTGTCCTCTGTGTCTTCCTCTGTCACACCAACTAGCATCTCCTCCCTCATCACATCCATAAACCTCCTCTTTGGCCTCCCTCTCCTCCTGCCTGGTGGCTCCATCCTCAGCATCTTTCTCCCTATATACCCTGGGTCCCTCTTCTGCTCATGTCCAAAACCATCTCAATAAGGCCTCTCTGATGTTGTCTCCAAACCATCCTATCTGTGCTGTCCCTCTGATATGTTCATTCCTAACCCTGTCTATTCTTATCACTGCCAAAGAACATCCCATTTTCAGCCTCCTGTATTACTGTTAACGCTGCCACAGCTACCATTTGTTAAACTTTCTCTTTCACTCTTGTAGGTACCCATTTGTCACAAATCAGTCTCTCTCCAGTACTTTGGATAGTGGACCCTAAGTATTTAAACTCATCTACCTTTACCACCTCTACTCCTTGCAACCTCACTATTTCACCATGTTCTCCCTCATTCACACACATGTACTCAGTCTTGCTCCTACTGACTTTCATTCCCCTTTTCTCCAGAGCATATCGCCACCTCTGTTACCTTTGTAATTTCCTCTGCCAACAGCACAAGACAACACTGACCATTGCTGATGAACATACAATCATCAGACAACAAAATAAATTATTATAAAATATTATACATGCAACCAAATTACCCAATAAATTGTAGAATGCCACAGAAAGAAGTTATACTAAAAGCAAATTCCATATTTTTGAAGGTTAAAGATGGTCACAGATTTTCCTTACTTATATTTGTTTGTAAATACTAGATATTTAGCAGCTTGTCATTGTTTTTAAACATTTAGGTAGGGGAGGTGATGGTCAAGTCTTAAAAATGATGTGCTTCTGACCAGGAAATCCTTAGCTCAAATCCCAAACCACGAAAGCCCCTTGGACAAAGTCCTTAATTTGTTGCTCTCGATATGCATGTGATTATTAATTATTGTATATTCTGCAGTGAAAGTATGATATTGGCACTTTAATGCTTGCCCAGAAAGCTGTTGCTCTGTGTGTGCACGTGTGTGTGAGAGAAAGAGACGCATAACTGGACATGTTACATGCCCCATTGTGGCTCCTCAGGACACAAACATTGCAACCATCATTACTGCAGTTGGAGAGACATTCATACTTCACTCAACAATAAATAAATCTTGTCAATCAGGCAAAAATAATTTGAGATAATGATAAGTAATCATATTTAATTTTCAGGACTTTTTTTTGATGATTGAGACTGGGAAGGCAGTTTAAGCCGCTAATTATACGTATTCTTTAACTTAGTACACATACGTGGGTATATTTC
Source organism: Thalassophryne amazonica (assembly GCF_902500255.1). Lineage (NCBI taxonomy): Eukaryota > Metazoa > Chordata > Actinopteri > Batrachoidiformes > Batrachoididae > Thalassophryne > Thalassophryne amazonica. The sequence continues at coordinate 19,137,566 of NC_047112.1, forward strand.
ACATAGTGTTTCTGCAGATCCAGGATCTGTGTGTAAAACTTTCCACAGAAACCTGGAACAGTGTCGTTCTCAGCATCCTCAGTGGAATATTCAAATCAGACAAATGTCGCAGTGAAACATGCAGAACTACTCGCTTTGACATCACGGGATGCAACAGACTTCACGGCTGCTCTCCGATGAGTGTCTCAGCATGACGTTCACAAACAGAAATATGAATCTTGCCAACTAATTTAAGTTGAAGACTTTGTGTCCTCCTTCCGTTTCACCAGGTGATTAATGCCATAGAGCAGGACTTCCGGCTGCCGGCGCCGATGGACTGCCCAGTTGTTCTGCACCAGCTGATGTTGGATTGCTGGCAGAAAGACAGGAACGCACGGCCAAAGTTCCCCGATATTGTCAGCATGTTGGACAAAATGATTCGCAACCCTGCATCTCTTAAAGCCGGAACCAACAATGTGGCTCCCGGGTGAGGAAAGTCCCACTCGTTTACAAGAACAAACACGCTCATCCCGTCTCATCCCTCTGTTTGTGTGACAGTTTGTCTCTAATTCCTGCTCATTGCTCTTGTATTTCTTCTCATGCAGTCCTTCCCATCATCCCTTGTTGGATCGCGGTGCTCCGGACCTGAGCCGGGTGAACTCTGTGGAAGACTGGCTGGCTGCCCTGAAGATGACCCAGTACAGAGACTCCTTCCTGGGTTCTGGTTTTACCTCTTTGCCCCTCATCACACAAATCACTGCTGAGTAGGTCCACCCATGTAGGTTTTTTTTTTGCTGCCTCTCAGTCTCCCTCACGGCTCACTGAGCTCACTACCAAGTTGGCATCTTGTTAGTTGAACAACTGTCCGGGCAGCTGGTTGGCTGACAGTAGAACCATGTGTGTATCCCACACTTCTGTTTCCGTCCCGTCGCTGTTAATGGGTACATATTAATCTCCGTTTTAAACATCAGCCTGTCTGTATCATAGGAAGAAATATTCAGTCATAATCAGATGGGAATGTGTTCTGTTTATATTTTACACTCAGTGCATCATTTCACACCTAGCGCCCACATCATGTAAGCAGCAAGTATAATTAATTGCACTTACGTGTGAGTGCCATTGGTCTAAATATGAGGTGTGGTATTGCTGTGGTGTGGTAGCAGAAAGCAGTTACACCATAAACCTCCAAAAATTTGTCTTAAGTTCAACACAGTGTTTTTTGTTGTTGTTGTTGTTGTTATTTATTACGTGCAATATTGAGATACGGTTCACATCGGTGGGTTCACATTGCGAATACATCCTACAGGTATCCATAAGGATGCACCTTAGTCACTCATTCTACCCAGAAACGGAAATAAAAACAAAAATGAACGGGATAAAGAAGTTTTATGCCTTCCACAGGTTGGCAGGTGGGCAGCACTAAGATGGGGGTAGCCAGATTGTCTAGGTGCAGTGGCCATGGGATGGCGAGGGCTTTTTGTGCTTGGTGGGATATAGAAGAGATCAGCTTGTTGGAGGAGGAGGTGTTATGTAACAAGGTGCTGAAATGCTTCCCCTCAAGGAGTTTTGGTAGATGACGAGTGCGATATGACAATACAGCCAGATTCCTTTCCAAACAAGAAAACCTCTCACTTCAGACTTTTCCGTCTAAACAGCTAATGTGTCTGAAAATGAATGATGCATGACAATCTGATTGCCTTGCACATTGGTGAAGCAATAACTCAAAAATGGATGGGCGGATTTCTTTGAAACTTTGTGAGAATATTATTTGGAGCGATATCTAGAGGCATTTCAGTTTTGGAGGAGTTTGGTCAAAGGGAAACATGGTCTGAAAAACACCATTTTTTATCCTATTCTCATCCCATTTTCTGCAATTATTCACGAACTAGTGCCTCCCTACCTAGTTGACCTAATTAAACCTTATGTACTAGCCCGAGCTCTACCTTCTCAGGATGCAGGATTACTATGCATGCCTAAGGTTAAAAAGAAGTCAGCAGGCCACAGAGCTTTCTCTTATCATGAGCCTGATTTATGGAATGATCTACCTGCTGAGATAAAACAGTCGGATTCTGTGAAGTCATTCAAGTCCAGATTAAGGACTCACCTGGTTTCCCTTTTATACGGCTAACATATGTGTATAGTGTTGAATCATTTTTCCACTCCTCTTAAATTGTGTTATTAGAAATGGAGCAGGTCTCAGTCTCATTATGTCAGAAATTTGGGGTTTGTTGTTACTGAAGCAAAGGGTTAGCTGCCGGCGACCACGTTAGTACTCTCTCTTCTACTCTCAGGAGGGTTGGTAAAGTTAGATGTTAACCGTGTGAAGCGCTTTGAGGCAGCTTTGTTGTGCTGTGGTGCTACATAAATAAAATGAAGTGAAATTGAAAATATGTCAACAATCAAGAAGCCTGGATGAATGATGTAATGCATATATCGATCAGCAGCATATATGTAACTGATTGATATGAATGGCTTCGTAATGAGGTCACACAGAAGTCATACACAGTCAAAAACACCATTACATACAGATGTATATTTACTTGTGCATTTATATTGTGGGTTGTGGAGCACACAGGATACAGCCCTCTGGTGCCTTTCCTTAATTTATGTTCTGCTGAAAACTCCTCCCATAACTCATTAAGTAAGTAAATGGAACCTCTTTGCACGCTGCACCCAACTTTATGCTCAGATTAGGCACCATGGAATTGGACACTCCACAAATGTACTTGCATGATGTGCTTCAGGTCGTCAGATTGTCAAGCTCGGGCCCCAGTGTCGCTGCCCAAGCTATAATGCCTTATAGTGCAGCAGATAACAATCCTGCAAATGGTGATAGAAGCACCAAATTTGGAAAAAATACTCCTTAGACATTACTATTTTGAAAAAAACAAAAAACAATTGAATTTTCAAGTAGCCAATGTAAGGGTCAATTGAAGAATTACACAGGGGTCAGCATTAAAAGATGCTCCAATCATATTGGAAACTATACCACATTATTTGACTGATTACAGAGATTCCAAAAAGGTATGGTTTGGACTATCTGTGACTGAATGTTTTGGAGTTGTGGGATAAAAACAGCAAGAATGGCGACAAAGGTCAATTTCAGGTTGCACAGGGGTCAAAAATTTAAGTTATTTTCATCACTTTTTACCAAAATTAGAACAACTTCAATTTTTGACCCCGGTACAAACTGAAGTTGACCTTTATCACCATTCTTGGTGTTTTTAGCCCAAAACTCCAGAACATTCAGCTACAGATAGGCTAAACTTTATCTTTTAGGAATGTTTGGGATCAGACAAATAATGTGGTATAGTTTTCAATATGACTGATATTTTAATTTTGACCCCTGTGTAATTCTTCAGTTGACCCCTACCTGGCTGCCTATTGAAAATTCAAGTGGCCACTCTGTTTTTTCAAATGAGTAATGTCTAAGTAGTATTTGTGCTGAATTTGGTTCTTGTATCACCATTTGTAGGATTCTTCTGCAAATTTTCTGCTATCTTCTGCACTGTTATAGTGTCTCTTTAAAGATATTTCATGTTACACTTTGCTGATTGAACAATTTTCAGTGGTATTGCCACCATACCCTCGATATTATCAAGTGATTAATCATCCAATGAATCTATGCCACGCTGTGTGCCTGAACTGTGAAAATGCAGTAGAGCTTGGTTGGCAACATGGCGACATGCTCAATGTGAAATTATAGAGTGCAAAAAATTACCGAACGTGACCCGCTGCCATATAAAGCTATGATAACACACTGCTCTGAGTCGTTTAGCAAACCAAGTAAATCCAGTGTAACTCTTGACAACCTGTCTGCTGTTTTAAATGTCCAGCAGCTATCCAGCAAAACATTTGTGTGAAATATGTTCAGATTTTATCCTGAATTCTTCTTAAGTGGTTTTCTGCTCACATATCTTGATTAGTTATGTTCACTGCTTTTATTTATTTATTTTATTGCATATATATATATATCTATTCTCCACTCAGATTGCAATAGCCAATCACAGATTAGCCTTTCTGTCCATCATTTACCTGTATTTTGGCATGCTTGGTGCCAGAAAGTTATGTTGGATCCAAAAGGATCCAGAAAGGCTAGGACCAAAACTTATATTGGATCGGTTCCCACTGACCAATAGCGTTAGAGCTTACTGCCAACAGCTAGCCAATCGGAGCGCGGCATACGAAGGTCAGGAACTAGTTGACAGACGCTGGTTGAAAAAATGGCAACAAACATGTCAATAACAGCAGAAAATCGTCTGCCAGCGAGGTTTGCTGAGTTCACAGAGGAGGAAGTGGTGGAAATATTGAACTCCAAGGATGCCAAAAACACTAAGAAGGTAGACAAGCACGCTACTGACGTTTTAGAAGCATTCATCGCATCAGAATCAATCATATGCTGTTCACTACAAAATAAACTGATCTAATTTACTTGACTCTTTGTTGTTTGCTTAATTTGGGAGGGGGGTGGAGAACATAACAGTTGATGGATGGAAAGTCGTCCAACATAGGAAAATATTGGATGAAGAAAAGTCATATTGGACGAGGCGTAGCCGAGTATGTTGGACTCCATACATCCATTATTTGTATTATATATATATATATATATATATATATATATATATATTGGGCACCTTCACTCACAATTGAAGGTGTACCTCATTTTTACCAATCTATGGGACTAATACTGGCATATGTGGCACAGAACTGCTGTCTGGCCCTCCAGTGGCATGCTGGGAAACACATGCTGCACACATACCATTTGTGATGTCACCGCAGAAACTGTCACTGCATTTTGTTGCTGTATTTTTAACTCATGTGAGTCAAATTTCTGAATAGCTTCCACCCATTGTGAATTTTTATTCAGTTGGTGACATAAAATTGTGACTCCTGTATTTAAATATTAGTGAACACAATGAATAAAAAATCCTTTTTATGACTTCAGTAGTAAAAGGAATCACACCTTTAAATTTTTAAGATTCCCACCTAATCTCACGTCTGAATTTCTCTGTGTTTTTCCAGAGACCTGCAGAGGATCGGAGTGTCTTTAGCCGGACACCAGAAGAAAATCCTGACCAGTGTTCAGTCAATGAGACACCACGTTGACGACCAGTCTCCAACTGAATCCGTGTGACTGCCCAGCATCGGCGATGTGAAACATTCTGAGCGGTGTCCAGTGAGCGAGGGAGCGAGCAGGCTGTTCGCTCATCTCACCACAGTTTAGGAAATAAGCCACTTTAACAGTGTCATCACCAGGCTGTCCATCACATCACCGACCTAACACATCTCCAAAGGAATTTAAAAAAATAGTAATCGAAATGTCTGCCTGCAGTATACCTCCACTAGCTGGAAAGAACAGATCAGTTTAACTGTTTTATTTCAAATGCTGTGAAGAGGAACGAGATACAAGAGGATACAAAGTTGACCAAGAAGATTCAAAACAGGTCACGTGACTCCCCGTGTTTTTGTTTTTGTTTTTGGATGAGTCCTGTTGGTGTAAATTACGCTCACCTCCAACAGTTAAATGGGACTTTTGGGATCTATCTTCATATTGAAGAGTCTGTACATATTATGATATGAAATATTTATTTTCCTTTTGAGCTCTTTCTTCACTAGCGTCATCGAACAATTAATTGTCACTGGTGTGTTTGTGAATTCTTCACTGTCAGTGATTATCTTCATCTGGATGAATCGGCGGCGGAGCAAACTTTGAAGTGCTGTGAAATGTTAAAAAAATTAATGTTCTTTTTTAAAAATTTGTACTTTCCATGCAGCCATAAAAAAAAAAAAAAAAAAAAAAAATCAACTCTTACGCACAAGACAGCTGGTCAACAGTCCACACTTAAATCAGAGAGGGAACTCTGAACGAATGAGGTTTTACAATCGGTGCAGGTGACGTCCCACAAGGAATCAGGAAGGAGGAAGAAAATTCGGCGAAGAAATTTTTGACCATAGCAACATAATCTTATACTGGGGAAATGCTCAAGAAAATCCTCTTAAGAGCCTGTTGGTTTCTCACCGGCTGTTGATACACACCTGCCAACATGCCACGCCATCAGAAAATAATACAGGTATCTAATCCAAAGAAATGTTCCTGTGATTTGGCTTCCACTCATGCAATGACACAAATGAACAAAGCAGACGTGCTCCATTTGTGTCCACACGTGAGACAAACAGCATGGCTGCTGTCCAGCTGGTGATCGAGGCGCTACAACGGGCTGGTCCCTTCATAGTATCAGTTCATCTTTTAATTCCGAGGCTCCCCGACGTGTCATTGTCTCCACATCCCGTAGTATCAGTCACATTTCCTGGTTGATAACATCAATTAAATCCATTTTGTCAGCAGCGTGTAGGTGGAATGGCGTAACGTGACCTATCCACCACTTTACACCCCGCGCACTTACAGACGTTTAACTTGTAAATGTGTGTTGTGTCATTTAACAATCAGCACAGATGGAAACTGTTACGGTGACACGACATGTTTGATGACTGACAGCCATGTTTAAGAAAATGCTGTTAAAGAAAATGCTAAACATGGCTGATGCTTCCATTTAGTGCAATCTGCTGTTTGTCTGAACATCATTAGCATCACTGTTAGCGATGTGCCATATAGACAGTGTATAATGTTTTTTTTTTTTTGTGCTAACGATATAAATGACAGCATGAAAAATAAATATCATTCATCACCCTCACCAAAGTCCACCTGACTTCCATAAAGAATTTGTGTGAGATGCAAATACGTTTACATTATTAAACATCCCCGAACAGGAGAAGTCAAAAGGAAAAAAGCTGCATGCCATTAAAGGTCCATACTTCCAACATGCACACATGAAGGTGTCTACGACACCCCCGCTGAGTCCCACAGTGACCACGGAGACGATAAAACATGAACATGACTGTAGCATTTAAAATGCTATTGAATGTGCAGGTCATAGAATCTACAGAATTTGATTTGGGTTGATTCATTTGTGTTCGCTTGTGAGATAAATAATTAAATAAATTTGCAAAAAGCAAAACAAAAGCACAAACAAAAACCTTTTTATTAAAAATTTTTTTTATTATTTTTTGCTATTAAAAACAAAATATACACAGTGCAACCAATCAAATCAGATGAATCAAAACATGCAGATAAATTGTTTCTTGTGCACGCACGGTAGCATTTCCAGTGCTTTGATCATATGCTGTACTTGTGCAGTATTTCTACAATGCAATTCTGCATTACACTGGCATGCTAAGATGCTGGAGTAATGCATTGTGTCATCATGTTGTATATCACTGGCATAAGGCTTTTTCATCGCCTCAGTTTTCACCTCACACAAATTCTGAAAAACTTTCATCTCTGTTAGTGATTTTAGACCTTTTTCCTCCTCACCATCAACTCTGAAATGTCACTATGAGTCAGTTCTGCCAACACATACTGAAACAATTTAGCAACAGAAACCAATTTAAGTTCTAGTGATGAGCATCAGATTGATGGTGTCAGGGCGTTTTGCATCAGTCAATGATGGATAAGGTGTGCCACCGCGTTGGCAAAACGAGCTCAGAACTCTGAAGTAATGCAGCCCGACTCTATTTCTTCGACTACTGTTGGGGTTAAACACAAGATTCAGTTAACGGTTGTTTCAGTCACATTCACAGAACAGTCCGTCAGTGTGTAAAAACTACTGAAGACTGAATTCTACTGTATGTGGCACAGAGATACCTTCTATGCTGACATTCTGATTGATCATTTTCATGGTGCGCCACCTTGGGGCTGATATGGGGTTACATTAGTCGGCAGAGATACGACCTGAAAACGGAAAATGGTATCTGTTTGATGGAAAAAAAGGCCACATCCCTCAAAGGTCATTGTGCAATGGTACACTTCCATCACAGGTTTCGGTACAAATCACAGTTTCAAGATCATGCCACGGTTCCAATCACAGTAATAATAATAATAATAATACATTTTATTTGTAATGCACTTTACATTCCATGGAATCTCAAAGTGCAAAGTACACTGTACATGGGTATTCAGATTCAGATTTATTGTACCCATGGGTAAATTTGGTTTACAGTGAGTGAATCATGTCATTTTGTAAACACACAGAGCAAGACAAAGTGACGACAGGACTAAGGCTAAAGAACAACAAAGGACGAGCCCAAGATATAAAAAAAACCAAGATGAGTTAAAATATATAAAAAAAAGCCTAAAAATAAGCATAAAAATATGTCAAACCAAGCCAAAGGATAAAAATGTGCTGTTCATAAATAAATACATAAGTTATATTGCAGTTTCTCTCACTTGTTAAGAGCACTGATGGCTGCTAGTACAGGGGTATAAAGCAAAAGACCTAAACAAAATTTAAATAATAGAATAATCTCACTTGAAAACTTCAGCAACTGGCTTTTAGACCTCCAGTTTCCACAACCTGAACATTTTAGCTAGACAAAATTCTTTTTTCTTCTCAATTCCACTCACAATACCCCATAATGACAATATGAAGTTTTTTTTTTTGTTTTTTTTTTTTGCAAATTTCTTAAAAAGAAAAAAAAAAACAAGAAATCACATATACACAAGTATTCACAACCTTTGCCATGAAGCTCAAAGTTGAGCTCAGGTGCATCCTGTTTCCGCTGATGATCCTTGAGTTGTTTCTACAGCTTAGTTGAAGTCCACCTGGGGTATATCAAATTAGCAAAAATTTCAAAAACACTTTTTTCATGTTGTCATTATGGGGTGCTGTGAGTAGAATTTTGAGGGGAAAAAAAAATAATTTTCTCCATTTTGGAATGAGGCTGTAACATAACAAAATGTGGAAAAGTGAAGTGCTGTAAGTACATAAAAACAAACATCAAACAAGAGAATATTATTTGTTGCACATAAAAATATGTTGCACCCCTCTTCAGATGGCACAATTTATTTAAAAATTATGGGACTGGACACACACGACACGGCTCTCAGCAGGGTATAGAAGACTGTAATGACACATCGAATGTTCCAACGATGAAAAACATCCAACAAGAAAATATAGCAAAATGCAAATAGCTGGAGGTTCACAAGGAAAGTGCTCTTTAATTTTTTATTTATGTTTTATTAGCTTACTTAGCCATAATGATTTTGCTCTCGCTGTTCTTATAGCAAAATATATCAAGAAGGTCTGATCTCACTCCAGGGTGCGCTAGCTGAGAAGCAACTGGGAAATCTCTCTTATCTCGGCGCTGAGCAGATTACCAGCTGTGAAACAGCAGCAGACGTCCTCTCTGGTCATGCGTGTTCACTCTCAAAGGATTATCACGTTGTAGCATTGATTGGACGTTTTATTGGTCGTCTGCTGCTAGCTATGCTCACATACATGAAAGTGACCGTGTTTTTACCATTAGCGTCTTTGAGTGCACATCATGCTGTTGATGTGACGCCCGAAAGTCGTTTATTTGGGAACGTTTTGACATTGATAGCTTTGCAACCGTTTTAACCCTCTGAACATTCACTTTTCACTCTTCCACAAAACTCTGCTCCGCCAATGCCACCAGAATTGCATTTGTTGCCTGGCAACAATGGCTTATTGACCATTTTATCAGGAAGTATTGAGACTAACTGGGAGTGTGTCGGGGCTTCAGAGGCGTAATTCGTTGTAAATAGAGGCCTCTGGAAAAAAGGAAAGAGGGAAAAAAACGCTTCAACGTTAGCTTAAGGGTTTAATAAAACGTGAGGCAATTCGTGTGGGGGAAAAAACATCATATGAACTAACATGCAGGAAGTAAAATCAAAGCAGACATCATGATACGTGACTTAATGTGTAGCCAAACGTGACTCCTTCACATTTTGCATCTTTGTATTGAAATGTGAGCTTTGGCAGGAAGTCGGGATTTCACGTTACAGTGTCAGTGTTTGTGAAAAGACATCGATGATGTCTTGATCTGTAAAATATCTTGTATTTATATTGTTGTTTGCTTGTAAACAGTAGGATATCTCAGGAACGTCATAGTGGGAGTTTTTAAAAAGTCCTAAACTGTGCACTATGGGGTAAAAATGTTCATTTTCCGACTGAAGCATAAATTCATAGTCCATCCAAAGCCACAGATGGATCTGAAAAATGTTTCACGGTGGTGCGTTCATATGCTTTTAGGGATTGGAATGCGTAAGATTTTATTGCTCATTGATTGTTTCATGGATTGATTCTTTATTGATTCCTTTATCAGCTTTCTGTGAGGGAAAAATGGAGACCTACACAGGTTTCCAGTATCAATGCAGCAGTTTTCCTTGTTGCTAGATGCAGTTTGATGTCAAGCTGTCACAAACATTACTGTATTTTTCCAGACTATAAGTCAAGCATTTGTCAAAAAATACACCACAAAGAAGCCAAAAGAAAAAGAAAATCATAAGTCACATGGAGTATAAGTCACATTTATTTTTTGAAATGTGGTGTTATGACTTCATGTAAGAGGCAAAATTAATTTAATCAGTGCATTTTTTCATGATATAAACAATACATTAGCAAGCAGAAGCTAACGAGCTCATTGATATTATTGTGCCAGGCACAAAGTGCAAATCAATTTCTTCTTATGGCCACGAAATAAACTCTTTTGTAAAACATTTGTAAAAAATAATAGGCTTACAGTGCACCTGGAAAGTATTCACAATGTTTTACTTTTCCACATTTGTTTTGTTACAGCTGTATTCCAAAATAGATGAATTTCATTTTTTTCCCTCAAATTTTTACACACTTGCAGGAAGTTTACACACTTGCATTTTTACACACATTTTTACACCCATAATGACAATGTGAAAAAAAAGGATTTGTTTGTTTTTGTTATTGTTGTTTTGTTTTGTTTTGGGTTTTTTTTTTTTGCAAATTTATATATAAAAACCCACGAAGAAATCACATAAGTATTTACAGCCTTTGTCATGAAGCTCAAAATTGAGCTCAGGTGCATCCTGTTTCCACTGATCATCCTTGAGATGTTTCTACAGCTTAGTTGGACTCCACCTGGTGGAATCACCTGTAGACCTCCAAGACAGGATTTTCTCAAGGCACAAATCTGGGGAAGGGTACAGAAACATTTCTGCTACTGTGAAGGTCCCAATGAGCACAGTGGCCTCCATCCGTAAATGGAAGATGTTTGGCTCCACCAGCAGTCTTCCTACAGCTGGCTGCCCATCTAAACTGAGCAGTCAGAGGAGAAGGACCGTAGTCAGGGACGTGACTAAAAACCCGATGGTCACTCTGTCAGAGCTCCAGCATTCCTCTGTGGAGACAGGAGAACCTTCCAGAAGGACAACCATCTCTGCAGCAATCCACAATTAGGCCTGTATGGTTGGGTAAACATATATATATATATATATATATATATATATATATAAACTTTTTATGTTGTCATTATGGGGTATTGTGAGTAGAATTATGAGGGAAAAAAATTATTTGCATCCATTTTGGAAAATGCTGTAAACAAAATGTGGAAAAAGTGAAGTGCTGTGAATAGTTTCCGGATGCACAGTACATCAGCTTTACTGACTTGCAGTTGCTGTTCTTGTTGTCTCACACAGTGAAAAAGTGTTGTCCTGAGCAGTTTAAAAGTTATATTCCCTCTTTTTGTTCCAGACTGTGGTCTTTCAGGTGGAGAGCAAGATAGAAATATATTTACTCAATCTCTGACAAAGAAAAATGTTCTCATTCAGGTCTGCTGCTGCTGCTTCAGTTCCTTTTTCTTCTGCTCTGAATCACAGTACCTCCTTTATTTTACACAGAAGCAACTTGTCATGTGGAAATTGTTATTTTGTAGTCATAAATGATTATGCAGGGTTGTTTTTCATATTCAAATCACTTCTGAATGTAAGCCCTCTGACTATACTGTAAGTTCTCACAAACATGACTTATACTCTGGAAAATACACTAGTTTTTCCAAAACAGATCTGTCAGAAAAAAACATGTAGTGCTGAGAGAAATTGAGTAAGTCTGAGCCATATGATTCTCAAGGATTAAAACCTTTGTAACATGTTCTCAACTGGAACTGGTTCTCGAGACATTTTTTTTTCACTGAGAATCTGATTGCAGCATCAATGAACATTTTCAGATCACAGCACTTTATTATTGCACTGAAACACAAAAACAATGCATTTGAAAAGAAACCTATAAGATAATAATTTTTTGTTATCATAGTGTACTTTTGTCTGTCCCAGGAACTAGAAGTAAAAAAAAAGGATGAAATCCTATTGGGGTTTGCAATAGAAATCCTGATTGTTGTGGTTTGTTTGAAGCTGTATTGGTCTTCCTTTCCACACCACTTGGTTTGATTGTTGTGGCCCCAAAATATTTTGTATTTCTATGTTAGTTTCTTGTTTCTAGCTTCAGTCTGCTAGGTTAGTTGTTCACACTCAGCAATATCTTCCTGAGGAACGTTTTATCCCTCCTCCCAGTTCATGCTGCAGGTTGTCCTCTGCACAGATTACTGGTACGTCAACAATAGACCTGGTCATCAGTTTATTCAGTATTTCCTTTGTGTTTCCTTTGTGGTTTAGCATTGAAATAACCCAACTCTTGGGTCTTGGAAGCACTAAATCACAAACAGGGACCAGAAAGTGGAACCGGAAAAAGAAACGCAGCCTTGGTCAATGGAAAACCACAAGTTCTAGTTTGGGGTACCAAAAATGTGAGGCAGTGGAAAAGCGCCTTAAGGCCAAACTTACAGGAACTGAAACCAATGACAGTCGGGATGATAGTTTTAAAAAAAGGTTTTGTGTCAAACGAATGATTACATAGAGAGTGTCAGATGAGGAGTACGGTTTGCATTGTGAGGGAGCAAAAGCTACCACATTCTAGACGTGGCGTGTTTCTCGGCGTGATCCAGCAGCCCAGTAGCTGGAGAAGGCCAAGGACATGCCCATATTTCACCTGGCTGCAGGGGATGGATTGACATTTTGAGAGGTGCTGATGGACTGGTTGCCATCCAGGAGCCAAGGTGGTGTGGCGGATACGGTGACACGTGGCACCCGTGCATGCTCCCATACTTGACCTTTAATGTGAACCTGCTTCCAATCCAGCAAACAGATTTGGTCCAAAATAAAACAAAGAATTTGGAGGGTTTCAGAACCCTATGAAGCTTTATGGCTGTTTTCCACCTGAAACAAGTCATATTACACATTTTTTTCCAGCAAGTTACAAGTCTTAAAAGCAAATATTAAAATTTGTAGACTTTTTGTTGCATTTCACAAAAATGCTGCTTACAAAAGTCAGTGTGTTGGCAGCAGGTGATGCATCGTAACTGGACCTCTTTGTAGTGCAGCGGATAAGAGAATATTTAGAGGGGAATCCTGCAAATGGTAATAAAAGCATCAAATTCGGCAGAAATACTCCACAGACAATCCTCTTTTGAAAAAAAAACGATTGGCCACTTGACTTTTCAATTGGTGGTCAGGTAGGGGTCAATTGAAGAATAACACAGAGGTCAAAATTAAAAGATGCTCCAATCATATTGAAAAAGGAGTAGTTTGGACCATGTATCATCCTTACTTACCACGTTACGGGGTAAACATATGTCACATGTCATAGAATCCAATAGACGTAGACCTTGTTTGACCTTTACTTTGGAGACCAAGCATTCAACACTGTCAACACTATTCCATTTATTAATCCTATTAGCTCAACCAATAATTTGCATCACTTTTACCAAAACTGGAGCAACTTTAACTTTTGATTCCTGTACAAAATGAAACTGACCTTTGTCACCATTCTTGCTGTTTTTATCCCATAACTCCATAGAATTCAGTCACAGATAGTCCAAACTATACCTTTTTGGCATGTTTATGATCAGGAAAATAATGTGGAATATTTTTTTAATATGATTGGAGCATCTTTTAATTTTGACCTTTGTGTAATTCTTCAATTGACCCCTGACCACTGATTGAAAAGTCAAGTGGCCAGTCATTTTTTTCAAAAGAGGAATGTCTAAGGAGTATTTCTGCCAAATTTGATGCTTTTATCACCATTTGCATGATTGTTTCACTTATCTGCTTCACTATTGTGAACACTAGTGCATGTCTATGAGGACGGGTCTCTTTGTCCAAATTCATCATTTCGTGCAGCTGCAATGCATTGTGGTCTCCTGGGGTCACCTGTGATGCATTTCTCCATGTTCACTGTCGAATGCTGTGAAAACAGCAGCTGCATACAAAAGCTCTGTCATTGTGACAGACACCAAAACCTGACAGTCACTGCTGATGCTGGAGACACAAGACTCCTGCATGTTGTCGCATTAAATTTTGCCCAAAAATAAAAAAAATTATAGGAAACATGTCGTGCACCACCAAATGTGAAAATAAGCTTGAAAATGTAGCACATCATCGATTCAGCTTCCTTAATGGCTTAAAGTGCTTTAGGGTGGAATTAGTTTTATTTTATTTTTTTGCCCCCTATAAGTGCTGTTATTTTCTTGATGCAGGTCCAAGTCCGCAGCTGGACTCCACCCCCGAGCTCTGCTGAAATAGATGCTGCAGGTACGGCTGGAGATGACAGAACGTGGGTTTGAAGAGAGAGGGAGAAAAATCAAAAGGGAATAGAAGAGGCAAGAGGAGGAGGAAAGGATAGCAGAATGGGGTGGGAGGTGGGCGTGGGGGTGCAAGCGGCAAAGCTGAACTCCCATGTTTGAATAAAAATGAGGCTGGGTGAGAAGAGATTATCTTTATTCTCTCTCTCTCTCTCTCTCTCTCTCTCCCATTCCCTCCCAGCCGTCACATTTCGTCCCCTAATGCCAAACAGCCTCTTTGTTCAACTCGCTCTGCTTCCACTCTGTTCATTTGCAAAACAAGCAATCTAAATGTTTTATACTTTGCATATTTTTGCCAAAAGAAAAAAGGGCAGAGTTTAGTGTTTGAGCAAAGCTGTGACAAATCTCTTTTTCTGGTTTTATTTATTTAAATGTCCAGTTTGGTGCCATTTAACTCAACAACATTCCATCCACTTGTTTATCGTGTTGAACGCGGCTGCAGGTACAGAGTTCATATCCCCAAGTGGGCGTGGCTACAGGTAGGAGACAGTTCCGTTCCGACAGAGCAGAGCAAGTAGGTCAGTGGGTTGGGAGTTGGTCCACCAATATATAGAACACACGACCTGCTTGTGTCCTTGAACAAAACACTTATCTGCCCTGTCTCGATGGTACTGGCCTCGAGTGGGGAAGGAACTTGTCTAACTGTCCAACTTGTGTCCCGACTCATATGCTTCATACTACAGAATCCGGAGATAAGCACTGGTGCCAACGAGACTCAGGTCCTATAGGTTCTCCGAGGTTCAGTTTCACTTGGCGGCTACAACAAAACCCAGTGGCGTCATGCGGTGATTAACTGCATTGCAGTCCTACAACTTTATGGGAAATTTCACATTAACATCAGAAAATTCTTGATCTTTTTGTGGCTCCTGTCAGCATTTGGAATGTTGGCAGATGAGCTCCTTGTTCATGTTTTACATTTGTTGTTTTGTTTATTATCCTTATTAATATTTATTTTGCGATATTGCACTGTATTTTACGAGTGTGCCTCCTGGGCCTGGAGGCTAGGTGGTCCTTCGAGCCACAGCTAAAACTGTAGTTGCAACAACGCATCTCCCAAAGGTCAACACAGGTAAAGTAGAATTCTTGTCTGTGCACTACATGGGAGTATAAGAGTCTGGCGACTGTTGTGGTGTTGAGGGTTTGATGATGACCTTGTCTTCCATGGTGAGGGAGTATAATCTTATAACATTTTGGCCACGTGACACATCTCCCCAAGCATAATCCACCCCGCAGGTACAAGCCTCAGTATTGTTGACCTCCTCAGATGCAGATGACTTAGGGGATGCCCATGTTTCACCTGCCTGCAGCAGATAGAGTAGATGGTTACTTTGAAGAAATGGGGATGGGCCAGTGGTCTGACTGGGCGGTTGCCATCCAAGACCCACAGTGTTTCAGTGGTGTCGTGGATGAGCCAACACACATGGAGGAAATCCAACAAGATCCCAAGTGTCATGGCCACAGAAAGTAAAACCTCTGATAAGATACCGATAACCACCCAACATTATGCCACTGGGTTTGCAGTAGTCGTCGTAGTACCTGCAACATATCGTTAATGCCACCGGGTTGTTTTTAGCCCCTTAGACTTTTGGATTTTCTTGTCAGCACTATCACTTGAGGTACAACTCTTGTACCTGAAGCCAGGTCCTACTGTTTGGACTAAAACACTCTGGTTACATACACAAGAAAGGTTTGACTTAGTTTGGGTACTTTTTTTGCTCGTTTCCTGCTGACTGTACTTTTCAGTATGTAATATGTTTACCTTTGGGGGGGGGGGGGTGAAGTTCCATGATAAGCTGAAGTTGATCAATTTTTGTTTTTAATTACAACACTATTGATAAAGTGTTTGTGACACTGTAAAGTATCATAACAATGTAATATAATGTAAGTACACACACAGCCGTGCATCTTCATGTGTGCGAGTGTGTGTAATATAATGTGTGTGTGCTGTTCAGTGTGCAGTAAAATCTTTGTACTTTGTGTGTTTTGTAGCTGTTTTCCTTCTAAATCTTACATTTGCAATGCACTGTTTGTCAATAAAGAAGACAAATCAATCAAAGTAATCAGTGTTGGTTGTCAATAATCAAAATGAAGCTGAACGCAATCCAAGACACTGAGAATATAATGAATATTATAAAGAAATATTATAATATATATGACCTCTTACTTCTGATACAGAACCAGGTCCAGGTCCAAAAAATTTGAAATACTCCAGAGCAGTATTTCCAGTAAACGTCACTAATTTGTAGGACTGAAGAAAAGTTTTGGCGCTATCCCCAGCCGCACGTTTCATCTATTGTTTAACTATGGTTTTGATTTCCCGTTCTGTTATATATTTTGTCTAGTATTTGCCCATGTAGTGATGTCCTGCTTTTGATACATAATTCAGGATAATGTTCGAAACAAATAAAAACAAAACTCAATAATGCAATATTTTGAGTTTTCATGACCAATTTGTAGAACTGATGAAAAGTTTTGACACAATCCTCAGCCACATGTTTTATTGATTGTTTAATTCCGGGTTTATTTTCCTGTTGTGTTGTACTAATCTACAATTTCTCCACACAGTAGGCATCATGTTTCTCCCTGCAGTTGCTAGTTTGTTCGCTGGGTGTTAAGTTGACCACTGCTGTTTGTCATTTATAACCATTTAAACAGCATCCACTAATGGTCCATAAATGTTAGCTGACATACACGAGGGCAGTCAACTCCATGAACCACCCAACAGATGGAAGCAGGTCTATGGGATATTACATTGGCAATACAAAGTTGGTCTTTTCATTGCTCTGATGCATCAAAGTTCAAAAGATGCAATAGTTTGTTCCCATAATATGTACTTTTAATGTGGTGACTTAAAAAGTGATAGCATTTATTGTTTGTGAGTTCTTGTTTGCAGAAGTTGGCTGAGACGGAACAACTCACCCACTCATCTGGATTTTTGCTGAATATCTTTCTTTGAATCAATCAATAGATGGAATCCACATTTTAATAGAGTGACTACATTTACTAGACCATAAAAGTGTAAAAGTCTGATGTGGGAGTAGCTAAAGCCAATGCTTAGTTTTTCAGATTCAGAAACAAGCCCATGAAATTACCCAGACACTGTGTGAAACCTTTGGACTATAATGCCAATATAGTTCTGGATAAACATAACTGGATCAGATTAATTCTCCTGATAGTCAAGGCATTTAGCTTTCCAGTTAAAAAAAAAGAAAAATCACAAAAGCTCAATAAATTAGAAGGAAAATTAAATTAAATCACTTTTGATTCACTAATAATAATAAATATTATCTGTCAGCCTGTGGAGTCTGCTGCACTGTGTTATTCAGCCCATCAATTCATATGAAACTGATTAACAGCACAGAAACTATAGAAAATAGCTAATGAGTGCAATGAATACATGTTAGGAATATAACTGACATAAACCCATTAACTGCAGCTGAGTGACAGAATGAAATTAGATTACAATGAAGTGTGGCTTGATAGAAGCAAATTTAAGAAAAATAAACTTCTCTCTTCAAACTCTAAGCTTAAAAAAAGAGTCTGAATTCTGCAGCAATAAATCATTATGACAAAAAAGAATGTCTGAGGGTGCAAATTGAACCTTATAATTAGAATGCCTCATGGTAACAGTTTGGCAACTTCAGGGAGCTGACGGTCTACAACAGGGTCCTGTCCTGCATGATCTCCATGTGTACCTGCTGCAACCACATCTGATAAGTCAAGCCTGATGATTGGCTGAGCACACATGATTTAGTCAATGAGCAGTGGGTGGAGCAGAGAGAGTGCAGCAAACATGCAGCACAGGTGATCTCCAGGAGCAGGTTTGGTGACCCCCTGGTCTAAAGGGTTAGAGAGGTGGTCTTGTGAGCAGAGGATCTTTGGTTCCATTCCACATCAGTAAGGTCCTTAATCTCCGTTGTGCAGTTGAATGTCGTGCATGGCAGCATATGACATCAGTGTGTGACTGGGTAAACCTGAGGCATCATTGTAAAGCATCTGCATCAGATGGAAAAGCACTACAGAAATGTACATGAACTAAGATATTGTAATGTATTGTATTAGTCAGTGACTAAGTAATGCGATTTTGATAACAGTCAGATAAAAGTCACGATTACAGGCTTAAGTCAAGCTTTTAGCCCAATGCGTATACATTAGGGGTAATGGCTATTTACGGCTATTTATTTATGGCTGATGCTAAGATCCTGATTCATGCATTTGTTTCTTCTAGATTGGACTACTGCAATGTTCTATTTTCTGGTTTACCGCAGTCCAGCATTAGGGCTCTCCAATTGATTCAAAATGCTGCTGCCAGACTTTTGACAGGAAGCAGAAAGTTTGACCACATTACACCCATTTTGGCATCTCTTCACTGGCCTCCTGTCCCTGTGAGATCAGTTTTTAAGGGATTGTTACTAACCTATAAAATTATTCACAGACTAGCCGCTCCCTACTTAGCTGATCTAATTAAACCCTACGTACCGGCCCGGGCTCTGCGTTCTCAGGGTGCAGGACAACTTTGTGTCCCTAGGGTGAATAAAAAGTCTGTGGGTCACAGAGCTTTTTCTTATCGTGCCCCTGTTCTGTGGAATGATCTCCTTGCATCAATAAAACAGTCAGATTCTGCAGAGACTTTCAAGTCCAGACTTAAGACGCACTTAGAGTCTGTTGCTCTATAAAAAAGCCCTCCGTAAAGCTAGGACATCTTACTACTCATCACTAATTGAAGAAAATAAGAACAACCCCAGGTTTCTTTTCAGCACTGTAGCCAGGCTGACAAAGAGTCAGAGCTCTATTGAGCTGAGTATTCCATTAACTTTAACTAGTAATGACTTCATGACTTTCTTTGCTAACAAAATTTTAACTATTAGAGAAAAAATTACTCATAACCATCCCAAAGACGTATCGTTATCTTTGGCTGCTTTCAGTGATGCCGGTATTTGGTTAGACTCTTTCTCTCTGATTGTTCTGTCTGAGTTATTTTCATTAGTTACTTCATCCAAACCATCAACATGTTTATTAGACCCCATTCCTACCAGGCTGCTCAAGGAAGCCCTACCATTATTTAATGCTTCGATCTTAAATATGATCAATCTATCTTTGTTAGTTGGCTATGTACCACAGGCTTTTAAGGTGGCAGTAATTAAACCATTACTTAAAAAGCCATCACTTGACCCAGCTATCTTAGCTAATTATAGGCCAATCTCCAACCTTCCTTTTCTCTCAAAAATTCTTGAAAGGGTAGTTGTAAAACAGCTAACTGATCATCTGCAGAGGAATGGTCTATTTGAAGAGTTTCAGTCAGGTTTTAGAATTCATCATAGTACAGAAACAGCATTAGTGAAGGTTACAAATTATCTTCTTATGGCCTCGGACAGTGGACTCATCTCTGTGCTTGTTCTGTTAGACCTCAGTGCTGCTTTTGATACTGTTGACCATAAAATTTTATTACAGAGATTAGAGCATGCCATAGGTATTAAAGGCACTGCACTGCGGTGGTTTGAATCATATTTGTCTAATAGATTACAATTTGTTCATGTAAATGGGGAATCTTCTTCACAGACTAAAGTTAATTATGGAGTTCCACAAGGTTCTGTGCTAGGACCAATTTTATTCACTTTATACATGCTTCCCTTAGGCAGTATTATTAGACGGTATTGCTTAAATTTTCATTGTTACGCAGATGATACCCAGCTTTATCTATCCATGAAGCCAGAGGACACACACCAATTAGCTAAACTGCAGGATTGTCTTACAGACATAAAGACATGGATGACCTCTAATCTCCTGCTTTTAAACTCAGATAAAACTGAAGTTATTGTACTTGGCCCCACAAATCTTAGAAACATGGTGTCTAACCAGATCCTTACTCTGGATGGCATTACCCTGACCTCTAGTAATACTGTGAGAAATCTTGGAGTCATTTTTAATCAGGATATGTCATTCAAAGCGCATATTAAACCAAATATGTAGGACTGCTTTTTGCATTTACGCAATATCTCTAAAATCAGAAAGGTCTTGTCTCAGAGTGATGCTGAAAAACTAATTCATGCATTTATTTCCTCTAGGCTGGACTATTGTAATTCATTATTATCAGTTGTCCTAAAAGTTCCCTAAAAAACCTTCAGTTAATTCAAAATGCTGCAGCTAGAGTACTGACGGGGACTAGAAGGAGAGAGCATATCTCACCCATATTGGCCTCTCTTCATTGGCTTCCTGTTAATTCTAGAATAGAATTTAAAATTCTTCTTCTTACTTATAAGGTTTTGAATAATCAGGTCCCATCTTATCTTAGGGACCTCGTAGTACCATATCACCCAATAGAGCGCTTCGCTCTCAGACTGCAGGCTTACTTGTAGTTCCTAGGGTTTGTAAGAGTAGAATGGGAGGCAGAGCCTTCAGCTTTCAGGCTCCTCTCCTGTGGAACCAGCTCCCAATTCAGATCAGAGAGACAGACACCCTCTCTACTTTTAAGATTAGGCTTAAAACTTTCCTTTTTGCTAAAGCTTATAGTTAGGGCTGGATCAGGTGACCCTGAACCATCCCTTAGTTATGCTGCTATAGACGTAGACTGCTGGGGGGTTCCCATGATGCACTGTTTCTTTCTCTTTTTGCTCTGTATGCACCACTCTGCATTTAATCATTAGTGATCGATCTCTGCTCCCCTCCACAGCATGTCTTTTTCCTGGTTCTCTCTCTCAGCCCCAACCAGTCCCAGCAGAAGACTGCCCCTCCCTGAGCCTGGTTCTGCTGGAGGTTTCTTCCTGTTAAAAGGGAGTTTTTCCTTCCCACTGTAGCCAAGTGCTTGCTCACGGGGTCGTTTTGACCGTTGGGGTTTTACATAATTATTGTATGGCCTTGCCTTACAATATAAAGCGCCTTGGGGCAACTGTTTGTTGTGATTTGGCGCTATATAAAAAAATTGATTGATTGAATTATTTTCCCTTTCGTATGGTTAGCATACTGGCATAGTATGTTACTATGCTTTTACCCTTTTAAATTAATTTTATTAGGAAACAGAGCGGGTCGCAACCTCAACTTTATCTAAATTCTGGGTCTTTTAGCAAAGCTTAGGGCTAGTGGCCGGTGATCACCTTAGTATTTCTTCTGTTTTTCTTGTTGTTTAATGCTGACAAATTATACTGTATTTCTTGTCTTTCTGACACCTGATTCTGTTTTTTCTCTCTATTTGAGGTGCAGCTCCATCTAGAGATGGGAGTGGGTGTCTGCTTCTGCAGGCCTCCCATCTTGTGCACCAGCATGGACTCCCAAAAATGTCCTCTATATTTGTATTGTCAAGTGTGTAGGCAGGATGGCCCAAGCAGAGGGTCACCCCTTTGAGTCTGGTCTGCTTGAGGTTTCTTCCTCAAATCATCAGAGGGAGATTTTCCTTTCGCCTGTGTGCTTGCTCTGGGGATTGGTAAGGTTAGACCTTACTTGTGTGAAGCGCTTTGAGGGAGCTTTGTTGTGATTTGGCGCTATATAAATTAAAATAAATTGAATTGAAATTGAATTATTTAGAAGAACAGATTAAAGATACACCTATGGTATGTACTATTTAACATAAATATAAATTAATGCATTTGGTCACATGACAACTGGTCACATGACTAATATGATACAGCCTTGAGGTGACCTTGAAAGATCAAACTTATTTAGAATGAAACACTAACATGAAGTCACGTCATCTTTCTCAGAAGATCTTTGACCTTGGGTGACGGAAGGTGTCAGAAGGGTTTACACATTAGTAAAGGATAAAGTTGTTAAAATTTGGGCAGAACGGATCAGATGTTCCAGCCACAGAACCATACGTTATGGTTTCACTGAGTCCCAAACAATGAACTCACAGGAATCTGTGTCAAAAGAGTTTTGGAATCTCTGAGTGCCTGATCTTTGGAGCTGATGCGTCTGACTAATTTTGCAATTAAGGTCACTTTTCAGTAAAATGGTGACATTGAAAGATTCATGAATTTGAAAAATCTCCACTGAGCTGTGTTTTACTAACACATGGAGACCATTTAATCCAAAACAACACCTTCCTCTTCTATTTGTCCAATCTCTGTGTCCCACTAGTCAAGCCTTATCTCCGCTGAAGGTAACTCTTCCTGAATCTTCGTCTCTAGACGCGGTGATGAAAGTACGAGGGCACAGGAGGAGGCTGGAGCTCATATCTTATGGATGACAGTGTGCAAGCAGTTCCAACCTTCCCCTACTTGGGTTAATGGATTCAGGTGTGACAGTCCAAAGTCTGTCCAGGTGCATTAACGGGGAAGATGACATTTGGTGACAACGCACAACTTCATCATCAGTGGAACAAATGAGTGACATACAGAGGTTAAACGATTAGACACGAGAGAAAAACTAATGAAATCTGAAAGAGTCCACGTTTACACAATACCTAACCCCCACAGCTCCAACGTCCTGGATAAATAATCGTCTTTCAACACAGGTTTGGACTGGTGTAAGGTATCTGTCGTCTGAACTCTCCGAGATGAATTCTCCTCCCTTTGACTCTGTGTTTCTCTCTCTCTTTCTCTCTTCGTATCTCTCTGTTACAGAACTGTCTGCAGGCGGGAAGCAGTAAATAAAGACCTTTTTTAAGGAATGAATGGTTATCTATTATTAAGCAGCAGTCCAAAGCAGCTCTCTGCTGTCTGCTACAGGCTGCTAAAATAAATATGACACAGCACTGGAGAGATTTGTCCAAATCTGACCTGAGCTCACTCGTGCACTGAGCACAAAGTGTTACAAATTTTCCTGCAGAGGCAAAACCTGAGTGAAGCCAAAGAAGGCTGCAAGTAAAATACTTCTTGACAATTTTTTTTTTTTTTAAGCTCCTGCACTGTTCAATGCCTGCATGGACTCTGGTATGTTTGGGTAAGAAACCAGTGGTGTTGGTGCATTTGTTGGCACGGAAGGGTTGAATGACCTTGACTTCATGGACAATGGTCAGATCTTTTCCCAAGAATGTCCAAGTTGACAAAGTCCTAGTGCTTCCTACTAAATGCATGGTTCTGAGACTTGGACTCTAAACAATGACCTAAGTTGACAACTAGATGTCTTTGATACCAGGTCTCTTCTGAGGATCCGTGGGTACCACCAGAATGATTTGGTGTCAAATGAACAACTACTTAGCTAGACTCAAATGAGGCACATGATCAGTTGCATTGTGAGTGAACACCAGCTGGGACATTTTGTCCATGTGGTACATTTCTGTGGGCATGATGCAGGACACGGGTGCCTCAGTGTTGTGGACCCAAGTGATTGGAGAAGTTCCAAGGGGATGCAAGTTGTACTTGGCTGTGTCAGATAGATGGTTACTTTTTCAAGAAGACACAGATCGTGTACCAGCCTCTACTAAACATAGTCAATCCAAAGCTTCCTGCTGTGAAACTGTACACCCAGGTCCTGGAGAACATGACCCACTTTCCATACCTGGCCAGCCATGTGTCATCAAACACAGGAATCGATGACAAGATCCAACATTGACTCAATTGTACAGGAACTGTTTTCAGCCAGCTTTGCACCCGTGTTTTCAACAGCTGAGACCTTGAGTATGACACAAAATCCTCTTCTACAAAGCTATCATTGTGCCAACCCTGCTGTATGGATCTGAGACCTGGACCACCTACCGCTGCCACCTGAAGACCCTCGAGCGATTCCACCAATGCTGCCTGAGGAGCTTCCTCCACATCAGACTACTGTACCAACATCAGCGTCCTGGCTGAAGCCAAGCACCAGAGCTCAGAGGGTGTCATCATCAAGTACTAGCCTTGGTAGGTGGGCCAAGGCGTTAGGATGGATGACAGCCAATGTCCAAGCAGATCTTCTACTTCCAGCTGAGTGAAAGTAAATAGTTCAGAGGAGGGAAACTCTACAAGGACCTCCCTAAAACACAACCTCACAAACTGCTGGGAAGAACAAGCAAGGGACCAAGGTAGCTGGCATGCAATGATCCACACGGGAGTAGAAGTCTTCAAAAAAATGTAAACAGACAACACAGAGGAGAAGAGATGTCACACATTTGTCTTTTTCCACTTACATTACTGCGATCATTATGTAAGCCATAAAAGTGTAAAGCAGAAGATTAAAGGGATTCATGGGTGCGATGTGCCTCTGGTGTGACTTTCAAATCAACTTACTGATATTTGAAATGGTCTTGAAAGAGGTAATACATCATAGTGAGTAATGTGACTACTTAGATTTTTTTTTCAGAAGTTCCAATTTAATATATTGTTGCAGGGAAACATGGCAATCCAGTCAAAACAGGTTCAGCAGAAGCACTGAATCCTTTTGATATCATTTTTGCTCTGGCACTTTACAGTGCGTTGGTCACCTCTTTCTAATGCAAATAACAGCCAAAATAATCCTTGGGGATCATTTTAGGTGTCACCAAGATCATGATGTACAAAATTAAATTTGTGGAGAAACACCGAACCAAAATTTAAGGCCGCATCCACAAGGAGATACATTTAGGCATAACCGCAAAAGTTTGTATTGTACTGGTGTTTCATCCACACGGAGCCGTTGTTTTCATAGACCGAAAACACGACATTTTAAAAATGGATCCCAGAGAGGACAAATCTGAAAACGCCGGATTTGTGTTTTTATGTGGGCAGCCTGTATGGAACTGCATGAACATGTTGTTAACAGTGCAATTTAGCATTTTTTTTTTCTTGGTGGATCATTAATTTATTTATTTTTGTCACTAGAAGAATGCTGAAGAGGTGAAGGGTGGCTGTGGTGAACACCTATCGTGAATAAATAAAATAATTGCAGAAAGGACTTTCAGCTTTGAAGCTTTTGCTTCTTCTTCTTCTTCATGAAAACTTATTTTAACTGATTCCATCTGCTTAAAGTGATGTTAATAAGTGAAATCACTTGGTGGAGTGGGTGGTTGCAAAGAAAACCTGCAGCCTCTTGAACCTTTCTAGAGACCTCTGCTTTATATTTACTCTCTGTGCCACTTTATAAAGTTCTAGGTTCTGGTGCTACATTGATTAGCTCCTTACAATGGTTATGCACATGCACCGCCTTTTCTTCTCCATTTTTTTGTGGAAGTGTTACAGTGCCATAAGCAGGCCTGGCATATGTACTACAGCATTTTCAAGTGGTTTGAGTGTTTTTGTGTGAATGGAGATATTTCTTGGTGTTTAAGGAACACATGTTAAAAACAACAAGGTTAAGGGAAGGTTCCCTTTAGCGTGAACAAGGCCTAAAGCTGTGCTGAGCAGGATTCAGGGATGTTCATTAGCGTCGAGCAGATAGCTCAGTATATAACAAGCTGGCATCATGATATGTAGACTCGGGTTCAAAGACTTCCTTCACTAATTCTTTGTCTCCTTGGGCTAGGCAAAAAGAGAAAAGAAAATCATTGCACAATATTAAGCAACATGACATCATGAAGGTGACAAGATATGTCCCATTCCTAGTGATTCCCTTTCGGACCTTTGTAACCTCTTTCACGTAGTCACTTTCCAGGTGATGTCCTTTAAGTCTGTGAGGGTTCAGGAGTGAGAGCTTAGCAAGGACACTGGAACTGGGTGTATAAGTCAAGGTCAGTCAGGTGATTGTGGAGAATGTAGTGTGGAAGTGTTAAGTGGCACCTGGAAATTGAGGAAATTAGAAGTTCAGGAACTGTCAAGAAAAGCAGTAGTATAAGTGACAGAAGGAAATCATTTTTAAATGGAATTGTTTAAGCACTGACCTGGAAAACAGGATTGGTTATTAGAATAATGGGGAGTTCGTACTTTGATTATACGGTACTCCAAAGCATGGGAATTTTTTGTAGTATGATTCACACAGTCCAGAACATAAGGTGGTGGTAATGCATCTTTAAGCTCCATGCCAACCACTGCAAAAATAAAAGAAGAACAGTGGAGGTGAAAAAAAAATTAAAAGAACAAGAACAGGAATGATGGACCATGTGCAGCAAGGTTTGGGGTTAGGGTACAACTGAGGCCAGCCGCTCACTATGTGATGGGATGTGATCATGCTTTAGAGCCCCTTCACACATAGTACGAATAAGTACAAGTCAGGGCGACTCATGGCAAAACAGCTCATATGAGCAAACCATGCAAACATCGAGTGGACGGGCAGGCGTGCACAAAGCCATTGCAGCGGTTTGTGCACGCGATGGTGTTTTTCAAGCAGGAACACAGTGCGAGCAGCTGCACCACATCCCACCGCTGATTTTAAATTTCTCATTTTGGTTGTGGACTAGCTATGAATATGGTAGGTGTGCAGTATCATGAGTCATGATGTACTGTAAGAAGTTGCAACACATATAACCCCAAAACTGCAGCTGCAGCCCCATGGGCATGTAGGGGAACACAGTGCCAAGGCAGTGCCACAGGGCCTGGGGGGGTCCCCTATTTTTGGGGCTCACCAACAACCCCCTCAGGCGGATCAAGGCAATATAGGACACAAAACCCCAGCCCCAAACATTAGACAGGGCATGCAAACCCACAAGGGAAGTGGGCCAATGCCCTGCTCAGGACAGCCCATTGGGGCGTGTGCCATGTGCAAACTGAGGCTCTATTGGGGGAACACCCTCTTCAGCTACCAGCGCAGGGCATGCACCAACTCCAGCCACATGGGAGGCAACCCATACTGCCTAGAGTGAGCTACTGACAGCCCCGCAGCACAACACCCCATACGAATGCCAATTACAAAGGAAATAGGGGAGAAACCTCTGATGTCATAAAGCACTGTTCAGGACACTTAAGAAATCAGTTCTCAAATGTCTCATAGAATGTTTCTGTCCAATTTTGATAATAAGACACCTAATTGTTTTTGTCAGAGATATCCTGACTCTTGGTCTATTACAAAACAACGTGCACAAACAATTATTCAAAAAAAGTTCTAAATTGCTTTGCACTTCACTTTTTATCTCATATTTTAAAGGCCAGCACTCTAATGAATGCAGTAAATTGTGTAGATGTTTTGATTCGATTCGTACTGACTCATAACACATTCAGATTTGAAATTAACATGTTGAATTCATTTGAGAAATCTGGGTTGGATCTAACTTACCATCCATCCATCCATCCATCCATCCATCCATCCATCCATCCATCCATCCATCCATCCATCCATCCATCCATCCATCCATCCATCCATCCATCCATCCATCCATCCATTTTCTTCCGCTTTATCCCTGTGAAGTAATCCCTGAGGTGCATTAAAGGTAAACTAATTTGTCTTCCTCTTAGGTCAGTAGTACAAATAAACTTTGTGTTTTCAACCTTGATGTCACTTTTTGGGTAATTTATCTGATAGGAAGTTGAGTCTTATTATGCTGTGCATCCTCTAACGTGATGCATTTCTTGAGTCTGCTGCAACCAAAGGGTGCTGGGGTGTCGGAGGGTCAAGCTGTCACCTTCTCAGGCACCTACCATGAAATCTCTGTACTGTCTGCAGTTCACACTTCTTTCCACGTTCCTCCCTGATCACCACTCCTTTCTTCCCCCCTTACCTTCCTCTTCCCTTCTGTTTCCTGTAGTGCATTGCTCTTTCTCCCCCGAAGACTCTGAAGTCTATATTTAGCCCCAGTTTCTTCTGCAAGGATCAGTGGCTGTTGCTCTGTTAACCGGAAAAACCCTAAAAGTTTTTTGGAAGTAATTTATTCTTGTCTTATTTTTTAAGGTGTATCCAAAAGCTGTAAACTGATCATTACTTCTTGAAGTTTTTAATATCAACAAGCTAATCATTATTTACTGCCTGAGAGACATCTGACTTACATCCAGACGATGCTGTTACAATTGTCGATCATGAATTCAAACCAACCAGAAGCTGTTTTACGTTGAATTTGCATATTCTCCTTTTGTTTGGGTTTCCTGTTAGTATTCGACTTTTGCAGTCTACCAGTCTCTCTCTCTCTCGGCGATACTCTCGGCCTCACACAGATTAAGGAACATTACAACCGGATTAAAGATGGCCCACTGTGCTTTTTCCATGTAATGTGGACTTGCATCAGAAAGGGCCCTCAGCATGAACGTTTCTATACTGGATCTGCTGTCATGACCCTCAGCAAAATGGAAACAACCAAAGAACTTACTTTTATTCAGTTTTTCACTTAGCTTCATTGACAAACAGGTTCCATATCCTTAAATACAGTTAGCTTCATATTCAGTCAGCTTTATGTTTTCAGGTAACTTTATGTCCAGTTAACTTTGTATGTTTAGTTTCTTTTAGATTAGCTTTTCTGATTGCTTCATATTTTGTTAGCATTATATTCAGTTAACTTTATATTCAGTTGCCTTTATATTCAGCTAGTTTTAAATTTGCATAACTTTTCAGTTAACTTTAAGTTTAGGTTTTACCTTTGGTTTAGATTAGCTTTTCAGTTTCCTTCATATTTTGATAGTGTTATGTTTCACTAACTTTATATTCAGTTGGTTATAGATTCACATAGCTTTTTAGTTAGACTCATATTTTGTTAGCTTTATATTCAGTTAACTTTATATTCAGTTGCCTTTATATTCAGCTAGTTTTACATTTGCATAACTTTTCAGTTATCTTTAAGTTTAGGTTTTAACTTTGGTTTAGATTAGCTTTTCAGTTTCCTTCATATTTTGATAGTGTTATGTTTCACTAACTTTATATTCAGTTGGTTATAGATTTACATAGCTTTGTATTTAGGCTCATATTTTGTTAGCTTTATTTTTAGCTAACTTTATATTCCATTGGTTTTGGATTCATATAGCTTTGCAGTTAGCCTCATATTTTGTTAGCTTTATTTTTAGCTAACTTTATATGCCATTGGTTTTAGATTCACATAGCTTTGTAGTTAGGCTCATATTTGTTACCTTTATGTTTAGCTAACTTTATATACCATTGGTTTTAGATTCACATAGCTTTGTATTTAGGTTCATATTTTGTTAGTTTTATGTTTAGCTAACTTTAGATTCCTTTGGTTTTAGATTCACATAGCTTTGCAGTTAGCCTCATAT
Organism: Thalassophryne amazonica; assembly: GCF_902500255.1. Classification (NCBI taxonomy): domain Eukaryota; kingdom Metazoa; phylum Chordata; class Actinopteri; order Batrachoidiformes; family Batrachoididae; genus Thalassophryne; species Thalassophryne amazonica. Next base: position 19,167,019 of record NC_047112.1, read on the forward strand.
TTGTGAGCTTTATGCTCAGGTAACTTTAGATTCAGCTCATTTTGGAGTCACTTAGCTTTTCAGTTAGCGTTATGCCAGTAGACTTTATATTTAGTATGTAGCTTCAGGTAGCTATAGTTTTATTTGGGGTTTTCATGTATCCCATAATCACTTGCATGCCAGAGAGTCGCTGTCATCAAAACAACATAGAGAATCCACATGATGACAATTGTAAATGAATATTATACTACAAAAATGTATTTTTTATGCTTTTCATCACTTTAATAAGAAACTGCATGCATGATACCCTGAAAACTTGCTAAGACAATTATAACGAATAATCCGTGTCTGCTATGTTTAATCTGCGTGGAATTTAATAAACGCAAACCGAATTTCAGACATATATATTAGTCTGGAACAAAGAGGACAAACAGTGTTGTAAAGAACAATAATCAAGACGTTAAAGAGCAAACTTCACTTTCCCCCAGAACGACATGAACAGGAAGCGAGGGTAGCTCACAGCAGCTCCCACTGAAAATAACGGAGAGACAGCCTGTGATTCTCGCATGTTTACATAAAACAAACGCAGTAACAACGTCTATAAACCCAGAGAATATATTCACAAGAGTTTCAGGCACAATATAAAAATAGTTTTATGTTGCGATGTTAATTGTGTTGTCCGTGTGCAGCGGTTAAAGTGCAGCCCGATGAGAGCGTCTCAATGCAGTTCTCAGTGTTACTGAGATCTCGCAGAGCGGTGACCTCTTCAAAGTTTTGTGGTATTTGAAACCTGCAAAGGGTGGATGATAATTTTAGGTTCGGTTAGCACAATATTCAGTTAATTTGGGATTTGGTTTGTCTTTCAGTTCACTTCAGATTCAGTACCTGGGCAGCCTGGTAAAACAGTGGTCAGTTGGCATTCTTACATCACAGCAAGAAGACCGTGGGTTTGGTTGCACTTTTCTCGGTACCATTTTCATGCACATCTGGGCACGCTGGTTTCCTCCCACCATCAAAACAGGCATGTTGGGTTTATCTCCCAACAGGGGTTAGTGGCAGGTTTGGCACGCCATTCACCTAGTGAAATCAAACGTGGGTGGAGTAGGTGGTATATGAAAAACACGGAGCTGGGAGTGTGATTTCTTTAATCCAATCAGCTCTTTGAGCAGTCAGTGTGCCTGGTGTCATTTGGACAACTTTACCAACTGAATACCATTCCTGGAACAAACCATCTTTGATGTTCTTGGGCTGGAACCAGGAGCAATTGTCTATTTAGTGTCTTGATCAACACTTCAAACACACAGGAGCTGCCACGACGTCCAATACACTTTGGTTTATGGAGTAATAATTGTGTTTTACATGTTGACAGTTTGACCACTAAAAACTGCTGCACATTTTCACCTTTTAATGAATTCATTGTACTTGAAATTCAGGTGTTTAGAGATACAGGTGAGATCCTCCCTTACAGTCTTACAGCATAAAAGCAACAAAAAGAAGATGATGATGGTAGCATATTGAGCCAAGATAACAGTGTCAGTCCCTGGTGTTCAGGACTGCACCTACGTGCTGATTTAACCACGAAAATGAAAGCAAAGGCATCAATTCTGTATCACCATAGTAACAGGTAACTGCAGAGAAATCGGGTTCTCGCTTTTAATTTCTTTAAATCATCTTTGAATGACGGGGTGGCTCAGTGACAGTATCTGCAAGTGAGAGTACGAGGATGAATCTACAGTAATTGTGGACTCTCTGTACTATCTTTAGTCAGTGCATAGATTTTCTCCCAGTGCTGGCCTTGTCTTCTGTTCAACACTGTGAATTTCAGAATAGCAATCAGCTTTTCTCATTTGGCCAGTCTCTTTGTGAACATAAGAATACTTTTTGCTGTGAATTCAGTGGCTGCACTCATTCAACTGCTGGGTGTCCTTCAGAGAGTAAACAAGATGTTGAAAGTATAGCGACTGTGAATTTAAAAACAAATGCTAGCAAATGGAAAAACTACAAATCTTAAAAATCCCCTGCAACAATTCTGCAACAGGTAGTTAAATAAATAAAAAAAAGTCAACTATAACATCACACATGCAAACATTTGATTTGATGTTTCTTGTTTAAGCAGATGTGCAGAAAATGGCCACAAGTAAAGTCTGAGAGCATTTGCTGGTACAGTGTGATGCTGCATCCAGCACACCACCAAACTGTCAAGTCATTCTCAAGTCATCAATCTGCAAGTCCCATGTCAAGTCTCAAGTCAGCTTGAAAACAATTGGTGGTCATTATGACTTGAGAATTGACTTGGGACTTGGTGATTCATGACTTGAGAGTGACTTGACAGTGACTTCGTTCTACCTCTGCTGCCCCAAGTCATGGATTCCAATCACTCAGGTAAACAACCAATCCATCCATACTGCGTGTCTGTTCTCAAAAGTAACCATCTAGCCAGTTGAGTCATGGGCATCCCCTTGGCCTTCTTTAGCTGCTGGGTAACTCAATCCTGAGGCTTCTGCATGCTGGATCATGCACAGATAAACGCACCACCAGTATACAAAATGCCATAGTTGACTCTCCCCCACAATGCAACTGATACTCCTCAAAGTCTCCCAAAGCAACCGTTCCTTTGATGCAAAATCATGAGGTCACTGCACATAGGTGTTTGGCGATGGCAGCGCTTTTGCAAGATAATGAATATCGAAGTCTTTAGGGTCCTGCTGCTTTCTGTCTTGCTATTTGGTTGTGAGATTTGGACATTAATCAGTGGCCTAAGGTGACAAAGAAACCAGGTCTCTTAGGATCCTTGAGTATCACTGAAATAACTTTATGTCAAAGACGTGATGAATTACGGAGACTCCGAAGAAGGGTGTCAGTTGCCTTATGAAGGGAATAGCTATAACATTTAGACGTGTGGTGTGGTCTTCTGGACATTGTCCAGCATGCGTTGTTGAGGACCACAGTAACTAGAGAAGGTCAAGGGGATGTCCGTGTTTCATGTGGCAGATAATTTTGAGAGGTGGGGATGGACTCAACTGAGCAAAAGCTACAGATGTGCTCACTCCTGTTTCAGTGTTTAAGAGTTAAGACACTGCAAAACGGGGTTGTGGGATTTACAGTTTTGTGTTAAATATCGTGACATGTCCTTAATAACCTCATGGGTACAGATTCGTATCAAACACTAACATCATGTAAATATGCTAAGTCACCACATCAACCACAACAAACTTTCAGAACAATCGCTTTTCTCCCCTAGACAAACAAATAATCAATAAAAAAAAATCTCAAACTTTGCCTAAGTTAAAGTTTTAATGTGGGGAAAGCTGATTTTGTTGCGTTTCTTATTCTCTTCTGTCCTCTCTTATCTGTATCCTCTTTCTTCCTTTTCCTCCCCATTTCCACTTTGATCTCCAGCAGCCTAATGTCAAAGGAGTAATTTCATTGTTTTACAAATCTGCATTAATTCTGCTTGCAGCAAATGAAAAATAATTCCGCTGATATTTATCACTGAAGTACTGGACGAAGGACACTGAAGCCAAATCAGGAAGGAGTTGAACTCTGCTTCTGTTGACTAAAAAAAAAAAATCTTGTCCAAAACTAATAACGCTTACATGTGATTAAGTAAGAATATTAAATATAGAAGAGATGCATATTTTAGCAGCGTGTTCTGCATATTTTACTTTTGGTGTGTTGCAGTTGCAGCAGTGTTGCATCATGTTGCCTTTCATTTAAAAGCTGAACTCCGACTGACTCACCCAGTCGGTCTTAGGTGGTAATTTTAATTTTAATAATCTGGTTTAAATTCCCTGACTGAATGCTTGGTTCTGTCGGCACTGAAGTCTGTTTTACGCTGTTCACCCGAGTGACCAAATCATCACAGATTCTGCTTCATCTGAATTTGGGTCATTTTTTTTTTTTTTTTTGCTTCTTTGTATTTTCACAAAAGCATCACTTGGTTTCTGCTTCTTTTTCATCTTCTTCTTCCTCATTTCAAGCCCTATCTGTGTCTTGGTTTTATGCAGAGACCAGGGGTGTGCAACTGCTATAAGTCCCCGACCTTCTTAATATTTCACATAGAAGTTTGAGCAGACGCCTGCTTTTCTCCCAAAAGAAAGACTTCTTCTTATTTAACCTCCGGCACCCAATCTCCATACTAACCAGCCCAGCCAGCAACCCTGACTACAGACACACCGATTGTTTGCAGCACGGCACCTCTTGTTCTGTTTTCCCCCTTCAGCACTTCATTCGAACACGACAAACACTAAAACTAGATTGCATGTCTGCACCTACTACAAAAACATCCTGGAATCTGTTGGAACCAACATTATTGCACGTTTACGCCCTATGTGTTACAATACTACAACTTTGTTACAGTACTCCGTCAACTGTATATTCCACCGCCCAACCTGTATTAGCAGGAAACCTACATTTTATAAGTCACTGGATGTGGTAGCTGGTTTTACTGGCATCAGCAGATTGTTGAGAGGTTTTTTTTTTATGTGAAAAGATTCAGCATAACTGAATGTTTCTACAAGTTTAAGACTTTCAACCACATACACGTCCGACTCCAGGAAGTCTTGAAAGCCTGGACCTTAGACTGTCATGTGTTAGATAATATCTGTGCTAATTCTTTATTTTATGTTACCTATCAAGTATTTGTGTTTAGTTGTTTGGAAGTTCTGAGAAATATAAGTTAAGTTTTACTTCATGTGTCCAAGTTTCAGAACAGGGAGAGCTCCCCCTGTTGGTGAGAACCAGCTAATATTAGAAATGTGAGACTAAACCAACACCACAAGGTATAAAAAGTGTTGTATGACTCATTTTAGGGCCTTTCATAAGATGGACACTGTCTGTGAGGGTCGCAGGCCTGGTTTTTAACGTGACCTTTAATAAACTCAAAACGAAGAATACAACGGTTTGGTTTTTGGTAAGGGGCAGAATCTTGCATAAAAGAACTGGGTAAAAATAAATGGTTGGGCTTGTTGGGTTATTTTTGGATGATTGGACATGTTTTATGTGCATTTCTTGTGGGTTTTGTTCTTAGGGTTTCGGTTGATGTTTTTCTGATTGCACGCTCTTGTCCTTGGTTTGGAGATGTCCTGGGTGTGTCTGTTCCTTTTGTTTGCCACGCCCTCTTCCTGCTCATTCTCCCACACCTGTGTCTCATTGTCTAATCCTGTTCCTGTTATTTAAGCCTCACATTTCCCTCCTATCTCCGCCAGATTCTTAGTGCTTCATGCCTGTGTTTCCCGCCTTTCTTCATAGTATCCAAGTTCTCTTGTTAATGCCCTGCTGTGTACCGTCTGTTCGCTCATTTCTGACCTCGCCTTCCACCTGATGCTTTGGACACTTTTGCTTATCATCGTTTACTGTCCTGTGTACAGAACCCTGCCTGTTAATCAAGTAAAGCTGTTTGAACTAACCTGTTTGTATCAGAGTCCTGCCTTTGTGTCCAGCCAGTTTATGTCTGAATCCATGATATAGACTTGATCCAGAACAATCTCAAACCCAGACATTTTGATCCCTCAGTCAGCTTCTTAAATGCTGCAATCAGAATTCAGATGTGTTTGGTGATGCTGATACCTTTGAAGGACATTGACTGTCTTGAACCTTCCTGTTGTAATAATTAAAGCTGTGAGACTTGCATGGTAACCCGTAACCAGAGGTGATGATTGGATGTCTTTGGTAATAAGTTGCTTCAGAGGTTGAGTTTGTGTGAAACAAACAGTTCTTTTGAGAAAGTAAGCCAAGGAGTACAACTGGTATATTGAGGGAATGTCAGCTGTGACATTTGGGCCATGTGGTGCGTTTCTTTGTGTATTATCCAGCAGGCAGGAGCTTCAGTCTTAAGGACCTCAGCAGCTCAAGAAGGAAAAGGAGACACCCACATTTCACCTTAATGCGGCAGACAGATGTTTACTTTTGAGAGGTAGTGATGACTTGGTTGTCTGCCTGCATGGTTACCATCAACAGCCCAAGGTGGTTCCCAGAGGTGTCAAGTAACGAAGTACAAATACTTCGTTACTGTACTTAAGTACGCTTTTTAGGTATCTATACTTTACTCCATTACTTATTTTTCTGCCTACTTCTGACTTCTACTTATTACATTTTCACACAAGTATCTGTACTTTCTATTCCTTACATTTTTAAAACAGCCTCGTTACTCTTGGCTTCAGCGCCGGTGGATGTGCGCTGCGCTGCCACCGGCGCGGCTCCACCTGAAGCCCGAGGCGCCAGCGCAGTTCCACCGGCGTGGCTTTACCGAGGTGCCAGCGCGGATTTATCTGACCATGGGTCCGAAGAAGGCACTGACGGCGAAGGAGGGAGATGATATCAAGAAGTCTCTGGACTTTTTGTCTGAGGAAATCTCTGTTGTTAAAATGCAGCAGAAATCCATTATGGAGCTGGTGGAAGAAGTGAAGGCTCTCCGGATCCAGAATGCCAAGAAAGACCGGCGTCTGGTGCACCTGGAGAACCGTGTTGCGGAGTTGGAACAGCACACAAGGATGAACGACATTATTACAGGAATTCATATTAAACCTCAATCCTACGCACGGGCGGTGTCAGAAGACAGCGGAGGGGAGGCCAGTGAGCAGGAGGCCAGCTCAGTGGAACAACAGGTGGCTGACTTCCTGCAATCTAAAGGTATTCAAATGGACTGTAATAACATTGAAGCGTGCCACCCCCCTGCCCAGGAGAGAGGATGGAGACAAGCGAGCTGTTATAATGAGGTTTGTCAACAGAAAACATAAAATGGCATTTTTAAAACAGGGACAGAAACTCAAAGGAACAAACGTATTCATCAATGAACATCTGACCAAAAGAAACGCAGACATCGCCAGGAAAGGTCGTTTCTTAAAAAAGCAGGGAAAAATTCAACACACCAGAACAAGCGAAGGTTATGGTAATCAGAAACATCGAGGAACTGGACAAATACGACCAATAAGGTATGAGGACACAAACACATCACAACACCATGACACAGACCAGAGGAACCTATTCATCTACTACATCATCTACATCTGGAGACAAGAAGGATATAACTCACAGGATTGCTGATCATGGAAAACTAGAGCTGAGAACATTTAAATACACAGACCACAATGTACTGGACTGGAGCACGATATAGACCCGGACAATAATTTCTTCTCAATATTCATGACAGTTGTTGCTATTATACAGATGAACAGTTTAATCGGATTCATTAAAACGGATAAAAATTATCAATAATCCATTTCAACAGCAGAAGTCTGTATGCAAACTTTAACAACATTAAAGAATATTTAAGTCAATTTAAAAAAATATTTAACATAATTGCTATATCAGAAACATGGATCAATGAAGATAAGGAATGGATTTTGAACCGATCGAAGCAGTGGTTCGCAGATTGAAGCAATGCTTCGACCTATTGTTTTGTTTATTCTTTCTTTCGCTTAATTTTCCCCCGCTAAAACCCTAAAGAGCATACTTCTGTGAGTATTATTTACCTTTCTATGTTACAATGACCTGTTATTGGTCTTCTGAAACAGTGATAGAGTGTATTTATAACTTAAAAACGGAGCGACGCTAACGCGTTAGCATGTCTATGGCATTTTCAATGTTAAAAGTTAGCATGAAACAGTTCCAGCTGTCTTCACGTTTGGGTGCATTTGTTTTCAAATTGGAATATTTCTTAAATGTATTTTTGTTTATATATTAATAATCTAATGATTATTATATACAATTTCAGAAAAAGAGACAAAAAGAACCTGAATAGAAACATAACAGAAAATAAAATATAAAAGCAACTAACAATGAACATACATACATACATACATACATACAGAAATAAATGTGTTTCCTGTGAACACCTAGTGACTCTTCCACCTCCATTTCATCCCTGTTTTATTTAAGTTTAATGACAGTTTGTTTCGGTCAAACCATATTGTCAATGTGTTAATTTCTTCAGTGATTTTCTCCAGAACTATCTGCCAAACTAGAAAACTGCTGCATCCTTGTAAGAGCAGAATACTACTGGAATGAATCTGAATAAGGAAAGTTGTTTTTTTTTTTCTCACTAAATGGATGCTGCACTCACTGCAGTTTTTTGTCTGGAATAGTCCCAGATTGCATTTCAGAGCTTCTGGAATTGAAACATTTTCGTGCAGGTGGTGTTGGGGGGTATTTTTGGGTTTTGGGTCTTGGGCCACATGTAGAACGAATCAGTTTTTAAATTAAGCTTTCAATTCATATAGTGGCATCTACCTTTTTTTTTTTTTTTTTTAAAGGTTACTTTATACTTTTATACTTTAAGTAGGTTTTGGAGCACATACTTTTTCACTTTTACTTGAGTAAAGAGGTCAAGTTGATACTTCAACTTTTACCAGAGTGTTTTTAAACTGCAGGTATCTATACTTCTACTTAAGTAACAAATATGTGTACTTTTGACACCACTGGTGGTTCCATAGTGTGGTGGTTGTGGCACCAGCACGTGACCAGCCAGATCAGACTGTAAAAGAAGTCAAACAGGATTTAGCCAAAGTCTTCAGCTTGATCAGCACCAGTTTAACAGCACTCGACTGAAAACATTCTCAGTAATCCTGTTGGCAGACAAACAAACAGTAGTTATCTCACGACCTGTCCAGTGTAGTTATTCTTTGATACTGGCAAAAATACAAGACTTTAGAGCAGAGATCTCAAACTGATTCCAGAAAGGGCCAAGAGGATGCATTTTTTTTTCTTTGCAACCACCCACTCTACCAGGTGATTTCACTGTTTAACATGAGTTTGAGCAGATGGAATCAGTTAATCAGTGAAATCACCTGGTAGAGTGGGTGGTTTACACTGCAAAGACAGCTGTTTGAGCTGTGGCTCTCATCTAATTATGCTGATTGGCTTTATTTTCAAAAATCAGTTTTAAACATGATTTCCACATTAAAACAAAGACTCCACTGAGCTGGAGTTGTAAACCATTTTGATGACAATATAATGCTGAGAGATGTCGCTTGCATAAGACAAGTTGGAAGTCTTGCGTCTTGTTGAGCGTGATTGGTGAGCGTGGTTATACGCTAAATTGCTGTACTTTTTTGACATTTGCTTTTTTGAAATTGCCCTTCTCTGAATATAAAGAAACCAGGAGTGGCCGGCCATCGGATGCATGCCACTGCTCGACACAGGCTTCTAAAGCTGTGGTTTTAAAAATGTGGAAATGCTGGAACATGCAGAGTGTGTTTTCATCAATCAATCAATCACTTTTTCTTGTATAGCGCCAAATCACAACAACAGTTGCCCCAAGGCGCTCCACATTGCAAGGCAAGGCCATACAATAATTATGAAACACAGTCTACGTCTAAAGCAACATAACCAAGGGATGGTCCAGGGTCACCCGATCCGCCCTAACTATAAGCCTTAGCGAAAAGGAAAGTTTAAGCCTAATCTTAAAAGTAGAGAGGGTTATCTGTCTCCCTGATCTTAATTGGGAGCTGGTTCCACAGGAGAGGAGCCTGAAAGCTGAAGGCTCTGCCTCCCATTCTACTCTTACAAACCCTAGGAACTACAAGTAAGCCCGCAGTCTGAGAGCGAAGCGCTCTAATGGGGTAATATGGTACTACGAGGTCCCTAAGATAAGATGGGACCTGATTATTCAAAACCTTATAAGTAAGAAGAAGAATTTTAAATTCTATTCTAGCATTAACAGGAAGCCAATGAAGGGAGGCCAACACGGGTGAGATATGCTCTCTCCTGCTAGTCCCCGTCAGTAGCTCTAGCTGCAGCATTCTGAACCAACTGAAGGCTTTTTAGGGAACTTTTAGGACAACCTGATAATAATGAATTACAATAGTCCAGCCTAGAGGAAATAAATGCATGAATTAGTTTTTCAGCATCACTCTGAGACAAGACCTTTCTGATTTTAGAGATATTGCGTAATGCAAAAAGGCAGTCTACATATTTGTTTAATATGCGCTTTGAATGACATATCCTGATCAAAAATAACTCCAAGATTTCTCACAGTATTACTAGAGATCAGGGAAATGCCATCCAGAGTAACGATCTGGTTAGACACCATGCTTCTAAGATTTGTGGGGCCAAGTACAATAACTTCAGTTTATCTGAGTTTAAAAGCAGGAAATTAGAGGTCATCCATGTCTTTATGTCTGTAAGACAATCCTGCAGTTTAGCTAATTGGTTGCGTATCCTCTGGCTTCATGGATAGATAAAGCTGGGTATCATCTGCGTAACAATGAAAATTTAAGCAATACCGTCTAATAATACTGCCCAAGGGAAGCATGTATAAAGTGAATAAAATTGGTCCTAGCACAGAACCTTGTGGAACTCCATAATTAACTTTAGTCTGTGAAGAAGATTCCCCATTTGGTGTTAGAGATGGGGTTGCAGGTCTTTAAGTTACAAAACTAGTGGAATATATTAAAAACATTTTTTTTTTAAATGTATGAATAAATTTCAAAGAATCCATTGTGAGAGAGTATATTTGTAAAATGTCCCTTCCCAGTGCCATGTGGATATCTTTTGTCTTCAGTAAATCGATATTGTTTAAATAAAGTCCCTGGGACATCAGTGTTGCAGATAAAGTCAATGCTGCCAGTGCCAAAAGTGAACAGGAAAAAAAAAATCCCTCTACGTGTTTTTTATGTGATGATTTTCTTTTTCTGGAAGATGAAAGATCTGTTTTCAGGTCGATGGTAACATACTTTTTGATTTATAGGAGCGTTTACTGGCATGTTTCAGTGACAATCCCACTCAAACGGAGGCTGGCAGCCTCTTACAGGGACAGAGGCGCAGTGATCGTGATCTTCTCTGGCCTCTGGGATTGGCTGTGAGTGAAACAGAAGAGGGAAATTACCGCTGAGAAGTTGTAGTTTCAAGAAGTGGTCAAACAAAGCCTCTGTGAGATTCTGTTGCTGATTTATTAATAGAAATTGACCAAATTTGATGCCCACGGATGTCAGTGCATCCGTGGACCCCAGAGGGTTAAAATATTATCAAGCTACTGTTTTCAAGTTTACCCTGCAAATTCTGCCAGTCTGGTGCTGGACTAATGGTGAATAATGTGCTAGAATCAGTCAAAGTTGACGGGTTCCACTCCAGGTGGTGATGTCAACCAAAGTGCACCAACATGGAGTTTATTGTCATTTCTTTTCCTTCAAGGCCTGTATCCCAAAAAAACTCATCAAGTGGGGTCATTAGAAATAGGCCGGAACTGGCTCATGTTTCACCACCTGGTTCCCAGAACACAATGGCTTCAATACTTGGCTGCAATTAGCCTAATTTTGGACAAACACCTCATATGAACTTGAAATGAACAATATTGGCAACCTCTTTTTCACAAGACAGAACAAGCGACTGACAGTGTTCCAGCACAAAGATAACTGCAGATTTTCTGAGCATAGCAGATGGAAGGGCTGGAAGGCTGGCAGAAACATTAGAGATACTGTTTTTAATTGTGGTGAGGGTTGCTTTCTGAGGTAGACATGAAGACGGTTAAGGCTACCACAATCTATCATTTTACCCCAAAGATGACCTTCACCTTAGTGATTGCCCTCTAGCTGGTCTTGTCAGGGCAATTGTGAATTTCAAGTGTGATGGGTGTACTGAGGACCTCTGAGTAGAGAACAACAGCTTGTGATAAAAGTCTGATTTATTTACCTCCGCAGTAGGAGGATGAGTGAGGACACACAACCGGATGAATCTATGCAACAACTGGACACAGGCAAGAGTTCAGTACACAGGAAGAGAAAACTCAGTACAGAAGAAACTCCCCCTTTTTCATGCATGCGCAGATAGCAAACATACAAATCTGGTACGGGGGTAATCCTAGTACGTGACATCGGGTGTTTGGCTGCAGTGCAGATTAACACTCCCAGGCAGATGGTGGCGGTAATGCGGCTGTCGCTCTGCCAGCTGCCATAAAACATCACAGAAGAGTTGTGGCTAGTTAGCATGCTAATACCTTAGTCTGAGATGATAGTACCTAATGTCATATACATATGAGTGGCATGCAAAAATCCCCTCCATCCACCCATGTTAACCCAGATAGACAATCTAGAATGAAGCGATCATGTATGCCGTTTCAGCATGATGCGGGAACAGAGGAACGGAGAGACATTCACTCCTGTCCAGATGGTGGCGGTAATGCAGTTGTCCGTCTGGCAGCTGCCATAAAACTTCATAAAAGAAGAAATATGGCTAGTTAGCATGCTAATACTTTTGTCTGAGATGATAGTACCTAATTCTGTATAACTATGAGGTGCACGTGAAAATTAACCCCTATATGATACGCCAGGGTCTATATAGATGACAGAGAGCGAAAATCGCGGCAATGGGATGAGCTGTTATGGCGTGATGCAGGATCAGATGAACAGGTGGACATTTGGTGAATTATAGTATAGATAGCTCCTTGGAGGAGGCAACAAACATGAAAAAAGAAAAGCAGGTATGAGAGCAAGACAATCTGGCACTGGAGTGGAGGAAGTGTGATGGTTAAATAATGCATGTGAACCCGGAAGCCCATGAACAGAAAATAAAGCCTCTTTAAATACAAAGAGAACAGATGTCAGATTAAGAGCACGAGGAAGGACAGCCAGAGATGAGTGCAAGAAGAGCAACCACCATGATGGAGAATTACACCCTGAGCATGCTGAGAATAAATACCACACAGGACAAAACCTGGAAATCTGAGTGTAAGTAATTATTATTCAAAAAGACTCAGAAACCCAAGAGTTAAAACACACACACCAAAATCTTGACCGATAACACAAGATTTTGGTGTGTTTGCTCTAAATCCGGTTGATAATCAAATTCCTAGAATTTTGCCAAAATTAGTTATTTTAAGGTCAATTTCAGGGTCAACCAAGTTTGTTAAAAATCAGTAGAAGTACCTGGAAAGAGTCGGCCAACAAACACCAGGCAGACATGACCTTGGCCCCAGTGAATGACCTTTGACAAAACAAATCCTTTGAGGGCAATTATGGAGTTGACTGTCATCCAAGAACCCATGAGGAGAACGGGAACAGACAAACGTTTCTTAAATCTCAGTATGATAGTGTGTCGTCTTGTCGGAGAGCGGTTTCAATTCAGACATATTTTGCACCAAAAGCATGAAGAAACATATTTTTAATAATCTCCAATTTAACTGTTCTGCATTTATATAATAGTCTGAGAATGATTGTGTGTGTGGGTGTCTAACAACTGCCTCGTGAACAGCTGCAACAGTTTTCCCACGAATAAGAAATCATGGGGTCAAATAATGTCAGTAAAAGGCCAGCTAAGCACTCACCGGGGGAGCAAGGAGACACTTAGAAATTATATGTAGATTATGCGGAATAGTTCATAATCTGCCTCACCAAGTAAAACCTAATGAAGACTCCTGGGAGGTTACGACCTCAGGGTTAGAATAAGGGTCATATGTCATGCAAACATCCCAGTCCACGATGGGGACTATAGCTGTTTATCCTGCTGTTGGAACCCTGTGCAGATAAGCAAGAGGCCGGGTCGACCCCAGACAAGTTTATCACAGAACTAACACTTTTTGAGGGGTCCATTTAGAATTATTAAAGCATGCAAGCTGCATGTTGTCCTGTAGGAGGAAGCCAGGAGACCTGAAGAGAACCCACAAAGGCTGTGTGAGAACATTCAAAGTCCACGTGAAAAAGGCCTCAGATGTACGGTTTGTGCACTTCAGTTCCGTGCGGAAGGTTCGTGGTTCAAATCCCACGCCTGCCACATTTCACCATCTAATGTGGAGTTGCACCAGGAAGGACATCCAGTGTAAAACTTGTGCCAAATCAACATGCAGATCGCGAACCCCAGCGCAAAAAGGGAGCAGCCGAAGGATCTTCCTATATACGGTAGATTCGAACACGTAACCTTGTTGCTGTGTTTAATTCTGCGGGTATTCAGATGTAATGAGGTAGATTTTCTCATTCCTCATCGAGGGACTCGAATCCTGTCTGGACCTTGTCCATCGCCCCCCTCTGCTGTCCATTCTAATTCATTTTCTTCTGCTTGTTTTTTTGGAAATGGTGCAAGTTGCCTGTTGTCATCTTCTCCTGCACAATTTTGACCAACCAGCATTGAGTCCTGCCCAGTAGTGTTTCAGGCCCACTCAGGGGTACCCACCCCAGAGCGGTCACTTATTTTACCACATAAAAATGTTCTGAAACATTGGCAGCAGACCAAACAGCTTATCGCGCACTTCCCTACCCACGGCCAAGTCCTGTAACTCTTCCCAGTGGTCCCGAGTTGTTCCCAAGCCAGCTGGGAAATATAGTCCCTCCAGTATGTCCTGGCGAAGACCAGGGGGCATTCTCATTAGATGCCTGAATCACGTCAGCTGGCTGATTTTGATGTGAAGAAACAGTGTCTCTACTCCTAGACCCTCCCGGATAGTTGAGCATCTCACCCTGTCCAGGAGTGTAAGTCCGGATACTCGATGGAGGAATCTCATTTTTACCACTTGTATCTGTGATCTTATTCTTTCCATCATTACCCAAATTCATGACCATAGATGAGGATTGGTGCATAAATCAAAGGGTAAATTGAGAGCCTCTCCTTTTGGCTCAGCGCTTTCATCACCACGATGGTCTGGTACAATGTCTGGAAAGCATCAGATGCCGCTCCAATCCATCCATCAGTCTCACGGTCCAATTTACTCTCACTTATGAACAAGACTGCGAGATACTTAAACTCCTCTACCTGGGGCAATAACTCTACTCTAACTCAAAGAGACAATCCACCCTTTTCCAACAGAAGACCATGGTCTGATTTGGAGGCACTGATCCTCAACCCACTAAGTTTACATTCAGCCTCAAACCTGCTCCGTGTGCATCAGGTCACTACAGAACAGAACCACATCATCTGCAAAAAAGCAGAGATGCAACTCTGAGCTCTACCAACTGTAAAATAATGAATAAAAACCCCTTAATTGGAATAAGTGGGCATATAGGATGAATGAACGCCCTTGTAACTTTAAATGTTTGATTCCTTAATGAATTTACTTTAATAAATGGCCACTTGTTCCACAATAACATGAAACAACACACACATTAGCCAAATCCAGATCAGTTGATTTGATTATCTTGCTTCGATTAATAGAGCGTAGGTGTGAACACACACATTAACCGCAGCAGAAATAATCAGCTGTCACTAGAAATATGGCAGATATATATGTGGATTTGCAGAGGATTTATGACAGTCATTTAGTCGGAGGGTTACAGTTGCAGGAGCTGGAGAGGAACGGAGCGGCTGATGAAAAATAGTCTGTCAATCTGTGTGCCCTGGGTAGACTCTCAAAGCCAGGAATCTGACGCCAAGAATGAAATATTATGTGAAGTGTGAAATATTCCAGCTGTGAAATATTCCTCCCCGCGTCTTCTCATTCTCCCACTCCTTTCTTCCTCTCTGATGTCTCACCTTCTGACTTTTCTTTTCACGTGTAGTAGAGATGCAGCCCCTCGCAAAAAAGAGAGGAAACAATTGGATGTTCAAGAATGCAAAGAGTGAGAGACTGCAGAATAACAGGAGGGTGAAGGTGTTTTATTTCTCCTCATGACAGTTTTTTTTTTCCTTCTGGCATGATGCAAATTACATTAATAAAGTTTAAGTGTTTGGACTAAATGGTTCACACCTCAAACCACCACAGACTCTCATGAAGCAGCTTAATGGGTATGGGATGAAATGTGAAAAAGTAATCTTCTCTTGGTGAGGGAAAAAGCCGATACCAAGTGTGAAAAGAAACAGATTTTGACCAGAATTTAAATCAAGCAAAAGTCAATAAATTCAATTTTATCTTATTTAATTTGTTTGGCAGAGAGAAAATGTTTCTGAGCACAAATGATCAGTTTATGAGCAGTGTCTGAGATATACAGAAAAGCTAACTTAAATATAGCAATCATCTTAACATTTTAAAAGGACGTGGCAGCAGGCCTAAGACTCATATTCACAGCGCTTCACTTTTTCCACATTTTATGTTACAGCCTTATTTCAAAATGGAGTAAATTCATTTTTTCCCTCAAAATTCTACTCACAACACCCCATAATGACCTTGACCTTTTGAGCCCCAAATCAATAGCCTTCTTGGAGTCACTATGCATAACGCATGTACCACATTTGACAACTGGGCCAATAAAAGTGAAGTCATCCACCTTGTAAGTGAAACATCACATAACTGAATGAGTGACTGACTCCCTGCACATCGTGATATTGCACCATGGGCGAAAAGGGAGTTGATCTGTCAGAAAGGATTAATTTACACTATGAGGATATCAGAGGACAGTGCAGGTAGGATTGGTTGGACAGAGATGAGACGGAGATGGTTGTGGAATGTGCGAAGGAGGGATGCAGGTTATATATGGAGAAGGATGGTGAAGATTGAGCTGCCAGGCAGGAGAAGTGGGAGGCCAAATAGCAGGTTTATGGATGTGGTGATGGAGGACATGCAGGTGGTTGGTGAGACAAAGGAAGCTGCTCAGGATGGGGTGAGATGGAGACTGATGATTTGCTGTGGCGCCCCCTAGCGGGAGCAGCTGGATCGCACAAAGGAAGGACTTTCTGAAGTTTGATGTGCAGATAAGGAGAATTACCTGTTAATGTGATGATTGTCATATTCTCAGTGAATGTTTGAATTACGACATGATGACTCCACCTCCCCTATGTGTGATCAGCAGCGTTTCGGTGTATGAAGAAGTAGCTCTTCTCCTTTAATCCTCCAGATTCCCTCAAGTTAAATGGATGCTGATGAGCTTTGTAATTGCATTAGAGATGTCTGCCAGCTAAAATGTGGTTTTATTCTGTGACAAGAATATGAAGAAGGAATGATTTTTCCATCCATCCATCCATTTTCTATACCTGCTTACTCCAATTAAGGGTCATAGGGGGGCTGGAGCCTATCCCAGCAGCTATAGGGCGTGAGGTGGGGTGCACTCTCGACAGGATGCCAGTCTGTCGCAGGGCCACATATAGACAAACATATTCACACCTACGGACAATTTAAAGTTTCCACTCCACCTTAACCGGCATGTCTTTGGATGTGGGAGGGAGCCGGAGCACCCGGAGGAAACCCACAGACACAGGGAGAACATGCAAACTCCACACAGAAAGGACACAGGTGGGGATCAAACCCATGACCTTCTTGCTGTGAGGCAACAGTGCTAACCACTAACCCTCCATGCTGCCCCGCAGTGAGAATTCATTTTATTCAGACATAAAATAATCAAATTTGAAAATGTTTCGTAAACTTTTATGTTGACTGATATCAATAACAGACATTTAACTACAGTTAGAATGATTTATTCCTACACTGAAGTAAAAGAAAGAAGAAAGGAAGAGAGTCCTTGTTTGCTCTGCTGTCATTGGTGTGTAACCCTGGGTTCTGTAGTGTGAAGAGGATCAGAGTGCAGAATCCACCTGGACCGGACATCAGTCCAGCTCAGGTTTCTTCCTTAGCTAAGGCAGGGACTATTTTCAGCTGGGTGGACTGGAACAATACAGATTAAGCATCTTGTCCAAGGACACAGATGGGTAGTGTGACCGGGAATCGAACTGAGGTCTACATATTATTCCGCTGAGCTCCCGGCTTTTTAAATCTACTTGCAATCTGTAATTAATGTAGATTTAAACCTGTGGTTTCAAGCAATTTCTGATCTTTGATGTAGTTTTATTCTTTGGTACCTTATTTTGTTCCAAAATCTTTACTTAAAAAGGGTTGAAAAGGACAAACGTCTGTTTCCAAAACTCAGCTTTGAAGTTATGCTGATTGCAGTTTTTCTGTGATAGAAATCAAACTGCGTAAAATGTCACTGTGCAATCAGATAAGACTGCATAGACCTTAAAGAAATTTAGTTCAGACATCATATTCAAGCAGCCAGATGAATGCCCAAGAAACTGTTTGTTCCCATCTTTGATGCAGTGTAATGCTTGTTTTATTTTCAAAATTTCCATATGGACAGGGCTGTGTAAAACAAACTGGAATTGATCATTATTTCTAAATCCTCCTGTCAATCACATTTTCAACGTATGACCAATATGAAACCACAAGAATTTATATTCCGCCATTATGCATCTCTTTATTTTGATAAATTCCCACTAATCAGATCTCAACCTCTGTGTCGTGACCTGGATGCTGTTCATGGCCCTGCCCCCCACCCATTTTCAAACACGTTTCCAAACTTTGTAATGACAAATGATGATATTTTGACTTTCATTTCCACTGAATCACATCTTCTTTATAGTTCATGAGTCAGTAGACAATTTTGACCCAACCACTCACACTTAAGGGGTCTAACAGTGGACTTACAATCCAGCCTCAGTGTACCACGGTCCTCACAAAAATCTATGGTGGCCATCCCAGGGTGGTAGCTGTAGCCAGATGGGGGTCAATGAAGAATTACAGAAAAAAAGGTTCCAATCATCCTGAAAGGTATACCACATTATTTGTCTGATCATAAAGATTCCAAAAAGGTGTAGTCTGGACCACCTATGACTGAATGTTATTGGGTAAAAACAGCAAAAATGGTTAAACAGCGTTGACGGTGTTGAATTTTTGGTCTCCGAAGTAATGTCCAAGATCTACGTCCACTGGATTCTACAATATGACATATGTTTCCATGTAAAATGATTACTAAGCATAACAGATGGTAAAAACGATTCCTTTTAACAATCCTATTAATTTGTTCAATACTCTTAAGTGGTACCAAAAACCTGCTTGGCCCATGGACTATGTGTGTCTTCTATTCGGCTGCCTGATACGTTACACCACACAAAACAAATTCCAAAGATTTTTCAGGAACTGAAGCAGGATTTCCATGTTCATGAATTGTAAACCTTTGTAAAACAAACCACCATTTGCCCATTCGATTGAAAAATGCCACACCCACCGTGCTGTCATGAAACCTCTAAAGCCTCATTTCCACCGAGCGGTCTGGGTCAGTACGGTATGGTTTGGAATGGTTAAGCATGGTTTGGCTTGCATTTCAACTGCCAGTAGTACCCTTTGTTTTGTAGGTGGAGCATGGTAGATGTCTACATGTACATCGCCTAGAGCACATAAACTGTCGTGCAGCCCGCCCCATCCATACAGAAATGGGTTTAGGCGTATCTGCATAAGTTTTGTATTGTGTTTAGGTTTCATCCACACAGAGTTCACACAGTGTAACTTAACATACTTTTTCTTTTTTTGTCTTTGTGGATCATTAATGAGACTTAATTTCATAGTGAGCAGAATGCTGAAGAGACAACTGAAAGCTGTGGTGAACACTGGCATGAATAAATGGAGTGCTGTGGCTCTAATAAAATAATTGCAGAAAGGACTTTCAGCTTTTAAAATGTTATTTTTTTCTTGTTGGCGAGACAAAGTGCTGCTGTCCACTGGTTCACACTGAGAAACAAGCAGAGCAGACAAACACAAAGGTACTTCTTTAAAAATGCTGAGTTTATTCAGTAATTTTCACAATAAGGTAATAAAGTATTTCCAGACATTGTGTTCGGTATCCCAACTGAAGGGTGCCAAAAAAGTGGCATGGCACGAGTTGGTTATTTTGGTACCCATCCCTAAATCTGAACGTGGAAATGCACAAAATTGTGTTCCGTGCCGACTCGGACCGCTTGGTGGAAACGAGTCATAAGACACCACCTTGATGCCATTGCTACAGTGTAGCAGTATTGCAACACACCACCACCTCAGCTAGACCTGACAAAACATCAGCTAGAACCATGAGTTGCCACCACATCAATACACAGTGTCACTCATCACAACGTGACACGTTAAGGCTGGCGATTATTTTCAGTATTTAAAAAAAAAAAAAGCCGTGACATCTCATGGATTCTCCAATCCCATGATGATGCATCAGCGCATACAACAACGAGGTGCCTGACGTTGACAAGGCGTCAACAGGAATGGCAGCTCAGCTTACAGTTGGACATGTAATGTGTTAAATCATGTTTAACTCATTTAGAATCCCATGGTGCTTTGCTCTTTTGACTTTCTAACAATGATGTATATCACCATTTCCTGGCAACTTTGACTTGATGCACAGTCGGTCTTATTTTAATTGGCTGGTGTTTGGTTTCAAGTGAAGATGCATCAACTCAATTGTGTAGTTTATGGTATAAAGAACATAACTAACTCATCAACCCGTGGTAGAGCTCAACCTGGCCATAACCCTAACTATAACCTCACTGCTAACCCCTACATTAAAATGCAAGGTGCACCTCTCAGCTAAGCAACAAGTACAAGAGCTTTGAAACAAAGTCGAGATTTGATATCACCATCCATCCCATGTGTGCAGCATCACATATGTGCCCGCAAACCAGATGGAATTTTTAAAATTCTTCTGCACACATGCTGGGATGAGAACCAGCATTTGGAAAATAATAAGTTCTACTGGGAGTCAGGAATCCCTCTGAGCAATATACGCTGGAGTGCACAAGACTGCAAATTGCACACAGAGTTTGATAATATTGCTCTTTTTCTAGGCACATCCACATCTTTGAACCCATTACGGTGGGATTATTTAATACCTGCCACATATAGTCACTATCATTTACTTAACCTGAGAAAAGTTCTTAATACAGTTCCAACTGGTTTCCAGCTGAGCATGTATAAAATGGTCACATGTGCTTCCATGACTCTACCAAAGTAAAATAAATAACATAATCCTGATGAGAGCATCAAGTGTCACCACACACCGGGTATAATCTCTAACACTGTGTCGTACAGCAGCAGGGTGTTTGCTACTAGTCTCAGTTAAAGATCCTTTACTTTGCATGAATGCTGCCTTCCCAATGTGGGAAGGAATAACTGCAATTTGAACAAGTCCAAATGCAAGCTAGTGGACCGGATATCGACTGTATATGGCTGCAATCTTGGACCTGAGTATAGAATTGAGCCTTGATAAATCTGGACCACAGTCAGGATTACAGTGTAATTTCATTGTCTTTTTGGTTGGGGGATTAGGAAAACTATACATTTTTATAGTTTTCATGAAAGGAACCCATGATAACTAAAGCCACAAGTGTATATTGGCAATAAAGGGCGAGCAGGAAATATTTGTTGGGGTACCAGCTCTATTGAGTCTGAAGTGGGCAACTATTTTGCCATTGCGACACCATTTTGCCCACTGATACAACTGTATGATTGGACTCATCAAGCAATCTCTGTAACTTTAATTTCACTGTCGGTACAAATTCACTGTTATTGCAGTAAACTTATATTTAGTAATTGTGTAAATCCATTTTTGTTTTTGTCTGCCTGGTTTTACTGACTTCCTGATTTGGTCAATTTTCCTTGATTTCTATTCATCTGCCATGGGTTAATAAATTTTGTTTTACAGTTTCCACATTTGTCTGTTTTAAAGTATTTCCTACTTCATTATGCTACAGCTAACAAAGTTAATACATTTCAGTTCTGTTATGTACGACAGGGGTGAAAGATCTTAAACAGGGGTGAAAGACTTAACTCTCTGAGGTCCAGTCGTGTTTGCTAGAATATTACCATACCTTAAGTCATTCCCATTTTAAGACACTTTTTTTAAATATAGTCGTATAGTATAATGCCGATTTGTTACATTTCAAAATGTTTACAACAATCTCTGCTTTCAGATATTTGTCAAGAACACTGTATGTAGAATTATTTTGGCTCTAAATATGAACAAATTAAATGCATTTTTAGAAAATTCTTCCAACCTTTATTGAGAATACACCTTTAGTCATGTGGAGGAACTGTTTTTGTGTTAGAAATGGGTTACCCAAAGTCTTTGGCTCACAAAAGTATTAGTAATATGTGAAGAAAATTGTATATCACTGTTAATAAATGCGAAATAAAATGACTGACTATTTCCAGTTAGAAGATTTCTGTCTTCATTTTATCCATAAATATCCATCATTGGATGAGAGAGTGGAAAATCCCTTACAAATGCCCATTTTGTGGGGTGGGGGCTTTTAAATCCTGGAAAAATAATTTAGCCCATCTACATAATGTTGTATTCTCTTTAGTTTTGTTTTTTGACAGTATGCTTTATCTGTAGGACTAAATGAAAATTAAGTGTGTTTAGTGCCAACATGAATTTGAGAGAGCGAGAGAGAGAGAGAGAGAGAGAGAGAGAGAGAGAGAGAGAGAGAGAACTGGCTGTGAGGTAAAGCTCATCTAGAAAAGGGACTGAAACTAGAGGTGACACTGTAGTTTCAGGAAGTGGTCGAATGAAGTCTCTGTAATGTTTCATCACTAATTTATTTATAGAAAAATGAGTTGGATGGTCAGCTTATCCATCGACCTCAGAGTGTTAAAAATTGCATTCATCCACCTTATTATTTTGTATCTATATATAGCATCAGTTCACAGTAGGAGAACATGTCTGCTCTGTGCATATTGGCACGGCTTCATTCAACGTAGATCACAATGTGCACTTTTATTTATTTATTTTTGAAGAGCAAAGTAGAGAATTGCTACTTTGATGCTTCTGGAATGTGTTGCACCATGTCTGGTGGAACCACAGGCATGGTCTCGAGTGCCCATATGAAAATTTGGTGAATCCTATGGACTTTCCAGTCACCAGGGCAAGGTTTCATGAAGCAGTCTAATCTTGTTTAGTGGACTAAACTCACTTAGTTGACTTATCTTTTGATATTAGTTGTTACACAAAGTTTCGCGTTACCCAACTAGAGGAGTTTAATCTTATTTTATTCAACAAAACTTCGGTTTCTTACCTCAAAAAAGGTGGCTGCAATCACCACATGATGGAGGAGGAAGGAAGGAAAGACTTGCAGCAGGAGTGGGTGTTCCAGGACTGGAATAACCCATTGGAGATGTTTACGGACGCTGAGGTTGGAAGCACTTCTCCTCTGCTGTGGCAAACTCAGCCATGTTTGTAGCAACCCAGAAGTAAACAAAACTGTTGCGCATTGGAGGCATTTCTTGCCAACTGCGCTCTCGAGCCCATTATGACCATGAAAACTTTTGACTAATGTAAGACAGCTAATCTGTAAGTTTAGCCATTGATGTGAAATGGACATTAGATGGATAATGCTGGGTGACTAACCTTAGTCGACTAACAAAGCTTAGTAGAGTAAAAGATCAGACTGCTTTATGACACCAAGCCCAGATCTCAAACCAGTCAAACTCCTTCACCGACATGTTAAACAGCACTCTCCCCACCACCATCAAAGCGCCAAATAAGCAAAACTCTTTGAGAAGAATGTGCACCATCTCTCTGGTAGAGTCCGACAGACTCTTTGAAGCTGTTCTGGTTGTACGATGTGCTCTGGTGTCTTACTAAGGGACATTATGTTGGGTGTTTGTCCTTTCATTTGTCACCCGTCTATGTAAGAGAGTAATTTTGCTGTCGGACCGAGCAGGAGAGGAGCCAAGATTTCAATTATGCTGAAGCTGCTCTTTAACATTGACCGCAGTGACTGAAGCAACTGTTCTGCAAGTGTCATTTTCTGCCTGACGGCTTTCTAATCAAAGCCGTTGAGAAGTGGGCAGCTGAATGGTTGTAATCAGCTTGTTGTCCGTTTTCACTGGTCTCTCATCTAAATCTCACTAAGTCATACGGCCAAGACATAGAAGAAGAATGTGATTGGCAGCTGACATTTCAGAAAGTTCATTTGTGGGGAAACTTTTCTTGGCTTCAGAGAACTTTGTCATCAAGTTTAGTTATTCAGCTTCATGTGAAATGATGTGTTTTACTGTGACTTGGTGATCATGTGGCGTAGCAAAGGAAACTAGTTTTTTTCCCCCCATCATATTGTCATGTGATCATATCAGTGTTTTCAGAAGGGATAAACTACAACCTACAAGGCTCTGTTGTCTTATTTGTAGTTGTTTTTTCACCCCAAATCTAAGTCAAAGTTTTGTGGTTCAGTAAGCTATTTTTAAACCTCGCTGAAGTGTGCGTGTGGTTTGGTTGTGTGTTGTATAGCCTGTGCTCTGAGTCAGCACACACGACAGGAACTGAATGTTAAAACGCCATCTCAGTAATGAGAAAGCACCTGAAGATGTCAGAGCCGCCAGTTTGATTAAGACACCAAACAGAAAACAGGCGCATTCTGAAAAGGTCAAGTTTTCAAAAAGTCTGAAAAATTTGTCTATTTTTAATCCAGTAGTTTTACATTTTAAGGTGTATAAAAAAATGGAAATTCTGAAAATGAGTCTGACTTTTCTGTGGACTACAATAACAAATAGGCACCATCTGAATGTGATGGAACATGTTTTCACCTAAAAGGTACCTCTGACAGAAGTACCGATATATGGCATAGTAGAGTGAAAGCAGGTTCAGTAGTAACCATCTCTGCTGCAGCTTCAAGGTGACTGTTAATATTTGGCATTAAAAAACATTAATAGTGGCCTATGTTTGTGTGTATGTTTTTATACAAATAAATATAAGGGTAGCACGGTGCATTAGTGGTTAGCACTGATGCCTCACAGCAAGAAAGTTGTGTGATCACTTCTCACCTGTGGCCTTTCTGTGTGGTGCTTTTTTAGATCTTAGTGCTATGTTTGATACCATGGATCATTGTGTTTTACTTGATAGGCTGGAAAATTTGTTTTGGGATTACTGGGATTACTTGGTTGACGTCATACCTGTCCAGTCATTCTCATTGTGTTGTGTATAATAACACTACCTCTGACCTTGATGACATGAAATTTGGGGTTCCACAGGGGTCTGTGCTAGGCCCCTTGCTTTTCTCCCTTTATATAGCGCCCCTTGGGAATATTCTGCAGCATTTTGGGATTGCCTTTCATTGCTATGCTGATGATACTCAATTGCACATGCCTATAACTGCTGGTAATCTTAACCACATAAAATCCTTAGAAGATTGCCTTGTATCAGTGAGAAGCTGGTTGTCTACTAACTTCCTACTCTTAAACTCTGATAAGACTGAAATGATGGTTCTTGGTCCAGCCAGACATCGGCATCAATTTGACCAGCTGGCGCTTAGTTTGGGTTTGTGTGTTATACATCATGTGGACAAAGTGAGTAATCTTGGGGTACTTTTTGATCCTATGTTGTCCTTTGACCTCCACATTAGAGATATTACGGGGGCTGCCTTCTTACATCTGTGAACCATAGTGAAGATTCGTCCCATCCTGTCTATGGCTGATGCTGAGACTCTGATACATGTATTTCTCTTCTCGATTGGATTATTGCGATGCTTTATTTTCTGGTCTGCCGTAGTCCAGCATTAGGGGTCTTCAATTAGTGCAGAATGCTGCTGCCACCAGATGTTTGACACAAAGCAGAACGTTTGACCACATTACATCTATTCTGTCATCCCTGCATTGGCTTTCGGTTTCTGCCAGATCAGATTTTAAAGTCCTGTTGCTGGTCTATAAAATTGTTCATGGACTGGCTCCTTCCTACCTGGCGGACTTAGTCCAGCACAGCCCTTGCGTTCACAAGGCGCAGGACTTCTGTGTGTTCCAAGGTGAATAAAAAGTCTGTGGGGTATAGAGCTTTCTCTTACCGTGGCCCTGCTCTCTGGAACAATGTACCTGCATCTATAAGGCAGTCCGACACGATGGAGATTTTTAAATCAAGATTGAAGACCCACTTTTTTTAGACTGTTATATTGTTAATTTATTATGTTTTTATGTTTGCTTTGTAATTTCTTTTTATTTTTACGTTTCTACTGTGCCCTTTTCTATTTTAATTCACTTTGTGCTGCTATGAATTGTGTGTTGTGTGAAGTGCCTTGAGGTGACTCTGTCGTGAGATGTTGTTGTATAAATTAATAAAACTGAAATTGCACTGTGGAGTTTGCCCGTTCTCCCCATGTTTGTGTGGGGTGAACACGCCGGCTTCCTCCCACATCCAAAGACATACAGGCTAGGTGGATTTGAAACTTTAAATTGTGTTTGTTTGTCTATATGTGGCCCTGCGACAGACTGTCATCCTGTCCAGGGTGTACCCCACTTCATGCCTGTGGCTGCTGGGATAGGCTCCAGCCCCCGTCACCTTTAATTGGAATAAGCGGGTATAGAAGATGGATGGATATACTACTATAAACAACAGAATGGTCGTCATGTCCCAAGGTTCTGGAAATGGAGCAGTATCTCTATTTGGTGGATATTTACCATTAATGCAGGTATAATACAATTGTGCTTAGAGCCTTAGTATGTGTGTGTAATATATATATAGGTGTGTGTATGAGTGTGTGTATATATATACATATATAAAATTCTTAAAAAAATCCTCATAAATATTCATAACTAAATGAAATGTGTGATGATTTTCAACTTTAATAATTGATATGAAAATTGGGTTCTATGTAGGTGTGGTGGGTTTTTTTGGAACTATATTAAGAAAATTGTGACTTAAAGTATGAGTAATTGTGTTTTACAATCATGTTGCATGATCACTTGCAACTGTTTAAGTGGTATTCTACTGGCCAGTACCCTTACAAAGAAATAATAATAATAATTACTCATTATTATTATGGCATAAAATATAGTTCACATATTCAGTTTGGTTAGAATAGATTTGTGTTGGCATGCCAATTAAAAAAAGGGGGGGATGGAGGAGGGACATCAACCGCTATTTTTGCACAGTGGTGTGTGTGTGTGTGTGTGTGTGTGTGTGTGTGTGTGTGTGTGTGTGTGTGTGTGTGTGTGTGTGTGTGTGTGTGTATTTTAAGAATCATCCCAAAAAATACCATGAGGGAATTTTTTTTTTTTTTTTTTTTTTTTAGTTTATCGATTTGGTTGCATTACATCCAGCACATTCTGCTGTTATGAGTACATTTGTTTGCTTGTTTTTTGCCTTCACTCAGGATGTTGTTCCCACCAGTACCATATCTGGGTTTGCCCTCTTTTTTTGTATTTTGGCTCACGTTTTCCTGTGTCCCCTGTCTGTGTTCAAACTCGTTTTATTATACAGATGAATTTCCCTCATTTCCCTGGAAACAAGAGACAACTGCAGTAAACTGTCTCAGCCTATCTGTGGAATCTTTTGAGTCCATGTTGGAAGCCTGCAGTGTTGATTTTGCTGACATTTGACTGACGCCGACTGCGTCTGTCTCCTCTTTGTTCTGGTTTTTTTTTTTTTTCATAAATGCCACTGATGGCTCAAAAACTGCTGCTTCTGTTTGATTCTGACTCGGATCACTTCTGACTGTGCAGGTTTTACGTGACGCTGTGTTTCCACCCAGCCATGCACACAGATGCTGTTCTGGTTGTTTTACTTCTTACCTCAGCATCCTTGTCTTAGGGCAAAATCATTCTTTTAATTAGTTTGCTAAAGTTCATGTAAAATTTAATTTCTTCTTTATTGGACTATTTTTCTGTCCTTAAGTGGGATATGAGATTTTAATGAAAACTGCCAGACAGTTCAGCTGTGGGCCCAAAAAGAGCTGATTAGTTGTTGCTGTGGATAGCTGCACCTTGTGGACAATTATGAAAGAACGAAGGTGTTTGATCATAACTCCTACAGTTTTAATTGGGTTCTTCAAATGTTTGTTGATTTTTACTTGCAGTGCTGAATATCACACATGGATCAATGTGAAGTCAGCAAGTGTTTGAAAAGGCAGTCAAGATGTTCTTTAATTTTAATCAAAAGTGTAGAAGTTAGAGCTACATCAGTACAGCCTCTGTTTAAGGGAGAAATATTGCCCCCTTTAACATCAGTGACAGCTTGGAGTCTTTTGTGGTTGTTGTGGATGAGGCCCTCTGATGGTAAAGCTGCCACTGAATATTTTGGACTTCATTTACATCAATTATGAAGAAATACAAACAATAAGGCACTCTATGGTAAATCTGCATGGACAGTTCTCAAAAACTGAGTGACTGTGCAAGAAGTAGTAGAGTGAGGAAAGCCACCAAGCCACCCAGACAACCCAGAAGAAGTTACAGGTTTACGTGGCTGTGGTTGGAGAAATTATGCACAGCATAAGCTTTGCATTTTGTATCACCAATTATCCATCTTCATGATGAAATGGTATAGAGGAGGACTGTCTTTAAAAAAAGACCTGAAAGTTTAGCTACAAATTGCCAGAAGGTACATCTGAGATGCAAGCCTGGATTTGATCTGTTTTGGTGAAAGAAAATCCTTCTCTGCTCTACTCCACTATGAAGCTAACAGTAGTGATGCAAAATGCAAAGCTTGTACTGTGCACAATTTCTCCAATCACAGCCACATAAGCCCATAACTTCTCCTGAGTTGTCTGGGTGTCTTGGTGGCTTTTCCTCCTGAGTTGTCTGGGTCTCTTGGTGGCTTTTCCTTGTAAATCACTGCAGAGATGTTATCACGTTGTGAAAACAGCGTTTTCAGTTTTCGAAGTGTTTTTCAGTAGTTTTTACATAATATGAGGTCTGTCCATAAAGTATAGGTCCTTTTTATTTTTTTCAAAAACTATATGGATTTCATTCATATGTTTTTACGTCAGACATGCTTGAACCCTCGTGCGCATGCGTGAGTTTTTCCACGCCTGTCGGTGACGTCATTCGCCTGTGAGCACTCCTTGTGGGAGGAGTCGTCCAGCCCCTCATCGGAATTCCTTTGTCTGAGAAGTTGCTGAGAGACTGGCGCTTTGTTTGATCAAAATTTTTTCTAAACCTGTGAGACACATCGAAGTGGACATGGTTCGAAAAATTAAGCTGGTTTTCAGTGAAAATTTTAACGGCTGATGAGAGATTTTGAGGTGATTCTGTCGCTTTAAGGACTTCCCACAGTGCGAGACGTCGTGCAGCGCTCTCAGGCGGCGTCATCAGCCTGTTTCAAGCTGAAAACCTCCACATTTCAGGATCTATTGATCCAGGACATCGTGAGAGAACAGAGAAGTTTCAGAAGAAGTCGGTTTCAGCATTTTATCTGGATATTCCACTGTTAAAGGAGATTTTTTTAATGAAAGACGTGCGGACGGGTCCGCGCGTCGGGATGCAGCCGCCGCGACGCTCCGCCACAGGAAAAACACCTCCGTTGGAAGCCTTAAGGACAAGTTGGAACATGTCCAGCTGTTAAACAATTTCTCATATACTCACTCCACTGAAAGCCATCAAAAGCCGCCTGGATTTTACAAATGGTTATCAACACGGAGGTGTTTTTCCTGTGCCGCCGCTCCGCGCCGGCTGCGTCCCGACGCGCGGACCCGTCCGCACGTCTTTCATTGAAGAAATCTCCTTTAACAGTGGAATATCCGGATAAAATGCTGAAACCGACTTCTTCTGAAACTTCTCTGTTCTCTCACGACGTCCTGGATCAATAGAGCCTGAAATGTGGAGATTTTCAGCTTGAAACAGGCTGATGACGCCGCCTGAGAGCGCAGCGCGACGTCTCGCACTGTGGGAAGTCCTTAAAGCGACAGTATCAACTCAAAATCTCTCATCAGCCGTTAAAATTTTCACTGAAAACCAGCTTAATTTTTCGAACCGTGTCCACTTCGATGTGTCTCACAGGTTTAGAAAAAATTTTGATCAAACAAAGCGCCAGTCTCTCAGCAACTTCTCAGACAAAGGAATTCCGACGAGGGGCTGGACGACTCCTCCCACAAGGAGTGCTCACAGGCGAATGACGTCACCGACAGGCGTGGAAAAACTCACGCATGCGCACGAGGGTTCAAGCATGTCTGACGTAAAAACATATGAATGAAATCCATATAGTTTTTGAAAAAAATAAAAAGGACCTATACTTTATGGACAGCCCTCGTATATGATGGGCATGTTAGATTTACACAGAAATGAAGCTGTTTTGAAGTGGATTCTGCTATGTTGGATTCGCAGCCAGAGAGAGACCAGATGTCACGGTGCCTCTCTACTGTGACTGGCTGTCACAAAAAAAAAAAAAAAAACAGATTTGCAAGATTGTTAGTTTTTCAAACCTGTAATCTGGGTCAGGAGAAAGTTCAGGATGGTCCCGTCTGTACTTCTTTGATTCTGCTTGGATAGGACATCTTCGGATTATGGCACAATTGTAGAAATGATGGTAGTACTGTCCATTGATGTGATATTTATTGCAGCCGCCATGACAACTCTGTAAAGGCAAGGCTGGCAAGGCTGCCTTTGACAGTTCCTGACTTGCCCTGAATGCTGAAGCACTGCCAAAGATAAACAGAAGCTGTAGCGTTCAAGCAGCCCCTGACAATGATTGTTATTGTATCCTTCCCTTGTTCCATTCCAGGGGTGTATGCAGTCAAGGCATTGATTAGGGCATTCCTCTGGTGCCTGGTTCCCTTGTCCTTGCCATCAAGTCTGTCATTAGCACTTTTGAGCTGCAAGCTGAAAATTTCCATTGTTAGTCATCCGACCTTATTATTTTTTTCAAAAACCATATGGATTTGAATCACGTGTGATTGCGTCAGACAAGCTTGAACCCTCGTGGGCATGCGTGAGTTTTTCCACGCCTGTCGGTTGTGTCATTCGCCTGTGAGCAGGCTTTGAGTGAGGAGTGGTCCAGCCCCCTCGTCGGATTTTCATTGTCAGGAAATGGCGGAATGGTTTGGGCTTTTTTTCCATCAGAATTTTTTCAGAAACTGTTAGAGACTGGCAGCTGGAAACCATTAGAAAAATTTATCTGGCTTTCGGTGAAAATGCTACGGGCTTGGTAGAGAATACCCTTCCAAGATGGCGCCACGTGAAGCCACCCTGGTATTCTGGTGCTCCCTGTTTTGTCTGTTTTTGTGCGTGAATCGTGTATCATCGTGTCCCTACACCGGCGAGGAGCTTCTAAACATCAAATCATCAACACCCACGGACATTACGCCAGTTTTTTTTAGTGCCTGCAGCTGAACTGGTTCACTTTTTGGCCAAAAAAGTCAGACGACGGCGGAGAGGAAAACGAGCTGGCGCTCTCGTGCGCCTCAGACGAAGGGGCACGCGCACGCCCCTACCTGGGATATTTCTCTCCAACGTCCGCTCACTCCACAACAAGATGGATGAGCTGGCACTGCTGATGAAGAAGAATAGAGATTTCTCCTCATCTTGTGTACTGTGCTTCACGGAGACGTGGTTAAATGCACAGACACCGGACTGCGCGCTCCAACTAGAGGGATTCCGACTCCTCCGCGCAGACAGAGACCGAGCACTCTCTGGTGGAAAAACTAGAGGGGGAGGACTCTGCTTCTATATCAACAATGCCTGGTGCTCCGATGTGACTGTGTATATTCCACCGAGCACGGACGTGCACGAGGCTGAACGCGCACTCGCGGATCAGATTATGAGCGTGGAGAGAGACTTTCCGGACTCTCTTGTTATAATTCTCGGTGATTTTAACAAAGGGAATCTCAGTCAGGAATTACCAAAATACAAACAGTTTGTTAAATGCCCAACCAGAGAAGGGAGCACGTTAGATCATTGTTACACGACAGTGAGCGGCGCCTACCACGCGGTGGCCCGTGCAGCTTTGGGACTCTCAGATCACGTGATGGTCCACTTGATCCCCACGTACAGACAGAGACTTAAACTCTCTAAACCTGTTGTGAGGACGTCTAAAGTGTGGAGCAATGAAGCTGTGGAGGAGCTACGGGCGTGCTTGGCCACCACGGATTGGGATATGTTTGAGGCTTCAACAGACAGTCTAGATGACTACACGGACACTGTGACGTCATATATTCATTTCTGTGAAGACAGTATCATCCCACAGCATACCAGGGTGAGATATAACAATGACAAGCCCTGGTTCACACCTAAACTCCAGCAGCTCCGTCAGCAGAAAGAGGTGGCTTTCAGAGAAGGAGACAGAGACAGCTATAGAGGTGCAAAGTACAGATTTAGCAAGGAGGTGGCAAAGGCTAAATCCATGTACAGTTCACATCTGCAGCAAAGGTTCTCTGCCAACGACTCGGCCTCTGTGTGGAGGGGGTTGAAAGAGATCACCAACTACAAGCCCAAAGCACCTCGTTCTATTGACGACCTCAAGCTGGCCAATGACCTGAACGTCTTCTATTCAAGCTTTGAAGACAAGGACTCACACCTCCTCACCCCCCACACAACTGGATATTCAGTCACTCTGGACCTCCCCCCTCTCACTGCTGCCCTCCCCACTCCCCCTGTTGCCCTCTCGGTCCAAGAGGAGGACGTGAGGAGACATTTCAAAAGGCTGAATCCACGTAAGGCCCCGGGCCCAGACTGTGTCTTTCCTGCCACCCTGAGACACTGCGCTGATGAGCTGGCCCCAGTCTTCACGGGGATCTTCAACACCTCCCTGGAGTCATGCCATGTTCCAGTCTGTTTCAAGTCCTCAATCATAGTTCCAGTCCCCAAGAAACCACACGTCACTGGACTTAATGACTACTGTCCTGTGGCTCTCACGTCTGTAGTCATGAAGACCTTCGAACGCCTGGTTTTATCCCACCTGAAGTCCATCACCGACCCCCTCCTGGACCCCCTGCAGTTTGCCTACAGAGCCAACAGGTCTGTAGATGACGCCATAAACCTGGCCCTGCACTCCATCCTGCAGCACCTGGACTCCCCAGGAACCTACGCTAGGATCCTGTTTGTGGACTTCAGCTCTGCATTCAACACCATCCTTCCAGCTTTGCTCCAGGACAAGCTTTCTCTGCTCCATGTGCCCAACTCCACCTGCAGGTGGATCACAGACTTCCTGACGGACCGGAGTCAGCGTGTGAGGCTGGGAAAAAATGTCTCGAACACTCGGGCTCTCAGCACAGGATCTCCACAGGGCTGTGTCCTTTCCCCTCTGCTCTTCTCCCTCTACACTAATTGCTGCACCTCCAGCCATGACTCTGTAAAGCTCATCAAGTTTGCGGACGACACCACCCTCATCGGACTCATTTCGGATGGGGATGAGTCTGCCTACAGGAGGGAGGTGGACCGGCTGGTGACCTGGTGCAGCAGCAACAACTTGCTCAATGCCCAGAAAACAGTGGAGATGATCGTGGACTTCAGGAAAGCCACAGCCCCCCCACCCTCCCTCGCCCTCACCAACAGCCCCATCACCACTGTGGTCTGTCACCGCTTCCTTGGCACCACCATCACCCAGGACCTCAAGTGGGAGTCAACCATCAGCTCCCACATCAAGAAGACCCAGCAGAGGATGTACTTCCTGCGGCAGCTGAAGAAGGCTAAGCTGCCTGTCCAGCTGATGGTGCAGTTCTACACGGCCATCATCGAGTCCATCCTCTGCTCCTCCATCACGGTGTGGTACGCCGGGGCCACAGCCAGGCACAGACACAGACTGCAGCGCATTGTGGCCTCTGCTGAGAAGGTGATCGGCTGTAGCCTTCCATCTCTCCACGACCTGCACGTCTCCAGGACTCTGGGCCGAGCAGGTCGGATCACAGCTTACCCTTCTCACCCTGCACACGGTCTATTCAAACCACTCCCCTCAGGCAGGAGGCTACGGTCCATCCGGACCAGAACCTCCCACCATAAGAACAGTTTCTTCCCCTCTGCCGTTAGACTCATGAACACCTCATAACTTAGTCACCTTAAGCTTAACTCTGTCACTTTATCATTTTATCACGGGTCACTTTAGACAATGTACTTTGGTTTTTAATTGCACTCCTCCCACTGCACTGCTTTTTCTGTTTCTCTGTTTTTCTGTTGCACACAGCCTTTCATATTTTATATTTCTTTTTTTAATCTTATATTTTATCTTATTTTGACACATATGTTATATTTTATCTTAGCATTTTATCTCTTCTTAATGTTGCACCATTGTACCGAAGCAAATTCCTAGTCTGTGAATCCTGTTCACTGGCAATGGCAATAAACTTCTTCTGATTCTGATTCTGATAAGGAGTGTTACTGTCGCTTTAAGGACGGCCCCCAGCGGCTGTGGGGTGCGCCGTGCTCCGAAGCCGCCATCGACAGGCTGAGCGACCATTTCATTTCTAAACGGATGGCTGTCTGGATCTGTGACCATCGTGTGCCATTTCTCTGGTTATCACAAGAGCTGGACATTAACCATTTTCCGGCAGATTTTACTTTTACCAAGAGATTATGTCATGGAAAGCCGAGCGGAGGCTTCGCGCGTCATGATGGATTCGCTACTGGAGCGAGACAAAACCACCTCCGTTTTGGTCTCACAGGACGGCTTTGAGATGGCATTCAGACAGCTGTTGGTGGTTTTTCCATCGAGTGATTATCCGAGAAATTGTGGATGTGCCTGGACATGCCAGAACATGTCCCGTGAGGCTTCATCACAGCGTTGCTGTGCGCCATGCGGCACCGCCGCGACGCGCGAAGCCTCCGCTCCTCTTTCCATGACAAAAACTCCTGTAACAGTGGAATGTGCCGTTCATTTCCAAACTGGACGCTGTGTTTTATCCGGGACGTCGTCTGACTAGCACAGGAATTATGAAAAGATGTGGACATCAGCACTTTTTCGGCACATTGAGACAGACGTGTGGAGGAATTCTGCGCATCGCGGCAGTGCCGCATGGCGCACAGCAACACCACTACTGCCACCAACTCTTTGGTGAGGAGCACTGCAAGCAACTGTGAAGCAGCTACAGCACATTGTTAACAAAATAAGTTAAAAGCAAATAGATCTACAGTATGAACACAGATCACTTTAAATAAAATGAATTCATTTGAATTGTATCCTCTGATAATGTTGGTCAAACTTAAAAAAAAAAAAAGCACTATAGAGTTTCAGATATTTATTACAGTAGTTTTGTGACAGCATTTCTCTGAGCTGATAAACCTGCACCTCTGCCTTATTTAACCACAAAGTAACCAAACACTTATGCTAGAAATTTAACTTAATTGGCAATAATTGAATGCATAATGTGATTACAGGAAATAATACACAATGATCACTGATGCTTTTTTTTTTTACCATAATGAGAATGTTGCATTTTACATGCAGAAATGATTGTATCCAGGTCTTACAATTATATTGTGTACAATGTACATGTTTTACTCTGGATAATTATAATATCATGCCTCACTGCAAACATGAATTGAGCAGCTGAAATTAAAGGAATCACAAAGCAAGAAATATGTTGTTATGTAACAATTCCGACCAAACACAGTTCGACTGTGACATGAAGGCATCCTCAAATGAGGCCTGAGCGAAACAGTGAACCCTGGACAAATGTTCATTCTGGAAATGTGAAATCGAGTTGATGTTCTACTGTAACGTGTGACTATTCATCTCATCTTCAGCATGTTTGTTTAAAAACCATCCATCCATCCATTTTCTTCCGCTTTATCCAGAGTCAGGTCGCGGGGGCAGCAGCTCAAGCAAAGCCGCCCAGACCTCCCGATCCACACACACCTCCCCCAGCTCCTCCGGGGGAACCCCAAGGCGTTCCCAAGCCAGCCGAGAGATGTAGTCCCTCCAGCGTGTCCTAAGTCTTCCCCGGGGCCTCCTCCCAGTGGGACGTGCCCGGAACACCTCTCCAGCGAGGCATGTCTGATAATGTTTGAACTGCAAGTTGTGAAGTGACCGGTAAAAAATATTATTTGTCTATAAGCTGTTTTATTTAAATGTCAATGTTTCCTGCTCATGCATGTTGAAAACATTATTTTGTAAATCAATTTTTAATACCTTTAATGTAATTTTCCTTATTTACAAAAATGCTAAAGATATTATGCTTTTATAAAATTGGGTAAAATGTATGTAACTCAGGTCTGTGGGACATCTGCATAATAAGCTGCTATTGCAATCTGTTTCCATTAAAAAAAAGCATATTTTTGGTAGCTGACAATCACAGTCTGTAGTGACTTAAATTATTTTGCAAAAATTAATATTCCAATTAACAGAGTGCATGTTTATGCAAGTTGCCCCAAGACATGTTTCTGAGTTACCTCTGTCAGTTTATCACAGTAATCTTGAAATTATATATTCAGTAGGCCTGAATAAATCATAAATCAACAAATTATTGGTTACCATGGTAACCAGAGTGTTTAAATCATTTCCTATTGTTCATTCTACCTATGTTTGCACACATAATTTAAATGGAGTCCAACATTAACTTTCTGTAGGCAGTAAATTATATTTAATGTTTTCCTGTAATATGAAATTTTACAAAATTTTAGAATATATATATATATACATGCACTTTTATTTAGAGGCAAGCTTTACACATGCTACATGAACATTATGTGAATGTTCGCAAACACACTGAACATTAAGCATACATTCTATAAACATTTGATTGATTTTTACAAATGTTTGCTTATGTTTGTCATGTTTGGCATGTTTGTCTGTTTGCTTCCATGCAAACATTAGACAAACATCACGAACATTATATGAACGTTCGCAAACTTGCTGAACAGTAAATGAACATTCTATGAATGTTCAGTTGATGTTCACAAATTTTTGCTTCCATGCAAACATTAGACAAACATCACGAACATTACATGAACGTTCGCAAACTTGCTGAACAGTAAACAAACATTCTATGAACGTTTGATTGATGTTCGCAAATGTTCGCATCTGGGTGGGAAGAAGTACATCCTATAATAGGACCTCAGGTCCATTGGTATCTATGCTTATCTCCGGAATCCATAGAAGTGGATGACTTTCATAGGACACCAGTCCATCACAGGTTACTTCACCAACCAAGGCTGGTATAGCTGGGTGGAGCGAATCCACAGACAGACAGCACTGGAAAAAAAAAAATTTGGAGTGATATTTACTTGAAAAAACCTAGGAAAGTTTATTTCGCTCAGAAATTCCAAGTAAATATTACTTAGTTTTTCTGAAAGACTAACTTGAGTAACATTTACTAGCAATCATCACTTAAATTTTTTCATTGAATTTTACTCTCTTTATTCATAAAAAATTAAAATCCTTAAGCTGCTCCCTTGTTTTCATTCTGGGTCGCCACAGCAGATCAAAGTTTGATCTGCATGTTGATTTGTCACAAATGTTAGCTCTATATTACATGGAGAAATGTGGCAGGGGTGGGGTTTGAACCAGGAACTTCCACAATGAAACCACTTGGCCTCACCTCTGCTTATTATGGATTATTCAACCCAGGCTCACGGCAAGTCGTGATTCAGCAGCACAAAATATACAGGTGATTCTTAGACTACGGGCACTTATTATGTCCTTTGATCATATTGTATGAAAAACAGAAAAAAGGGGAAATTTCAATAGTTAGAAATAGTTATCTTTACAATGAAAGTGTGTTAAGAAATTTGTTCTAGTAGTCTATGATGACTTTTTCACCTTTTTTCAGCATCATTATATGCAAATATTGCCGTTTTGTGCTTGTCCCACACCCAGACTTTTGATCTTCAATGATAAAAATGAATGGTAAAGAAACATTTTTCCTAATGTTTTAAAATATCTCTGAATAAAATATCAGTAAAATAATCAAAACATAATTGGGGTATTCAATGTCATACAACTGTTGTGATTTTTTTAAACAAAATGTAGTTGTCCCACACTATTGCCGTAATTTCCACCACAACACTGTAATGTCCCTTTAAACAGTTTGTATGAAAGATTGTTTGGGTGTGTGTGTGTGTGTGTGTGTGTGTGTGTGTGTGTGTGTGTGTGTGTGTGTGTGTGTGTGTGTGTGTGTGTGTGTGTGTGTGTGTGTGTGTGCTCACACAAACAGGCAAGCTGCATCACTTTGTCCCACTCTGGTCTCAAACTCACAGACCCCAGAATGGGAGGCAGGCACTCTAACCATGAGGCTAAAAGCTATGAGCTCTAGAGTCTTTTGGGGGAGTGAGTTGTTTTTTTTTTTTTTGAGCCTATGCACAGCACCACCTGCTGGCCTCTGTTACGTTCACACCCCTCTCTCCCCAAAAAACTCGCTCCCCTTTGGGTCAGGACACCAATGTAACCTGAGTCTAAAACCCAAAGGATGTAGCCTATGTCGCTAGAGCGTCTCTCGCTAGATCATCTTGGCCTTAGGGAGTGAGGTTTACTTAACTTCTTATGCACAGCACCACCTGCTGGCCTCCGTTACACATGCACCAAATAATTAAGCTCTCTGGATCTTGACGTTGTGCTCAGTCATTGTGTAATCGTATTCTGCTCCATTTTCATCACGATTCCTGCACCGCAGCTCTTTAATTTTCTCCAGTGGCTAAGCAGGTTTAATTTTATTTCTGATTTACATCTGTGGAAAACCAAAAATAAGATGCTCTTTATTTTATCACTGCTGCCTCTCATCTCCATAACCCAGCAGCAAACGGCTTGGCACTGCATTCATTTATCAAAGTCGGGAAAACCACTTTGATTTAGCAGAAAACACGGAGACGGTAATGATGTTCTCAGTGGAGCACCCCCTCCAGAGTGATTGCGGGCCGTGTTTGCTGGTGTTGTTTAGATACATCATTCTCGCTGCTGAATGGAGTGGACCCCTGCTGCCACTGTTCAGTATTCAAATGATGTACCAGTCAGTTAGTCACGGAGAAGCTGAAAAGCAACTGAGGATTGGAGAGTTGGGGTTTTCTGGCACAATGACCAAAATGCCCCAAAGAGGTGACACACACTCTTGCAGGCCGTACAAATACACAAAGTCACCAGAACAGCAAGAAAACTTGCACAGATTTAACTTTTTTATTTCAGTGAGGTTATTTCGGGGGACACACATTCACATCCCCTCACTGCAAATAAAGAAAAAGCTCATTAAGATCAAAGGATTGTTTCTCTTAATTACTCGTTACTGCAGCCCCATCCTGCCCTCACATGCAAACACACAAATCAAAGCAGAAAACTAATTATACTGGTTATTTTAAAACCAGACTAGCTGTTCCAGTGTATGATCCAGATCGGGCACCCACCATGTGACTTCATATCTGAATATGTAATATTTCAGTCTGCAATAGTGAAAGATTTAAAGGCGGGCCTGTCTGAATAATGTATGATACTCTGAGAATTAGTGTTGCAGGAGGGAACATATGAAATAAAAAAATATTCTGGCCTTAGTGGCCAGCATAATCCTGTCATCAAGTCATCGTAAACTGCATACAAACCAAAGGCCTGTTGTATGTGTACCTTCCTGAACAAATATAGGCATGTTGCACTGTGCAAGCATTCTTATTTAATCTACTACAGCGATCCAAATAAAAGACACTGCTATTTGTAGGAATTGCATCTGAAAAAGTGGTAGTATATTCAGGGCCTCAACATGTACATGTCTGGCATCAGTAAGTGGTGACAAATATCCGTGAAATGTGCGCATCCCATGATTGATTAGACACACAACTCTAGTTAGCTTACAGTGCTGCATGATGCAGAGACAGTGATCATCCTGAAAAGAAGGTGCCTCAAAACACTGGGTAAGTTAACCAGCTGCAAGTGAGAAGGGGCTATAATGCAAAATTTAAGCTCATGGTCATAAAATGCAGCAGAGTTATCAAACAAGTCTCAAGCAGCCAAGAAATATAATGTGAGAGTGTAATGTTAGAAGATAGTGAGCCCAAAAAAGAAATGACCATGTTAAAAAAGTTCACTGTGGTCCTTAAAGCAGCAGTGTAGTCAAGATAAGAAATGAGGGATTACCGATAAAAATTTGTTTTATTAGCATTACTTTCAAATAAAAATGCTTCCGTTGTATAAAAGAACAACATCTTCAGAAAATCTTTTTCCAAAAATGTTTACTAAAAGGAGGTCATTTTATAATCAGGGTCATCTTGCCTTTGGAACAAAACTAATATGAAAAGAACACTGTGTCGACATCTTTTAAGATGGCTTTCTTTTTTTATATTTCATTTTTATTACAAAGGCAAGATGACCCTGATTATAAAATGACCTCCTTTGTGTCAATACAGCACAAACTGGAGGTTCACTGGCCATCAGAATCATAACTTTCAAAGTTGCAATATGTTTTTTATGGAGTTACTGAGAGATTTTGTGGACCAGCTCATTGACTCACTCCATACACTGCTATGCTCATCCTGCTAATCACAGGGGAAACCAAACTGAATCATTTCTCTTAATGCCCATATTTTAGTGAATACATTTGTTTTGAGAACAATAAGATAAACCTAAAAACCTGGAAAAATAAGTCATCCATGCTGACATTTTCAAACCTGCATGGAATAGTGAAGAAGAGAAACCAGACAACTGTCAACAACAGTCTTCTTTGACATATCCTCCTGTGTATATTGTGCAGTTTTTCATGTATTTCAAGGAATATTGTGTGAGTGTGCATATTTTTTAATATAAAATGTTTTTTATTTGCCGCTGGGAGGGGAACTCATACTTGATAAGGGTGTTCACACATGTCATAAAACCTGATTCAAGTCAGTTGTCATCCCCAGTGACTTACACCTGTCAGCCATGTGGGCTTTTAGGGCTTTTATTGTTTCTTTTGTTCGTTACAGCGTCTGTAGGTTTAGAATAGGATTATGCTGTATCAAAAACTGTCCCCAAACACCAAGAGGACAACATGCAGTTGTGCTTTCCAACAAAGGGCCTCTCTTTCTCCTCTCTGTCAGTCACCACCGTGGTGGCGTTGTGTGCGCAAGTAGATGGCACACCTGCCACTTCAAAGCGCGAGCCATATGTGTGCACGCCGTACACGGCAACATGGGGACCCACAGTGGGAGGTTCTCACACAGTTCAGTCGCATTGTTCACACATAATTATTCATGCACAAACACAAAGTGTGAAGCAGTGTTACAATGAGGGGACATGGACCACAGCATGTGTTGTTCACCTGTGGTTAGTCTTTGATGGCCAAACGTGGAGCGGTTTTTCTGCATCTCACACACACACAAATCTGGTAACATCTTATATTGACATCCTTGTAATAAGCATTAGTTAAATAAGAATGCCTTATAAAGTGCTTATTAAGATTGTGTTAATAAGTATGTAACTGTTAGTATTACAAGTAGGGACACAACTGTAAGTTGATTTTTGACAGTCAGCCCATTTAATTTAAGACAGACGTTCACTTCTCAAATGAAAACAGTTGAAACCTTGCTGCACATTTGAGCAGCTTTTGTCACCATCTAGTGGATGATGGGAGCATTTCAGGGCTTCTGGTACACTTCCAACTTCTGAAACCCAAAATTCAGAACAAGAGGCATTTATAAATGTTAGGAATGCATGATTCTATGGCACGCCTCTGTGTGACCTCCCAGTAGTGACGTATAAAAATTTTGATTTTGAGAGTTCTTCAATTTTAAGATATGAAAGTTTTCCAGAAGGACGTACGGAAGGACAGAATTTCTCCTGACAAGCACAACTTACAATTATTTTGTTTATATAATGCATTAGTATATATAGCGTAACTAGAAAGTATGAGGTCTGTGATAAAACTAACGTACCTTTTTATTTTTTCAAAAACTATATGGATTTGAATCACGTGCGATTACATCAGACAACCTTGAACCCTCGTGCGCATGCGTGAGTTTTTTCACGCCTGTCGGTTACATCATTTGCCTGTGGGCAGGCTTTGAGTGAGGAGTGGTCCACCCCTCCTGTCGCAATCTCTTTGTCTGACAACTTCCTGAGAGACTGGTGCTTTGCTTGATCAAAATTTTTTCAAAAACTGTGAAGCACATCAAAGTGGACACCATTCGAGAAATTCAGATGGTTTTCTATGAAAATTTTAACGGCTGATGAGAGATTATGGACTGTTGCTGTCGCTTTAAGGATTGCCCACGGAGCGGGACGTCGCGACGCTCTCTGAGCCGCTGCTGTCTGCCTGTTTCGAGCCAAATTTAAGCCTCTGTTGACCCAGGACATCGTGACAGAACAGAGAACTTTCAGAAAAGGTCGGGATCAGCAGTTTATCCGGACATTCCACTGTTAAAGGAGATTTTATTAATGAAAGACATGCGGACGGGTCCGCGCGGCGCCGGCTGCATCCTGACGTGCGGACCCGTCCGTACGCTGCCACAGGAAAAACACCTCCGTGTTGATAACCATTTGTAAAAACCAGGCGGCTTTTGATGGCTTTCAGTTGAGTGAGTATCTGAGAAATTGTTTAACAGCTGGACATGTTCCAACTTGTCCTTAAGGCTTCCAACGGAGGTGTTTTTCCTGTGGCGGCGCCGGCTGCGTCCCGACGCGCGGACCCGTCCGCACTTTCTTTCATTACAAAATCTCCTTTAACAGTGGAATGTCCAGATAAACTGCTGATCCCGACCTCTCCTGAAAGTTCTCTGTTCTGTCATGATGTCCTGGGTCAACAGAGGCTTAAATTTGGAAGCTTTCAGCTCAAAACAGGCTGACAGCGGCAGCTCAGGGAGCGTCGCGACGTCCTGCTCCGTGGGCAGTCCTTAAAGTGACAGCAACAGTCCATAATCTCTCATCAGCCGGTAAAATTTTCACAGAAAACCAGCTGAATTTCTCGAATGGTGTCCACTTCGATGTGCCTCACAGTTTTTGAAAAAATTTTGATCAAGCAAAGCGTCAGTCTCTCAGGAAGTTCTCGCGAATGACGTAACCGACAGGCGTGAAAAAACTCTTGCATGCCCACGAGGGTTCAAGCTTGTCTGATGTAATCGCACGTGATTCAAATCCATATAGTTTTTGAAAAAAATAAAAAGGTCCGATACTTTTCTAACAGACCTCGTATTCACAGCGCTTCACTTTGACCACATTTTGTTATGTTACAACCTTATTTCAAAATGGAGTAAATTCTTTTTTTTTTTTTTTTTGCTCAAAATTCTACACACAACATCCCATAATGGCAACATGGAAAAAGGTTTTTTTGTTGTTGTTGTTTTTATTTTGTGCAAATGTATTAAAAAGAAAAAGAAATCACGTGAACGTAAGTATTCACACCCTTCTCTCAATACTTTGTTGATGCACCTTTGGCAACAATTGCAGCCTCCAGTCTTATTGAATATGATGCCACAAGCTTGGTGCACCTATCTTTGGGTAGTTTTGCTCATTCGTCTTTGCAGCACCTCTAAAGCTCCATCAGGTTGGATCGGGAGCATCAGTGCACAGACATTTTCAGATCTCTCCAGAGATGTTCAATCCGATTCAGGTCTGGGCTCTGGCTGGGCCACTCAAGGACATTCACAGAGTTGTCCTGAAGACACTTCTTTGATATCTTGGCTGTGTGCTTAGGGTCATTGCCCTGCTGAAAGATGAACCGTCGCCCCAGTCTGAGGTCAAGAGCACTCTGGAACAGGTTTTCATCCAGGATGTCTCTGTACATTGCTGCATTCATCTTTCTCTCAATCCTGACTAGTCTCCCAGTTCCTGCTGCTGAAAAACATTCCCACAGCATGATGCTGCCACCACCATGCTTCACTGTAGGGATGGTGTCTGGTTTCCTCCAAACATGACACCTGGCATTCACACCAAAGAGTTCAATCTTTGTCCCATCAGACCAGAGAATTTTGTTTCTCATGGTCTGAGAGTCCTTCAGGTGCCTTTTGACAAACTCCAAGTGGGCTGTCATGTGCCTTTTACTAAGGAGTGGCTTCCATCTGGTCACTCTACCATACAGGCTTGATTGGTGTATTGCTGCAGAGAGGATTGTCCTTCTGGAAGGTTCTCCTCTCACCACAGAAGAATGCTGCAGCTCAGACAAAGTGACTTTTGGGCTCTTGGTCACCTCCCTGACTAAGGCCCGTCTCCCCCGATCGCTCAGTTTAGGCGGGGGAAGTCCAATCAACTGAATTTACCCCAGGTGAAATCCAATTAAGATGTAAAAACATCTCAAGGATGATCAGTGGAAACAGGATGCACCTGAGCTCAATTTTGAGCTTCATGAGAAAGGCTGTGAATACTTACGTACACGTGATTTCTTAGTTGTTGTTTTTATTATTATTATTTTTAATAAATTTACAAAAATCTAAAAAAAAAAAAACAACTTTTTTTTCACATTTGTCATTATGTGTAGAATTTTGAGGGGAAAATGAATTTAATCCATTTTGGA
Organism: Thalassophryne amazonica; assembly: GCF_902500255.1. Classification (NCBI taxonomy): domain Eukaryota; kingdom Metazoa; phylum Chordata; class Actinopteri; order Batrachoidiformes; family Batrachoididae; genus Thalassophryne; species Thalassophryne amazonica. The sequence continues at coordinate 19,210,687 of NC_047112.1, forward strand.
ATAAGGCTGTAACTTAACAAAATGTGGAAAAAGTGAAGTGCTGTGAATAGTTCCCAGCTGGACTGTAATTTCAGAACTGGAAACTGCAAACAGTGTAATTAAATGTTATGTGAATAGAAGAAGCAAGTCTTCTGTAAGCCCTGAGGCCCGTTGGTGCCAGTGATTATCTCAGGATAGATGACTACCCCTGGGCGGGACGTCAGCCCAATGCAGGTTACTTCCTCAACCAAGGCTGATACCCATTTACAGCTGGGTGCACTGAGATCTTGTTCTGACTGGCAATAAAAAAATCCAGTTTACATTGTATATGCATATCCGATCTGATCCCATGTTGCAGATCCGAACAGTCAAAAGTTGCATGAAATCTTTTTCAGTACTCATTCCTCTGTGGTTTGAAATGCAATTCAAATCACATTTCTGCAAATCTGGCTTTATATGAATCCTCAAATCAGATTGTGGGTGTGTTTGGCTATGTCTGTTAAAGCGTCATGCCTGAAACACATTGCACATCACATCGGACACACACAGTCTCACGTGTTTGTGTATTTACACCCAGCAGTGTTTCAGATGCAGCTCCACCTGATAAAGCCTTTTGTTCTACACTGCATTTTCTTTGACTGCCTTTGGATGTACATTATGTCATTATTCACTTTGGGCTTTCTTGTGTGTGTGCATATGCAGTTTTTTAAATACTTAGATCATCTAGTCATCGCACACCTCATATCATATACTTAAAGATATAAATATATGAATCCATCTCAACACACCACAACATTTGATTAGTTTTATATGAGCAAAGCATCGCACAGCGGCACAAAGCTCACTCATGGTACGGGGCGTCCTAAACAGGAAGTGCCAAAATTCAAATCCACAGTAAAACAGGAAATGTTCAAATGTCAAACACTTCCTGGATTGACAGACGAGATAGCATGGAATCCCGTGGGACCTCAGTGGCAAGCTCACACTCAAACAGGAAGTGCCGAATTCTCAGTCACAATGAAACAGGAAATATCCATTGTTGAACACTTCCTGGCATGGTTGGAGCTAGAGTGGAGGCCGGGGTTTCACTGCACCATACCTCTGGTTGAAAGAGCTGCATTTTCAAATCAGTGAGTCACATTGACTGCTAGGTTCCTCCTGTCCAGTAGTTTGTGCTGTGTACCACAAAAAGTTCTAATCCACCTTAGTAGAAGAAGAAAAATGTTTTCTTCAGATTTGAACTGAACACGTTGTTTGAACTATAGACTTCTAATCACACCAAACTTATATTGGTGAGTAAATGACAATATTTTATGCCAGAAATAAGGTCCATGTTGTTAAAAGCAGCATTTGTCCTTTAATTCGGGTTGCCTTATATACACATGTTTAAGCTAACAGCTAGTTCATGCCCTTTTGGCTTATTAGTGCAACAGATAACTGAAGCAATCCTTCAAATGGTGACACAAGCATCAAATTCAGCACAAATACAGCTGGAGCAAAATTAATGGAGCAACTTTAACTTTTGATCTCTGTACAAACTGAAACTACCCTTACCAAAAAATAGTACTGATAAGTATATAAAAAGTAAACTGGAAGTATACTTGAAACATACTTGCATGTGCTACTTTTTGGTAAGGGTGACCTTGGTATTTCACACATTTTAATTTGTTTACTCCATTTCAAATGCATTTTTTTTTCTAAAATTTTCTTCCTTAACTCAAACTGAAAGGAAATCTCTAAAACTTGATATAAATTAATTAAAAATCTAAAATCCAGCTTCCTGATGAAGTGGTGTAGAGGAGGATTTTCTTAAAAAGAAGACCTGAAAGTTCAGCTACAATTTGACAGAAAGTACATTTGAGATGAACGCCTAGATTTGATGTTTTAGTGAAAGAAACTTTTGTATTTCTTCATAATTGATGTAAATAAAGTCCAAGACATATTCAGTGACTTGGAAATGTTCATGTTTCCATTCCCCTGACTTGTCTAAAGAAAACTGGCAATAAAACTAATTATTATTTACAGGTTTTATCAAGCGTTAGATTTGCTTTCAGTTTGAGTTTGAGGAAGATTATTTTAGAAATTTTTATTCTTTATGCTTTTATTTTTTTATATTTTAAATGGCATAAACAAATTAAAATGTGTGAAATTCTAAGTGTTCCAATACTTTTGGAGGGCACAGTATCCTAACCTTATGATGAGTGCAAAATGAGTTTGGCCAGACGAAGTAAGCAAGTCAAGAAAGCCACCATCTCCATATAACTTACCAATTGTGAGGAATGCCATTATAAGATGCATCACTCCAAGCCTCATTGTTATACTGTCCTGAAATTCCAGTTTGTGCCAGATTATCTGCTGTGCCTTACTATAGATGGCAAGGTCAGCAATTACCAGGATATGAGGTTGCCCCTGAGATCTAGCAATAGCAATCAACTTCAATAATATAGTGTACACAGTCGAGAGGTCAGTTGGAGGAGCTTTGATGAAAGGAAGGTACCGGACAATGGCAACTGTGATTCAGGACTCTAACACCACTGCGTTGAACCCCAACCAGGCTGGCAGTGAGTCAATGCCCTCCATATGCTGACAGATTTCCATCCCAAATCACATAGATCTGCTTGTTTGTGCTGATCTTCTTGCTGCACATCAAAGAGAGAGCGATCTGCAACACGCCTGGGTATCAGGTCATTTACTGGGTTTGTTGTAGACAGACAGTGCATCCTCCTGATATTGAGATGCATCCAATGCTTTGCGCTGTGATCTAGGGATGCCCGGCATTACATCTTTGGTCAAGGTTCTCTGGTATAGGACAGCAGCCATGGATTGGGTGGTAGATCTACATCAAGCGTTTCTTCATTCTGATCAAACTTATCGATGGCAGCATCTACAATGGAATGGACATCATCTTCTTTGTACCTGGTAATACCACGAGGAATGTATGGACCTTCCCATTTTTGGGCTTCCTCTGTCACCGATGTCAGGAAACGCGTTACCTCATCACAGGACATAGAGTGGCCTAGATCATGGAGTACCTCAATAAGCTGCCGACTTCCAAATTTGTGGTGCATCTGGATCCCTAGACCAAAGCTGATGGGTGTGGGAATGTTGCTAGCTAGATTATCTGTAGCACAACTATCAGTAAAACCCATGGCACTTTCAAACGCTTTGCGTGATGTACACCAAGCAATGAACTCAATCAATGGTGTAGGAACAAATGGAGCACACTTCTCAATGTGCAAATCTCCACTGGGGGGATAGCAATCAGAAATGAATGATACATTAGCAATACTCTTGCGCACCACACCTGCAGCTCTGTGCAATAGCATAGAATCAGTACGATCACTTCTAGTGCCATCAAACTGAATACTACCATCATCCGGACTTCTGAAGCTGAAGGTTATTGACTCTAGTCAGGGCCTCACCTAGAGTAAGGTCTTTGGAACACATCAGATCAGATTTGCCAGATTGGGATATAAAAATCAACCTATCACCAAACTGTCCCTTCAACCTTTCTTTCAGTTTTCATGATCTATAAGAGTCTGTGTTTGCAGCACCTACAGTGCTCAAAATCTCGACAAATCTGGACTGCAACTCAGACAGCAATAACACAGGCTTGTTACCAGAGAAAATAGCAACTTATACTTCTTCACAGAATAGTTTGAAACCTTTTTCAAATGGAGTCGCTGATTTTTCATTTTCAATTCTTGTCTTTGCTGCCTGAATATTGCGTTTACTGATGTACGCCGCTTAGCAGGAACCGTGATAACTGTCATCAAATGCAAAAAGATCCGGATATGCTAACATTCTAAGCCTCATCTCATCGGCAAATCTGTCTATGGTTGCACTCAGCATATTTTCACGTGTTGATGTCCCTGTGCTGGTTGATATTGGTGTTAATTTTTCATTCCATTTGTAGGTCTTGGCACAGACAAAACACTGACTTCTGATGTTGAAGTTTGAGGTATCTGATTGAAGACGTCTCTTGTGTGAATTGGCATCACGTGAATTGTTTTAAATTATATGTTTTCAGATGGTGGACACAAATAAAGATATTTCGATTGCACATTAAAGTTGTTTTACCTCTTTACAGGACATCCAGATGGAGATTTTGAGAAAATAATCTGAAAAAAAAGCTAAAATTTATTTTGGGGGGATGGTAGACCCCCATGATAATGCAGGCAACCCCTAAAACAGCTACTGATTATTTCTACATGTAGTTCCCAGTAATAAAACACCAGTATATAGGACTTAATTATGGTTTCCAACCACAGGGATCACACAATTTGAAGGTTCCTAGTTGTAGAAATTTCAGCTGTGTTTTGGAAAATAAGGGGTTAAACAACAATGTTGTGGACCCATTTCACCAAGTGCAACATCATTTCTGGAAACTAAATCAAATCAAATCAATTTTATTTATATAGCGCCAAATCACAACAAACAGTTGCCCCAAGGCGCCTTATATTGTAAGGCAAGGCCATACAATAATTACGGAAAAACCCCAACGGTCAAAACGACCCCCTGTGAGCAAGCACTTGGCGACAGTGGGAAGGAAAAACTCCCTTATAACAGGAAGAAACCTCCAGCAGAACCAGGCTCAGGGAGGGGCAGTCTTCTGCTTGGACTGGTTGGGGCTGAGGGAGAGAACCAGGAAAAAGACATGCTGTGGAGGGGAGCAGAGATCAATCACTAATGATTAAATGCAGAGTGGTGCATACAGAGCAAAAAGAGAAAGAAACACTCAGTGCATCATGGGAACCCCCCAGCAGTCTAAGTCTATAGCAGCATAACTAAGGGATGGTTCAGGGTCACCTGATCCAGCCCTAACTATAAGCTTTAGCAAAAAGGAAAGTTTTAAGCCTAATCTTAAAAGTACTCGTAGAGAGGGTGTCTGTCTCCCTGATCTGAATTGGGAGCTGGTTCCACAGGAGAGGAGCCTGAAAGCTGAAGGCTCTGCCTCCCATTCTACTCTTACAAACCCTAGGAACTACAAGTAAGCCTGCAGTCTGAGAGCGAAGCGCTCTATTAGGGTGATATGGTACTATGAGGTCCCTAAGATAAGATGGGACCTGATTATTCAAAACCTTATAAGTAAGAAGAAGAATTTTAAATTCTATTCTAGAATTAACAGGAAGCCAATGAAGAGAGGCCAATATGGGTGAGATATGCGCTCTCCTTCTAGTCCCTGTCAGTACTCTAGCTGCAGCATTTTGAATTAACTGAAGGCTTTTCAGGGAACTTTTAGGGCAACCTGATAATAATGAATTACAATAGTCCAGCCTAGAGGAAGTAAATGCATGAATTAGTTTTTCAGCATCACTCTGAGACAAGACCTTTCTAATTTTAGAGATATTGCGCAAATGCAAAAAAGCAGTCCTCCATATTTGTTTAATATGCGCATTGAATGACATATCCTGATCAAAAATGACTCCAAGATTTTTCACAGTATTACTAGAGGTCAGGGTAATGCCATCCAGAGTAAGGATCTGGTTAGACACCATGTTTCTAAGATTTGTGGGGCCAAGTACAATAACTTCACTTTTATCTGAGTTTAAAAGCAGGAAATTAGAGGTCATCCATGTCTTTATGTCTGTAAGACAATCCTGCAGTTTAGCTAACTGGTGTGTGTCCTCTGGCTTCATGGATAGATAAAGCTGGGTATCATCTGCGTAACAATGAAAATTTAAGCAATGCCGTCTAATAATACTGCCTAAGGGAAACATGTATAAAGTGAATAAAATTGGTCCTAGCACAGAATCTTGTGGAACTCCATAATTAACCTTAGTCTGTGAAGAAGATTCCCCATTTACATGAACAAATTGTAATCTATTAGATAAATATGATTCAAACCACCGCAGCGCAGTGCCTTTAATACCTATGGCATGCTCTAATCTCTGTAATAAAATTTTATGGTCAACAGTATCAAAAGCAGCACTGAGGTCTAACAGAACAAGCACAGAGATGAGTCCACTGTCTGAGGCCATAAGAAGATCATTTGTAACCTTCACTAATGCTGTTTCTGTACTATGATGAATTCTAAAACCTGACTGAAACTCTTCAAATAGACCATTCCTCTGCAGATGATCAGTTAGCTGTTTTACAACTACCCTTTCAAGAATTTTTGAGAGAAAAGGAAGGTTGGAGATTGGCCTATAATTAGCTAAGATAGCTGGGTCAAGTGATGGCTTTTTAAGTAATGGTTTAATTACTGCCACCTTAAAAGCCTGTGGTACATAGCCAACTAATAAAGATAGACTGATCATATTTAAGATAGAAGCATTAATTAATGGTAGGGCTTCCTTGAGCAGCCTGGTAGGAATGGGGTCTAATAGACATGTTGATGGTTTGACCAGAGATGGTTTGACTATGGTTAACTAGAGAGCATTACCTTCATTTTGATACCAGTATCAACTTCTTATACCTCGGGTAGGGGTATCTCCATTTTCTAGCTCCCTGCCGCTGCACTAACACTAGTAGAGTTCTACCTTAGAATTGGAATATATTATAGAAGACATACCTTACTGAATTTTCATAAAAGAATGACTCAAAGTTAGTTAAACTCAATAAATATCTAAAAGTTAACTCATCCAAGTGGTTTCAATAATAAGCTTCATATAAGGACTTGTAAGGGTCGTACTTTAGCCATTGTAAAATGGAAGAATTTTAGGGGAGGAAAATGATTTGCATTCAGTTAATCAGCAGCAAATTAGGATACCACAAACAGTGGAACTCACTTTGCCTGGTCGAGAGACTCGAGTATTAACTGCACCAGTACAGAGTCGCTGCATCAGAAAAGGAGATTGTATCCACAAGGAGGAAATGTGAGATTTGATGTTTTTGTATTTACGGGGTTTGTCAGCCATGTGGGAAGTGTTGTTAGCTTCCAGGCAAAGGTTCTGTTATGTGGATGGTTAGTCACAGCATGAATATTTTTGGAAAATAATTTTTTCACCATTTGAAAGTCGAGTCACACTGCTGAGCAAATGCAACTCCACTGATTCATGACAGTCAGTACAAACACAGCAGATCGCCCGTTTCCTGGCTGGATCGCAGCCGTCACTCCAACCTTCAATTCTTTGACATTCCTTTGAATTTTCCCTTGGTAGAATAAAAGTTGTTCACAAAGCATCTTAGGCTTTAAGAGAGGACCTAAGGTGTCAAACGGGTAAGAGGAGGGAGGAGGACTTTTGAGAAGCCTAGAGTGTCTTAAACAGAGAAGATGGCAGAAATGACAAAGAGGAAGGAGAGATATTCCCTGTATGTTGAATGACATTGATTCAGTAACTAACAGCTTGATGGTGCAGGGATAATGTTTGTGAGTCAGGAGGCCATTATACTATGGATTGCCTATGAATGTGAATCCTGGGAATCAATTTTGATTCGAATCAAGGTCGAGTGGAATTGTTTTCAAGACTGAGTCAGGGAAAAGTCTGGTCTTTCTCAGCAGACTTGAGGATTACAGTGCTACTACAATCTACTTCCTGCAATCAAAAAAACACCTGAGGGAGTTTTTCTTTCCCACTGTTGCCAGTGTGCTTGCTTGGGGGTGTGGGGTGGGGGTTGCGTAAAGTGAAACACTGTGAAACACCTTTAGGATCAATCAATCAATCAATCAATTTTTTTATATAGCGCCAAATCACAACAAACAGTTGCCCCAAGGCGCTTTATATTGTAAGGCAAGGCCATACAATAATTATGTAAAACCCCAACGGTCAAAACGACCCCCTGTGAGCAAGCACTTGGCTACAGTGGGAAGGAAAAACTCCCTTTTAACAGGAAGAAACCTCCAGCAGAACCAGGCTCAGGGAGGGGCAGTCTTCTGCTGGGACTGGTTGGGGCTGAGGGAGAGAACCAGGAAAAAGACATGCTGTGGAGGGGAGCAGAGATCGATCACTAATGATTAAATGCAGAGTGGTGCATACAGAGCAAAAAGAGAAAGAAACAGTGCATCATGGGAACCCCCCAGCAGTCTACGTCTATAGCAGCATAACTAAGGGATGGTTCAGGGTCACCTGATCCAGCCCTAACTATAAGCTTTAGCAAAAAGGAAAGTTTTAAGCCTAATCTTAAAAGTAGAGAGGGTGTCTGTCTCCCTGATCTGAATTGGGAGCTGGTTCCACAGGAGAGGAGCCTGAAAGCTGAAGGCTCTGCCTCCCATTCTACTCTTACAAACCCTAGGAACTACAAGTAAGCCTGCAGTCTGAGAGCGAAGCGCTCTATTGGGGTGATATGGTACTACGAGGTCCCTAAGATAAGATGGGACAGGATGACTCATGTTGTGATCTGACCTTATATAAACGTAAATGAAGTGACGTTCTCTGCAACATTTTCTACAGTGACTTATTTTCCTTGACATCAAGATCGAAATTGAGGAAATTTCCCTCCAAAAAAAAGCAGTTTTCCAAATACTTCACTCCAGTTTGAGCTACAGCTTTCAGAAAAGCTGGTCACTGATTTCAGCTTGTCAAAACTGCCATTTTTCCTCTCTACGTGACACATTTATTCACTGATTTGTGGGAAGGCTTCTGGTTTAACAGCACACTTCTAAGCCTGCTTCATTTTCCATATTTGACATTGGCAGTGGAACAGTTCTTAGACAGAGAGATTAATTGAGCTTATCGGAACCTCATTTGCCTGATGGGCCATCTTTGCCTCTTTCTACCTCCTGCCCATCGCCCAACCTGCACCCACGGACATGCAGCCATCGCAGATTCCTCTTTAGGACCACAAACCACTTCCTATTTGTAGCTTGATAATGCCGTTTCCTTGAGGAGCCACTGAAGATTATGTATGTGTGTGTTGCTGGAATACTTTTCCTTCTCCATTAATGTTTAAGCAGCAAAGGGCGCAGTTTCTCCCCTTCAGCATTTAAGCGTTGAAATGTGTTCCGCATTATGAGTTTGGACGACCACTTACAGTGATGTTCTGGCAGGTGTGTGCAGACATTTGCAAAGCGGCTCTCGTGTTTAGCTCTTAAACACGTGTTTAGCTCTTACATGTGTTCTATATTTGGAGCACTTGCATTTTAATGCATGCACGTTTGCGAGCGCGTGGCCGTGTATTTATAGCAGATTCTTTTTATTTCATGCACTGCATTTTATTGCCCAGATTCTTTACCGTTAAACTGTAGAGAATCAGATGGGCAGAAAACTACAGAGACAGGAATGACACATTAGCATGCACGTACAAAGAGTGCGCGTGCCTTCCTTGTTGCAGTCATCCTCCGGCTGATGTTTCCTGGGGTTGCTTTCCATGAATGAGCTCTTCACACCTTTTCTTTCTGTGGGTGTGAGCAGCACTGATCTGATGGGCAGGCAGACAGGCGGGGAGCGAGGAAGTGCAATCAGGCTGATAGTTGGTCAGAAGCAGCCAAGCAAAGAGCGCTTGTCAGGAGAAAGACACAAGCTGTGTGGGTTTGGTGATGGGACCTGAATTTTTATTTCACTCCAGCCAACCGTCTTTATACAAACAACAGACCAGAGCAATCAGTGAAGTTCAAGTAAAGGGTGTGTGCATTCTTGAGTGCTTGTTTCACATTAGCTAACGAGGAGGAGAAACCATCACATGGCTCTATGATAAACCTGGAGAAAGTCTATCCAACAGGGAACTGTGGTTTAAAAGTGAAAACATTTTAACTTCAAGGTGTTCCAGTAGAATCACCACAAAACTGGAATATGCTTTGGCCAACACTGAGACAAAGCTGTGCATCAAATTTTGAGTAGATTTGTGATCCACTTAGACTACATATTCTCTGTGATGTCACCCATATGTTTTCTAAAGAGCTCGTTTGAAGCTGTAGATCTTGGCAGTGGTTAACACCTCCTGAACCCCAGCTAAGTCATAAATGGATAAAGAGGTGGAGCTTGGACAAGCTGGGTGGGACCATTGAAGCCTGAACACGCCTCGTATCTCAGCATTCCCAAACAAGCACAGTGACACAGAAATCTGCAGACTGGGTGGTGATTTTCATAACATGTGGCTTGGGGCGGGTGCAAAAACAGGGGCACATCCTGGGTGGCCACCCCATTCCTTTTCATGGATGAGGACATTCCACTTGACTATGATGTCATTACCCAGAGGTACAGCACAAAGCAACTGTCGTGATTGAAGAACAACAAAGATTTCACAGGAACAAGCTATTTTATTGCAGCCAGAACAACCAACCGGTCTTACAGCTCTCTGCCATCTTGGTGTCTCTCACTGCTCTCAGGCGGACATCCATTTATATACACCTGGCGCCTGAGTGCCCTCTGTAGGTGTGGATGATTTATCACACCTATAGACTATCGACCCCTGTCAAATGCTGTTTCTGTCTCCTATTCAGCAACAGGTGACATTTGTACCAGTCCGTGATTCAGCAAGGTGGAACAAACTTTTTTAGCCGCAGACATTTTAGATCATCTGTTACTTGTCATCATAACGTCATAGCATCACATTCAAGATTGCACAAAACAAGTTCAAATAAAAAATAAAATAAAGTTTATAAAGTATCTTTTCTCTGCGGTTGTTTTTTGTGATGAAATATGCAGGAAATGTCACCGAAAAATACCAAATTTTCTGTTACACAGCTTCATCACAGACTGCCTTATTTTTCTTCTTGTTCCCATTTCCTGAAATATGTTGGCTCCTATTCCAACTGAAATAGAAATGTAAAATGAAGCATTTCTCATTTGTAAGATTTCTTTTTCAAAGAAACTCACCTCAGATGGCACCTACTTAGAAAAATGGTTCAGAAAGCTTCCATGGACCTGGTCCAAGTTGAATTGCTGCTGTCATATCAAACATTGGTGGGAGTGTATTTTGAAATGAAATTTTTTTTTTTTTTTTTTTTGTATAAAGTACAGGGTGTCTGCACAGCTGCAGCAAACAGGATGGAAACTGAACAAAGTGTGGATGCATGATGGGCCTTAAAGAGAAAAATAATGCTAAGTGATTTTCAAAGACTGCATAGAGACAATGACGGATAACAGAATGATCACTCTGGAGAAAGTGAAAGTAATGTAATTGTAAGTGAAAGTGTAAGGTAATTGAAATGGCGTGTTGCCAAGGACGTTGTAGGTCCATGGTACATAAAGCAGAGTGAGAAAAATAATGTGCAACAGCATATCACTTGGTTCTCCAAAGGAAAGCCTTTCAAACAATCAGCACAGTGCACCGAAAAATCACGTTACAGGTTTAGTCCCACTTTAGTTTGTGTAGCAAAGTGCAGACATTTACAAATTTAAACAAGAATGGAGGCAACACACCTTACATTTGACATTATTCATGCAAATTGATTCTTTATGACTCACTGGAATCATAAATATGCTGCAGTGACATTTCTTCAGTTCTGTCCAAAAGTCAAACACTTTATCCATCCATGTTTCATCCATAAAAGTTTCAGTTCCTCCCATGTGAGCTGTGTCTTCCACCCAGTACAAAGCTGAGCACATTCAGATGCACTTTACCTAAGTGGGTTGATAAACCACATACACACTGGTAGCCTGCACATATCATCACCAGTGACCACGCATTGGGGGGGGAGCATCTCTCTCTCTCTCTCTCTCTCTCTCTCTCTCTCTCTCTCTCTCTCTCTCTCTGTCTGTCCTATCTGTGACACACACACACACACACACACACACACACACACACACACACACACACACACACACACACACACACCACATACTGTTCAGGTAACATCTGTCTGATACATAATATAACGGTATTAATATGCATCCATGTTCAAAGCTGTTGCACCTTTTCATGTGCACCTTTGGCTTCACTTTTCACAATGTGGGTTTGCAAAGTGAAACGATGTTGTTTGTGCACTGCAAAAAAGGGGGTGTCTAAAAACAAGATCAAACACTAAATCTGAGGGAAATTGTCTTGAAATAAGCATGGTGAAGATTTAAAATAAGAAATTAACCCTTAAAACACTGCAAATTATTTGATTCTTACCAAGGTAAAAAAAAAAAAAAAAACATTTAGCTTTAGAAGTGTTGGATAATTTAGCTTGTTTTAAGGGTTAATTTCTTATTTTAAGTGTTCGCCATGCTTATTTCTAGATTTAGCAATCTTAATTGAAGACATCTTCTCAAGTGAAATTATCTGTTCATGCAGCAAGATAAATTCCCTCAGATTGTTTTTATCTTGTTTTTAGACACCCCTTTTTTGCAGTGTGAGGGAAAACAAACCCACAATATCCTAACCACACACACACACACACACACACACACACACACACACACACACACACACACACACACACACACACACACACACACACACCTCCCCAACCATGGACAATATGACATCATGACACACTGAACAAACATGACTTGAAAACAAATGTCAAACTAAATAAAAGTAAAACACAGTGAAAAATACAAACTTTGACCTTACTGCGTCATTGCCTAATCTTTGGGAGTTTTGGTGGCTGCTGCACTCTGGAGCACTTTAACATGTTGGAGCTAATTATTAACTGGCTAGAAAATGTTTCACTTGCACCTGCTTTTGCATCTGGTGCACTCTGGTTCCAAGGGAAGACCAAGTGCCACAGTCATTTGTTGATAATACGTTCAAACACACCCATGACCCAATAAACACATTAAATCCAACTGTTTTGTGTCTGAATTTGATATTTCCTGTTGCTTAAATAGCGATGTGTGTCCAGACACACCCCAAATGAATGTGTAGCATCTGCGTTACTCTTTTTTGAGCATTCTGTCCAGAAAGAGCCCTTTAAAATAAACAATTATGACAGTCTGGCTTTTCAATGTTAATCAAGGTAAAAGGTCATGCGATTGGTAAAAAGGTAATATATGGATTTATGTTAGTTTAGTCATGTCTTTAGGCAGTTCATCAAAACAGCCATTCTATACGAGCTTGACCTTTCAAGGTCACAGGTCATGTGACCAATAAAAAGGTGACATGACTTCATATTAGTGTTAAATAGAAACACTAGGTGTATGTTGAAGCAATTAGTCGAAATAGTCATTCTAAATTCCCCTGTAAGGATGAAGCCAAATGTTTGACTTTTCTCAAAATGGGTTCACTTTGTCCTTAAGTGACCCTCAATAGAAGTAAGTCCCTTCAGGTGCTGACTTGTTTTGCATTCTGGCTCGCCACAGGAAATCCGAGGTGTTGAACTGGCTGTCACAGGTTTTACGCCAGATGCCCTTCCTGATGCAAAACCCCACATTACAGAGAGAAATGTGGCATGGGTGGGGTTTGAACTGGGAACCTTCCGCACTGAAACAAAGTGCTCTAACCACCACCACCTCTGCCTTAAATGACTATCAATCCTTCCACTAGAGGTGAGCGGATCGATCCTAATATCGATACCAACGCTGGTATTGCTATCGAACGATCCTTGTGTAAAAAGGTCGATACTCAAGCTTTTTTTCTCTCCTGCACGCACTGACTGCTGCGCACGCAGATTCACCAAAGTCTACTCTCTGTAAGAGGAGCGCTGCGCTGTGTCACACAACACAGAGCAGTGCACCCTCCCCCCTCTGATCTTTTGTCACATGGCTTAGCGGTGCCAGCCAACAGCCATGCAGGTAGGCTCAGCCTGGCCCACCCACTCAGTTGTGTTGAGTGATATTTATTAAACACAAATGTTGATAGTGATAATAAAGTATTTTGTTGTCACGTACAATGTTTGGCAAAATTCTATCCTAGGTCTTTTAGATCCTTTGGATCTATGAAGCTTAAATATGAAAAAGTATCAGTACTGATATCGGCGATACTGGGCCTGTATTTACTTGGTATCAGATCAATAAGAAAATTCCTGGTATTGCCCAACTCTACCATCCACCAAATTTGATCCAAACTGGATCTAAAAACTCTTCAGGTTATTTTGTTCACACACAGATGAATGTGGTAAATACACAGGACTGAAAACAGTACCGCCACATGCGCTCATGCTGTGCACAGATGTAATAAAATCAAAACTCTTGAAAGAATTTTTAAATGTAAACATTTTGGAAACATTCTATCCCAACATAAAAACTGTACATCAGAGTTTGGAGCAGGCAGCCGTAAAAGGTACAAGAGGTGTAACGTGACAAAAAACAAAGTGAATGTTAAAAGTATTAATCGTCTTCAGGCTGAACCCAAGTACATGTACATGAACATGTAACATGCACACATGATCAAACAGGCATGTGGACAGATGATGACATCTTCTCTGTGCCAGGCTCTACCTCCGGGCTGAGATAGTGGTGCTTTTAAGTACCAACATCAAAGAGGCCTGTGCCGATTTCTAAATAGGCTTGAGGGCTGAAAACGTTGTTGCAAGTTTGATACCCGGTCGGTTAGTCGGGGTCATGCACTGGCTCACTGACTTCTCACTAACCTTTCTTTCGGTCTCATGCACAGAGTCCTGCAAGAGTCCACACATGCCCACATCAGGCACCTGCAACCCTGTGTGTGCACATTTGCACATATACTCTGTCTATATGTGTGTGTGTGTGTGTGTGTGTGTGTGTGTGTGTGTGTGTGTGTGTGTGTGTGTGTGTGTGTGTGTGTGTGTGTGTGTGTGTGTGTGTGTGTGTAATCAGTGGGCTGTCTTCTTCTTCTTTGTCTTTCAGCTGTTCCCGTTAGGGGTCGCCACAGCAGATCAATCGTTTCCATCTCACCCTGTCCTCTGTATCTTCCTTTGTCACACCAACCACCTGCATGTCCTCTCTCAGCACATCCATGAACCTCCTCTTTGGTCTCCCTCTTCTCCTCCTGCCTGGTGGCTCCATCCTCAGCATCCTTCTCCCTATATACCCTGGGTCCCTCCTCTGCACATGTCCAAACCATCTCAATCTCGCCTCTCTGACTTTGTCTCCAAACCGTCCCACCTGAGCTGTCCATCTGATATGTTCATTCCTAATCTTGTCCATTCTTGTCACTCCCAAAGAGAATCTCAACATCTTCAGCTCTGCCACCTCCAGCTCTGCCTCCTGTCTCTAAACCATACAACATAGCTGGTCTCACTACTGTTTTGTAAACTTTCCCCTTCACTCTGTTGTGTGTGGGCCGCCAGAAGAGGAGGTACTGCTGGCCCACCACCAGTGGGCGCCCTGCCTGAAGTGCGGGCTTCAGGCACGAGAGGGCGCTGCCGCCACGAACACAGCCGGGGGTGACAGCTGTCACTCATTACCTCTTGACAGCTGTCACCCATCTACTCAACATCATCTCACTCCATAAAGACCAGACGTCATCTCCACCTCGTTGCCGAGATATCATACTTCATTGGAGGTAATATCCTCAGCCGTTTTACAATATTGTTTGTATATTGTGAGTGTTTGCAGGAGTACCAGTACCGCTGTCAGTGGAAGCTGAGAGAGCGCTAGAAGGCACTCTTTTTCCCTGAGAAATCTTCAGTACTCTGCAAGTTATTGAGTGAGAGGTGGAGGTGGCATTCCCACCGCTGTTGTTACTGGGTGTACACACACCCACACTTGACTGTCTTTGTTCTCGCCAGCAGTACCAGATCCGACAGTCGGGGACGGTGATCACCTGGGAATTCGGGACTTGGCGGCTCCAGTATTCACCAGGTTCTGTGGTGGCGGAAATCGTGTGGTTCCGGCTCTTCTCAGGACGGACGTCTTCTATCCTCGAGCCTGCCCACACGTCACCTTTGTGGATTGACTGTAATTATATTCTGAGATTATCTGTATATTCGTTGTGCACATTTCACAACATTAAATTGTTACTTTTTGGCTCATCTATTGGCCGTTCATTTGCGCCCCCTGTTGTGGGTCCGTGTCACAACACTTTCACAACACACTCTTGCTGATATTCTTCAGTCACAAATCACTCCTGCCACCTTTCTCCACCCACTCCACCCTGCCTGCACTCTCTTCTTCACCTCTCTACCACACTCTCCATTACTTTGAACAGTTGACCCCAAATATTTAAACTCATCTACTTTCACCACTTCTACTCCTTGTAACTGCACTATTCCACTGGGCTCCCTCTCATTCACACACATGTACTCTGTCTTGCTTCTACTGACTTTCATTCCCCTTCTCCCCAAAGCATATCTCCACTTCTCCAGACTAGACTCAACTTGCTCTCTACTCTCACTACAGATCACAATGTCATCTGCAAACATCATAGTCCATGGGGACTCCTGTCTGATCTCATCCGTCAACCTGTCCATCACCACTGCAAACAAGAAAGGACTCAGAGCTGATCCTTGGTGTAATCCTACCTCCACCTTGAATGAGTCTGTCATTCCGACTGTGCATCTCACCGCTGTCACACTATTCTTGTACATGTCCTGCACTACCCTAACATACTTCTCTGCCACTCCAGACTTCCTCATACAATACCACAGCTCTTCTCTTGGCACCCTATCGTAAGCTTTTTCTAAGTCCACAAACACACAATGTAACTCTTTCTGTCCTTCTCTGTACTTTTCCAACAGTATTCTCAGAGCAAACATTGCATCTGTAGTGCTCTTTCTTGGCATGAAACCATATTGCTGCTCACAGATCTTCACCTGTTTTCTAAGCCTAGCTTCTACTACTCTTTCCCATAACTTCATGCTGTGGCTGATCAGCTTTATGCCTCTGTAGTTACTGCAGCTCTGCACATCACCCTTGTTCTTGAAAATAGGAACCAGCACACTTCGTCTCCACTCCTCAGGCATCCTCTCACTTTCCAAGATTTTATTAAACAATCTGGTTAGAAACTCTACTGCCATCTCTCCTAGACATTTCCATGCCTCCATTGGAATGTCATCTGGACCAACTGCCTTTCCACTCTTCATCCTCTTCATAGCAGCCCTCACTTCTTCCTTACTAATCTCTTTTACTTCCTGATTTACTCTCACCACATCATCCAGCCTTTTCTCTCGCTCATTTTCTTTATTCATCAACTCTTCAAAATATTCCCTCCACCTTCTCAGCACACACTCCTCACTTGTCAGCACATTACCATGTGCATCTTTTACCACCCTAACCTGCTGCACATCCTTTCCAGCTCTGTCCCTTTGTCTGGCCAATTGGTACAAGTCCTTTTCTCCTTCCTTACTATTCAACTTCATGTACAGCTCGCAATATGCCTTTTCCTTTGCTTTTGCCACTTCTCTTCTCACCTTACGCAGCATCTCCTTGTACTCCTGTCTACTTTCTTCGTCTCTCCGACTATCCCAAAACTTTTTCACCAACCTCTTCCTCCTTATGCTTTCCTGGACCTCTTCATTCCACCACCAAGTCTCCTCGTCTTCCTTCCACTGTCCAGATGTCATACCCAATACTGCCCTAGCTGTCTCCCTCACCACATCTGCAGTACTTTTCCAGTTGTCCAAAATTGCTTCCCCTCCAACTAGTGCTTCTCTCACCTGCTCGCTAAATTTCACACAACAGTCTTCCTCCTTCAGCTTCCACCATCTGATCCTTTGTTGAGCTCTCACTCTCTTCTTCTTCTTTACCTCTAAAGTCATCCTACAAACAACCATCCTATGCTGTCTAGTGACACTCTCTCCTGCTACCACCTTACAGTCTCTGATTTCTTTTAGCTTGCATCTCCTATAAAGAATGTAGTCCACCTGTGTACACCTTCCTCCACTCTTATATGTTACCCTGTGCTCCTCCCTTTTCTTAAAGTAGGTATTCACCACAGCCATTTCCATCCTTTTTGCAAAATCAACTACCATCTGTCCTTCCCCATTCCTATCCTTGATACCATATCTACCCATTACTTCCTCATCACCTCTGTTCCCTTCGCCAACATGCCCATTGAAGTCTGCTCCTATCACCACTCTTTCATGCTTGGGCACACTCTCCACCACCTCATCTAACACACTCCAGAAATCTTCTTTCTCCTTCATCTCACAACCTACCTGTGGGGCATATGCACTGATGATATTCATCATCACCCCTTCAATTTCCACTTCACACTCATCACCCTGTCAGACACTCGCTTAACCTCCAACACACTTTTAACATACTCTTCCTTTAAAATGACCCCAACACCATTTCTCTTTCTGTCCTCACCATGGTACAACAACTTGTACCCACTGCCGATGCTCCTGCTCTTACTTCCCTTCCACTTGGTCTCTTGCACACACAATATGTCTACCTTTCTCCTCTCCATCATATCAGCCAGCTCTCTCCCTTTACCAGTCATACTACCAACATTCAAAGTCCCCACTCTCATTTCCACCCTTCTAGTTTTCTTCTTCTCCCGCTGTTCGTGGCAACATTTTCCTCCTCTTCTTCGTCGTCGTCTTCACCCAGCAGTAGCCCAATTTCCACCGGCACCCTGTTGGGCAATAGCACCGGTGGCGGACGTTGTTAACCCGGGCCGCGACCGATCCGGTATGGGAATTCGATTCTGAGTCTGCATAGTTGTGTTGGCTTATTTTACGCCGGATGCCCTTCCTGACGCAACCCTCCTCATTTATCCGGGCTTGGGACCGGCACTCAGAATGTACTGGCTGCACACCCCATGTGGCTGAGTTATAATCAGTGGGCTGTCAAGCTACAAATTATATCTAGTAAGTAAGTAAGTCCCTTTGGCTGCTCCCTTGTTTGCACTTGGGGTCGCCACAGCAAATCCAAGGTGGATCTGCATGTTGAATTGGCACAAGTTTTACGCTGGATGCCCTTCCTGACGCAACTCCACATTACATGGAGAAATGTGGCAGGGGTGGGATTTGAACCCAAATTATATCAATAGGCAAAATTCTCAAACATTTTCCTTATGTGTGATTGTCCATAGTTAGAAATTTCAGTTGCGGCTTTTTTGATGCAGAAACCCTTAAGAGCCTAATTCTGAGTGCCTAACACTTTTGCACAGTGCTATAATTAGTGCCTTTTTGAAATGAGTGAGTGCCATTGGCATCAGTGGCTCTGCAGTGGGCAGCAGGTGAGGTGAATCTAAGACATCCCTGGTTTGGGGCCTAGGAGGTAAAATAAGAAGTGGGCACCGCATCACGAGAGACAGAGTTTGAAGTACCACACATGGTACTTCAATCACATTCAGTGATTGAGCCGGTCTCTCATACTGTGCGCCATCATCCCAGCTCTGCTTTTTGAAAATACACTGAAATGTCTATGTTCCCCTCTATTTTCCTCTCTGCAAAGCTCTCCTCCTCACAGACGCTCATCCCGCTTCAAAGCAAAGGGCACTCAGAGCACTTGCTTAAGCCATAACCTAAAACTCCACATTAATTGTACGTTATCTATTCCAAGCCAGAAAAACCTATTGAGAGTCAGGTCAGGTGTGGGAGCGTGCACTGGTGCCGTGCGTTACTGGTTCAACCCCACTACACAACCAACTGGGGTCCTGGGTGGCAGCCATTCAATCAAATGGTAAATGGACTGCATTTATATAGCGCTTTTCATCAGGTTTTCAGGTGCTAAGTACACATCATAGTGCAGCAGCTAAGAGAATATTTAGAGCAAAATCGTGCAAATGGTGATACAAGCACCAAATACTCCTTAGATATTAACTCTTTTGAAAAAACGACTGGCCACTTGAATTTTCAACAGGCGGCCAGGTAGGGGTCAATTGAAGAATTACACAGGGGTCAAATTTAAAAATGCTCAAATCATTTTGAAAACTATACATTATTTGTCTGATCATAAAGATTCCAAAAAGGTAAAGTTTGGACTATCTGTGACTGAATGATCAGGAGTTATGGGGTAAAAACAGCCAAATGGTGACAAAAGTCAGTTTCAGTTTGTACAGGGGTCAAAAGTTAAAGTTGCTACAATTTTGGTAAAAAATGATGCAAATTATTAGTTGAGTTAACAGGGTTTTAAAAAGGAATAACTTGGACCATGTATCATGCTTAGTTATCATGTTACAGGGTAACATATGTCACATGTCATAGAATCCAATGGATGTTGACCGTGTTTGACCTTTACTTTGGAGACCAAACATTCAACACAATCAAAACTATTCCATTTTTAATTCTATTAGCTCAACCAATAATTTGCAACACTTTTTACCAAAATTGAAGGAACTTTAACTTTTGACCCCTGTACAAAATGACACTGACCTTTGTCACCATTTTTGCTGTTTTTACCCCATAACTCCTGATCATTCAGTCATAGATAGTCCAAACTATACCTTTTTGGAATCTTTACAATCAGACAAATAACGTGGTGTAGTTTTCAAAATGATTTGAGCATTTTTAATTTTGACCTCTGTGTAATTTTTCAATTGACCCCTACCTGGCCGAGTAATGTCTAAGGAGTATTTGTGTCAACTTTGGTGCTTGTATCACCATTTGCACAATTGTTTCAGTTATCTCCTGCACTATCAGGAGCAACTAGGGGATTAAGGACGGGTCTTAACAGCTTTCCGGTCTGGCTGGGTTTTGAACCGAGGATCCTCTGGTCTGAAGCCCAACGCTTAACTGTTAGACTATCACATCTGTCAAGCAGAAAACCCGTCCATCCCCACCTCTTGATCTCTTCATCCAGGGTAATCGCGAATGCAGACACTCACCAAAATATTATATTATGGGTAAACACACATTCATGAGCATGTTGCTTTGTTTAAAAATTATTAAAGAAATGATCATAACTTTCACAGACAGGGTGGTGTTCTCACACCTCCTGGTGGCAGGCCCCTGTTTCTTTCAACTTCCGAAGTTTTTTATACTTTGAAGCAGGACAGGATGCTCATATTGAAACTGTGAGTGAAAATGTATTTTGCACTAAAAATAAATTGCTAAATAATAATTTGTTTTCCGCATGTTCATATCATAACAAATGCATGTGTGCATCTACTTAAATTCAGGGTCAAGTCAATAGTCAAATGGTTAAAAATCGTTTCACACACGCGCTGGGAAGGGTGAAGGCAATGGTCAGTTGGCCGGTCCATGGAAATAGAGACTGGAATGGACGTCACGTGACTAGCGGCGTGACTAGCGGCGTGACTAGCGGCGTGCCCCACGGCGGCCATTACTGAGGGTGGAGAGAGACCTTGATCCTGTTAAACAGAAGCGATATGAGGAGAAAAAAGGCAGCCAGTGCTTCATCATCAACTGCACGAACCACAAAAACAAATTCTCCAATACTAAAATGAACTGTACAAGAGCCTTAATGTAATTATGTAAAACAAATGTCTATTTTAAAGTCGTTATGCCGCAATTTAATGTCAATATACTGAGACTATAACTCAACGCCATAAGTTCTTTTCATTAAGCTGCGTTCACATGCGGAAACAAAAATGTTTAAATATATTTATGTCTATATATATACTTGCAGCTGTTGTTTAATATGATATGTACATGGTGGTCACAGGAGGCATTTAAATTTGAACAGTGGTTGGAGGGGATGGAGGAGGAACTTTTACCCTGACTGAGGGTCAAAAGTCATAAATTCTGAATGGCTTTATATCTACTTGTAATAAAATGTTAGTAAAAATCATATATATGTTGTTGTCATTAAAAGTCTAGCAGTAATATTACAGTGGAAAAAGCAGCAAGATAAATGAGCACAGTGGCAAGGCATACTTCAGATTTATATTTTAATACATAAGGATTTTTTTATCCAGACGTGTGGGTTCGATAGACCTTTTAATTAGCATGAATACAACTTACAAAATCACAGTAAATGAACAGAATGGAATATTTTCCACAAATTTCCACACTTTACATAAAACATTTTTTTCTACCTAGACATGTATGGGTTCATTAGAAAGAGCAATTAAAGGGCTTTAAAACAAGCCTACTTTTATTAAAATCTGTTAACAAATAGCGACAATAGAGCGAGAAAAGCAGCACAGTTTGTCGTAATTTCCCCAAATTTCAGCATTTTACATAAACGTTTTTTTTTTCACCCACACATGCATAGGTGCATTGGAAAGAGCTTTCAAAGGGCTTTGAAACAAGCCTACATGTATTAAAATCCATTAAGAAATAGTGACGCTAGTGCAAAAAAAGCGGTCAGTTTATTATTGATGAGCTGCACATTTCCACCCTTAGTAATGGCGCCTTCCTGTCCTGAGTGACGCTAATAGATAGAGGCGCGCATGTCCATTCCAGTCTATATTTCCATGGGCCGGTCAGCCCTGCCAGTGAGGTGTCCCTTATTTATTTTTCAGAGAGTTGGCAACCCTAGCAGTTGTACTGTTTTGTTTTTCATCTTTTTTAGCTCATTCTTATCACTCAGGGTTCATCCTGCAGCTCAAAACAACTCTGTAGCAGCAGGCAGATTTTTTAACAACCCTCCGAATCCTCGCCTTTGATCCTCACTCTGTCAGCGACCTGCTTTGTACCTAACCGCAGACGGTAAATGCTAACTAGCTTTGAAAGTAAGAATTTAAACAACCCCAGGACCTGTTTGGAGCCAAATGGAATGTAAAAATAGTGCTCTCGTTCCTTAGGTGGTACAAATATTTCTCGTGCAACATTAATCTTGTTCCATGTTTATTTGCTGACATGATTGTCAAGCTCAGATAATTAGCCAAAGACTCAATGTTTGATTGACAGAAAAATAATCAACTGTAATAATGGCTAATTAACTGTTAACACCAAACACGGATACTGCATTGTCTGATGTGAGAATTTGCTACATTTCTTTTATAACACTGAATATGTTCCTGTTTTGGATGAACAAAACAAGCAATTAGTCGACATTAAATTTGGGCTCTGATAAACTAATGGTGGTTTTGCTAAGATATGTATGATGTTCCTACAAAAGATGTCATCATAAAGGAAGTATGTGTTGCTCTAAAATCTTAATGTAATTTTCTGCATCAATGCTGCATCAAAGAATTACCTTTACCAAGGGCACTGACACAACCCCATACCATGATAGACCCTGTACTGGCTTTTGGACTTGTCACTGTTAACACTCTGGGTGTCTTCCTTTTGTGTCTTTGGATTGTAGCACATGGCATTATTTTCTTTCAAAAAAAAAAAAAGATCTGGAATGCTGACTTGTCTGATCTGTTCATAATACACTGTTTTCTACTATGTGATGATTCACCTCAGAGACGTCATCACTGCTTATAGACAAAGTTAACACAAGGTTTCTTGTTTGCACAGCAAACATTTAAGTGGCATTTGTGAATGTAACTCAATATTGTCGTGTTTGACAAAGGTTTCCCAAAATAATCCTTTGCCCTTGTGGTTATATCAGCTATTGATGAATGACTCTTCTTGATGCAGTGCCGTCTGAGGGACCAGAAATCAGGGGTGTTCAGGTTAGGCATACACCCTCACCCTTTACACCCTGAAATTCCTGCAGTTTCCTTAAATCATTTTATGATATTATAAACTGCAGAGGGGCAAATATGCAAATCTCTTTCCAATCTTTATTTGAGGAGCATTGTTTTAAAACATTTTAATTGTTTTCTTAAACAGTTATTGACAAACGGGAGATCCTCTGTCCATCTCTGCCCCATACAGACTCAGATTTTTGTGAATACTGCTTTTGAACCAAATCATTACTAGCCCCAATTTTCGGGAGCCTGAAATGCAGCAATGGATGTATATTAAAAAATGAAATGAAGTTGACCATACAAAACATGAAATATCTTGGGTTCATACTTTCTGCAATGAAATTAAAGTCAAAGTAAATGTAAAGATCACTGCAGAGATTTTTTTTTTATTTTTATTTTTATATATATATATATATATATATATATATATATATATATATATATATATATATATATATATATATATAATGAAAGTAAAATGTTACTCAAATTTTAACCTAAATGAATCACTGACAGGTTACTATGGCACATAGTACACAGCAACTTTAGATAAGGTAAATATTCTAGTATTTGATAAGCAATAACTCATCTGCATAGTATAGTACTGTAGTAGTTCCATTTCTCACAGTGTTGTACAGAAAAAATACACATACACTCAACAAAAATATAAACGCAACACTTTTGGTTTTGCTCCCATTTTGTATGAGATGAACTCAAAGATCTAAAACTTTTTCCACATACACAATATCACCATTTCCCTCAAATATTGTTCACAAACCAGTCTAAATCTGTGATAGTGAGCACTTCTCCTTTGCTGAGATAATCCATCCCACCTCACAGGTGTGCCATATCAAGATGCTGATTAGACACCATGATTAGTGCACAGGTGTGCCTTAGACTGCCCACAATAAAAGGCCACTCTGAAAGGTGCAGTTTTATCACACAGCACAATGCCACAGATGTCGCAAGATTTGAGGGAGCGTGCAATTGGCATGCTGACAGCAGGAATGTCAACCAGAGCTGTTGCTCGTGTATTGAATGTTCATTTCTCTACCATAAGCCGTCTCCAAAGGCGTTTCAGAGAATTTGGCAGTACATCCAACCAGCCTCACAACCGCAAACCACGTGTAACCACACCAGCCCAGGACCTCCAGATCCAGCATGTTCACCTCTAAGATCGTCTGAGACCAGCCACTCGGACAGCTGCTGAAACAATCGGTTTGCAAAACCAAAGAATTTCTGCACAAACTGTCAGAAACCGTCTCAGGGAAGCTCATCTGCATGCTCGTCGTCCTCATCGGGGTCTCGACCTGACTCCAGTTCGTCGTCGTAACCGACTTGAGTGGGCAAATGCTCACATTCGCTGGCGTTTGGCACGTTGGAGAGGTGTTCTCTTCACGGATGAATCCCGGTTCACACTGTCCAGGGCAGATGGCAGACAGCGTGTGTGGCGTCGTGTGGGTGAGCGGTTTTCTGATGTCAATGTTGTGAATCGAGTGGCCCATGGCGGCAGTGGGGTTATGGTATGGGCAGGCGTCTGTTATGGACGAAGAACACAGGTGCATTTTATTGATGGCATTTTGAATGCACAGAGATACCGTGACGAGATCCTGAGGCCCATTGTTGTGCCATACATCCAAGAACATCACCTCATGTTGCAGCAGGATAATGCACGGCCCCATGTTGCAAGGATCTGTACACAATTCTTGGAAGCTGAAAATGTCCCAGTTCTTGCATGGCCGGCATACTCACCGGACATGTCACCCATTGAGCATGTTTGGGATGCTCTGGACCAGCGTATACGACAGCGTGTACCACTTCCTGCCAATATCCAGCAACTTCGCACAGCCATTGAAGAGGAGTGGACCAACATTCCACAGGCCACAATTGACAACCTGATCAACTCTACGCGAAGGAGATGTGTTGCACTGCATGAGGCAAATGGTTTTCACACCAGATACTGACTGGTATCCCCCCCCAATAAAACAAAACTGCACCTTTCAGAGTGGCCTTTTATTGTGGGCAGTCTAAGGCACACCTGTGCACTAATCATGGTGTCTAATCAGCATCTTGATATGGCACACCTGTGAGGTGGGATGGATTATCTCAGCAAAGGAGACGTGCTCACTATCACAGATTTAGACTGGTTTGTGAACAATATTTGAGGGAAATGGTGATATTGTGTATGTGGAAAAAGTTTTAGATCTTTGAGTTCATCATACAAAATGGGAGCAAAACCAAAAGTGTTGCGTTTATATTTTTGTTGAGTGTATATATAGTGCAGGAATTCATTGCAGTATATCTATTCAGAAATACTTCAAAGCTTCAAAATCTACTCAACACTTCTATAACCAGACAGAGACCTACCTCGCCACCAAATTTCACCCAAAGCTCTTCATATCTTTTCGAAATATCCTGCAAACAAAAAATGTTGGTGATTACACTCCTAAAATGTTTTCATCATGTACTTTTGTGACAGATTTATAATCATGCCCATATAGTAAAAGTTAACGTAGGTAAAAAATCATTACTTTTTTTTAGCTAAGTATTAAAACAAACATCTATTAGCACAGTTGATATGAATATGTTTTTCACTTGTTAACAAAATGCAGGAATCAACATACAGTGACTGATATTGCTTGTAATGTTTCAGTGTGGGCGTCGCCCTGATCTGTTGTTCCTGCAGCAGACGCTGAATTGAACCTGACGGGGAAATTAAAAGTCTAACGCTGAACACTTTTATGAAGAATGACAAGGACTTTTGATCACTTCGGCAATGAATGCCAATCAAGTGTGAAAGCTGTGTGAGATTAGCTCACGGTTCAGTGAGATGTAATTACAGTGAAACGTAAAAGGTTTAGCATCAATGTCCATGTTTTGGCCACAACAGTGCAGGTGACAGGTCTCCCCGGGGAGGAGGGGGTAAGTTTGAAACTGGGTAAATGAGGGAATTATCCTTCTTCCTCTGCAGTCTCCATCTTCATGTTCTCTCTTCTCCATGAAGACGGTGACCATGAATATGTAAGAGGAAAAAGAAAACCACAGCAGCACCTACAGAGAAGAAAAATTGGCATCAAAATGGGATGTGCCAGTGTGAGGATGATGAAAAGAGGAAAATGGCAGAGAGGTGAATAAGGAAGTGTGAGAGAGAGAGATGAAGAGGATGATTTGATAAAGGTACAGACGGGCGATAATTCAGTGTAATTCATTCACGTAAACCTCAAAACCTGGATATTTAAAGAGGGAAACGTACCAAGTAATGAAAAATTTCAATTCAATTCATAGAATTGTTTAAAATATTTTGGTTCCTTGTTTTTGTCCAGATTGACTGACAAACATAATGAAACACAACAGAGAGCTGATGCAGACCCCTGTGCGTTCTACAACCCAGGACATGCATGTACTGTATAAGTATACATGATGGTTTTCACTGGAGCCTGACCAATATATCGGCCGGCCGATATTATCGGCCGATATAAGCCCTTTTCAAAGTACTCTCTATCGGCCGAAATTTTGCCAACAGAACGCCGATAATTTTTCATAAACAGAACAGTTACTGAAATAATGTTTGTGTCGGCAATGTAAAATGTTCTTGCACCATTTGTCCAGTAGATGGAGCTCGGACTCCATTCAACTGAAAGCTGCTTACACCCCTGCTTAAATGTGTTCATCACCGGCCCCCGTAGTTCACCGTCACACTGAACTGATCGGCTGACAAAAGCATACAAGTAAGTTTATAAGGATGTTGTTTGCAATAACTTTGTGATTACATTCACCCCACATTTCTCCCGTTTCAGTTCAACTTAGTTTAATTAACTCAGATTATGTGGTAATGTGTGAAAGGTGCTTCATTGTGTCGGTCACGCTTTTTATTAAGCCCACATTGTGTAGACCTTATTTCTAGCATGAAAAACTTTTGTTTACTGCTAAGAGGTTGAAACATTCAGATTCACTGGTCATGGGTTCTGGGAATTACTGCCGTTCGCCATTAACCCTCTGGGGCCTACGCCGTCATATACGATGGCTGGGACCAAGCATTATTCAATTGTAAATAACTTGTAAATTGTTTTTAGCTCATACCTTTTTTGTTTTTGTTAAGGGTCCAATAAAGAACATTTTATTCATTTAAAAAAATAATAATAATATCGGCTGATTTATCGGCTATCGCCAAATCAGCCAATTTATCGATTATCTGCATTTTTTTCATCCAAATATCATTATCAGCATCGGCCTCAAAAAATCCATATCGGTCGGGCTCTAGTTTTCACTATGTATGACTTCATCATCTTATGAACTCATTCATACCAATCTTACAAATACTTTTCTTAAGCCGCGTTCACACCGGGCGCGACGCGAGCGACAGCAGCGACAGGTTGACATGTAATCCCTATGGAAGGAGGTGGTGTGGCGCACTGGGGCAAATTTTCACAGCGCCACCATCGCTCCTTCACATATAGCACGAATGAGCCCACATGCCGTATGAATGGAAATTTGAGCCGCATTCGGGAAGTGTGTCGAGTGCGGCCGCCTGGACAGGGTCTAATGCCGCGTTCACACCAGGCGCGACCAGATGCCACAAATTCACCATCGCCCGGTGTGTCACTCTGCTTTCGCTGCGAAAATTCGCCCCAGTGCATCATCAAATAGGAGGAGCTTCCATTCCGCTCGCCGGCTCCGGTTGTCAGTCAAGTTAACATAACGGACCTTGATCACACAGAGCGATTTGCTGTGCTCTTAATTGTTGTGGAAAGCTGACAAACGTCACCGGTGGTGCCGTCCCTAGGTTCATAACATCCTCATGAGATGTTCCCAATTTGGGGAGTTTCATTATTTGCCGCAGGAGTTGCGTCTGGATGACGGCTGCTTTCAGCGGTCCTTCCGCCTCTGCAGGACCCAGTTTGAAGACCTCCTGTCCCGTTCATGCTGCCCCTGCTGCGGGGCTGCTGCTCGCTCTTCCCCCAAACTCTGTCATAATTGTGTTTATAAGCCAGTCACCATTTGTTTTATTATACATGTGTAGTTAATAAATAAAATAATCTTCACGGATGATTCGCTCGTGTGCGCACGTGAAAAAAAAAAAAACTCTGCTGCCCCTGCTGCAGGGCTGGTGCTCGCTCTTCCCCCAAACTCTGTCATAATTGTGAAATAAAGGAAAAAAGGGACATAAGTCCTGCTCACAGGCTGGCTGCAGAGACAGGACATTGTTCACATCCAACTCAGTCAAACTCCAGACATCTCCACATCACTACATATCCAGTCCCTGATTGGCCATCGCGGCGTGCCAAGATGAAAAAGTTCAGATTTTTCAACTTGGGGAGGAGGGCGACGCGATGCAATATCATGCCACAAAGTGCCAATCGCTCAAAATCGCTTCACTCGCGTCACTTCATTCGCGTCCATCGCGTCGCGTTACTTAGCTTGGCGCCACAATGCATCCTTCCATAGGGATTACATGGCAACTTGTTGCTGCTGTCGCTCGCGTTGCACCCGGTGTGAATGCGGCTTAACAGCTATGAGAACATGATATTACAGATACATCCTCTGACACATGAGGTGGACTGACAATAGATCTATGATATCATGCTCATTCTGGACATTACACCATGTCCAGCTGCGCGTACTGCTCCGCTGTTCAGGGACGCACTGACC
Organism: Thalassophryne amazonica; assembly: GCF_902500255.1. Taxonomy (NCBI): domain Eukaryota; kingdom Metazoa; phylum Chordata; class Actinopteri; order Batrachoidiformes; family Batrachoididae; genus Thalassophryne; species Thalassophryne amazonica. The sequence goes on from NC_047112.1 coordinate 19,239,481, forward strand.
CGCAGTGACACAGTGTTTTCAGTTTGATTCCACGATGTTCACGTCCCGTTCACAAAATGACTGCGTGCCACAGACATTGCACATTACAATACTTCCTTTGCGCACGCTGAACGGGGTGCACAGGGGGTGCACTGCAGGACATGCTGTCGGGATTAGACATGCTTACCCATAGTGCATTTTCCCTCAGAAGGGATCCGACTGTTTTGAATGCTGTTTTGATGCCGTGGGTATATTTAGTACACAGTTACATTGCAGTTGGTGTTCACCTCGACTGCTGTACAATATTTTTCCACCTTAACTGCCTGCCCATGGTGAATTCCCCTCAAACGCAATTAGACTGTTATGCTGTTTTGGCACCATGTGAATACTTAGAACACAGTCAAATTGCAGTTAGAGTCCACATCGATGGCTGTGCGATATCTTTCCACCTCAACTACACCTCGACTGTGTTGGACATGAGCTACACATTCAGGCCGGCCACACGCATTTGCCCAGCTGCTTGAATCGAGCAGCCAGAATGTGGCTCGAGTCCTCATTCATACAGCATGCAGGCTCATTTGCTCTGTAGTGTGAAGGCCCCTTAAACAATATACCAATATACTCTTGAGATCATCCATCTAGGCTGCTTGATTGTTGAGATATACCAAAACAAAGGCGTCTTTTTGGACCATGTTTTCCTTGATATTTGTGACCTTTGACCAAACTACTCTAGAATCTCATCACCTTTAGATATGTAAAAGTAAGACCCTTCAGCTGCTCCCTTGTTTTCATTCGGGGTTGCCACAGTGGATCTGCATGTTGATTCGGCACAAGTTTTACACCGGATGCCCTTCCTGACACAACTCCACATTGCTTGGAGAAATGTGGCAGGGGTGGGGTTTGAACCAGGAACCGCTAACCACTTATCCACCACCCCTGCCACCTTTAGATATTCATCTATATTATATTCCCACCATGTATTGAAGGTAATCCATCCAGCTGTTTCTTGAGTTATCTTGCCCCAGACACACACACATGCCAGTGAAAACAACACAGTGCTATTGCCGCACGATGGACATACAGGATTGTGATATCTATTCCAAGTCCAGCAAACTCCACCAACACTCACAAAAGTCAATTTTTAAGGGATAATGTTCACTAATGGACTAAAGTTTCACCTCCTTGCAATGGCAAAGCTGTTTTTTTCTTTGAATAGTACATTTCATGACGCATAACCTTAATGCATTTTATATAAACTTTACAAAATAATTACAATTGCTCTTTACGAAGACACAATTGCATACCTGTAGCTATATATCACAGACAGTGAGGTAGACAATGGGGGAAATGCCTTGGATGGCATATACACAGATGTGCAGAAAAATGCAATTTCTTGAGGCATAATAACACCAACTGCAAATCTGACATTTAAAATCACCACAACTCCACTGTCTGCTGACAGTTTAAGCAACTCAGCTATGTGAATTACTGTAGATTTCCTAAATATGTTATTATGTAAAATTTAAAAGCACTTAAGATCTTGATCTTTTGACCTTTAGTGGCTTCATTACTTCATTTTGAGTTAAGGGCCTCAGTGCAGCCAAACACACAATTGGCACCTCCACATTAACTGGTATAGGGGTGTATAATAAATGATAAACAAGAGCCAGTCACCCATTACATCACAATAACACACTATAACAATAAAACATTCAAACAGCACATATGCACAGATGCACCAGCTCATCGTGACCCAGAGGAAACTGAAAAGTTTTAAGTTTACTTTTAAATGCAAATGCAGTCATCAGGTAGTTTGTTCCAGGAATCAAAACCAAAAACCAGAGGTAATAATCTGAGTGAGACTCACACAAATCCCAAGTAGAAGGTAATTAGGGAAGGAAAATGCAAAATGGCATCTGTCTGACTTTTCTTACAGTAACTAGGCTGCACAGTAAACAAGCCAATTCTTTTCCTCCCTGCTGGCAAACTATGTGAGACAGGAGGAAAGTCTGCCAGTGTTTCTGTTTTTGGCAAGATGGAAAATGTCTGTGAAACAACATTTCAACCACACAACACTGCAATTGTTTATGGGAAAACAATGCTAATGAAGTTGTCGAGTACCTCCTGGAGGACCCCAAGGCATCCCGAGGCCAGATGGACCAGCATGCTCCAGATCTACCCAGTTAGATGATCTCAGACAGCATTATTAAGGGGGCTTTATGGATTTCTGGATATGAGAGCTCCTCCTTCATGGGGGTAAATCCATCCACATTGTCTAGAACATTTCAATGCAATTTCTGTTTTTTATTGGTGACTCAATCCAACTGTTGGTCTCACATGCTATCTTTTACTCAACATGAATAAGAAAGAACCCAAGATACTTCAAGTCCTTTACTTGCTTCTTGAGTCCAGTTTGAGTTAGTTACAGGATACATTCTGTCCATTCAGACATTGAGAGTGTTTGAGACAAATTCCATGTGCTACCTTCAGATTCATAAATGGAACTGCAGACGGTGCACAATTAGTAGAAGAACATGTTTGATATTTTATAAAGACACCACCTCTCACTGCAGACATTCAAGGATCTGATGTCGAGTAGGAATAATTCAATTGTCCTGCATCCCTGTAGTACATCTGAGCAGATACCCCTGAGAAGGTGTATCATCCAAAACAGCCTGAAAACATCCAGAGCTTTCAGGATCTCAGAGGAAATCTACTCCTGGTGCCATGCTACTGTGGGTACCTCAGTGATCCATGTAACAAAGACAAGAGTAAAGTTAAATGGGCCAAGGCAGGGGTGGGCAATCATGTGCCATGAAGGGCCAACACACTGTAGGTTTCCCTTTTTACCATTCACCTCGGCAGGTGATTTCATTGATGTTCAGGTGTTTATGTTCAGGAGAGAAGCTCATCTGCAAATTGGTTGCAAGGAAAACTTGCACTGTCTAGGCCCTTGTTGCCCCCCTGGGCCAAGGCAGTGTCACTCCTTCTTTTGCTGATCCTTCTGATACTCAGTTTGCTGGATCATTTTTAAGTCAAACAAAAGTTTTTCTCTGTGACTCTATGCCTCGGTGATCACCACTGTGGCTGTGGTCCTTCTGGACATTCTAATCTGATCTGCTGCTTCAGGAGTCCCACCGGCTACCCAAGTCCAAAAAAACATCCCTTTCCAGGATGATGGCACTTTTGACACCTGTTGGTTCTGAGTTTGCCACAATGACGTGCATCAATGTCTCCTGGCAACTAGCCCTGAGCAGCTAGCTGTACAATGAAGGCTTAGAAAACACTCCCTAGGTGTAGGAAGAGTTCCTCTGGAGATGATTGTTGAAGATGGACAGGGTTCTCAGGAAGACCTTCCACTTCACCCTCACTGCACATTTGTTCAACAGCCCCAACTGCCACTAGATCCCAGCACAGCACCAGATGGTGATTTGCTCACGGCAGTTTCATAGATCTAATGGGAGGATTCCAACCATGGATTGTTGGTACTGTTGGGCAGTATGTCTCCTGGGCATGTTCTTGGTCTATTTGATGACTTCATATCTCCTCTGGAATGCCGGCAGTATGTCTCATGGGCATGTTCTTGGTCTAACTTCATATCTTCTCTGGAAGGCCATGATGCATACTGTTCTTTGCTTACCATGCTACACAGACAAAACACAGTTTTACTTTTAGACATACTGTTTCAGATAATACAACGCAAGGAGTCACCTCATATGAATGTCAAACGCAACACCTTTCACACAATCACATACCTCTACTGATCCACCCAGCAGGGCCAGACACGCCCACCAGGGGGCAGGCCCAGGACAGGCTGAAGAGCAGCTATAGTGAGGAAGTCGGGGAGCTTGGCCTCAGCTGGGCATGAGACGTCTTGTTGTCAAGCTCCAAGCACTGTAGATGGTGACTCTCTTGTTCAGTGTGGGCATCTTTTTAATACAGCATCTGTTTTTTTTAAGTCCGTCTTCTGTCAGTCTTTGAGTCTGATTTTGAGTGTTTGAGTCTGATTTTGCTTCCCACAACTTAAACATATTGACCTTACAGCACAAAGTTTCATGGTACCATGTACAGTACGTTCAAAACCTATATGTTTGAACACTGCCTTTGTTACGGACAAATCAGGAATTGAACCAATAACAAAGCACCATTTATTTAGGGAATAACCCTGTTGTGTCTGATGATTTGCGGACGTTCATGCTGGTTATATGTTCACAAAAACGGATATTTGCGACCAGGGTCGGACTGGGAACAAATTTCGGCCCTGGCATTTTTCCTCTGGACCAGCCCATTATTGGCCCGACGAATCCACCCCCAAACACGCACACCCACCCGTCCATACCGAACCCCCAATGAACAAATACTATACACCTAAACACCATGAACACACACCTAAACACACACTTTCACTGTCATTTCACCTTGATCATAGTACAAAACGGAAGCAAAAGCACACAAGCGGAAAAAAAGCTTTTGTGTCTACAAAGTGTGTGTGTGAGAGAGAGAGAGAGAGAGAAAGGTAATATGTGTGTGTGAGAGAGAGAGAGAAAGGTAATGTGTGTGTGTGTGTGTGTGTGTGTGTGTGTGTGTGTGTGTGTGTGTGTGTGTGTGTGTGTGTGAGAGAGAGAGAGAGAGAGAGAGAGAGAGAGAGAGAGAGAGAGAGAGAGAGAGAGAGAGAGAGAAAGGTAATATGTGTGTGTGAGAGAGAGAGAGAAAGGTAATGTGTGTGTGTGTGTGTGTGTGTGTGTGTGTGTGTGTGTGTGTGTGTGTGTGTGTGTGTGTGAGAGAGAGAGAGAGAGAGAGAGAGAGAGAGAGAGAGAGAGAGAGAGAGAGAGAGAGAGAGAGAGAGAGAGAGAAAGGTAATATGTGTGTGAGAGAGAGAGAAAGGTAATTGTGTGTGTGTGTGTGTGTGTGTGTGTGTGTGTGTGTGTGTGTGTGTGTGTGTGTGTGTGTGTGTGTGTGAGAGAGAGAGAGAGAGAGAGAGAGAGAGAGAGAGAGAGAGAGAGAGAGAGAGAGAGAGAGAGAGAGAGAGAGAGAGAGAAAGGTAATATGTGTGTGAGAGAGAGAGAGAAAGGTAATTGTGTGTGTGTGTGTGTGTGTGTGTGTGGTGTGTGTGTGTGTGTGTGTGTGTGTGTGTGTGTGTGTGTGTGTGTGTGTGTGTGTGTGTGAGAGAGAGAGAGAAAGGTAGTGTGTGTGTGTGTGTGTGTGTGTGTGTGTGTGTGTGTGTGTGTGTGTGTGTGTGTGTGTGTGTGTGTGTGTGTGTGTGTGTGTGTAAGAGAGAGAGAGGAAGGTAATGTGTGTGTGTGCGTCACTCCCACAGCGGTCAGGGGGTGGAGTAATCCATAAAATGTGAAAATCCATCAAATGTGAAACAGTAATTCTGTATTCGTATAGTATCTTAAATTCACCCATTTTGGCATCGTCGTCGGTACGCGACTTTCTCTCGCTCTCAGCTGACAGTGCCATTATGAAATCTACATAGCATCGTGCGCGGCCGGTCAGCGCACAGAGTAATACATCCAAATGTGAAACAAATATTTTGCCACCGTTACCCCGATATTATACAGGCTGAAATCTCACACGATTATAAGCAATCAAATTTGCGGAAAAAATGTAATTGGATTAGAGAATTAGAACTATTTAGAGAGTGTTACACTGAAATATTTTTACTGCTCCATAGTTCTATTTTGTGCACTGGACAAAGTGAACAGCAGGAGCCCGATGGTAGCCGCCCCTCGGTATCGCTGGGACATCTCTTCAGCGTGGCATCTCTCCGCAGAAAGCGAGAGGAGATTATTCTGTGCTCACATCAAAGGAGGTTTGTCTAACTTGGGTCTGGCATCGTGCTGCTAGAGCGAGTCCTTGGAGCAGCCTCACCGTTCTTATCTCTCCCCCACAGACTCTTTCTGCTGCAACACGAGTGGCTGTCGGGAACAGTGCATAGCCTCGCATGCACACGCGCACAAACGTGAGTGCATATTGGCAAGTATGCAAATGCACACATACACAAAAGTGGAAAAAAAAGCTCTTCTTCATTCTGACATTAGCAGAATTTGTTCTGCAGAGTGAGACTTTCGCTTCCTCGTCTAGCCATTGCTAGGTTTCTTGAGAGCAGGACCTGGTTCAGGGAATTTTTAAAATGGATTAAATTATCCCAGGAGAGATGATGTCAAACGAACACCTCACACTTGCAATTAATATTACAGGGATTTTTTTTTTTTTTTTTTTAGTTATTAACAACAGCTTCTCAATGCTGTTCCTTTGTTTTTAAAACTTTTCAGTTTGCATTATGTGCCCGTTCTTCATATGTTAATCTCGCCTCCAAAATACACCAGAAACGCTGTCTGTTGGTTTTTAAAACCACTGATTTCAGTCAATACGTCTGGCCTGTTGGGGATGTTGGAGCCCATCCCAAAAGTTATTTGGCAAAAGGTGGGCACATACAGTATATGGACAAATTCATTCATGCTCTCACCCATGGATTATATCTCACCTGCATGTCCATGGAAGGAAATTTTGCTTTTATTTGTTACAGGATTACTCTAATCCTTATTGATAGATAGATCGTCTTTAAACCTGGTGAAAGGGGTGAAATGTGGGTCAACTTCAGTCAAGCATGCACTGATGCTGCACTTTGCCACATCCTCAACACCACGGAACTGCCTTGGGTCCTGGATGGCAACCATTCAGGCAGACTGGTCCATTCCCACACCTCTAAAATAACCATCTATCTGCCACAGCCAGGTGAAACGTGAGCGTCTCCTTGACGTTCTCCAGCCACTGGGGTCCCCAACACTCAGGCAGCTGCATCCTGGAGAAACAGGCCACATGGCCAAAATGTCGTAGCTGATGCCCTCTCACAATGCAAGTGATACTTCTCATCCTTGTCTCACTCATTTGATACAAAGTCATCCCAGTGGTACCCAAGGAGCCTCCGAAGAGACCTAGTACCACCTTGGATCACTGGTTACGTGTCCAAGTCTCACAAGCATACAGCAAGACAGGGAGCACCAGGACCCTAAAGCCAAACATCTCTGTCCAGTGACGTCATGATTCCACAAGTTCTTCGGATCTGAAAGGCCAAGGACCCAGACATGGGTATGTCACTGCCGAGATAAGTGAATGTCAACAAGTTGACCTCTTTACCAGACACACTTCTGATGGCTGAGTCCAGGAAATCATTAATCCAGGACAATCTCAAACCCAGACACTCTGATTCTTAACTTAGTGTCTCAAGTGCTGCAATCAGAGTATCCATTGATTCTGCAAAGATCATAGCATACTCTGCAAACCTTTCCTCACCAACAAAATCACCCAAGTCACTGCCACAGAGCAATAAAGGATTCATTTCAGCTGTATATATATATATATATATATATATATATATACGAGGTCTATTAGAAAAGAAACTGACAGTTTTATTTTTTTTAAAAACTATATGGATTTGAATCACGTGTGATTACATCAGCCAAGCTTGAACCTTCGTGCGCATGCGTGAGTTTTTTCACTCCTGTCGGTGACGTCATTCGCCTGTGAGCACGCCTTGTGGAAGGAGTGGTCCAGCCCCCTCGTCGGATTTTCATTGTCTGAGAAGTTGCTGAGAGACTGGCGCTGTGCTTGATCAAACTTTTTTCCAAAACTGTGAGGCACATCCGAGTGGACATCATTCGAGAAATTCAGCTGGTTTTCGGTGTAAATTTTAACAGCTGATGAGAGATTTTGGATTGTTTCTATCGCTGTAAAGACTTCCCACGGAGCGGGACGTCGCGCAGCGCTCCAAGGCGCAGCGCTCCAAGGCGCAGCGCTCCGAGGCGACATCGTCATCCTGTTTCAAGCTGAGAACCTCCAAATTTAAGCCTCTGTTGACCCAGGACGTCGTGAGAGAACAGAGAACTTTCACAAGAGGTCAGAATCAGCAGTTTATCCGGACATTCCACTGTTAAAGGAGATTTTTTTAATGAAAGACGTGTGGACGGATTGGCGCGTCGGCTCGCAGCCGGCACGGCGCGCCCGCCACAGAAAAAACACCTCCGTGTTGATAACCATTTGTAAAATCCAGGCAGCTTTTGGTGGCTTTCAGTTCAGTGAGTATCTGTTTAACAGCAGGGCATGTTCCAACTTGTCCTTAAGGCTTCCAACGGAGGTGTTTTTCCTGTGGCGGTGCGCGGCGCTGGCTGCAAGCCGACGCGTCAATCCGTCCGCACGTCTTTCATTAAAAAAACTGCTGATTCCGACCTCTTCTGAAAGTTCTCTGTTCTCTCACAACGTCCTGGGTCAACTGAGGCTTAAATTTGGAGGTTTTCAGCTTGAAACAGGATGACGACGTCGCCTCAGAGCGCTGCGCGACATCCCGCTCCGTGGGAAGTCCTTACAGCGATAGAAACAATCCAAAATCTCTCATCAGCCGTTAAAATTTTCACCGAAAACCAGCTGAATTTCTTGAATGACGTCCACTCGGATGTGCCTCACAGTTTTTGAAAAAATTTTGATCAAGCACAGCGCCAGTCTCTCAGCAACTTCTCAGACAATGAAAATCCGACGAGGGGGCTGGACCACTCCTTCCACAAGGCGTGCTCACAGGCGAATGACGTCACCGACAGGCGTGAAAAAACTCTCGTATGTGCACGAGGGTTCAAGCTTGGCTGATGTAATCACACGTGATTCAAATCCATATAGTTTTTTAAAAAAAATAACAAGGTCGGATACTTTTCTCACAGACCTCGTATATTGCATCACACATGATCAAAGATTAAAATGTGGATGTTTGAGAAAGTTCCACAGCCTGTGCTGATGGATTAATCCACTTTACTGAGTGCCCCACTAGTTCGTTGCCTGTGGATTCACTTTTATGTCTGAAAGAGCAGGTATACGACAAAGCGCAATTCAGACATTTTCTCCTGAATTCTTCAGATTATTTCTTTTTCTCTTTCCCTCCTGTTATTTCGTGCAGTAAATCAAATGTTTGTGTATTTGGTTGTGTACAGCTGCTTCTAAAAACTGAACCCTGCCCATCAAACACACTCAGTTTTGCTTTGTAAGAAAAACATTCCATTTATCAGTAATTCCTCTGAATTCATTTGCGTAAACAACAACTGACTCTGGGTCGGAAAAATAATTATTCTGAGGAAATGAATGAAAATATGATGAAGGGTCATTTGTGGGGTTTTTTTGTTGTTGTTGTTGGTTTTTTTTTTTTGTTTGTTTGTTTTGTTTTGTTTTTGCTGATGTCGAATCAGAAAATAATAATTTAAAAAATCAGAGTTAAAAGGTTTGAAGGCAATCAATGAAATGCTGAACGTAATTAGATTCCGGTGAATATTAATTAATTAACCCATTTCCACCTGTGCACTAACAGCTGCACACAACCAGACACACACTGACCCCTAGTGGTAATCTCCTTCTATTGCAGCAATTTAAAAAAAATGCCCAAAGGTAACAAATTACAGGAAATAAAGCAATATAAAGTGTCTTAGCAAGGTTTGGACTTCCATCATTCCCATCCAGAATATTTCTGTCCCTCACCTTGATTTTTATTAATTTTATTTATTACATTTTTTCAGCTTTCTGGCAGCAGGGATGAACACCGTCCTTCCAATAGCCATCTGCTCTGAACATAACAGAGAATGATTTTGTGTACGGTAAATATAAAAAATCTGACCTTGTTCACACAGAAAACTCAGCAGTTTGTCTTTAAGATTAAGATGTCAGCTTTATAAATCCTGATTTCATGCAGTATTTTGGTTATATTAGAGCAGAAAATTTACACAATAAGCACAGTTTAATTGTATTTAAATGTTATATGTTGTACATTCTAATGCTGAACTGAACTGAGCTGAATGCATTCAGCAGCATGTGTTAAAAACATGTCCAGAAGGTGCTGAGGGTATCAGGGAAGTGACACCGTTAACGGTTTGTGCAAATTTTACAGAGAGAGACTGATGTCTGTGGGTGCCTTAACCCGGTGTCGGTTCTGTGTGGGTGAGATTTAAGACTTTATCTTCTTGTTGGGAAAGTGTAGGAACACGGACCCACAACAGGGGGCGCAAATGAACGGACAATGGAGAAAGTCAAATCACAAAGTTTTGCTGTTGTGAATTCACACAACAAACACAACAGATTACAAATACAGCAGTAACCGAATTCCAAAGGTGTCGTGTGGGCAGGCTCGACGATAGGAGACGTCTGTCCGAGTCGAACCGGAACCACCCGATTTCCTCTGCCACCGAACCCCGGGGATACTGGAGCCGCCAAGTCCCGAACCCCAGGTGGCCACTGCCTCCGCTCGTCGGATCCGGTACTGCTGGCAAGGAACAGAAACAGTCAGGTGTGGGTGCGGCTGCACCCAGCAACACACAGGGTGGAAACACCACCTCCACCTCTTGTCAGGAAAATACAGGTGAGTGCAGGAATGTGAGTACTTATCCAAAATACAGTCTCCTGCTGTCTTTTCTCTTTCTGTGTAAAGGCAAAATGTATTTAATGGTCAAAAGATAATCCGTTAGGCTGGATACGTTACCTCCTTGGTAGAGCGATATCTCGGCAATGAGGTGGAGATGCCGTCCTGCTGATATACCTCCCTGTTGATTGATATCAGCTGTCTCGTCTCAGGTGATGGGTGACAGCTGTCACCCTGGCTGCTCCTGTGAGGCGGCAGCGCCCTCTGGTGCCTGGAGCCTGCACTCCAGACAGGGCGCCCTCTGGTGGTGGTGGGCCAGCAGTACCTCCTCTTCAGCGGCCCACACAACAGGACCCCCCCCCTCAACGGGCGCCTCCTGGCGCCCGACCAGGCTTGTCCGGGTGGCGACAGTAGAAGTCGGCCAGGAGGGCCGGGTCCAGGATGAAGCTCCTCTTCACCCAGGAGCGCTCTTCTGGCCGTACCCTTCCCAGTCCACCAGATACTGCAAACCCCGGCCCATCCTACGGACATCCAGGAGCCGGCATACAGTCCAAGCCGGCTCGCCGTCGATGATCCGGGCAGGAGGTGGTGCCGGACCCGGAGTGCAGAGGGGTGAGGTGTGATGAGGTTTGATTCTGGAAACATGGAACACTGGATGAATCCGCAGTGAGGCCGGAAGCTGAAGCCTCACTGCGGCGGGATTGATGACCTTGAGAATTTTAAACGGACCAATGTATCGTTCCTGTAGTTTTGGGGAGTCCACTTGTAGGGGAATGTCCTTGGTGGACAACCACACTTCCTGCCCAGGACGATACGTAGGAGCCGGGGTCCGCCGCCGGTCTGCATGGTTCTTCACCCTCGTCCGGGCCTTCAACAAAGCAGAACGGGCGGCACACCACACCCGACGGCACTTCCGTAAGTGGGCCTGGACCGAGGGCACACCGACCTCTCCCTCGACCACCGGAAATAACGGGGGCTGATACCCCAAACACACCTCAAAAGGGGAGAGGCCGGTGGCTGATGATACTTGACTGTTGAGGGCGTACTCGATCCAGGCCAGGTGGGTACTCCAGGCCGTCGGGTGCGCGGCTGTCACACAACGTAGGGTCTGCTCCATCTCTTGGTTGGCCCGTTCTGCTTGCCCGTTGGTCTGGGGGTGATACCCGGACGAGAGACTGACCGTGGCCCCCAGTTCCCGGCAGAAGCTCCTCCAGACGTGCGAGGAGAACTGGGGACCGCGATCGGAGACGATGTCTGATGGTATCCCATGCAGACGGACGACGTGGTGGACCAGGAGGTCCGCTGTCTCCTGGGCCGTTGGTAGCTTCGGGAGGGCCACGAAGTGGGCCGTCTTGGAGAATCGGTCCACTATCGTGAGGATGACAGTGTTTCCCTGGGACGGCGGGAGGCCCATGACAAAATCCAGGCCGATGTGAGACCAGGGGCGATGAGGCACGGGCAGCGGCTGTAGCAATCCCGATGTCTTGCGGTGGTCGGCCTTGCCCCTGGCGCAGGTGGTACAGGCCTGGATGTAACCCCGGACGTCGGCCTCCAGGGACGCCCACCAGAAGCGCTGCCGGACAACTGCCACGGTTCTTCGCACCCCAGGATGACAGGAGAGCTTAGAACCGTGACAGAAGTCCAGAACTGCAGCCCTGGCTTCTGGTGGGACGTAGAGTTTGTTCTTCGGTCCGGTTCCGGGGTCCGGGTCTCGTGTCAGGGCCTCCCGGACGGTCTTCTCCACGTCCCAGGTGAGGGCGGCCACGATAGCGGACTCCGGGATGATGGGATCCAGGGGATCCGACGACTCCGTTTTGACCTCATCTTCATGTACCCGGGACAAGGCATCCGATCTTTGATTTTTGGTCCCGGGACGGTAGGTGATCCGGAAGTCAAAACGGCCGAAGAACAGTGACCAGCGGGCTTGCCTGGGATTCAGCCGCTTGGCGGTCCTGATATACTCCAGGTTCCGGTGGTCAGTGAAAACCGTGAATGGCACGGACGTTCCCTCCAACAGATGTCTCCACTCCTCAAGAGCCTCTTTCACCGCAAGGAGCTCTCGATTGCCGACGTCATAGTTCCGTTCGGCTGGGGTCAACCTGCGGGAAAAATAGGCACACGGGTGAAGGACCTTATCGGTCTTCCCGCTCTGGGACAGCACGGCTCCTATCCCTGAGTCCGAGGCGTCCACTTCAACCACTAACTGGCGACTAGGATCGGGCTGCACCAGAACAGGTGCAGACGAGAAGCGCCGTTTCAACTCCTTGAACGCGGCATCGCAACGATCCGACCAGGTGAAGGGGACTTTTGGTGAGGTCAGGGCTGTCAGGGGGCTAACTACCTGACTGTAGCCCTTAATGAACCTCCTGTAGAAATTAGCAAAGCCTAGGAACTATTGCAACTTCCTACGGCTTGTGGGTTGGGGCCAGTCTCTCACCGCCGCAACCTTGGCCGGATCAGGAGCGACGGAGTTGGAGGAGATAATGAACCCCAAGAAGGACAAAGACGTGCGGTGGAACTCACTTCTCGCCCTTCACAAACAGCCGGTTCTCCAACAACCGCTGCAGGACCTGACGTACATGCTGGACATGGGTCTCAGGGTCCGGAGAAAAGATGAGTATATCGTCTAGATATACGAAGACGAACCGGTGCAGGAAATCCCGCAAGACATCGTTAACCAACGCTTGGAAAGTTGCGGGAGCGTTTGTGAGACCGAACGGCATGACCAGGTACTCAAAGTGACCTAACGGGGTGTTGAATGCCGTCTTCCATTCGTCTCCCTTCCGGATCCGAACCAGGTGGTACGCATTTCTAAGATCGAGCTTGGTGAAAATCTGGGCTCCATGCAGGGGTGTGAACACTGAATCCAACAGGGGCAACAGGTATCGGTTGCAAACCGTGATCTCGTTCAACCCCCTATAATCAATGCATGGACGAAGTCTGCCATCTTTTTTGCCCACAAAAAAGAAACCTGCGCCCATCGGGGAGGTGGAATTCCGGATCAACCCGGCAGCTAACGAGTCCCGGATGTAGGTCTCCATTGATTCGCGCTCAGGCCGTGAGAGGTTGTACAGCCTACTGGACGGGAACTCACTGCCCGGAACCAAATCAATGGCACAATCATACGGACGGTGGGGGGGAAGAGTGAGAGCCAGATCCTTGCTGAACACGTCGACAAGGTCGTGGTACTCCACCGGCACCGTCCCCAGATTGGGCGGGACTCTGACCTCCTCCTTAGCTCGGGAGCCGGGAGGAACCGAGGAACCTAGACACACCCGATGGCAGGTCTCGCTCCACTGAACCACTACCCCGGACGGCCAATCAATCCGGGGATTGTGCTTCAACATCCAGGGAAATCCTAAAACCACACAGGAGGTGGCCTGAGTCACAAAAAACTCGATCACCTCCCGGTGATTCCCTGACACCACCAGAGTTACAGGTGGTGTCTTATGCGTGATCGGAGGGAGTAGGGAGCCATCTAGTGCCCGAACCTGTACAGGCGAGGTAAGCGCCACCAGAGGGAGCCCTATCTCCCTGGCCCATCTGCTGTCCAACAGATTCCCCTCAGAGCCCGTGTCCACCAGTGCTGGGGCCTTCAGGGTTGAGTCCTCATAAAGGATCGTGACTGGGAGTCGTGTGGCAATGTGGGTGTGTCCCACGTGAATGTCTCGGCCCACCCCTAGCCCAGTCTCTAGGGGCGGGCGTTGGAGTTTAACCGCTCGGGGCAGTCTCTCAAATGGTGCTCTATCGCACCACAAACAAAACAAGCTCCGTGGGCCCGTCTCCTCTGTGCGTCTGGTGCCCTAAATGTTGCCCTACTCATGTCCATAGCTTCGTCAGCAGGGGGAGCTGTGGCCCCACGGAGCGCAGGGGCCATGGAGCGTGGGGAAGGCGGAGCGCGGTCGGAACCGGAAGGGAGAGGGACGGCGCGTGCCCGGCCACGCCCTTCGTCTCGTTCCCACCGACGTTCTTCTAACCGGTTGTCTAACCGTATGACAAGATCGATGAGCCCATCTAAATCCCGCGGTTCGTCCTTAGCCACCAGGTGCTCCTTAAGAACCAATGACAGTCCGTTTACAAAGGCGGCGCGGAGGGCAGCGCTATTCCAGCCGGACCTCGCAACCGCGATGCGGAAGTCGACTGCATAGGCAGCTGCGCTCCGACGCCCCTGTCTCTTCGACAGTAACACCGTTGAAGCGGTTTCTCCTCTATTGGGGTGATCGAACACGGTTCTGAACTCCCTCACAAACCCATCATATGTCTGAAGGAGCCGTGAATTTTGCTCCCAGAGCGCTGTAGCCCAAGCGCGTGCCTCGCCGCGAAGCAGGTTTATCACATAAGCTACCTTGCTAGCATCAGTCGCGTACATAACTGGACGCTGTGCGAAGACGAGCGAACACTGCATAAGGAAATCCGCGCACGTCTCCACACAGCCTCCGTACGGCTCTGGGGGGCTTATGTATGCTTCCGGGGAAGGTGGGAGGGGTCGTTGAACGACCAGTGGAACGTCAATATCACACACAGGATCTATGGGAGGGAGAGCCGCAGCGGCGCCCGGAGGGCGCGCTTCCACCTGCGCGGCGAGAGCCTCCACCCTGCGGTTCAGGAGGACATTCTGCTCGGTCATTCAACTTCAACTTCAACTTTTTTTTTATATATCACAACAAACAGTTGCCCCAAGGCGCTCTATATTGTAAGGCAAGGCCATACAATAATTATGAAAAACCCCAACGGTCAAAACGACCCCCTATGAGCAAGCACTTGGCTACAGTGGGAAGGAAAAACTCCCTTTTAACAGGAAGAAACCTCCAGCAGAACCAGGCTCAGGGAGGGGCAGTCTTCTGCTGAGACTGGTTGGGGCTGAGGGAAAGAACCAGGAAAAAGACATGCTGTGGAGGGGGGCAGAGATCGATCACTAATGATTAAATGCAGAGTGATGCATACGGAGCAAAAAGAGAAAGAAACAGTGCATCATGGGAACCCCCCCACAGTCTACGTCTAAAGCAGCATAACCAAGGGATGGTCCAGGGTCACCTGATCCAGCCCTAACTATAAGCCTTAGCGAAAAGGAAAGTTTTAAGCCTAATCTTAAAAGTAGAGAGGGTATCTGTCTCCCTGATCTGAATTGGGAGCTGGTTCCACAGGAGAGGAGCCTGAAAGCTGAAGGCTCTGCCTCCCATTCTACTCTTACAAACCCTAGGAACTACAAGTAAGCCTGCAGTCTGAGAGCGAAGCGCTCTAATGGGGTAATATGGTACTACGAGGTCCCTAAGATAAGATGGGACCTGATTATTCAAAACCTTATAAGTAAGAAGAAGAATTTTAAATTCTATTCTAGAATTAACAGGAAGCCAATGAAGAGAGGCCAACACAGGTGAACATGCTCTCTCCTGCTAGTCCCCGTCAGTACTCTAGCTGCAGCATTCTGAACCAACTGAAGGCTTTTTAGGGAACTTTTAGGACAACCTGATAATAATGAATTACAATAGTCCAGCCTAGAGGAAATAAATGCATGAATTAGTTTTTCAGCATCACTCTGAGACAAGACCTTTCTGATTTTAGAGATATTGCGTAAATGCAAAAAGGCAGTCCTACATATTTGTTTAATATGCGCTTTGAATGACATATCCTGATCAAAAATGACTCCAAGATTTCTCACAGTATTACTAGAGGTCAGGGAAATGCCATCCAGAGTAAAGATCTGGTTAGACACCATGCTTCTAAGATTTGTGGGGCCAAGTACAATAACTTCAGTTTTATCTGAGTTTAAAAGCAGGAAATTAGAGGTCATCCATGTCTTTATGTCTGTAAGACAATCCTGCAGTTTAGCTAATTGGTGTGTATCCTCTGGCTTCATGGATAGATAAAGCTGGGTATCATCTGCGTAACAATGAAAATTTAAGCAATACCGTCTAATAATACTGCCTAAGGGAAGCATGTATAAAGTGAATAAAATTGGTCCTAGCACAGAACCTTGTGGAACTCCATAATTAACTTTAGTCTGTGAAGAAGATTCCCCATTTACATGAACAAACTGTAATCTATTAGACAAATATGATTCAAACCACCGCAGCGCAGTGCCTTTAATACCTATGACATGCTCTAATCTCTGTAATAAAATTTTATGGTCAACAGTATCAAAAGCAGCACTGAGGTCCAACAGAACAAGCACAGAGATAAGTCCACTGTCCGAAGCCATAAGAAGATCATTTGTAACCTTCACTAATGCTGTTTCTGTACTATGATGAATTCTAAAACCTGACTGAAACTCTTCAAATAGACCATTCCTCTGCAGGTGATCAGTTAGCTGTTTTACAACTACCCTCTCAAGAATCTTTGAGAGAAAAGGAAGGTTGGAGATTGGCCTATAATTAGCTAAGATAGCTGGGTCAAGTGATGGCTTTTTAAGTAATGGTTTAATTACTGCCACCTTAAAAGCCTGTGGTACATAGCCAACTAACAAAGATAGATTGATCATATTTAAGATTGAAGCATTAAATAATGGTAGGACTTCCTTGAGCAGCCTGGCAGGAATGGGGTCTAATAAACATGTTGATGGTTTGGATGAAGTAACTAATGAAAATAACTCAGACAGAACAATCGGAGAGAAAGAGTCTAACCAAATACCGGCATCACTGAAAGCAGCCAAAGATAACGATACGTCTTTGGGATGGTTATGAGTAATTTTTTCTCTAATAGTTAAAATTTTGTTAGCAAAGAAAGTCATGAAGTCATTACTAGTTAAAGTTAATGGAATACTCAGCTCAATAGAGCTCTGACTCTTTGTCAGCCTGGCTACAGTGCTGAAAAGAAACCTGGGGTTGTTCTTATTTTCTTCAATTAGTGATGAGTAGAAAGATGTCCTAGCTTTACGGAGGGCTTTTTTATAGAGCAACAAACTCTTTTTCCAGGCTAAGTGAAGATCTTCTAAATTAGTGAGACGCCATTTCCTCTCCAACTTACGGGTTATCTGCTTTAAGCTACGAGTTTGTGAGTTATACCACGGAGTCAGACACTTCTGATTTAAAGCTCTCTTTTTCAGAAGAGCTACAGCATCCAAAGTTGTCTTCAATGAGGATGTAAAACTATTGACGAGATACTCTAACTCCCTTACAGAGTTTAGGTAGCTACTCTGCTCTGTGTTGGTATATGACATTAGAGAACATAAAGAAGGAATCATATCCTTAAACCTAGTTACAGCGCTTTCTGAAAGACTTCTAGTGTAATGAAACTTATTCCCCACTGCAGGGTAGTCCATCAGGGTAAATGTAAATGTTATTAAAAAATGATCAGACAGAAGGGAGTTTTCAGGGAATACTGTTAAGTCTTCTATTTCCATACCATAAGTCAGAACAAGATCTAAGATATGATTAAAGTGGTGGGTGGACTCATTTACTTTTTGAGCAAAGCCAATAGAGTCTAATAATAGATTAAATGCAGTGTTGAGGCTGTCATTCTCAGCATCTGTGTGGATGTTAAAATCGCCCACTATAATTATCTTATCTGAGCTAAGCACTAAGTCAGACAAAAGGTCTGAAAATTCACAGAGAAACTCACAGTAACGACCAGGTGGACGATAGATAATAACAAATAAACTGGTTTTTGGGACTTCCAATTTGGATGGACAAGACTAAGAGACAAGCTTTCAAATGAATTAAAGCTCTGTCTAGGTTTTTGATTAATTAATAAACTGGAATGGAAGATTGCTGCTAATCCTCCGCCCCGGCCCGTGCTACGAGCATTCTGACAGTTAGTGTGACTCGGGGGTGTTGACTCATTTAAACTAACATATTCATCCTGCTGTAACCAGGTTTCTGTTAGGCAGAATAAATCAATACGTTGATCAATTATTATATCATTTACCAACAGGGACTTAGAAGAGAGAGACCTAATGTTTAATAGACCACATTTAACTGTCATTAAATCTAACCGAGTCGTGAAAGCGGTGAGGATCCGCTGCAACTCACCGATTACCCCTCCTGCGGACGCCTGCGCGTCCTGTTCTTCCATTGGCCGTTCAACAGCCGGTTGACGCCCCTCGGGATCCATGACGTTGGCCGAGATATCCTGTTGGGAAAGTGTAGGAACACGGACCCACAACAGGGGGCGCAAATGAACGGACAATGGAGAAAGTCAAATCACAAAGTTTTACTGTTGTGAATTCACACAACAAACACAACAGATTACAAATACAGCAGTAACCGAATTCCAAAGGTGTCGTGTGGGCAGGCTCGACGATAGGACTCCGGTTCGACTCTGTCCGAGTCGAACCGGAACCACCCGATTTCCTCTGCCACCGAACCCCGGGGATACTGGAGCCGCCAAGTCCCGAACCCCAGGTGGCCACTGCCTCCGCTCGTCGGATCCGGTACTGCTGGCAAGGAACAGAAACAGTCAGGTGTGGGTGCGGCTGCACCCAGCAACACACAGGGTGGAAACACCACCTCCACCTCTTGTCAGGAAAATACAGGTGAGTGCAGGAATGTGAGTACTTATCCAAAATACAGTCTCCTGCTGTCTTTTCTCTTTCTGTGTAAAGGAAAAATGTATTTAATGGTCAAAAGATAATCCGTTAGGCTGGATACGTTACCTCCTTGGTAGAGCGATATCTCGGCAATGAGGTGGAGATGCCGTCCTGCTGATATACCTCCCTGTTGATTGATATCAGCTGTCTCGTCTCAGGTGATGGGTGACAGCTGTCACCCTGGCTGCTCCTGTGAGGCGGCAGCGCCCTCTGGTGCCTGGAGCCCGCACTCCAGACAGGGCGCCCTCTGGTGGTGGTGGGCCAGCAGTACCTCCTCTTCAGCGGCCCACACAACACTTCTCTCATCATAGCAACAACATGTGGTACATAATGCTTTATGTGCACATACATTTATGTATATTTTTGCATTTTATGGTTGAATGCAGTCCTATTTTGTTGCATTAACAGTAACTTTGAGGCTTTACATGGGGTGGATCAAATCAGTTTGAGCTCCATTATTCCAAACTGTTGTCTAACTTTTAGATCAAATTCAGTCTTTTCTTCAGTTGTCATGTTATGGCATTTTCTCAGATCAAGCTTGATTATAAAATCAGTAAATCTGTATTTATTTGTAATATCTTTGTAAGAAAATTAAGATCACTTTAAAAAGCACGTTCTCATTTCAGGTTTCCACAGTGTTGACTATATTTAATCCTGCCAAGTGCCAACAGTCGCCAGTGGGCTTATTTTGTGTTGTGTGTGTGTGTGTGTGTGTGTGTGTGTGTGTGTGTGTGTGTGTGTGTGTGTGTGTGTGTGTGTGTGTGTGTGTGTGTGTGTGTGTGTGTGTGTGTGTGTGTGCGCGCGTTAATATCTGGGCTTCTTGGTTGTTGAGATACTGTATACAAAAAAGGTGTTTTGGGGTTTGTTTGTTTTTTGGACCATGTTTTCCTTGAACTTTGACCGAACTATTTGAAACTTTAATCGCCTATAGATACCTGCTCAAGTAATATTCCCACCAAGTTTGATCCACCTAGCTCAGTGCTGTCCAAAGACATTCCAGAAAGGGCCAAGAGGGTGCAGGTTTCACCAGGTGATTTCACTGATGAGCATACGTGTGTGAACCCAGACACACACACACACACAGTTTTATATATATATATATATATATATATATATATATATATATATATATATATATATATATATATATATATCATGACCTGCTCCACTATGCACAGCCACAGTAATTAAACCATCAACACCAAACTTGGTAGTGACTGGGAGCATGAAAGTGGAGGTCACTGCAGCCCTTGGGTTGAAAGCACATGTGCACAAACGCATGCACATGCACACACACACACACACACACACACACACACACACACACACACACACACACACACACAGTCAGCCTTATATATTAGATCACTTCCCGCTCACTGGAGCCCTTATTTTCACAGTTCACGTGGTACTCAGCTCAGGTAGCAGCATCACACTTTACTTACTACGTAGTAGCAGCTGGCTAGTGTGCACTTTAATCACAATGCCAATGAACCCGCACGCGCTGCATGCGAGGTAATGCGCACATTTCTTTCACTTAAAATGTACTTGCTGTGTATGGTATGCCAGAGCATTGCAGTGATATGACATGCTGTCACCTTTTATCATCATTCACTTCAGTGTCATGAATGTCACAAATTTCTCTATGAAAATTAATGATGGCAGCATACACACAATGCAATGGTGCTAAATCAACTCTATCACAGGGTAAAATCAACTGTGAATGCTATGAAAGAAAAATGTGATTTGACAAGACTGGAGAGCTGATTTCACTCTATAATAGAGTGTATTTAACTCTATCTGGACTGGGACCAAATGTTATCTTGCCAGAGTATCTATCTGTCTATATCTGTGTGTGTGTGTGTGTGTGTGTGTGTGTGTGTGTGTGTGTGTGTGTGTGTGTGTGTGTGTGTGTGTGTGTGTGTGTGTGTGTGTGTGTGTGTGTGTGTGTGTGTGTGTGTGTTTAAGAACAAGTTTACTTTGACCTTTGAAGAAACTACTCCATAATCTAATTTCCTCTAGATATTTATCCAAGTAATATTTCTACCAAGTTTGAAGGAAATCCATCCAGCCGTTTTTAAGCTATCTTGTCCACAGACAGGCACACATGTGCCACCGATAACAATACCCCGCTATCAAAACATCACCGATGTGTCGGGTAACAACCTGAAAAGACAGAAATGATGGTTCTTGCTCCAGTGAGACATCGGCATCAATTTGACCAGCTAACGCTTAACCTAGGCTCGTGTGTCATACATCACACTGACAGTGAGGAACCTTGGGGTAATTTTTGATCCTACATTGTCCTTTGGCCTCCACATTAGAAATATTACGAAGACTGCTTTTTTCCACCTGCAAAATATAGCGAAGGTTCGTCCCATCCTGTCTATGGCTGATGCTGAGACCCTGATCTATGTGTTTATCTCTTCTAGATTGGACTACTTTCTACTTTGTTCTACTTTCTGGTTTACCGCAGTCTAGCATTAGGGCTCTCCAGTTGGTTCAAAATGCTGCAGCCAGAGTTTTGACATGAAGCAGAAAGTTCAACCACATTACACCCATTTTGGCATCTCTTCACTGGCTTCCTGTCCCAGTGAGATCAGATTTTAAGGTTCTGCTACTAGTCTATAAAGTTGTTCACGGACTGGCACCTCCCTACCTAGCTGACCTAATTAAAATTACGTACCGGCCCAGGTTGTGCTTTATCAGGGTGCAGGACTACTTTGTGTCCCTAAGGTGAATAAGAAGTCTGCAGGTGACAGAGCTTTCTCTTATCGTGCCCCTGTTCTGTAGAATGATCTCCCTGTATCAATAAAACAGTCAGATTCTGTGGAGACTTTCAAGTCCAGACTTAAGACGCACTTATTTTCCCTTTCGTATATCTAGCATACTGGTATAGTTTTGTTTTACGCTTTTTACTCTTTTAATTTATTTTATTAGGAAACAGAGCGTGCCGCAGCCTCAACTTTACCTAAATTCTGGGTCTTTTAGTGAAGCTTAGGGCTAGTGGCTAGTGATCACCTTAGTATTTCTTGTTTTTTTCTTGTTTAATGCTGACAAATTATACTGTATTTCTTGTCTTTCTGATACCCAATTCTGTTCTTTCTCTCTGTTTAAGGAGCAGGTCCATCAAGAGATGGGACTTGTATTTGTGCTGGAAACCCTCCTGTCCTGTGTGCCAACAGCATTTCCTGTATATTAGTCCTGTATATTAGTTTTGTGAATTGTTTCTGTGAATTCTTCTGTAATTTATGTCTGTAGCATGGCCCAAGCAGAGGGTCACCCCTTTGAGTCTGGTCTGCTTGAGGTTTCTTCCTCATAGGGAGTTTTTCCTTACCACTGTTGCTCTGGGGGTTGGTAAGGTTCGACCTTACTTGTGTGAAGTGCCTTGAGGCAACTCTATTGTGATTTGGTGCTATAATATGACAATGTGACAAAGTTTTATTCGGCACACAAAATATTCAAATAGAAAAAATGAACAATTCCACAAACAAACACAGACAAAACTAGTGAGTCCGAAAGGGTGTGGGCTGAAGCAAAGCTTATTAGCGCCCACCCCTGCTCGTACAAGTCCAACAATTCTTATCAGTCATATTTACATAAATACAAATTCACTACTACATGTCGACACACAGACATACACATCAATATACTATTCACTTATAATTATATTTATATAGTACCAGATCACAAGAAATTTGAATCAAGGCACTTTACGCCAGTAAGGACTAACCTTACCAACCCCCAGAGCGAGCACTAGGCAACTGTGGTGAGGAAAAACTCCCTATAAGGAAGAAACCTCAAGCAGACCAGGCTCTTGGGGGTGACCCTCTGCTTGGGCTGTGCCATATATACCTATATACATACTTATATACTTTACAAACAAATATATACATACATACATATACACAGTCACTTATATACATATACATATACACCTACCCATATCTATATATCTACATACGCATATACATACCCACACATTCAAATATACAATGAGTCCCACTTATAAATTGAACATTCCATATAAATCAAATTATATTTGTTTCTTTATGATACTTAGACATTATGTTCTTTTTGAGTAGTTTGTAGTAGTAGTAGTGGCTCGTTTTTGCAAAAGGAATATTGGATTGGTATTTGATTTGTAAGTGTTTCCCCATGACTCAACACAATATGTGAGTCATGGGCATTGGCTTCCTGTTAATTCTAGAATAGAATTTAAAATTCTTCTTCTTACTTATAAGGTTTTGAATAATCAGGTCCCATCTTATCTTAGGGACCTCGTAGTACCATATCACCCCAATAGAGCGCTTCGCTCTCAGACCGCAGGCTTACTTGTAGTTCCTAGGGTTTGTAAGAGTAGAATGGGAGGCAGAGCCTTCAGCTTTCAGGCTCCTCTCCTGTGGAACCAGCTCCCAATTCAGATCAGGGAGACAGACACCCTCTCTACTTTTAAGATTAGGCTTAAAACTTTCCTTTTTGCTAAAGCTTATAGTTAGGGCTGGATCAGGTGACCCTGAGCCATCCCTTAGTTATGCTGCTATAGACGTAGACTGCTGGGGGGTTCCCATGATGCACTGTTTCTTTCTCTTTTTGCTCTGTATGCACCACTCTGCATTTAATCATTAGTGATCGATCTCTGCTCCCCTCCACAGCATGTCTTTTTCCTGGTTCTCTCCCTCAGCCCCAACCAGTCCCAGCAGAAGACTGCCCCTCCCTGAGCCTGGTTCTGCTGGAGGTTTCTTCCTGTTAAAAGGGAGTTTTTCCTTCCCACTGTAGCCAAGTGCTTGCTCACAGGGGGTCGTTTTGACCGTTGGGGTTTTACATAATTATTGTATGGCCTTGCCTTACAATATAAAGCGCCTTGGGGCAACTGTTTGTTGTGATTTGGCGCTATATAAAAAAATTGATTGATTGATTGATTGATTGATATATGGTACCATCAGAGAATGATATAAAGTAAGTAACCCTTCTTGCGGCAGTAGGTCTTTGGCTTTATACAGAATGGCTATAGTTTTTGACAATTTTGATTTCACATAATTTATATGTGGTTTCCAGCTAAGTTTATTATCATTTATAACACCTAAAAATTTATTCTCTGTTACTAACTCAATTTCCTTATTGTTTATAGTTAAATTTTTACATTTGGGTGCCTGTTTATTTCCAAATATAATACATTTAGTTTTCCCAAGGCTGAGTGACAACTTATTAGCGTCAAACCAAACCTTAAATTTTTCCAGTTCTTTCTCCACTATGTCCAGAAGCTGTTCAAGATTTTCACCGCTACAGAACACAGTTGTATCATCCGCAAAAAGGACACATCTCAGTGAACTCGACACCCAACTTATATCATTTATATAGATTATAAACAACAAAGGACCCAGCACTGAGCCCTGCGGCACCCCACATGTGACATCCCTGAGTTCAGAATTTGTATTATTGAATTGAACATACTGAAATCTGCCTTGTAAATAACTAGCTATCCATTCATATGCCAGACCTCTGATTCCATATTTCTGCAGTTTAATTAATAGTATTCCATGGTTAATTGTGTGAAACGCTTTCTGTAAATAAAAAAAAAACACATATTGTGTATTGTTTATTGTCAATTTCAGTTGCTATACTTTCCACAAAGTCCATCAAAGCATGTGATGTAGTTCGAGACCTTCTGAATCCATATTGTTCTTCACAAATGATGTTATGCTTCAGTAAATAATCATTTAATCTTTTAGCAAATATTTTTTCCAAAATTTTGGAAAATTGTGGCAGGAGTCTATAATTAGAAAATGTGTGTTTGTCACCAGTTTTAAACAGAGGAATTACTTTGGCTATTTTCATTTGAGAAGGAAATTTACCAGTACTTAGTGACATATTGCAAATATAATTGAACGGTTTTACTATACAATCAATAACTTTTTTTAATAAAGCCATATCCAAATTATTAAAATCAGTCGATTTCTTACTTTTTGAACCATGAACCAGATCAAGTATTTCCCTTTCATGAGTACCACCAATGAACATTGAAACAGATTTGTTAAACGTTGAATTATTTACCCAGAAGTTATTAGTTGATGAGTCAATTTTACTGGCAAGATTTTTACCCACATTAACGAAGTATTCATTAAAGTGTTCAGCAATAGACTCGTCGTTATCAATCGTGATGTAGTTGTTACTCTGAAAAAATGAAGGATAATCTCTAGTTACTCTATTCTTTTTTACTATTTCATTTAATATGTTCCATGTGTTTTTGATGTTATTTCTATTTTTGACAAGTAGCTCATTATAATATATTTTTTTACTGAGTCTCATGATATTGATTAACTTATTCTTATATGTTTTATACTTACTTTCAGCTTCCTTAGTTCGTAGTTTTATGAATTGTTTATATAGTACGTTTTTCTTTTTACATGCCCTCTGAAGCCCCTTAGTTATCCATGGTTTGTTGCTATATTGATTTCTATATATTTTGTCAACAAATGGACAGTGTTTATTATACAAACTGGAAAAAATGGAAATGAAAGCATCATATGACCTGTCAACATCATCAACAAAAACATCTGACCAATTCTGACTTGATAAATCCTCCCTTAAATTATCAATTGTTTCAGGTGTTACGTTTCTACTCATGAATTTGATATTGCTTCGATACTTACAACAACCCTCCAATGCAAAGACTGAGAAAACTGGCAAGTGATCACTGATATCACTGAGCAGTAGTCCCCCACTAAGATTACCGGATATAACGTTAGTTAAAATATTGTCAATGAGAGTTGTTGTGTCCATAGTTATTCTGCTAGGATGAATGATGGTTGGAAACAGTCCTAAACAGTACAAGGTGTTTATAAATGAAGTGATTTGTGGATGATTGTGAGGGTTTAAAAAATCTATATTGAAATCTCCACAGACAAATAAATGCTTATTTCTGTTGATTTTGTTGTACATTCCTAAGATAATGTCTTCAAAGGTGTCAGTATTTGTCCCAGGAGCTCTGTAAATGCAACTAACAACTATGTTTTTGGAGTTTATAGATGTCATTTCTATGGTAACACATTCCATGATGTTGTCCACTGTAAATGACATGTTGTTGATGAGTTTACAGTTATAATCTGACCTTACAAACAATGCAACACCTCCGCCCCTTCTCGTCTGCCTGTTAACCAGGAACAATTCATAACCATCAAGATATACCAGATCTTTATTATCCTCATTTAACCATGTTTCTGAAATTGCAATAACTGAAAAACGTTTTTTGGATGTTTTCAAACAATCATTAATAGTGGACAGATTACGAGAAAGACTTCTGCTGAATTGAAAAATCTTCATCATTGATTTTATAATTTTTGAATTGTTCTTCTGTAAAATATTTGCACTGTCTCACAATATTCTCACTGAAAAAGGTATCAGGATCATTTTCAGATTCGAAGGGGTGGTTAGCAGAGTTATTATAATTAAATGTATCTAGACAGAGCTCCTGGGCAGAAATAAACGGATCATTATCCTTAGTCATTATGTCTCTCTTGTCTCCGGGTGTAGATGATGTGGATGAGTGGGTTGCTCCAGTCTGCATCATGGTGCTGTGATGTGTTTGAGTCCTCATACCTATTGTTCATATTTGTCCAGCTCCTTGATGTTCCTTATTGCCATAACCTTTGCTTGTTCTGTGTTTAATGAATATTTTACAGTTTGAAGTCCATATAAATGAAAATAAATTGAAATTGAACCAACTGCCATTGTCCAAATATTTGTGAGCATCTTTGCATGTATCTAAAACTTGGAATATCATATGAATGAAAATGTGTTTATTCATTTGGCTTTTGAGCGAATGTTCTACAGGTTACACAAATCAATGAACATCCGGAGCTGCCATCAGATAAACTTTGTCCTTGGCTTTGTTTCAACAAC
The DNA here is from genome assembly GCF_902500255.1 of Thalassophryne amazonica. NCBI lineage: Eukaryota > Metazoa > Chordata > Actinopteri > Batrachoidiformes > Batrachoididae > Thalassophryne > Thalassophryne amazonica. Next base: position 19,266,279 of record NC_047112.1, read on the forward strand.
AACAACAAAAAATGTGCTGTTTGAACTCCAAAGGTTCACTGCCTGGACTGAATGCAAACATAAGAGAGAAGAACAAACGTCACTTTAAATCATACCCATCTCGACTCGCATCTAAACTGCTTCAATGATGGACAAATCCACTGGGACCTTCGTCCCGTTTCTGGCCTTGCTGGCCTTCCAGACACTGCACACGTTCGCTGAGGATTTGGCACCAACGCACATTGAAATCGCTCCCGTTCCCTGTAACGACAAAGCCGTGGAGAAGCTCTCTCGTCTGGCTGTCACTTACATCAATGAGGATCGCATGGATGGCTACAAGTTTGCCCTCAACCGCATTTCGAATGTGCACCTGCACGCTCAGGTCGGTGCTCGGTCTGATATCTGGCAGAAAGACGCTGCCTGAACTGCAAAAAAAAATGCTTAAAATCTCAAACATTTCCATCATGATTTTGAGTCGAAATGGGTTTTTGGTTCGACACTTTTACTGCTGAACCCTTGCACAGTGTCAGAATTATATCTCAGTGCTGATGATGTCAGTGTTAATTTACGTAACTGACTAGAAGTGTCATTTAACACTTGAAAAGTGTAATTCTAACTCCCTCCATGAGTCAAGTGAGAAACAAGAAAAAGAGAGTTCATGCTGCGAGTATCCCGAGGTGCTGCTGACAGTTATGTTGCATCACAATCAGAAGGTTGTTGGTTCAATCCCAAACTGAAAGCTTTGTCTTGTTTCTTAAACTATTAGTGTTAAAGTCCTCTCTCTAGTATTGAAAGTACACTTTAATATGTGAGAATGTAAAATTGATCATGTTAATAATTTATATAATTTTTTGCTTTCAGGGGCCCCCGGTTGATTTGGGGGTCTTTAACTCACAACTCTTGACAGTTATGCTGTTCTTGGGAATAGTGTTCATTTTAACACTATGTGAGTTGAATTAACACTGAGGATTTTTCTTTGCTGTGGGATTATTGTGGATGATTTAATGTTTAAAAAAGAAAGCTTTCCTTTCTGTTCCTGGTGAAATACCAACATATGTGTGGGATAATAATAGTAGAGGAACAGTCTTAATGTCCTGTAACACTTTAACATGGTCCAACGTTTTAAAGTGGCTTTTGGTTTCCTCAAGGATGTAGAACAATTTTGACTTTGGTGTCCTTGATTTTGATTTGATTTATTTGGCAAGTAAATATATGTACATAGAAATAATACTTATTTCCATTGTCATCCTGGAGGTTAAAATACAAAAAAAAAAAAAGAAAAAAAAAAGCTTCAACCCTGTTGAAAAACAAATTGCTCGTCTTGTCATAGGAATTTGGTCGATTTGCGCATAAAGTGCGCATGAAGCAGGAATCGTATGCAAAACGTGTAGAATCGTAGCTGCTTCTAATGCCTCGTACACCTGTTGCTACAACTATTTGCGCACACCACCGGCTGAAAGACAGCGTGCGCTGTGAAAGCCCATCAAAACCTTTCACGGCATATGTCGGCTAAATTCCAGCTGACACACATGAACATCTAACACCACTCGCGTGGCACTTAGAAAATGTGTGGCCATTCGCACTATTAGCACAAAAACAGTCTGCAGACAATCATTGTTGAGTTGGATGTGAAATTTGTCTAAGTGCCCCCATGACTGTGAAGTTGCCGAGTGCACATGTTGCGTGCCAGAGTGTTGGCTCCCCCCTACAAAACATCGGTGCATGTGGTTCGCGCACCAACTCCCCCCCCCAAAAAAAGCAGGTGAGGCATCGCTCATCTGATCACAGAGTGACATCTTGGACTGTGCACTGACAGGACAGGGGGCGATTATTGAATTTGCACGCTTTTGGTGTCTAATTATGTTTCCTGACATGACAAATTCAACTAAGCTACTTTCAGAACCCCTTGAATGTTTGAGATTAATTTAACACTCAGAAGGTGTAATTTTTAACTCTTACAGTTAAGAGTGCTGGTTTGTTTTTTAAAAGTAGCTCAGTTGAATTTGTCACATGAGAAAAACAAAACCATTCAAGCGGAATAATAATCTTAGCAGTAAGGTGCGTTGACCTTTCCAAGTTTCCGGTCAGTGGTAGATCAGTCAACAACTTCTTCATGTCAGCGATTGAAAGCTATTACAGTCCAAATGTGAAATAACTCCAACGTACTCTCCAGATTAACATCAGAAGTATTAAACTAGCCCAGACCGAACAGATAATCTGTTCTGTTCTTCTCAAACCAGTCCGTTAATCAATATTTCTTTCCATTATAATTCAGAAAATAACCTTATAGCAAACATTGAAGCGCAACATTGATAACAATGACTATTGTGCCATTTTTGCTACATTTTCAATTTGACTTTTCAATTACATCTATAATTTGATAACACAATAAAGAGTGCATTTAGTGAATACATTTCTCTTTCATCTTTGTTGTGGCATTGTGTGTGTTGGGTGGGGGTGTTCATCTGGCCTGGGAGGGGTATGAAAATGTATAGAATAAATAAAACCCTGGGGGATAAACTGGACTAGTCCATTGTATACATGTGGCATAAGACCATGAGACCACTTTAATCTTGAGGATAGTCTCAGCAGATGGGATGGGCAGCAAGGTGGCACAATTGGTTAGCACCCTTGGCTTCCAATAAGAAGGTCCCTACTTCACCCGGTGCCCCATTCTCCTGGTACATCTGGAGTTGCATGAGGATGAACATCAAGCATGAAACAGCCATTGCGGATCCATATTGAATCTGCTGCAGCAACCCCGAGTGGACATTAGTATAGTCTGTACAAAGCTGGGTGTACTGGGCGGTTATGCTGGAAGCTTAGAGGATGTTCAACTTCCTGGCTGAGGCCAACACTCACATCAGTTTTGTACAAAGTTTGATTGGGAATGTTGCACAGCACCTCCTCCCAACCACCGCCTGAAAGGTGCAGAGAAGCAGATGTTGGGAATTCACTGGAAAGAAGTGAGACAATCAATGACGCCTACTGGTTTTCATGGTGCATTTAAAATCTGTGCATGCAGCAAAAAAAACAAAAAAAACATTCATCTCTCTGTCTTGTTTTTCTTTTGGACCTGTGTGGATGGTGCGTGTGTGTTTGCGCTGTGCGTGTCAGGGTCCAGCGGGTAACGTGTATTATCTGGACCTGGATGTACTGGAGACCAAGTGTCACATAGGCAGTCCCAAATCGTGGAAACGCTGTGATGTCAGGCCATTCATGGAAACGGTAAGAGATACACACACACACACACACACACACACACACACACACACACACACACACACACACACACACACACACACACACACACACACACACACACACACCTAAAAACAATCACATCTGTACTAATGCTATACTTATGAGGACCCCAAACCCATCCTTAAAGATACTCAGCACAGCTTTAATACATATGACGGTAGCCATAACTTTTTACAGCAATTGACTTGTTATGTTGCAAGCCACCTATTTGATGATCACATCCAGTGGGGGGGTCCCAATCTGTTATTACATCTGCCAAGGACTTAATAAAATCATTGGCATTTATTTATTTGTCTGTCTTGATCCAGATCTTGGATCAAGATTTCACTTTATATAGGCTTTGAAGGATTACGGAAAAAAAAACTACTTCATGGATTCTCACCAAATCTGAACCACAGATAGATATTAGACCATGGAAGACTGCACTGAATTTTGGAGGTGATCCAGATTCTGGATCAAGATTTCACTGTATATAGGCTTTGAAGGATTACATCAAAACTACATAACGGATTTTCACCAAATTTTCACCACACATTGGTGATATGCCTTGGAAGAGTCCATTAAATTTTGGAGGTGATCTGGATCCAAATACTGGATCAGGATTTCACTGTAAATTTTAAAGCTTTAGTCAAAACTACTTCACAGATACGACATCACGATGTACAACCAAGATTAGAAAGACACTATTTTGTTTCAACAAAAACACAAGTTAATAAATTAGATTAACACATAAATCTAACTTATTAACTTAATTTCAAAGAACTTAATTCATTCAGGTGTTACCAATAGACACAATTCAATTACGTTGGTTCAAGTATTTTCTTTTTTCAGTGTACAGTTCTCTAAAACTCTACTGGAAAGATGAAACTGTGTTTTTTTTTTCCCTAAATATATTCCCTCATTTGATGTTTCTTCACTCTTTTTTCTAGTTTTTCTTTTGTGTTACAAACATGAAACATGCCTGGAGATACAACCATAAGAACAGCATGCGAAGTTGTTCAGTTGTTACATATTATATTCACATTGGATTTGTTGGCTAACCTTTGCTCAATGGCTGTTATAGCAGCCACAGCTAAATCCAATTTTGTCATTTCCAGCAAATTTCAGGCAACTGCAATACCACCATTCTTCACACAGCTGAGGGATACTCCTACCTGTACAGCTATGACTGCATGCTGGTCCCAGGTAAGGCCTCAGTAATAAATATGAAATATATTCTACATAGTTGCATGCAATGATGGCCACAGTTTTCATGAAACAGAGCAAAGTATTGATAAATGTGATAACAAATAATACGCACGGTCCTCTGATTGTCTCTTTGGCATCCTGCATGATTTGTTGCTTAAATAATAAATGAAAGGTTGATAAATGCTGGTTTACTGGCTTCTACTGTTCCTCTCGTTCCCGTCCTCTGTCTTCCTGTTACTCCTCCTCCCCCTGAGTGGGGAGTTCTACAGTCTGATGGCCTGAGGGACAAAGTTTGTCAGACTGATTTGTAGTTTTAATGTGATAGCTCCTTTCGACCCCGTCATGAAACTGCTTTCAAACATTTACAATACTGCTTGCTTTTGCACTCATGAACAGCACATTCTTGGCAGTAACTGTCATCTCCAGCGGCAAAGGCACTTCAAGACAGACTGGAGCTGATTCCTGTTTCAATGACTGACCGGATGATAGGTTTGTTGATCACCGCTCTTGGGGAGGTGCCTCTCACCAGGCACCGAATGCCAATGGTCCACCACAGACCCTATTTTATTTCAACCCACCAGGATGTCCACTCTCTCTGCATATCTAGAGCCTAGATGAGGATTGTGGTGTAGTGACCAATGGCCCGACCCATGAAGCAGGTGTAGGAGTCCAGATCCAGATAAAAGTTAGGATGCAGTGGAACAAATCAGGCTTTCATCAGGAGATGATCTTAATTCAATCACTGGGCTGGAAATGTGTCTCACAGAAGACCTGCTTTGGGGAGGTCTGTGCTGTCCCTTGTATAACTAACAAATCATTTGCCTTCGTGTCACCTGCAGATCCACCAGAGAAACTCCAGCAGACGTGTCCAACGTGTCCCCTCCTGCTTCCTGTGGACAGCCCAGAGGCTGTGAGCACCGCTCAGATCACACTGGCATCCTACAAGAGACAGTCCACCCTGGGTGCAGGACTCGGAGTGAAGAAGATCACTCGAGCAGCAGCACAGGTACGACTGGATGTACCCAGATTAAGTTTGATGAGGGAAGCAAAGCTCCTGCATGGATTTCACGCGACGCTCACGTAAATGTGGTGCTTATGGGGAATTACGCCTGACCTCGGGGCTTTCTGTACATGATGAGCATGTGGCATGGTGCACTTCTGAGCTTCATTACTCTGCTTGACAGTTATCGTAATGATACCACAGCTGCTGGAGTTGCAGAGGATTAGCACTTTAGACTTCAGTGCTGGAGAAGCAAATGAGAAATTGGATCTTTCACTCAGGGACTCACACTCACTTTTCTGCTCCTCCTTGCCTGTGATACTCCACCTTGTTTTCCTCTTCTCTCTGTTACTGCAGTGCAACACTAAAATACCTGCATTTTAATACCACATATTTCTTATATTTCAGGCAGTGCCAGTGAAGGTCAGCTTCGTGGAGTACACGATCCAGGAGTGTCCAGAGGGACTGACGGAACAAGGCACCTGCAAGCGACTCACACTTGAGTCTGATACAGAGGTATACTAGGCAACATCCAGTGCAGGGGTCTCAAATTGGTAGCACAGGGGCTGAATGAGGCCAACCACCAGTCATTTATTGGCATGTCATCATATGTCATTAGTACATGATAAATTTACTTCTTCTGCCATGTGTGAGGTTACACGTGGGACAGTACACATTGTGCAAAATTTACTTTGTTCAATGCACAATACATACAGGCTGCTGCTATTGATCCAGACCAGGGTGTGTTGCATCCTTTAAAACTGGAGCAGTACTTACGTGGGTCCAGCGCCCTGCAAATAGCATTCACAATGTTTTATAAAAGCCATTTTGCACCAGGATACAGATAACATTAGAAAAGTTACCTTCTCTGGAACAAAATGAACCCAAGCACACCATTTTCTAAAGTTTCCATCCGGAGGAAAATCCAGGATGAAAGCATAGCTTCCATATTTCTGGGAGTTTTTTTTTTAATTTTCAAGTCCTTCACTGTCATTTGACAGCAGATTTGCAGAGGATTTGACTGACAGATCAGTAGACCTAATATTAATATTTACTTAGGCCAAATCTGGAATATAAATTGTATATGAATTTATGAAACATACATTACCAGTCAAAAGTCTGGACACATCTTCCCATTCAATTGAATAGAAAAGTATATTTCACAAGAAATTTTTTAAATTAATTTGTTCATTTATTTTATTTTATCATTTTGTTACCATTTTAGCTTTCAGGCTCCTCTCCTGTGGAACCAGCTCCCAATTCAGATCAGGGAGACAGACACCCTCTCTACTTTTAAGATTAGGCTTAAAACGTTCCTTTTTGCTAAAGCTTATAGTTAGGGCTGGATCAGGTGACCCTGAACCATCCCTTAGTTATGCTGCTATAGACGTAGACTGCTGGGGGGTTCCCATGATGCACTGTTTCTTTCTCTTTTTGCTCTGTATGCACCACTCTGCATTTAATCATTAGTGATCGATCTCTGCTCCCCTCCACAGCATGTCTTTTTCCTGGTTCTCTCCCTCAGCCCCAACCAGTCCCAGCAGAAGACTGCCCCTCCCTGAGCCTGGTTCTGCTGGAGGTTTCTTCCTGTTAAAAGGGAGTTTTTCCTTCCCACTGTAGCCAAGTGCTTGCTCACAGGGGGTCGTTTTGACCATTGGGGTTTTTACGTAATTATTGTATGGCCTTGCCTTACAATATAAAGCACCTTGGGGCAACTGTTTGTTGTGATTTGGCGCTATATAAAAAAAATGATTGATTGATTGACTGATTTTAAAAGACTATTCATTCACACACCAGCCCTGAGAACATATTGTAAGTTTAATATCTTTAATGTTGTGTTTCTTGTTTCCCCTATAATGAAAACACACCGAACTGTATTTATTTATTTATTTGTGTACATTACACCTGTATTTTTGTGACATGTTTGTTCTAGGAACTCCTAGTCAAAAATGTAACTTAACTATGGTGTTTTGAAATATGCATAACTTGAAACAAAATCCTCTGTTTACCAAAATATTTTAGTGTTTTTTATATTTTTATATTTAGTGTATTTAGTAGAGTTTTAAAAAAGATTTTTTTTTTTTTTTTTTTTTTTAGTAAATAATCTTCAGCATGCACAAGATTTTGGGCATGTCACTAAAGTGAAAATTGCTCAAAAACACCCACAGCTCATAACAAGTGAAATATACTGTTGTTACCTCCACCAATATAGTTGGGAGGAGGTTATGTTTTTGTCCCTTTTTGTTTGTTTGTTTGTTTGTTTGTTTGTTTGTTTGTCTGTTTGTGATCAACCTGAAGCCCACAATTTTTCATATATCATTATAAATTTTTTACTGAGGATTCATTCATTCCGGATAGGCAAGAACTGATTCAATTTTCAAGGTCATAGGTCAAAGGTCAAAGTCAGGAAAAATGTTAGAAAACTGGAAAAATCCCTATCCTTTAACATTGAACAAATTCAAAAATTCATAACTCTGCTAAGAGCCATCAAATTTCTTTCATATTTGGTTATGTAGGATGGTATCCTTTATCGACTGACAAACTTTGATCCAGATCTGATCCAGATTACAGATTTTGTGGCCACTTAAATTTAACATTGAAAACCCCATTTAATGTATATTTTAAATTGTATCTTAATCAAACATGTTCCAATCACTCTCATATTTGGAAGTGAGGTGCCGACTGACACTCACTATCACCTGACAAAGTTTGATCTGGATCTAATCCAGATTGTGGATTTTGTGGACATTTGAATTTAATATTGAAAAGTCTATTTGGTGTACATTTTGTATTATATTGTAGCTTATGAAAAGCCACTTCTAACAGGACTTCGACCTTGAAAATTTTTCCAAGGTAAAAGTTTGTGGAATTGGAAACTAGTGTTGACGGAAGTTATGAGTTCAGCGCTCTAGTTACCTATTGAAACTTTTTTTTTTTTTTTAACTGTCCTTGCTCTGTCCTTATGGGTTTTTCTTGCAATGATGCAAAATCACAGTATTTAAAACTGTTTGCTCTTTACCCCTCAGACTGCAGGGTTTTGTGCAGGTTCTGTGCACGGTGACATGCACCCCCATCCTGATGTTCAGGTGTCCTGTGAGATGTTCAAAAGACAGGTACAGGTCGGTCTCTCTCTCTCTCTCTCTCTCTCTCTCTCTCCACCTTAATTAAGTGTTCACAGATGTTTTAAACGTGGTTTGAGGGGTAAAGCCATAGACTGCTGATAAGAGTGTTATTATGCATAACAATTTGTGCTTTGATACAAAAACACATTAGAAACAATACAACACACACACACTCTGTTCATGCGTGAACAAAGTGCACAACGCACCGCAGCATCAAGGTGAATTTACTGTTCAAGGGTCACTTTGGGATTTTTCAGACTGGTTTCTATTTTTAAATAGTTTTGGCTTAATCTTTTCACTTGGGACAAAAAATATATATATTTTAATCAGTGTAGTATTGAACTGGAACACAAACACCTTCACGGGCTGAACAAGACAACATAATTAGACCAAAAAAAAAACTCTCCACTTTCTGGGGGAATAATCCTTCATGTCGACACCAAACAGACTTCCTAAATATTCCTAAATGTTACTATATGTAAAGGATTTTTTTTAAATGATGAATTAAACAGTTAGCTGCTTATCTTAACCCCCTGCCTGTTTGGAACCTGTCTCCACGTATGATTAATCAACATATTCTGAATGCACATTTCGTACAATATAAGTACACCCATTTTTTTTTCATGAGAATAGGCTGAGACATATTCTACTTGATTATGCTGCTATTTATTTCATATGATATGTTAAGCACAAAATTTCATGGATTTTACGTGCACAGACAACCATTTCACTTAAATCCTCAAGAAATGTGTGTTTGTGTTTTGATTAGGGTTAGATTAACCAATTTACCATTTTTATTTTCCTTTTTTGTCAGTGATGTTATCGCTGCCTCTCAGCGGAAAATACATGGCATATGAGCGAAATCCACACAAATATGTACAATTTTTTGTGCACCATTTCTTTGTATATTTTACAATAAACTTTAATAACTTTTTCTCACCAATGTCACCACGGAGCTCCATACATTTTCATTTGTTAAATTAAAAAAAAATAAAAATCCCTCATGTTTCATTCTTTTTTTTTTTTTTTTTGAATAGCAATCTTGAGATATATATCATTTTATTCTCTGTAATCAAATGGCAAAATAAATGTCTTTTTATTATCACAGTTCTGCAGTGCCTAAAACTTTTCCATAGTCCTCTAGATATACAATATTTTCCATTTCACTCCACGTTTATTGGGAAAACAGTCATGCAATTTTGCTTTGCAATCACTTCTTGTCCTCTTGTATGGTCATTAATTCTTTTTTTAAATAATAATAACTTTATTTATTTTTAAAAAATTACAAACCAAGACTGTGATTTAGTAAATTCAGTCTTTCTGCATTGTTAAAAGGGAAAAACACAGATATCCTGACAGTTTCTCTTCATGCAAAATTGATTTTAAGTTTAAAATTAAAATAAGGGAGTTATTCATATGAAATCATTTGTTTTTGGTCCTTAGGACAAGGATTATATACAAAAAAGCTGCATAAAAATGAAATGTGTCTTATTAATTGTTGGTTCATTCGTGTAGGGGATTTTTCATCTTCTTCTTCTTATATAGGTTTTAAAAGGTGATTTTCTTTCTTCTTTTTTTTTCTTTTTTTCGGGGTCCCTCTACAGAATGTTGACATTCTCAGGCCAGTCCAGCCTCAAGGTCACGACCTCCCTGAACACCCTGCACCCCCAACTTTCCCACCTTGGACCACTGACCTAAAGATCAATCCACACCCTGCTCCGTCTGACCCAGCGCCACCTGCTGACCCAGCACCACCTGCTGACCCAGCACCACCTGCTGACCCTGTACCACCTGCTGACCCCTCACCAGTTAACCCTGACCTCTTTGACCCTTCTGTTGCAGTGGTTAATCCGTCTATCCCTCTCACCTCATCCTCCAGTGAGTCTGCTGAAGGCACGGGTCTGCCAAACCAGCAGCATCCAGCATTGGAGGATTCATCTTCTGAAGAAGTCGGAGGTGTTGTCGCTCTGCGTCCACCCTTCAGCTTTCGCTACCAGAGGCATGAGCGAAGGAGACGGCAGGCCACGCCCTCTTACAAACCCATCTTCCTGTCAGATTTTCCCTTTGGGCCCTCCCCTTTCCGCTCCTGTCCTGGCCCAGCCAGATACACCACAGTTTAACTGTGCCGCCTTTCTTCATGTCTGATTTAGGTGGTGAGGAGGCTGGACTGAAAACTTTTATGCTCCTTGGTGAACGTTAGTGTGGTGCTAATCTCAGGAATATTGTATCTATTTTCACTAAAGCTGAATTTACCTCCCTGCAGCCAACACAGCCAGCTGACGCGGATTTCAAACTGGTTTAAACTGTTTAAGTGCATCTTCATTTGAATTCTATTAAACTTGTGATTTCACTCTGGCACCACGTAAACAAATATTATCAGTTGCAATAAATCTTCCCCCCCCCCCCCGAGGCAAATATTCGGCAGCAGAGTTTTCTTATGTCCACTGAATTCTGAAACACTTCAAATGTGAGACTGAATCAATTCATTGTTGACAGAAACAAATGCATCCACAAAAGTACTTTTCAGAAAACAGCATTGCAGTGGAATCCAAAAGTATTATTAAGGAAGGTAAAAAAAAAATTGGGGCTTGCTTAAAAAAGCACAAAATGTTTTGCAATGGAATGAAAAGTTATATTTTCAGAAAAAACATTGCAAAAGGTTTTCTGTATTGTTTTATGTGTAAAGCTTCAGAAAAGGTTGTTTGAAAGATAAACGCTCACACAGATTTTATTTGCAGATATTTTTAGATATTAAGAATTTTTCTTTTCATTTTAATTTCTTTCTTTTTATTCCTATTTTCTTTCCATTTCTTTGTTTTTCCTCATTCATTTTTTTTTCGTTAGCTGTCTTTCTTTTTCTTCCTCTTTTCCTTCTTTCTGAGTAACTATTACTGGAACCCTTGATTTTGTAAGTGTAGAATTTAAAATTTGATCAAAAATAAATGCAAATGAACCGATTTTGTACAGTCGCAATATTTAATAAAATGTCTATAAATATGATTGATTTCATACACTAAAATACAAAAATATGAATATTAAATACACCTTTGACATAGTTATTGGCATATATTGATGAAGTTACAGTAAATAATCACTTTTACAGCCAGCTTTTTTAATATATATAGTGCAGCAGATAACTGAAACCTTCAAATGGTGATACAAGCACAAAGTTTAGCACAAATACTCCTTAGACATTAAGACTACTCTATTGAAAAAGCCGACTGGCCACTTGAATTTTCAATAGCCAGCCAGGTAGGGGTCAACTGAAAAATTACACAGGGATCAAAATTTTAAATTGTTCCATTCATATTGAAAACTATATCACATTCTTTATCTGAACATAAAGATTCCAAAAAAGGTATAATTTGGACTTTCTATGACTGCGTTATCTGCCGTTATGGGGCAAAAACAGCAAGAATGGTGACAAAGGTCAGTCTCAGTTTGTACAGTGGGCCAAAGTTAAAGTTGCTCCAGTTGTGGTTAAAAGTGGCACAAATTATTTGTTAAACTAATAGGAGTAATAAATGGAATAGTGTTGACTGTGTTGAATGATTGGTCTGCAAAGTACAGGTTAAACAATGCTAATGTCCATTAGATTCTATGACATGTGACATATGTTACCCTGTAACATATATACAGATAAAGATAAAGTAAATCACGTGCAGACTTCAAAGGTCTGGGGAAGAAAAGAAAAGAAACATAAAATTTAACAGAATGAAAAAGGTATGTCCAGAGTGCAAATTTAAAATGAAAACGATTATAAGTGTGTAGTAGCAAAAAAGAGATTACATATAAAAAAGAGAAAAGTATGTACAAAACTGTGGATATTTCAGATAACTAAGCATGACACATGGTGCAAATTAATCCCTTTTCAACCCCTATTAACTCAACCAATAATTTGCATCACTTTTTTTTTTACCAAAATTAGAGCAACTTTAACTTTTGACCCCTGTACAAATTGAAATTGACCTTTGCCACTATTCTTGCTGTTTTTACACCATAACTCCATTCAGTCACAGATAGTATTCCTTTTACGAAAATATTCCTCTGTTTCTAAGTCATTGCTTTACTTAAATAACTCACAAGGAAAAATCTGGCAATATCTCTACGTTATGTAGGAAATAAATTCTAGTTATACTATGAAATTCCAGGTTTTGTGGTTACACACTCTAGAACAAGACTTTTATTTTGAAATCTGAAACGACGATCACCCTGATGTTGTCTTCATTCCTCCAAACTTTTAACTTAATGGTCCACAAAGTATTTGAAAAATGCAATTGTTAACGTTTTACAAGTCACAAAGCACACACTGCAACAAAAAATATTTTAATTATATAAGTTTTGTGACATTTCAGTTTTTATCCAGTTCCTTGAAATTTTTTTGAGTATTTTTGTTGTTCACTGTAGATATTTATTTTCATGATTGTAATGTGTTATATTTTAATCATAGAATTTAATGTTTTTGGAGATTAAACGGCGCGCACACCTACTTTGTACTGCAGAGGGCAGCAGAGACCGTAAAAATCAACTCGATTCATTTTGGTTACTGGCACATGTTGATGGTCTAAACCTGTTTATCCATTCTTAACCAGCTGCAGGCAAAACCTGTAATCAGTCACAGCCTTATTAGTACTTCACATTTCTTCACACTGCAACATTTATGTTTATGTACATACGTTGTGCCTTGAATGTATCACGACTGACTGTACAAACCCTGAAAGGTTTGGTTTTAATTTTTCGTCCAAGTAGTTTCCTTTCAACACAGATAAACTGTAGCTTGAAGTTTTAGCACTCGTTCTTTTATCGTGGTCCACCAAGCATTTTTTGTGAATGCTACACGAGATAAGTAGTTTGTGTTGAAGTTATGATATGTTAATTTCCGATGACACGTGAATGCAGCAGTGTTGTCCTAATTGGAGTCAGATTTTTGTGAGGAGTGGCCTCTTCTTCTTCTTCTTCTTCTGCTTCTTCTGCTTCTTCAACACTCTGATGGAAAACAAGCTGCAGTTATGATCATAAAACAGCATTTAGACTTTTTAAATACATTTTTAGGACATTGAAATCGTGTTTGCGGCGTATTCAATGACTTCACGTTAAGGTAAGTTTATTAATTAATTCGCTGGGAAACGGTTAATGTCACTGTTATTCACTGCTAAATTCATCGTCTTTTAACCTAGCTTATTTTGGTAACTGGGAAATCCGTGTTTTATTATTGTTATTTCTAACTTAAAAACTTTTATTTTTCTTCAGTTTGTCTTCATGTAACCATAGCGTTAAGTGTCTTTTTATTTTCTACCTTCCAGTTCAGTAGCGAGCATGTGATGACATGTTGAGTGTAAACTGACTCATTTCCAACTTTGCGTTATTTCCCAGCAGATGAACCAGACAGACTTCTCTTTTTCACCTTAAAAGTAACTACATATTTATTACATACACACATATATGTATATATATAAAGGCCTTCCCACTATCCTCGCAAGCGAGGAAACTGCCAACAACAACAAATATATATATATATATATATATTAAGTCAAGCAATATAAATCAATAGTTGTATGAGCTTAGGCGATGCTTTCATTACAATAATATACAGTACCATGCAAAGCATTTAGGCTATTTTCATGTGTCTAAAAGTAGTCGCTAGATGTTAATTATACCTATATAAAAGCAAAATGTGTCTGTGTTTTTTTTTTCGTTTTTTTGTTTTAGTCTTACCTTTTGAAAATTACAGAATTTCTTTACGGTCATACATGCCCTAATCATAATTTATATAAGATGACTTTGGCAGACACTTATTTATCACACACACACACACACACACACACACACACACACACACACACACACACACACACACATATATATATATATATATATATATATATATATATATATATATATATATATATATATATATATCGTTTTTTTAAGTCAGGCAGTATAAATATAATATACAATAATATACAGTACCATGCAAAGCATTTAGGCTATTTTCATGTGCCTAAAAGTAGTCGCTAGATGTTAATTATACCTATATAAAAGCAAAATGTGAGGTTTTTTTTTTTTTTTTTTGTCTTACCTTTTGAAAAGTACATAATTTATTTTCGGTCAAACATCCACTAATCATAACTTATAGTAAGATGAATTTGGCAGACACTGAAACCCTAGGAAATCAAAAAATTAACAAGTGCAACACATGTACTTTTTAGATCCACTCAGAAACAACAACAAGCAGGATATGATTCCAGATCCTTCAGTTGGAAGGCAACCAGTCTAACCACTCTGCTATATCCATAACTCACAGCTAAACCACTATCAGTACTGTTTGAACAGTACAGCCAGAAAGTCTGACATGACCTTTAAATACTTTATAAATGGTATTATTGAGTGGTCAGCAGTGTTATTTGTGTTATTAAGTGTGCACCTGTGTTGTCATTTCTGGACAATGCAATTGCAAATACTTTTTTTAGTAAGTCGTCATTTTTAAGTGACTTGAAACTTGATAATTGTTTATTTTATTTTATTGAATAGGAAAAATAATTGTTTAGGGTTTTTTTATAGGAACACTTGAACTCAAATGAGCTTTTTTGTTGTATCAGTGATGAAGGAAAAAACATTAAACATAGTTCTTTGAAAAGCACCATGCTGCAGCAGTAGGTCATTTACTGACTTTTTATGTTGCAGAATCATCTTTTAGCTGTTTATGGTGGAACTCTGTTCTTACCTTGCTTGTATACACATTTATCTGTTGTTTTTAATAACTCATCTGTAAAAATGTTTTATGTAATGTCACACTTGACTATAGTGCATGTGGGGCACGTCCATTTTGTCATGACATTACAATGTTATAAAGATGAAATCAAGTTTAAACAAGACTATTTATACAGCCCTAAATCACAGCATAAGTCAACCAAAGGTGCTTCACATGAGTAAGATCTTACCTCACCAGCCTCCTTAGCAAGCAAGGAAAACCTTCCTGAAGGCATTTTTTGAGAACAGAAGAAATGTCAAGCGGACAAGACTCATTGGGGTGATCATCTGTTTTGCCCATATTCATGATGAAGTAACAAAACATGACATTGAAATGTCACACATGCAAAGACAGAATTTTTGCAGCTGAGCAACCATACATGTATCGAGTCCAGTGGCATCAACCACGATTGCTTAAAGGGCATCCAGATGATGAAGAGCAGCATCTCTGTAAGTCCCCTTTCAGACTGAGATTGGGGCTGAAATAGTTTTTGGTTTTTTGGGGGGTTTTTTTGGGGGGGGGGGGGGGGGGGGGTTTCTGAAAGTGAATGCCACAAATGAGATTTAAGTCAGACTGTTTTCGGGATTTGCCGAGGTCCGGGATCATCAAACTTCCTCACAACGTTTGTGCACCCACAGCATCCTCCACTGTGGCGGCATTCAGTGCAGCTGCAAGGGTGAGGACTGCAAACAACTTTCTTCTTTTCTGCACCTTCTTGCCAAGAAAATATGCTGGGTGTGTTCCTTTTCTATGTGTCACACACGCCAGATCTTACAAATTCCTGCACTCTCACTTCCAGACACATCTCTTTTGGCCTGAGTCCGATTGAGTTTCGCCGAGTGTCTGAACGCTATATACGGCTAGACATTTCCAGACTGAATCCAGCTCAACCCGGATTGCCAAGCCTTCTCTGAACAGGACCTAAATGACTGCATTTGGCAAGTTGATGATCAAAGGCATATCACTCATAGAAGGAACATTCTCCAGAATTAGTTCATATGATGCTTCCAGAATTCCTCAGCACGCCCCAGATTTCCAAACACACAAACAAATGACAGTCCCTGTGGTGTAAAAGCTTTTTGTTCTGGAGCCAGTTTATCAGCAGAAGCCCCCAGGATGTTTCTAGGAAAAATAAAAATTGTCAGTGGGGGAGGTTACAAGAAACGTCAACAAGTACACCAAAACAATTGACTCGGTATGTGTTGAAGAGAGATTTCAGCCAGATAAGTTACAGCGGGCGACTGACAGATTACAATGGGCTCACACTCAGTAAAATAGTAATGAATGGAATGTTGCTGGTCTGAATCACCATTTCTCAGGTGACAGCATTGCCAGAATTTGGTGTAAATAACATAGTAGTAGTGTTCAGAATAATAGTAGTGCTATGTGACTAAAAAGATTAATCCAGGTTTTGAGTATATTTCTTATTGTTACATGGGAAACAAGGTACCAGTAGATTCAGTAGATTGTCACAAATCCAACAAGACCAAACATTCATGATATGCACACTCTTAAGGCTATGAAATTTGGCTTGTTCAGTCAGTGAGTTTGTCAATTTTGTGGAACAAACAGGTGTGAATCAGGTGCCCCTATTAAGGATGAAGCCAGCACCTGTTGAACATGCCTTTCTCTTTGAAAGCCTGAGGAAAATGGGACGTTCAAGACATTGTTCAGAAGAACAGCGTAGTTTGATTAAAAAGTTCATTGGAGAGGGGAAAACCTATATGCAGGTGCAAAAAATTATAGGCTGTTCATCTACAATGATCTCCAATGCTTTAAAATGGACAAAAAACCAAAGATGTGTGGAAGAAAATGAAAACAACCATCAAAATGGATAGAAAAATAACCAGAATGGCAAAGGCTCACCCATTGATCAGCTCCAGGATGATCAAAGACAGTCTGGAGTTACCTGTAAGTGCTGTGACAGTTAGAAGACGCCTGTGTGAAGCTAATTTATTTGCAAGAATCCCCTGCAAAGTCCCTCTGTTAAATAAAAGACATGTGCAGAAGAGGTTATAATTTGCCAAATAACACATCAACTGGCCTAAAGAGAAATTGAGGAATATTTTGTGGACTGATGAGAGTAAAATTGTTCTTTTTGGGTCCAAGGGCTGCAGACAGTTTATGAGATGACCCCCAAACTCTGAATTCAAGCCACAGTTCACAGTGAAGACAGTCTTGCAAGCATCATGATATGGGCATGTTTCTCCTACTATGGTGTTGGGCCTATATATTGCATTCCAGGTATCATGGATCAGTTTGGATATGTCAAAATACGTGAAAAGGTCATGTTGCCTTATGCTGAAGAGGACATGCCCTTGAAATGGGTGTTTCAACAAGACAATGACCCCAAGCACACTAGTAAACGGGCAAAATCTTGGTTCCAAACCAACAAAATTAATGCCTCACAGATGTGAAGAAATCGTGAAAAACTGTGGTTATACAACTAAATACTAGTTTAGTGATTCACAGGATTGCTAAAAAAGCAGTTTGAACATAATAGTTTTGAGTTTGTAGCGTCAACAGCAGATGCTACTATTATTGTGAACAACCCCTTTTCTACTTTTTTTTTTTTACTAATAGCCCAATTTCATAGCCTTAAGAGTGTGCATATCATGAATGCTTGGTCTTGTTGGATTTGTGAGAATCTACTGAATCTACTGGTACCTTGTTTCCCATGTAGCAATAAGAAATATACTCAAAACCTGGATTAATCTTTTTAGTCACACAGCACTACTATTATTCTGAACACTACTGTATATTAACAGCAGACCATGCTTTAATAGAAAATAAAATAAAATATTGCTGATGAGGGCGCATTTCATTTTTTATGACCACAGTCAGCTCTCGTCAAATAGATGATTCTGTCAAATTAATGCTGGATCATATCGTAATCACAGTATCTTATTTACTGTTAAAATTCCATGATTTTATTCCCTGAATAAAGATGGACACTGACATCACATCTAGTTAAAAAGTTATAACAATGTGAGCAGCAGTGAATAAAATTAAATAGAAAAGGCTTTGTTAATTTTCTGTGTGTTCTCATCTCCTCATTACAGTTGCACTTAGATGCACTCACATGACACGGAGCATCTGCGAGCGTTTACTTCCCTGCTTCAGTTTCCAGATGAGCGCAGGGCTCGAGACCGTCTCATTGAGTACATCCTGATAATTTCCTTTTCCTTTTATTTCTTTTCAGTTGGCCTTTTTTTTTGTTTTTGTCGTCATCCTGCAGTTGTCAGGGATACACCGTGTTTTCGTCCACATTCTTTTTAGATCTACTGGATTATTTTGAGCACAGTCATGTATGACAGTATTTCTCTGCACTTTGCACTGGACAGAGAACACTTACTTCATGCCCGACACAGGTAATACCTGTATGTATTTAAAAATTTACATATTCGTGTGACCAGGTAGTATGTAGGTCTCTAATCATTTTGCTGTTTCTGTCGCAAGTAATATGAGATGTTATTGGCTGAGTGAGGACTCAGACTAGATGCAGAGTAGACTACAGGAGGTCTTCACTGACTACAACATAAATATTTCATGGGACAACTGAAGCCTTGGTGAGAATAATAATAAGGTAGTAAATCCTAGTGTGATCCAGATTTTTCTCCTGTAATACAATAGCAGAAACTCAGGGTGTTGACTGATATTGTTTGTTTAAAAAAAACAAATAGACCTGTTTTTCTGCAGCATTTGAAATGACCTCTTGCTGTTTAAGCGTGCCTTGGGCCAAACTACAGTGAGAGCTGTGTTGTTACACAACCTGCCCAGTGCTTAGATTGTCTCTTTCCTTACAGGAGACATTACTTTTTTACTTTATTAGTGGCTCCACGCATATGCAGCTATTTTTGTTAGCTGCATATGCCTGGCTAGAAGCTATGGAGAAATAATTCTAATCTTCTGTTTCTGGGTTCTACATTTGTATTTGTTGGCACATTACAGTGATGTCTCCAAGTCGGCATGAGGACTTTATTCGGACATTCCATTGTTAACGGACATTTTGTAATGAAAGAACGTGCGGGCAGAGTCGCATGTCGGGCCGGACCCGACCGCGGGGGGTCGCGACAGGAAAAACACCTCCGTTGGAAACCTTAACAGGCAAGTTGGAACATGCCCAAGCTGTTAAACAATTTCTCAGTTACTCACTTGTTGAAAGCCATCAAAAGCCGCCTGAATTTTACAAATGGTTTTCAACACGGAGGTGTTTTTCCTGTCGCGGCGCACACAGATTCGCCGAGTCGTCACGGAAACGACTTGGCGAATTTGCGCGCACGTCTTTCATTACAAAATGTCCTTAAACAGTGGAATGTCCGCATAAAGTCCTCATGCCGGCCTCTTCTGAATCTTCTCTGTTCTCTCACGACGTCCTGGGTGAATTAAGCCTTAAATTAGGATGTTTTCAGCTCGAAACAGGCCGACGACGGCGCCTGGAAGCGCTGCGCGACGTCCCGCTGCGTGGGAAGTCCTTACAGAGACAGAAACACCCCATAATCTCTCATCAGCCGTTAAACTTTTCACCGAAAACCAGCTAAATTTCTCGAATAGTGTCCACTCGGATATTCCTCACAGGTCCAGAAAAAATGTTGATAAAGCAACGCGCGCCGTCTCAAGCAGCGTGTGAAACAAAGGAATTCAGCCGAGAGGGCTGGACTACATCTCACTCAAGGCCTGCCCACAGGGAAATGACATCACCGACGCGTGAAAAAACTCACGCATGCGCATGAGGGTTCAAGCATGATTGGTGTAATCGCACGTCATTCAAAACCATATAGTTAAAAAAAATAATAAAAGTGTTGGTTTCTTATCTAATACACCTCGTATAAAAAAAAAACCCAAACCAAACCGTGGGGCTGCCTTTACTCTCTGTAGTTTCTCTACCGGTGCGGTTCTGACGGCTTGTTCACACCATGTGCGCGTCGTATACTGAATTTATAAGATCATGAGATGAAATAAACGGTCAAATATCCTTAAAAAAATGAGAATATGTAAATGAACTGAGCAAAAATTACACAAAAGCTGTGCAGTGAGGCACAGATCACAAAATAAAGTTATTTTCCAAAGGTATGTATTTGTGCAATCTTGAGCTTAATGTAGTGTTTAAGCACAAAACATGACTGATGAGGAAAAAAAGGATGACTTCATCACACTAAAATGAACTGTAGTCAGAATAAAAATACAAGCTGCTGATTTCTGTTATTTTTCAAAGTTATTAAGCTGTAGCTATATGTTTATTTATTTCAAAGTGAGTTGCCTCTTACTGTATTCTGATTTATTTATACAAAAAAAAAAAAAAAAATGGGGAGTCAAATCAGCCTGCATTGTTCTGTTAAGTTAATGTCAGTTTTCCTGCACATGTCCAGGTATTTTTTCCTTCTTTATAAGAGTTTGGTGTTTGCGTTTGCTCCACAAAGTTTTAAAACACAATAAAATGTTCACACTTTTCTTTATAGCAGTTCTGTAATTTCAGAAATGCAACAGAAACAACTACAAACCACAAAAAGTTGGGACTATATGTAAATGAAGATAAAAATAAAAATGTTACACTATTCCCGGTTTCTCCACTCAGAGAAGCCAAACGTTCTTCCAGAGTTGTGTAATCATATCGCGATAGTAGAATATGAAGAAGGTAAAAAAGAAAAAAATAGACAATATAATCGTCAATCACAATTATTTGCCTGACAATTAATCGTCTCCAGAAATTCCTAATCATGACAGCCCTACCGACAGTCTTTTCAGTCTTGCGCCTTAAATAACTGAGCCGCTGTTCACAGATTATAATAACCTGCGCTGTGCCACTCAGTCACACCACTGACATCATGAATGAAGCTCAGTCAACAAAGGAGAATTGTGTAAAAGTATGCTGTGTCCACACACTACTTTCATCTTAAATACACCTTTTAATTTAACCGTAGCAGCAGAGCAGAATGGGTTCACAGCTAGAGTTACCACAGCGACACTGCATGTCCTTATATGGCAGACATGTACGAGCTGTCTTTAAGAAACGAAACAGTCAGTATTAATCGTGTGTTTAATGTGTGTGTTGTGATGTTTTAATCATAAATCATTTGATTGGTCAAACAAAATAAAAAGTTAACTTAGATCAACTGTTTGCATTATGCTACAAAATCTGAATGGGATGTGAAACTATGACATGATTTTCTTCAAAAATCATAAAATTGTGCTTTTCCATCTGCATCAGACGCTCAGAGCGTTTTTCCAGTTGTGCCTCACATTCACCCATTCACACACACCGATGTCAGGGTGCCACCATGCAAGGTGCTTACTACACACAGGAGTAACAGGGGGATTAAGGACCTGGCCCAAGGGCCCTTAGTGGTCAGTCTGGGGTTTGAACCGAGGATCCTCTAGTCTCAAGCCCAATGTTTAACCACTAGACCATCACGTCCCCTAATAGCTACATTATAGAGCTAAAAGCTAAAGGCTATGTTTGGGCTGCATAAGACAAGCACAAAGCCAGAATTACAGAAAAGTGAAGTCACACTACATTCACATGAAAGCAGAGGATCATGTAAGAAAATGTTTTACTTTACATATATTCAATACAAAATTAAAACATTCCATCATGCTCTAGATTTACAATAAGAATGTTGATTGAATACATGTGCATGATGTGATGATTAATGCTACAATGAGGCTCACCGTCGGAGGCTCTGAGCTTCCGAAAACTTTGAGCCAAGACCTTGGACCAGGAGGATCAGTAACAAAATTGGTGTGATTGGTCCTGACCAGTGGGCTCAAAAAATATTTATCTAACCCTGCAGTCTGTCTTTGTGTTATTTCACTACTAAACAAGGTTTGTATTTCTTTTCTTTTGTTCAACAGTATGACTAAATTGGTGCATTTGCATTTATTTCTGAAGATATTCAAAATAATGACAAGGACTGTTCCACAATTCCCAATCTGTAGTCACATTACACACGATAAAATTAAATTAATAAAAGCTGAAGAAAGAAAGCTAAATATTGAGCCACTCTGATTTCAAGCTGTGACACCTACTATTACATCAACACCCTGCAGTATGAAAATAAAAGAGAGAAAGAAACCGCATTCATAGGATTGTCCATCCTAATTTCTTTTTCACTTTTAAGAAAATGGGATGTATCTAAGATTAACACAAGTCAGTACAGACTGTTTAATTTGTTTGTAGAAATTTTGTGAAATGTCATAATTGTTATCATGAGTGAAACTAACTGCCACGACTCTTTCATGGAGTGTTTAGGAAATCTTCTTAGGATTCACTGGAGCCACTTAAAGTGGCTATAATTACCACTGAGGCTTGGCCTAATTGGAAGTGACACATACCATCAGGTGGCTTGGCAATACAGGTTACCAATGCCACGGTAAAAACGCGACCATCAGCTGAAACTGGCCGACCACAGTCTCTCTGGCTATTTTTTCTCTTTGACAACAAGGTGTTAATCTTTATTCGCCTTAACAAAAGACCTCACACCCCAGCACCTGACCATTAAGGTCGATTTGTGAGTACTGAGCAGATTAAATCCTTTGTTTTGCTACTGCAACGGGTCAGCAAAGCAGTCCAAGACTGCAGTTTTTTCAGATATTTGAACTCTAGAGCTGAGTGCGTTATGTGTATGCACGCGAAGAGAGAGAAGCTAAAGGATGTTATGTTGAAAAAGCTGTACTTGCTACAAAGAGTGACAGAGAAGCTTGAAATGGCCGTCATTTCCAACTGCATTGAATGTATCCGAATGGGGAGAGGCAACAGGTATGTGACTGCATTACTGTCACATCATATCATGTGGCGAGAATGCATTGTCTTTTAATAACACTGTGCATTAAATTTTAAATATCTGGGCAGATTCAGAAATATACACAATTAGGTTTTGTTATTTACCTATGTGTATGTGTACTGACAGGGAAAAGTGAGCCAGAGAAGAGCACAACGTTGCTGGATATTTTCCACTATTATGGATAACAAACCTGGCACTTTTTTTTTTTTTTTTTTTTTTTTTTTGCCAGTTTTTTGTTTTGTAATGATGTTTGAAGCAGAAGACGTGCATTGTTGGGTTTTAAACCTGTTCATCTATTCATCCAGTTATCTGTACCCGCTTGTCTTTTTGTGGATCACAGATGTCTAGAGCCTATGCCTGCACACTTTGGGTGAGAGATGGTGTTCAGCATAGACAGAACCCAATTTTTAACCTCTAAAGAACATAGTTTGTTGGGTGGAGAAGCCAGAACATTGAATTATGTGACCTTCATGCATGTGAGATATGCACTGGGGTTATTACTCAGTATATCTTGATTTAAATTCATTGGTTGCATTCTTTGAATTCTTATTTGGTCCCATGTCCAGTTGACTTGTGTGGAAGTGGCAGGGTCATTGACCTGTACAGTAACCAGGTAGCGAGGTGGCGACTGATGTTTTGCATTCATTTTTAAAAGGTTGTAGAGCGGGTAGCTCAATGGGATATGAAGTTTGGCTACCAATATGTGGGCATAGGTTCAATTTTCAGTCATGCAAGACAGGCAGCATTTGCTCTGTGTCAGTCCACCCAGAGCTCTATAAATGCGTACCGGCCTTACAGAACCCAAAGATAAGTGCGGGAACAATGGGCCTTCATAGGAGTTGCCCATACAGAGTCTGTGTCATTAATGCTGCCATGTTGAGCTACAAATGCAGAAAATATGCCCAGCTTTTCAAGTTGGCATTATGATTTCATGTGGAATTTTCTTACTTTGAACCCATGAATGCATGATTAAAGCCTTGTTAGACTTTGTTGGTTTGGAAAGAGACTGTCTTTCTACCCAGTCTTGAAACAAACGGGTCGAAAACATAACCTCCACCCAGCTTTGTTGGCAGAGGTAATAATAATGACATTATAATAATGTCTTGGTATATTATGATGTGGCAGCTTTTCTAAAAAGTGGTCATGCAAGTTGAGATGGTTTTAAGTTGTTTTGTTTGTTTGTGCACTGAAATTGTAGGAGCAAGTGAAAACGGCAAAAACTGTTGCAGTCATTATTATCAATGCTTTTTGCTATTATTGGTGGAATATTCGATGCCACGCAAAGGTTTAAGAGCACCATTTCCGCAGGGAAAGTTCACAAACACCTTCAGCTGACTCTCTGTTCGTGTGAATCGTAAGGAAGCACATGAGGGGAAACAAAGCCTACGGATCAGAGGACTATTTTGTTTTTTGTGCCATCGCTGGCGGTACCTATCATCCGTTAAACGGAGATCCGTTAGAACGTCCAGGATGCTGCACTCAGCGACCGCAGTGGGTGCTAGAACCTCTCCTCTGTTGGAATTAAAAATGATAATATCCTCTGGTGACCCCTGCACCCAAGCGCCACATGCTCTAAATTTCTGGGGAGACCCCTGTATAGTGAAATTCATTCTTAGCACCTGAAGCTATATGCAGACATGCATGCATTCTTTTCTTTTTTTTTTCCTCCAGAAAAAAATCACCTTTCTTTCCAGAATGAAACCACTAATGATGTCCCCCGCACCCCCAGTCCTAAATGGATTTTGTGCAGTTCAGTCAAGATGTCACTCATGCATGATTGGATTTGTTTGACATTCATGTTGTATAATCTCGCTGATTTGCTTTGAACATTTAAAAAAAAAAGCTCTTGGGTTCTTCATTACGGAGTGTAGGAAGCTGGCAAACATGACTTTGTAAGATGGGTGTGGACGTCATAAGTCACTCATCCTTACCACAAACACATGAGTTTACTCTGTTTTGTGGGTTTATGTAAGGCACACATTTTCATTCCAGGGTACTTTTTAGATTCCATGACTAACAGGAAATGGTTCATCCTATTTTTGTAGTTCTTGTTTTTGTGTTGTCTGACCTTTTCTGCATTTTGCATTTGCTGTCTGTGTCTAAATGAACAGAGTGAGAACAAACCCCCACAGTGAGGCAAAAGAGCAAAACATATATTACATACCATATTACAGTGTAGGCAGCAAGCAACATTTTGTTAATAATCGCCTGCCTCGTTTAGGTGCAGGGTCTGAGCACAGTTTGACAAAAATAAATGCCCAGACTTTTAATCAGGGAAATACGGTATCAGCCAGTGTCAGTGCTGAACTTCATTTCATACCCCTGTTTTGACTAAGCATATTCAGACTGCTTTGTCCGGTACTTGCGAGGGGTTTTAACATCCACACAGATGCTGAGAATGACAGCCTCAACACTGCATTTAATCTATTATTAGACTCTATTGACTTTGCTCAAAAAGTAAATGAGTCCACCCACCACTTTAATCATATCTTAGATCTTGTTCTGACTTATGGTATGGAAATAGAAGACTTAACAATATTCCCTGAAAACTCCCTTCTGTCTGATCATTTCTTAATAACATTTACATTTACTCTGATGGACTACCCAGCAGTGGGGAATAAGTTTCATTACACTAGAAGTCTTTCAGAAAGCGCTGTAACTAGGTTTAAGGATATGATTCCTTCTTTATGTTCTCTAATGCCATATACCAACACAGTGCAGAGTAGCTACCTAAACTCTGTAAGTGAGATAGAGTATCTCGTCAATAGTTTTACATCCTCATTGAAGACAACTTTGGATGCTGTAGCTCCTCTAAAAAAGAGAGCTTTAAATCAGAAGTGCCTGACTCTGTGGTATAACTCACAAACTCGTAGCTTAAAGCAGATAACCCGTAGGTTGGAGAGGAAATGGCGTCTCACTAATTTAGAAGATCTTCACTTAGCCTGGAAAAAGAGTCTGTTGCTCTATAAAAAAGCCCTCCGTAAAGCTAGGACATCTTTCTACTCATCACTAATTGAAGAAAATAAGAACAACCCCAGGTTTCTTTTCAGCACTGTAGCCAGGCTGACAAAGAGTCAGAGCTCTATTGAGCTGAGTATTCCATTAACTTTAACTAGTAATGACTTCATGACTTTCTTTGCTAACAAAATTTTAACTATTAGAGAAAAAATACTCATAACCATCCCAAAGACGTATCGTTATCTTTGGCTGCTTTCAGTGATGCCGGTATTTGGTTAGACTCTTTCTCTCCGATTGTTCTGTCTGAGTTATTTTCATTAGTTACTTCATCCAAACCATCAACATGTTTATTAGACCCCATTCCTACCAGGCTGCTCAAGGAAGCCCTACCATTATTTAATGCTTCGATCTTAAATATGATCAATCTATCTTTGTTAGTTGGCTATGTACCACAGGCTTTTAAGGTGGCAGTAATTAAACCATTACTTAAAAAGCCATCACTTGACCCAGCTATCTTAGCTAATTATAGGCCAATCTGAGGAATGGTCTATTTGAAGAGTTTCAGTCATGTTTTAGAATTCATCATAGTACAGAAACAGCATTAGTGAAGGTTACAAATGATCTTCTTATGGCCTCGGACAGTGGACTCATCTCTGTGCTTGTTCTGTTAGACCTCAGTGCTGCTTTTGATACTGTTGACCATAAAATTTTATTACAGAGATTAGAGCATGCCATAGGTATTAAAGGCACTGCGCTGCGGTGGTTTGAATCATATTTGTCTAATAGATTACAATTTGTTCATGTAAATGGGGAATCTTCTTCACAGACTAAAGTTAATTATGGAGTTCCACAAGGTTCTGTGCTAGGACCAATTTTATTCACTTTATACATGCTTCCCTTAGGCAGTATTATAAGACGGTATTGCTTAAATTTTCATTGTTACGCAGATGATACCCAGCTTTATCTATCCATGAAGCCAGAGGACACACACCAATTAGCTAAACTGCAGGATTGTCTTACAGACATAAAGACATGGATGACCTCTAATTTCCTGCTTTTAAACTCAGATAAAACTGAAGTTATTGTACTTGGCCCCACAAATCTTAGAAACATGGTGTCTAACCAGATCCTTACTCTGGATGGCATTACCCTGACCTCTAGTAATACTGTGAGAAATCTTGGAGTCATTTTTGATCAGGATATGTCATTCAAAGCGCATATTAAACAAATATGTAGGACTGCTTTTTTGCATTTACGCAATATCTCTAAAATCAGAAAGGTCTTGTCTCAGAGTGATGCTGAAAAACTAATTCATGCATTTATTTCCTCTAGGCTGGACTATTGTAATTCATTATTATCAGGTTGTCCTAAAAGTTCCCTAAAAAGCCTTCAGTTAATTCAAAATGCTGCAGCTAGAGTACTGACGGGGACTAGAAGGAGAGAGCATATCTCACCCATATTGGCCTCTCTTCATTGGCTTCCTGTTAATTCTAGAATAGAATTTAAAATTCTTCTTCTTACTTATAAGGTTTTGAATAATCAGGTCCCATCTTATCTTAGGGACCTCGTAGTACCATATCACCCCAATAGAGCGCTTTGCTCTCAGACTGCAGGCTTACTTGTAGTTCCTAGGGTTTGTAAGAGTAGAATGGGAGGCAGAGCCTTCAGCTTTCAGGCTCCTCTCCTGTGGAACCAGCTCCCAATTCAGATCAGGGAGACAGACACCCTCTCTACTTTTAAGATTAGGCTTAAAACTTTCCTTTTTGCTAAAGCTTATAGTTGGGGCTGGATCAGGTGACCCTGAACCATCCCTTAGTTATGCTGCTATAGACGTAGACTGCTGGGGGGTTCCCATGATGCACTGTTTCTTTCTCTTTTTGCTCTGTATGCACCACTCTGCATTTAATCATTAGTGATCGATCTCTGCTCCCCTCCACAGCATGTCTTTTTCCTGGTTCTCTCCCTCAGCCCCAACCAGTCCCAGCAGAAGACTGCCCCTCCCTGAGCCTGGTTCTGCTGGAGGTTTCTTCCTGTTAAAAGGGAGTTTTTCCTTCCCACTGTAGCCAAGTTCTTGCTCACAGGGGGTCGTTTTGACCGTTGGGGTTTTACATAATTATTGTATGGCCTTGCCTTACAATATAAAGCGCCTTGGGGCAACTGTTTGTTGTGATTTGGCGCTATATAAAAAAAATTGATTGGATTGGGTTTTTAATGAAAATGCATTGCGATCGGACAGGACATTCTGTCCGATGTGAGCGAAAATCCGTTTTTTGACTTTTGCTTTTGTCCGGTGAATGCGACTATCCGGTTTATACAACAAGTGTCTAGGTGAGTTTTACTGTATTTATATTTATTTATAAATGTTATTTTCATAAAGTAATCTTGTTGCCACAGATTTTGACAGAAAATAGCAAAGGTTTGTATCATGTCCACTTTATTCTGTTAAAATGTTTAAATTATAGAGCTTAGAGGACAAAATAAGTTGACAAATGCAAAATGTTCCTACATGCCTGAAGTAAAATAAGTCAAGCATCAAGTCAAAACAGTTGAGTCTGTGCTGAGAGTAAAAGGCCTATTGTTGACCTGCATTTATTTAAAAGCCTTGCTTTGTGGACCAATTAGACCTGAGCCATTGAAGATTTGCTGAGGCAGGTGAGCAAGTCATTAAAGTGGTCTAGACATGATCTAATGAAACACAGGAATGGCTTCTTTTTTCTTCTTCTTCTTTCCCAAGTCTTCAGACTAAGCAAACAGGTTTTTGCAATATAACCCCCCTGCCCCTCCCCCAGCCCATCGTGGTATTCAAGTAGTTTTGGCTCGCGTATTGTTTTCATGTGTGGCTGTAAGTACCACACTTTTCACCACAATTTTCACCCAGCTGTATTACTTCGTATCAAATAAACAAATCATAGATATGATATTTTTGTTAAATAGCTGAATATTGTGGCTTCACAAAACATCACGCATCTCGCAATATTTACTTGAATTAATCCTGTGTGGTTTTCCAGATCAAAGAGTGTGGGAATTGGAATCACTCAATGTTGAGGAAAAAATTATGAAATCAGAAAAATCACTTTCTTGCTCCTGTTTGATTTTTTTTTTCCCCCCCCTTATTGAGGGACTTAAATAATTGTTTCCATTATTTCAGTTCACAACTCACTTGTTGGGACTATATTTCTTTTCAGTTTGCCATGTTCAGCAGACATAAGGTCTTCAAGCATGCTTTCATTTTGGAATTGGGGTTTTTGTTTTTGAAATTCAAACTACAAGGTAATTGGGCACCACAGTCTCCTTTAAGGGGGGAGGGGGGGGGGTCGCTAAAGGGTGAAAATAGGATTCATATGATGCGATATTCCTGCATCCTGGGACAGCCCTCGTCTGTCCCCATCAGAAACACGGCACTTTCTCTGAGTTTTTGGGCAAATTACACGGCAAACAAAGTGAAAATGCAAATAAAAAGTGACAATGCGATGGAAAGTGGACATGTGTTGTGGTTTGTTTATGACGCGGAGCTCAAACGTGTCAAAGCAGCTGTGCAAGCAAGAGACCACAGCTACTCTGGCTAGGTGTGTGCATTAAAACATACCAACACATTTGCCTTGTCTTCCCTTCTCCACTGGGAACTGAAAAAAAACTGCACTTTTCGCGACTGCTTTGATGATTGCAGCCAAAAATAAAACACTACACCATCTTTCTATGTGAAGTGATGCTGTGTTTGTGTTGCGCAATGGCAGGTTGTCCCTGGAAGTGATCAAATCCCGCAATATCACACGGGTTCAAATAAGACTGCGCTGCCCAATTCCATCTCTTTTTTTTTTTGGCCTGTACTTGATCTAGAAAACAATATCCCATCAGTTCAAATAAAGAGATTCTGACTGTGGTGATGCAAACCGAAGTAGCCAAAAAATTCACAATTTCTGTGAGGTATATCTCACAAAACCACAATGCTCATCTATTGAACAACTTTTATGTTGTGTCAAATCTGCAACTGGTTATTTGCAATGACATAAGGTGACTCCTCTGCATGTGATTCCATCATTTTTGCCAGGGGTTGTACTTTCAGGATGTTGAACATGTACTTGTTTACGTTGACTTTTCGCATTCAACTCGCTTTCCTGCAGGATGGAGTCGTCGTGTCTGGATCTGGCTTTGGAAGGGGAGCGGCTCTGCAAGACTGGGGACTATCGTGCCGGTGTGTCCTTCTTTGAATCTGCTATTCAGGTTGGAACAGAGGACCTTCAAATACTGAGCGCCATCTACAGCCAACTGGGCAATGCCTACTTTCACCTACAAGAGTACCACAAAGCTCTGGAGTACCATCGGCATGACCTCACTCTTACTCGGTAAAACTCGTGTACCTGGTCATATTAAGTCATACGTACCTCATTCACCATATTTCTGCTGTTATATTTTATATTTGCATCTTGAATTCTTAAACAATTTCTTAATGCGCTAATATTCCAAACTTTTTTGCTTCCTTTGGAAGCTATTTTACTGTCTGAGTGATATTCATTATTATTATTACTATTATTAATATTCATTATTTGGGGCTTGTCTTCCAGAACCATTGGTGATGAACTTGGTGAGGCCAAAGCCAGTGGTAATCTTGGGAACACATTAAAGCTTTTAGGACGTTACGATGAAGCAGCTGTTTGTTGTCAAAGGCATTTGGAGATTACCAGAGCCATGTATGACAAGGTAGGTCATATAATGAACAAAAAGTCATTGACACCTAAGTGTTGGTGTGTAAGTGAAACAGTCCATCAGTTATGTGTAATCATGAGCTGTGAATCCACACCTGCAGAAAAAGTCATTGACCTAAAGCACAATTTGCTTCAGTTAAAATAAAAGGATTTGTATTATTTTAGAACATGCTGCAAGACAAAATCAGCCACCACAGAATACTTTTGGTGTGCACCATGTCTGCTGAGCATGAATGTACAAACATCCAGAATAGATTACCAGCCCACATACCAACACGATGGTGTGGAGGCAGTGTATTTTAAGTGTATAATTACAGCACTGGCCACTCTCCTTTCCGTCTGTGAAAATGTGGTGTGTGTGTGTGTGTGTGTGTGTGTGTGTGTGTGTGTGTGTGTGTGTGTGTGTGTGTGTGTGTGTGTGTGTGTGTGTGTGTGTGTGTGCGTGTGTGTGTGCATGTATGTGCTGTAGGTTGGGCAAGCTCGGGCGCTGTATAATTTCGGGAATGTATACCATGCCAAGGGCAAGAGTATCTGCTGGACTGGGGCAGAGCCAGGAGAGTTCCCAGAGGAAGCTAGGATAGCCCTTAAGAAGGCTACCCAGTATTACGAGTAAGTTTGAATCACTGTTTGTGTTGACGTGTTCACCAGAGTCGCATTAAAACTTGTGTTTAGGGAATCATGCATGTGACCTGACACGTTTGTGTTGCAACATCTTGACATGATTGCCATGTAAGAGGACTAGCTGCTTATTACTGCTGCCTTTAACAAGTGCATCAGAGTTCTATTAAAACTGTCAATTCCTGAACTTGTACCATTTGGTGTGGCCTTTAGCCAACAAGCCTAAACTTACTCAGTTGTAGAACAGTTTTAATAATAAAGTAATGTACACACACTCCTGATGTCACTTCAGGTCCTTCTCCTTTGTACTGTAAATGTTGTACCTTTTTTTTTTTATTTTGTTTTTGGTTTTTCTGTATTATGAACCAGATCAGTATCTGGTCTGTGCCTGTGTAATAGTTAGTTGCTTGATTATTCCATAAGGGTTTTATTAAAATTGCTGAGTTCCAATTGTCCAAAAATATTCCACAGACAATTTGCCAGACAATTTGTTTTTATGACTTAAATCTAAGGAAACAGCTGAGATTGTCTGAACACCGATATGTGGCAGTGGTACATATACAGTATTTGATGTGTCATAACCAAGATGTAAACAAGGTATCCAGGTGATTGCAGTGACTCGCAGCCAGTTAATGACTTTGTTTGACATCATCACATTATGTCATTGACACAAGACGTCTGATACATTTATTAGCCAGAGCAGAGTTCAACACGGAAAGAATCTTATCTATTTCTGAGATGTGGTCGTTAGGTATTTCAGACAGATCTCTGAGTTGACATTACATTTGGGTTGCAAGACAACTGTCCACTGAGTTTATCCACCAAATGTGATTGAAATTGCTCTTTGCATTTTGAAGGTATTGACGCAGACAGACAGACCGACCGACCAACATACATATAGTCTCTTTGCCCTTAACAGCAAGGGTAACCAAACAAAAAAGACAAATAATGTTCCTTAACTTTAGACTGGATTTTCTATTATAGGATGAATAAAATGCCTCAGCATACATGCATATAGATACACAAGTATAAATGTTTCCTTTTGTTTTCCTTTGTGGGGAAAAAGGGCCAACCTGTGCCTGGTGAAGGAGTTAGGTGATCGTGCAGCGCAGGGTCGTACCTACGGTAACCTTGGCAACACATACTATCTGCTGGGTGACTTTGAAGCAGCAGTGGGTGCACATGAAAAGGTAAGTGACAAACTACCAGTGCACTGCAAAAACTATCCCTCTCAGAATAAGACAAATAATCCGAAATCTAGCCAAATTGTCTTGTATTATGCAAAAAAAAAAACATTTACTTGGTTCGAGTTCTCAAAACTATCAAAATGTCTCGGCACTGAATAATCAAAATGTGCCTTAAATCTAGACAGAATTCTTATTTTAAGATTAGCCTCTGTCTTAAAATAAGGAAAACAATCCTGTTCCTTTGCTTGGATTATTTGGATTTGAAACCCATTGCCTTTCCTTGTTACTGGTTAAATACTGCTTGATATGAGCTGGAAAAAAAACTTTAGAAAAAGTGAGATACATTTTCCCAAAATAAGACATTTTTTCTTATATCAAAAATGCTTGACAAGATATTTTTTCTATTTAGACAAAAAGTAAGTCAAATTTTCTTTAAACAAGTCTCTTTTTTTACTTTATTGGATATCAGTTTTTGCAGTGAGAAAGTTGGACTCTTTTAGTGTTCATGTTTAATGATCTGTTTAATAACTTTAGACTTTTTGGACAATTTTGAGTGATAAGTATTTTTATCAAGTGATGAATCTGATTTCAATCTTATTTTACTTTAAAGGTCATGTTTCTTGGTTTGAAAGGACCTAAAACAAAAGTGATGTTAATATACAACTTGGTCTTTGGCATGTTTTCACAGCGGCTTCTCATTGCTAAAGAGTTTGGGGATAAGTCAGCTGAGAGGAGGGCCCATTGTAATCTTGGCAACGCTCACATATTTCTCAGCCAGTTTGAAGTGGCTGCTGGTCATTACAAGTAAGTAAAGCTCAGACCCTCTCTCGCCTCCTGCTGGGTGTTGGCTCTGTATGTGCTCATCTTGTTTGGAATAAGAAACACAGTAATGTGTAATGTTGATCGTAAAATTGTTTTCCTTTCTATTACATGGTTTTAATTGTATTTATGAATGCACAGTTATAGATTTAAAATAGGTAGGGATAATAGTTTGTATTTGCATAAAGTCTCCCCACACTGAAAGCATTTATTTACAAGCGCAAAGAATAAGGTTTGCAGTTTAATTAGAGGAGTCCAAGGACTAAACATGATTTCAGTTATTTGTTTTTGAATGTCCTTCACGGTGTTAATTTAATTCATAAATAAAAATATCAATACAGGTGCAGTACATATGTGTGAGGGGTGTGTATTTCTCCCTTATCTTGAAACGTGGGCTATGATATGGTTCAGGAGCGATACTTGCCAATTCTTTTTCATCAGTCTCTTCCTCCTCCACTTTCCCGGACAGCTTTAATCCACTTTCAAGTCTCTTTGTCTTCCTTCCTCTTTCCAGATGTCACACCCAGTACATTCCTAGCTGTCTCCTTCACCACATCTGTGATACTTTTCCAGTTGTCCAAATTCACTTCAACTTCATTCAGTGCATATTTCACTTCCTCCCTGAATTTCATGCAACAGTCTTTCTCAGTTAGTTTCCACCCTTTGGTCCTTGCTTCAGGTTTCACACTCTTCCTCTTCTTAATCTCTAAAGTCATCCTACAAACCACTACCTGATGCTGTCTAGCTACGCTCACTTCATAGAATGTAGTCCACCTGTGTGCACCTTCATCCATCACCCTTGATGATCCATCCATCATACATCACCCTGCGCCCCTCCTCCGCCTTCTTTAAGTATTCAAGGCAGCCATTTCCATCCTTTCTTCAAACTGCCGCCATCTGTCCTTCCACATTCCTCCCTTTGATATCATATTAATACAATAACATGCTTTTGGAGGGCGGTATCCATTTTCAGAAGGCCTACGTCCATGCCCAGTTGCCCAAAATGACAGATATTCGCCCAAGTTAGTCGAGGGCGAAAATGCATACTGCACGACAACTGCATGTTATTTGCATTATTATCACTTACTGAGATACACAACACGTGGAATCACATTAACAATATTTAATGTCATTTCAAAACACACGACACCCAGCAAACGCATACATAAAAAGTTGGCTAGTACAGCGCTGCTCTCTAAATTCGCCAGTGCGTCCTCAGCTTTGGCTGCTGTTCATTGTCGTACTGTCCATGAGAAAATCATCTGTAATATCCATATTGGGACCAACACACACTTCTCGCCTTTTCATCTTTTCCTCTGCAGACAGTTCTTGTAACTGCACTATTCCACTGGGCTCCCTCTCATTCACACACATGTACTCAGTCTTGCTTCTACTGACTTTCATTGCCCTTCTCTCCAAAGCATACCTCCACCTCTCCAGACTAGACTCAACTTGCTCTTTACTCTCACTACAGATCACAATGTCATCTGCAAACATCATAGTCCATGGGGACTCCTGTCTGATCTCATCTGTCAACCTGTCCATTACCACTGCAAACAAGAAAGGACTCAGAGCTGATCCTTGGTGTAATCCCACCTCCACCGTGAATGAGTCTGTCATTCCGACTGCGCACCTCACCGCTGTCACACTATTCTTGTACATGTCCTGCACTACCCTAACATACTTCTCTGCCACTCCAGACTTCCTCATACAATACCACAGCTCTTCTCTTGGCACCCTATCGTAAGCTTTTTCTAAGTCCACAAACACACAATGTAACTCTTTCTGGCCTTCTCTGTACTTCTCCAACAGTATTCTCAGAGCAAACATTGCATCTGTAGTGCTGTTTCTTGGCATGAAACCATATTGCTGCTCACAAATCTTCACCCGTTTTCAAAGCCTAGCTTCTACTACTCTTTCCCATAACTTCATGCTGTGGCTGATCAACTTTATGCCTCTGTAGTTACTGCAGCTCTGCACATCACCCTTGTTCTTGAAAATAGGAACCAGCACACTTCGTCTCCACTCCTCAGGCATCCTCTCACTTTCTAAGATTTTATTAAACAATCTGGTTAGAAACTCTACTCCCATCTCTTCTAGACATTTCCATGCCTCCACTGGAATGTCATCTGGACCAACTGCCAAACAATAACAATGTCTATAAACCTAGAGAATATATTCACGAGAGTTTTAGGCACAGTATACAAGAGTTTAATGCTGTTGTCCGTGTGCAGCGGTTAACGTACAGCCTCATCAGAGTGTCTCAATGCATTTGTCCTGTCGTGAAATGTTACCCATAATGCACTGCAGCATGTGGTCCAAACACTAAAACCTTCAAAAATTAGTGCATTACTTTAAAACTGAAACATATAGCTGATATTTTCACTTCATAAAACCCAGATGTGACGCTAATTTAAATAACTTGTCTGGAGTTAGTTTGGTAAAAAATTTAACCATAAGTTAAAGTTGTATGCCTGTTGATGACTTGCATGATATGCCAGCAATTCATTATGGTGTAAAGAGAAATTGCCTTTATTTTTCCTTCTCTGTCTTGGTCACTTGGTCTCTTTTGCTGAGAGAAAGCTGATTTGGAATAGAATGTGCAGCATTAACAGTGCATTTGTGTGAATGGAAATAAAAGCTATTTTAAGGATTTTGAGCTATATACATTTTTTTTAAACACACTGCTATTATTTTGAGCACAACTATAGGCTGTGGGGCATACGCAATGATGACATTAATCATCACCAATTCAGTTTCTGTAAAAAAAAAAGCCCACAGTTAATATGGCTAAATAATTTTTTTGTTGTTGTTGTTGTTATTATACTTTTTATATCAGCAGGTTTAATGTTGATATGTTTGTGTATTGTTTTTGTGAGAGCTGTTGGATATCTGAATTTCTCGAAGGGGATGTATAAAGTATTCTCCGTCCATCCATCCACAGACCTATTTTGTCTGTAGTTAAGAGAATCAGGAAGTAAATAAATCTTTAATAATCTTCCATTTACTGGAAATGGAAAGCATTAGAAAATAACAAAGAGATGATTCTTCAGCACCCACCCACAGCATTGTTTGACTTTCTTCCTCCTCTTCTGCGTTTGCTCACAGGAGGACTTTGCAGCTGGCCAGGACACAGAAGGACAAAGCAGTGGAGGCCCAGGCCTGTTACAGTTTGGGAAACACTTACACACTTCTGCAGGACTATGAAAGAGCTATTGATTACCACCTCAAACATCTGCTCATTGCTCAGGACCTCAATGACCGGTATCAGCCTTTAAGTGGCATCTGATATCACCTTACTGCTTCTGTGAACCTTTTTCATTTTGGGTGGCTTCAGAATCAGGCATCATATCTTTGCCTTATTGCTGGAACCCATCAAGCTAAGAACTAACAAGTCAAAGTACTGTATGCGGTTACAGTACTTAGACTTTAAGACCTGATTTCAAAATGTCTCGGCACATGAATAATCCCGACTGCCTGCATCATGAGCTTCTGCTGAGAAGTGAGATTAAATTTTTGGTTAACAACGTAGATGGAACTGATGAGCTGCAGCTTTTTGTTGTGAAATCAGCCCTGGCTGACGTTTTGACTGTCGTCTCAGATAGCTTTGAGGAATGCCCCACCCATTTCTACACACTTCCAACGAAGTTGCTCAGCTTGTTTCCCTCTGCTTTTCGTTGCAGCGTTGGAGAAGGAAGAGCGTATTGGAGTCTAGGAAATGCCCACACTGCCCTGGGGAATCACGTGCAAGCCATGTTCTTTGCAGAGAAACATCTGGAAATTGCCAAAGAGGTGAAGTGTTTGTCTCTGCCTCTATCTACTGTGTCCCGTTACCACCCTCTACTGGTTGTCTGCAGATCATTTAAACAACATTGATCACAGAAGATTGTCACTTGTAGCATTCCTCCTGTTGCACTTAAAATAAATAAATAAATCACATAAGTGCATAATGTGACAGTTATTTATATAATCCTAGAGTACCAGAATTAGAAAAATAATTTTCTAACTGCGCATGTCAGTATCACAGCAGATAGGTTCATTTTATTCTGTCGAGGTTTTGAAATCATCCACAATTTCTTGTGCTCAACATAAAAATAGTCTTTTGAAAAATTACATTCAAGCCATTTGTACTGTAAACAGCTCTCATACAGTACATAAAAATATGAGATCAGATTAACCAAAATAACTGAGCCTGTGCTTCTGGAAATGCACCGTACGACTGAGATTTATGTTATTTTCACTGAGCTTCCAAGGAATGAATTTCATTGAATTGTGTTATTGTTTACTTCACCTGTATATAGTACAGCTTTTGTAATCCATTTTTAATGGATAAAAACAAATCAGTTGCAGAAATGTTCTCATACACTCACATTGATCTTTGTCCTAATGATCTCTGATGTCGTCTGTGTTGCAGACTGGAGATAAAAGTGGCGAGGTGACTGCCAGAATGAACTTGTCAGACCTGCGGCTGGTTGTAAGTCTGAAGTCCAGTTCTAACATCAACTCCAGCTTTTACCAAAACACCAACAGCTCTGCTCTGCCTGCCAGCTGTCAGAGTTACCACAACTTTCCAGGTAAATCTGAGTAAAATCTGCTATTTTACTGCAGAACCCAGCAGATCTGTCACAAATGTGCACGTCCGTCTGGTAAATTTGTCATTGAGCTTTTTGTTGTGAAAAGCACTGTACCTTTTTTCTTCTTCTTCTTCTTCTGTCATCTCTTAAAAGACATTTTTACATACAACCCCTGGCAAAAATTATGGAATCACCGGCCTCGGAGGATGTTCATTCAGTTGTTTAATTTTGTAGAAAAAAAGCAGATCACAGACATGACACAAAACTAAAGTCATTTCAAATGGCAACTTTCTGGCTTTAAGAAACACTATAAGAAATCAAGAAAAAAAGATTGTGGCAGTCAGTAACGGTTACTTTTTTAGACCAAGCAGAGGAAAAAAATATGGAATCACTCAATTCTGAGGAAAAAATTATGGAATCACCCTGTAAATTTTCATCCCCAAAACTAACACCTGCATCATATCAGATCTGCTCGTTAGTCTGCATATAAAAACGAGTGAACACACCTTGGAGAGCTGTTGCACCAAGTGGACTAACATGAATCATGGCTCCAGCACGAGAGATGTCAATTGAAACAAAGGAGAGGATTATCAAACTCTTAAAAGAGAGTAAATCATCACGCAATGTTGCAAAAGATGTTGGTTGTTCACAGTCAGCTGTGTCTAAACTCTGGACCAAATACAAACAACATGGGAAGGTTGTTAAAGGCAAACATACTGGTAGACCAAGGAAGACATCAAAGCGTCAAGACAGAAAACTTAAAGCAATATGTCTCAAAAATCGAAAAATGTACAACAAAACAAATGAGGAACGAATGGGAGGAAACTGGAGTCAACGTCTGTGACCGAACTGTAAGAAACCGCCTAAAGGAAATGGGATTTACATACAGAAAAGCTAAACGAAAGGCATCATTAACACCTAAACAGAAAAAACAAGGTTACAGTGGGCTAAGGAAAAGCAATTGTGGACTGTGGATGACTGGATGAAAGTCATATTCAGTGATGAATCTTGAATCTGCATTGGGCAAGGTGATGATGCTGGAACTTTTGTTTGGTGCCTTTCCAATGAGATTTATAAAGATGACTGCCTGAAGAGAACATGTAAATTTCCACAGTCATTGATGATATGGGGCTGCATGTCAGGTGAAGGCACTGGGGAGATGGCTGTCATTACATCATCAATAAATGCACAAGTTTATGTTGATATTCTGGACAATTGAAAGGATGTTTGGGGATGATGAAATCATTTTTCAAGATGATAATGCATCTTGCCATAAAGCAAAAACTGCAAAAACATTCCTTGCAAAAAGACACATAGGGTCAGTGTCATGGCATAGGGTCAATGTCAATGAGCAGATCTGATTTGATGCAGGTGTTAATTTGGGGGATGAAAATTTACAGGGTGATTCCATAATTTTTTCCTCAGAATTAAGTGATTCCATATTTTTTTCCTCTGCTTGGTCTAAAAAAGTAACCGTTACTGACTGCCACAATCTTTTTTTCTTGATTTCTTACAGTGTTTCTTAAAGCCAGAAAGTTGCCATTTGAAATGACTTTAGTTTTGTGTCATGTCTGTGATCTGCTTTTTTTCTACAAAATTAAACAACTGAATGAACATCCTCCGAGGCCGGTGATTCCATAATTTTTGGCAGGGGTTGTAGTAGGACATGCATTTTAGGAACAAAAATGATGACTAACTAGAAGCACTTGGAGAGCGTAAACCTCCACCAAGGCCATAGGGTCACTGACGTCACATGGAATACCCTTTGGCAAAGAGACTTATTACATGTCGTTTCACACATCTACCAACATGTTTCAGATTCAGTGGTTAACCCTCTGGGATCCGAGGGCATTTTTTGGACAGTTCACGCACCTGGCATACGAGGTCTGTCCATAAAGTATCGTACCTTTTTATTTATTTATTTTTTTAACTATATGGATTTGATTCATATGTTTTCACGTCAGACAAGCTTGAACCCTCGTGCGCATGCGTGAGTTTTTCCACGCCTGTCAGTGACGTCATTCGCCTATGAGCATGCTTGTGGAAGGAGTGGTCCTGCCCCGTCGTCGGATTTTTGTTGTCTGGAAATGGCGGAATGATTTGGGGTTTTTTTCCATCAGAATTTTTTCAGAAGCTGTTAGAAACTGGCACCTGGAAACCATTCGAAAATGGCTGGCTTTTGGTGAAAATTTTACGGGCTTCACAGAGAATAAGGACTATTACTACAGCTTTAAGGACAGGCACGAACCACCGGATTATTTCTAAACAGATGGCTGTGTGGAGCTGGGACCGTCGTGTGCACTTTCTCTGGTTATCACAAGAGCTGGACATCAACCATTTTCCGGCAGATTTCACTTTTAACAAGAGATTTTGTCGTGGAAAGCCGCGCGGAGGCTTTGTGCGTCACGACCGATTCGCTGTTCGAGCGAGACAAAGAACGCCTCCGTTTCGGCATGTCAGAGGACAAGTTGCGACATGCCTATCTTGGCTTTCAATGCTTACCAGTCGAGTGAGTTATAAGAGAAATTGTGGAGAGCTGGGCATGTCCGAACTTGTCCTCACGCATGCGCACGAGGGTTCAAGCTTGTCTGACGTGAAAACACATGAATCAAATCCATATATTTAAAAAAATAAATAAAAAGGTACGATACTTTATGGACAGACCTTGTAAATGTTTTATTATTGCTGTTAACAGCTCTCCCTACATCCCACAATCAAGTTTTATGTCTCTTTTTTTTTCAGGACAACCTGTACTTTCAAAATATATATATGCTATAGTTGTGTTTTATAAGTGTAATAAAGGTTTACAATCAGAAATAAGAAAGGAAAAAGTAAAGCGGAAATAATTTTCCACACACATTTATTCAGAACACAGCAAACTACAATAAACTAGTAACACATCACTCCTAAAAACAATCTGGTGTGTCACGTGAGGTGAATCTGCCCTACGATTGGATTTTGGAAAACCATGCGACGGTGAATCAATTCCGATTGGACACTCACATTGCTCACGTCATCACACAGCTTCTATGAGGAGTACAAAGGTGGTGGACGGTGGCTCGAAAGTCCGCGGAGTTAATTTTTCAGCAAAAAAAAGTAAGTTTCTATCTCATATCATTAAAAATGTATTTATAATTTAGTAAAGCTTGGTCTCAGCTGTCATATACGACGGCGTCGGCCCCAGAGGGTTAAATCCTTAGATCTTCAGCAAATGTATTTATGAAGAGAAACTGCATGAACTACACAAGTTTTTTTTTTTTTTCTAATAACAAGTTTATTCAATGAGGAGAAAGAAATGCTAAATTAATGTTGTGTTGTAACTTAATTTTTGTTCAGCCTTTGTGACCCTTCTTCATGAAGTTAGATGCAAAAATGTTGAAATTGGCCCCATCCTGCAATGATAAAGAATCCGTAAAAAAATGTCTGGATCTGGATCGTGTTCCAGATCATTACCAAAATTTAATGACTTCTAAGTTAGGCCAAGATACACCCCTGGTAAAAATGTTGAGGATTTTTTGAGTAATCCTGCTAACAAACTAACCAACCAACCAACGCGACCAAAAACATAACCTCCTTGGCGGAGGTAACTTGGAAGCATTAATGTGCAGATTTATGTTTTGTTCCAAAACTTTCATAAACTGCAAAAGAAAATAACAGAACACCTTCCAGTCACTCATTTTATAGTCTATCACTGTGTTTTAATCTAAAGTTGTGATTGAAAAATAAATTCCTTCTATTTATGTATATTCTTAGGGACATAAAATTTAGAGCTGTGGACTCTGTGCATAATTTAATCTGTAGAAATCTTGATTGATTTTATAACTGCAAAGGAAATTTATAAAATGTGGGTACGATATAAGATTTATCCACAATTTATTATGCGTCTCAATTTCAGGGGTTAAGTCTCCTTCAAGGACCAAAGGCAGTGCAGAAAACCTGGAACTGACTCCAAGTCCTGACAAAAGTCCCACAAGAGATTCATCTGCACATCCGGTATGCATAAAAGAAAAATATTTCATATGGCAAAAACATGATTAATTCAGACTTTGGTCTTTTAATAATTTCAACATTTCCAAAGCATGTGAACCAAATCTAATGCTTTTTTAATTTATAGCTGGTGTGTGTGTGTGTGTGTGTGTGTGTGTGTGTGTGTGTGTGTGTGTGTGTGTGTGTGTGTGTGTGTGTGTGTACACACTTAACTGATCAGATGTTTAATTTGTCAGCAATTAAATACACTGTCAATACTTTTTCAAACATCTGTATTGTTTGTATATAAAACTGACAAAGAATAGAATAGAATTTATTATTATCATTGTACATGACACCAGAAAAAAATACTGTGCATGACAATGAAATTAAAAATTGGAGAATTTTGGTAAGGTGCTATTAAAAAAAATAATAATAATAAAAAAGTTTATCATCCCCACCTGCATGCCAAAATCGGCAAAATCAATTTTTTATTTTTTATTTTATTTTTTTACGTTTTGTGAATTTCATTGACGGCAGTACAGCTGGTGCAAGAACCGGCATGCCCACTAAGTGGCAAGTATGCTTTGGCCGAAGACAGCCGAAGTTTACTGAACTGGGCCCGGAACTTCTGGCTCGTTGTCATTTACAACCACGCAGTCTGTGTCACACACCCAGCACGCATGTTTGTCACACTACTAGTGTGAATACTGCACACTAGTAGTGTGATAAACATGGACTGTATTCAACATGGAAACAGGAATTATTTTAAAAATATCTGATCTTTTCAGTTCATTCACTTGGTATTCGGGTGCTGTATGCGTTGTTTTTCAGGTTTGAAATGACATTGAATATACCGGTTTCTAAGGGGAAAACATACCTGCCCTCCCTCACCACTTTTTTCTGATGTCAAGGATGATAAACTGTTTTTTTATTTATGGGGTCTAAGTTAAAACTTTTCAATAGAATATTCCTTGGGGGGGTATTGCTCCAACTTCCTTGAAGCTAATCTTATTGAAGAAAACTTACATCTCATCACATCACAGTGTGTCACTTCTGACACATTGTAGCTGCAATTATTTTTAAGAAAATCCTTCTCTGTTCCACTCTATTGTGAAGCTGTGACTGGTTGTGAAACAGACATTTACAAGATAATCACAACAAAAGAGACCAGTAACTCCTCAGAGCTGACATGTGTCTTGGTGGCTTCCCTCACTAGTCTCCATCACTCTGTTTTGAGAACTGCTTACTCCAGACAGATTTACCACAGATTGTATTTCTTTGATGTAAAATCCAAGAGGTGTTCATTGAGTTGAAAAATGTTCATGCATCTATAGTAGTGTTCAGAATAATAGTAGTGCTATGTGACTAAAAAGATTAATCCAGGTTTTGAGTATATTTCTTATTGTTACATGGGAAACAAGGTACCAGTAGATTCAGTAGATTCTCACAGATCCAACAAGACCAAGCATTCATGATATGCACACTC
The DNA here is from genome assembly GCF_902500255.1 of Thalassophryne amazonica. Lineage (NCBI taxonomy): Eukaryota > Metazoa > Chordata > Actinopteri > Batrachoidiformes > Batrachoididae > Thalassophryne > Thalassophryne amazonica. The sequence continues at coordinate 19,309,678 of NC_047112.1, forward strand.
TTAAGGCTATGAAATTGGGCTATTAGTAAAAAAAAAGTAGAAAAGGGGGTGTTCACAATAATAGTAGCATCTGCTGTTGATGCTACAAACTCAAAACTATTATGTTCAAACTGCTTTTTAGCAATGCTGTGAATCACTAAACTAGTATTTAGTTGTATAACCACAGTTTTTCATGATTTCTTCACATCGGCGAGGCATTAATTTTGTTGGTTTGGAACCAAGATTTTGCTCATTTACTAGTGTGCTTGGGGTCATTGTCTTGTTGAAACACCCATTTCAAGGGCATGTCCTCTTCAGCATAAGGCAACATGACCTCAAGTATTTTGACATATCCAAACTGATCCATGATACCTGGTATGCGATATATAGGCCCAACACCATAGTAGGAGAAACATGCCCATATCATGATGCTTGCATCACCATGCTTCACTGTCTTCACTGTGAACTGTGGCTTGAATTCAGAGTTTGGGGGTCGTCTCATAAACTGTCTGCGGCTCTTGGACCCAAAAAGAACAATTTTACTCTCATCAGTCCACAAAATATTCCTCCATTTCTCTTCAGGCCAGTTGATGTGTTCTTTGGCAAATTGTAATCTCTTCTGCACATCTTATTTAACAGAGGGACTTTGCGGGGGATTCTTGCAAATAAATTAGCTTCACACAGGCATCTTCTAACTGTCACAGCACTTACAGGTAACTCCAGACTATCCTTGATCATCCTGGAGCTGATCAGTGGGTGAGCCTTTGCCATTCTGGTTATTCTTCTATCCATTTTGATTGTTGTTTTCCGTTTTCTTCCACGCACCTCTGTTTTTTTTTGTCCATTTTAAAGCATTGGAGATCATTGTAGATGAACAGCCTATAATTTTTTGCACCTGCGTATAAGTTTTCCCCTCTCCAATCAACTTTTTAATCAAACTACGCTGTTCTTCTGAACAATGTCTTGAACGTCCTATTTTCCTCAGGCTTTCAAAGAGAAAAGCATGTTCAACAGGTGCTGGCTTCATCCTTAAATAGGGGACACCTGATTCACACCTGTTTGTTCCACAAAATTGACGAACTCACTGACTGAATTCCACACTACTATTATTGTGAACACCACCTTTTCTACTTTTTTTTTTTACTAATAACCCAATTTCATAGCCTTAAGAGTGTGCATATCATGAATGCTTGGTCTTGCTGGATTTGTGAGAATCTACTGAATCTACTGGTACCTTGTTTCCCATGTAACAATAAGAAATATACTCAAAACCTGGATTAATCTTTTTAGTTACATAGCACTACTATTATTCTGAACACTACTGTACATCCTGGTGTAACAAAACCTGGCTGTCAAGGTGATCACTTGTATGAGTAATAACTTGGTCTGTCCAGTTACTTTTGACCTCTGAAAGAACTGTACAAAAATGGTTAATGGAATATTTTTTGTTAACCCCCTTGGCTGAAAACAGTCTACATGACAAGCACATCTGGTCTGTTTTGTCTCCGCTATTTGTGGTGTACACAGGCAAAATTACAAACTGACTGTTTATACTGGACAGTTCAGTGTTACTATTTGCCTCAAACATTGCAGTTTCATCTTGATTGTATCGCACTTTTTTGAACGTCTGTGCTTCTGTTTTGGCTGCAGCAGGGCTGGGAGGAGGAGGATCCATTCCCCAGGTCTTCAAAAAACAACACAATCATGGCTTCCACCAAAATTTTCCTCTTCCACCGTCTGAAAAGCAGGAAGCAAAAGAACCACAAATCACCACCTAAAAACCAATCTGAGGACAGCATGGAGCAGCCGGATTCTGAGCCGGAACCACCAGCGTTGGTGAAGGTAAATCCAGTAGATGGTGCTGCCTGTGTCACTAAAGTGAACTGTAGGCAAATTAAATGTTGAAAAGCCATTTTTACCTGAGGCCCAAAATATAGCCACCGGGGATTGCGAAGGCCCTGCATCCATCAGGCCGTCTGTCTGTGCTCAGCATAATGCCAGTCCTGTTTACTACCAGGGTATTCAAATTTACAGGGAACATTCTTGGGACACAGAACTTGGACAAGTTCAAAGATGGCTGAACTTGACCCATTTTAAGAGGTCAAAGGGTCACATTTTAGCTTTGTGTTATATTTAACCATGTCTACATTTATGCTTTCCAAATTATACACTTTGATGTTTGGCCTCCTCATGATCTCACACAGCAACACTCACATGGTTTCATTACTTTGAAATATTTTCCATTTTTGTTCTTTTGTTAGGACTTTACACAATAAAAACTACAAATTTACTTTTGTGTATGTATGTGGCCAAACTCTCCCAAATTTAAAGAATAAAAATATGTATAGATAAAAAAACTCAAATTCCTCTACTGTTTGAAGTAGATATTTTGTCATGAAAATATTTAGTTGTTCTGCCTTGTTGATTATTAATCAAGATGACTTGTTTTCTGACCATTCTACCCCTGTCTTTCATTTCTTAACACGCTAGCCTAGATCAGAGGACACAGTTGGGGAGGATGGGTTTTTTGACCTCCTCTCTCGTTTCCAAGGCAGCAGAATGGACGACCAAAGGTGCTCCTTAATAGATGGCCAGAGCCATCTCACTGCCAATTCATCTCCCTCATCCACCCCACCTGTAGCTGAAAAGAAATGTGAGTTAGCTCCTCTGTGTGTGCTAAGCTGTTTTTACACCATATGCAAGGCAAAAAAAAAAAAAAAACAAGTCTTACCCTTGGAGAAACAACATCAATGTTTTTATGGTGTGAAAGCAGCTCGTCTGTAAATGTGAACTTTCTCTAACAGGTGTTTATCATTAATCCTGTGTGTGACATTTCACCCAGCCAGAAGATTATCAACATGTTTAATTCAAAGCTGGCTGTTTTTTTGTTGTTTTGTTTTTTTTTAAGTTTTCAGTGTCTAATCCAACAGAAATCTTATTCAGCAGAGTCGAAGCAGCATTTCATTGTATCATAAGATCTCAGATTGGTTTGATTTCTACTTCCAATAAAAAAAAAACAGCTCTACAATTACCAAATTTCACTTTAAAAAAATATGAAAAGGATCAGCATTAGAACTCTGAGTATATGTGTTCAGTTGTGTTTCACACCATTCACTGACAGACCCTGGGCCAAACAGGTTTTCTGTAGCACTTCAGGGGACTCAACAACATGAAGGCTCAGTACTCTCTGCTCACCCTACCACTTCACCCTTTCCCTTGAAGGGAAGTACTGGGATTGGGCCTTAAAGCCCGGCCTTAGTAGATCATGGCCTACATGCAAGTGTTCGACTGCCATCCCGGGCTGGCAGCTATAGCCAGGAAGGGGTCAGTGGAGGATTATGCAGGACACCAGTCATATTGAAAGGTATGTCACATTATTTGATCATAAAGGTTTCAAAAAGTTATGTTGAAATATACCTGCATGTTATGGGGTAAAATCTGCAAACTTGTGTGACAAATTGGTTGAGCTAACAGTTATAAAAATGAGTAGTTTGTGCCATCTGTTATGTATAGTTGTCACATTACATGGTAATGTGTCATAGACCTTGTTTGACCATTGATTCATTCTATTGCAGGGGTGGCCAAGTTCGGTCCTCAAGAGGCACATTCCTGACACTCTTAGTTGTCTCCCTGCTCTAACACACCTGAATCCAATGAAAGGCTCATTAAAGGTCTGCTAAAGAGTCGTTCATTGGATTCAGGTGTGTTGAAACAGGGAGACAACTAAGAGTGTCTGGAATGTGGCTCTCGAGGACCGAACTTGGCCACCCCTGTTCTATTGGCACAAGCAATTTGCATCACTCAGTTATTACATCTGTCAAGGATGTAATAAAATCATTGGAGTTTATTTGCCTGTCTGTTAGCAGCATTACGTCAAAACTACCGCACAACTCTTGACGAAATTTGCACCACAGATAGATATTAGCCCATGGAAGCCTCCACTGAATTTGGAAGTGATCCGGATCCAAATCTTGGATTGTTTTTTTTGGGGGGGGGGGGGGGGGGGGGGGGGGTTAGGCCATGGTATACTAAGGCTGGATTGCAAGTGTTTAGTCCTTTTAATTGGTACTGATTAGGTCAAAATTTGGTTTCAGACTAATGGACCATGAAGCAAAGCGTGATTTAAAATGCAATAGAACCGTTCTCCCCCAACATCTGTAAATCATTACCTTAAAATTGTAGACTTAAATACATTGTCCCCACTTAATCCTGAATCTATGATGCCTCCATACTTCATTAAATGTTAAAATCCACCACATGGCATTTCTCGCCCACAGTCCTCCCTTTCTTACATAAGTGCCGACTAATGCATTCTCGCTTCTCTTAGCCACACAGAAATGCGAAACGCCATTGCAGGATCCTGGTCATTTCCTGGAGCTGCTGGCCAGCTCCCAGGCCCGCCGTCTGGACGACCAACGAGTCAGCCTGAGCCATTTTCCTGGCTTGCGACTCAGCACCTCCAACCCGCCTTGTACACCCTCCATCTCCAGCACAGATCAAGCCCCCTCACAAGGTGATGATGGACAAACGTACCACACGTTCCTCTCCTATTCACCAATAAATGCTTTTCACAGCTTGACTTGTGCTGGTTTTGTGTCCACAGTCCCCATCTCCAGTACAGATCCACCTCACACACCCTCCCTGTACAGTCGACTCGAAGCCAGCGCTGAGCAGCCCGAGGGGGACGAAGTCTTCTTCGACATGCTCGTCAAGTGCCAGGTTAAAAAAAAAAAAAAAATCTGCATTGTCTCTTATTACACATCATAAATGTTAAGTCCGTCCACTTGCATAAAAAAAAAGTTTCATGCAAGTACAGCACAGGATGTTTTAACTGCCCACGTTATACCAGAATCACTGCCACCTGCTGGTGCAGACATCAAATGATGACATCTAATTATTTTGCAGTGGTGGAAGCAGTTAGCGTATTTGCCTCCCAACAAGAAGGTGACCAGTTCAAAGCCAGTTGTGCTGCTTTCTCCTTGTAGAGTACATCTGGAGGATGTGACAGGAATAACACCTCATGTAAGAGTTGTGTCATGTTAACGTGGATCTATAATGGATCTGCTGTGATGAACTGGAGAAGCTAAAACAAATGAGTTAGCCAGACACACTTCAGATTAATTGAAAGAAATGCTTTTCGGATCCGTCCGACGCGCGGACGGATCCGCGCGTCGGGACGCAGCCGACGCGGTGCGGCGGCACAGGAAATACACCTCCGTGTTGATAACCATTTGTAAAATCCAGGCGGCTTTTGATGGCTTTCAGTGGAGTGAGTATATGAGAAATTGTTTAACAGGCAGGACATGTTCCAACTTGTCCTTAAGGCTTTCAACAGAGGTGTTTTTCCTGTGGCGGAGCGTCGCGGCGGCTGCGTCCCGACGCGCGGACCCGTCCGCACGTCTTTCATTAAAAAAATCTCCTTTAACAGTGGAATATCCGGATAAAATGCTGAAACCGACTTCTTCTGAAACTTCTCTGTTCTCTCACGACGTCCTGGATCAATAGAGCCTGAAATGTGGAGGTTTTCAGCTTGAACAGGCTGACGACGGCGGCTGAGAGCGCTGAGCGACGTCTCGCACCGTGGGAAGTCCTTAAAGCGACAGAATCACCTCAAAATCTCTCATCAGCCGTTAAAATTTTCACTGAAAACCAACTTAATTTTTCGAACCGTGTCCACTTCGATGTGTCTCACAGGTTTAGAAAAAATTTTGATCAAACAACGCGCCAGTCTCTCAGCAACTTCTCAGACAAAGGAATTCCGACGAGGGGCTGGACGACTCCTCCCACAAGGAGTGCTCACAGGCGAATGACGTCACCGACAGGCGTGGAAAAACTCACGCATGCGCACGAGGGTTCAAGCATGTCTGACGTAAAAACATATGAATGAAATCCATATAGTTTTTGAAAAAAATAAAAAGGACCGTTACTTTGACAGCCCTCATATGTCAAAACAGCTGATTGGATCATTTTGAACAACAGATGTATAATCTACAGTGGTGGGCACAGTTCCGCTAATCCGCTAATTATCAAAGAATGTTTTCATTATCGGATTAGCTTGTTAGATAACTTTGAAAACCATCATCAGACTAATTATCTTCCGATAAGTTTTAGTCAGATCATTTTTAGACCGCCAACGTATTTTTGCAGACGTGGTAAACAAAGCTGAATAGTTACAAACATTTATGAAACCTAAAATCAGTTGAGTAACTTACCTGCTAAATGCTTTGTAGCAGATGTGCAGTTCTATCCTCTGTAAACAAAGGAGAGCTGGTTCTAGAAGAAACCACTGTACAGTATTCGCTGCAGGCAAAGGAGAACTGGTCACAAAATGGGGAAAAAAAAAAAAAAATTCTTTTGACCCCATACTGATACGCTGGCAATATCACCCAAGTCATCCAGAGGCATACAGTTTTAACTTATGGTTAAAATTTTAACTAAACTAATTTTGGACAGGTTATTTAAATTAACGTCACGCCTGAAGTTTTATAAAGTGAAAATATCAGATATATGTTTTAGTTTTAAAGTAATGCACAAGGTTTTAATGTGGAGATGCTGTGGCCAGCAGTGCATTATGGGTAATGTCAGTACATTCACGACAGAAGAAATGCATTTGAGACGCTTTGATCAGGCTCCACATGGACAACAGCATTAAAATCTTTGTATATTGTGCCTAAAACTCTCTTGAATGTATTCTCTCTGTTTATAGATGTTATTGTGTTTGAAATATCTGAAATTCAGTTTGCGTTTATTAAATTCCATACATCTTAAACGTAGCAGACACGGATTATCTGGAATTTTGTTTTGGCAAGTTTTCAGAATCACTTTGTCATTACATAATTATTGTATGGCCTTGCCTTACAATATAAAGCGCCTTGGGGCAACTGTTTGTTGTGATTTGGCGCTATATAAAAAAATTGATTGATTGATTGCACAGCAATCAGCACAACGAAATTTGCTTGTGCATCCCCAAAAACAATGACCACCCTCACCCATACTTCAATAAAAATTAAAAAAAAAAAAAAAAAAAAAAAATCAGGACATTTTGGGGAGGCAAGCTCGGAGACAAACATAACTCGTATTGCACTGATCCCACATTGTCTCATATTACACTTATCCCATGCTGCACGTCCCATATTGCACGTATCCCTCTAAAACATCAACTAACATTAAAAATACCCAACTTAATAAAACCCCTTAAATAGCTTAAAAACAGTATTAAATATACCTAAAAATTAAAAATAGTTAAAAACAAATATTGCACATGTCCGCCCTTGTTCTAATTAGAATAATGCAATTGTTACAACTGGAGCTTGGGCGTGTCTTTTCAGTTCTGTAACAGCTCTAGGAAAGAAGCCGTTTTTTGGCCTTGTGGTGTGGGCTTTAAAAGCCTGATAACACCTGCCGGATGGAACCAGAGAAAAAAAGGTGGTGTGAGGGGTGTGTTCCGTCCTGCAGAATACTGCTTGCTCAGCGAAGGCAGCAAGTCCTAAAAACATCATCCAGTGAGGGCAGAGAGACACCAATGATCTTTTCTGCCGTTCTTATGACTCGTCTGATGGATTTCTTGTTTTCAGAGCAGTTTGCAAACCATGCTGTAATGCAATAGGTTAAAACACTCTCGATGGAGCAGTGATAAAAGGCCTTGAGCAGCTGAGCCGACAGATTCTTCTTCAATGCTTGTAGAAAATAAAGCCTCTGATGCGCCTTTTTGACCACAGCAGATGTGTTATCTTCCCATTTAAGATCCTCAGTGATCCAGGTGCCCAGAAATTTAAAACAAGAGACCCTCTCTACTACCTTACCTTTGATGGTTAAGGGAGAGGGGTCATCCTTACGCTTCCTGAAGTCAACTATAATCTCTTTGGTGTTCTTGACATTCTGGGTCAAATTATTTTCTGTGCACCATTCAACTAGCCTTTCAACTTCATCTCTGTAGGCTGCCTCGTTGCCGTTGAAGATCTGTCCCACCACTGTAGTGTCATCAGCAAATTTTATCATATTTGAGGGATGGGTGGGAATGCAGTCATATGTATAGATGGAATAAAGCAACGGACTTAGCACACAGCCTTGTGGTGTGCCAGGTGCTAAGAGAGACTGGAGGATAGATTTGGGCCCAGTCTGACCGCCTGTGGGTGGTCAGACAGGAAATCCTTAATCCATGCACATAAAATATTGCTAAGGCCTAGGTTGAGGAGCTTTGTGGCCAAGTTACTGGGTACAATTGTGTTGAAAGCAGAGCTGTAATCTGTAAAAAGCATTCTTACACTTGCCCCTTTATTGTTGAGGTGCATTAAAGCTGTATGGAGAACTGTGATGATAGCATCGTCTGTGGATCTATTTGCCCTATAGGCATATTGATGCTGGTTCAGATTGAGGGGAAGGACAGATTTTAAATGCTTCAACACCAGCCTCTCAAAGCACTTAGCCACACTAGGAGTAAGGGCCACCGCTCTGTAGTCATTCATGGTTCTGATGTTACTTTGCATGGGCACTGGAATGATGGTGGCTGTTTTGAAGCAAGTTGGTACAGTACCTTTGAAGAGAGATCTGTTGAAAATATCCACACAGACATCTGCCAACTGGCGGGCGCAGTCTTTGACCACCCTTCCTGGAATTCCATCAGGCCCCTCTGCCTTTCTATGTTAGCAGACTTAAAGATGTGCCTCACCTCCTCTGCCGAAACAGTGAGTAGATCGTCTGTGTCGGCAGAGGGGTGGGGAATAGCTCCGTTGTTAAGCCCTTTTGTTTCAAAACGGGCATAAAAGTGATTGAGCTCCTCAGCCAGGGAGACAATGTCTAATGATCTCTGTTGATAAAATGGTCTTCAGTCTTTGCCTTGTATGCAGCTTTAGCCTGCCTAATGCATTTTTTTCAAATTGTACCTTGCTGAGCTGTACCATGCTGTATCACCTGATTTAAAAGCTGCATCTCGGTCTCGCAGTAGAGCGTGAACCTCCATACTCATCCAGGGTTTCCTGTTAGGGAATGTCCAGATGCGTGTATTGATGGCAACATTTTCAACACAGATTCTGATATAGCAGAGCACAGTAGAGACATATTCATTTATATCATCATTAAAAAAACAGAGACCCATCCGTTCAAAACAGTCCTGTAGCTGCATAGATTCGTCCACAGGACACCTCTTAACAGTTCTGATGGTAGGTTTCTGCATTTTAACAAGAAGTCGATATGCGGGAATCAGAAGTAATGACAGATGATCAGACTGGCCCAGATGTGTGAGAACAGAGGCTCTGTATCCCTTTGTGATGTTAGAGTAGACACAGTGCAATGTACAACTATTGGCAATAATTATGGAATCACCGACCTCGGAGGATGTTCTTTCAGTTGTTTAATTTTGTAAAAAAAAAAAAAAAAAAAAGGCAGATCACAGACATGACAAAACTAAAGTCATTTCAAATGGCAACTTTCTGGATTTAAGAAACACTAGAAGAAATCAGGAAAAATTGTGGCAGTCAGTAACGGTTACTTTTTTAGACCAAGCAGAGGGAAAAAAATATGGACTCACTCAATTCTGAGGAATAAATTATGGAATCACTCTGTAAATTTTCGTCCCCAAAACTAACACCTGCATCACATCAGATCTGCTCGTTAGTGTGCATCTAAAAAGGAGTGATCACACCTTGGAGAGCTGTTGCACCAAGTGGACTGACATGAATCATGGCTCCAACACGAGAGATGTCAATTGAAACAAAGGAGAGAATTATCAAACTCTTAAGAGGGTAAATCATCACGCAATGTTGCAAAAGATGTTGGTTGTTCACAGTCAGCTGTGTCTAAACTCTGGACCAAATACAAACATGGGAAGGTTGTTAAAGGCAAACATCCTGGTAGACCAAGGAAGACAAAGCATCAAGACAGAAAACTTAAAGCACTATGTCTCAAAAATCAAAAATGCACAACAAAACAAATGAGGAACGAATGGGAGGAAACGTCTGTGACTGAACTGTAAGAAACCGACTAAAGGAAATGGGATTTACATACAGAAAAGCTAAACGAAAGCCATCATTAACACAAACAGAAAAAAAAAACAAGGTTACAAAGGGCTAAGGAAAAGCAATCGTGGACTGTGTATGACTGGATGAAAGTCATATTCAGTGATGAATCTCGAATCTGCATTGGGCAAGGTGATGATGCTGGAACTTTTGTTTGGTGCTGTTCCAATGAGATTTATAAAGATGACTGCCTGAAGAGAACATGTAAATTTCCACAGTCATTGATGATATGGGGCTGCATGTCAGGTAAAGGCACTGGGGAGATGGCTGTCATTACATCAATAAATGCACAAGTTTACGTTGATATTTTGGACACTTTTCTTATCTCATCAATTGAAAGGATGTTTGGGGATGATGAAATCATTTTTCAAGATAATGCAGCTTGCCATAGAGCAAAAACTGTGAAAACATTCCTTGCAAAAAGACACATAGGGTCAATGTCATGGCCTGCAAATAGTCCGGATCTTAATCCAATTGAAAATCTTTGGTGGAAGTTGAAGAAAATGTCCATGACAAGGCTCCAACCTGCAAAGCTGATCTGGCAACAGCAATCAGAGAAAGTTGGAGCCAGATTGATGAAGAGTATTGTTTGTCACTCATTAAGTCCATGCCTCAGAGACTGCAAGCTGTTATAAAAGCCAGAGGTGGTGCAACACAATACTAGTGATGTGTTGGAGCGTTCTTTTGTTTTTCATGATTCCATAATTTATTCTTCAGAATTGAGTGATTCCATATTTCTTTCCCTCTGCTTGGTCTAAAAAAGTAACCGTTACTGACTGCCACAATTTTTTTCTTGATTTCTTAGTGTTTCTTAAAGCCCGAAAGTTGCCATTTGAAATGACTTTAGTTTTGTGTCATGTCTGATCTGCTTTTTTTTCTACAAAATTAAACAACTGAATGAACATCCTCCGAGGCCGGTGATTCCATAATTTTTGCCAGGGATTGTATTCTTCCCTCATGTTACACATTTGACATGCTGATGAAATCTGGGTAACAGTCTAAGTTCACATGATTAAAATCACCAGCCAGGATGAAATCCCCTCCAGATAAGCAGTCTGCTGTTTTTCTATGGCTGCTAGCATGTAGCTGAGTGCTGATTTAGCATTAGCATCCAGTGGGATATAGACCGCAGTAACCACAACAAAGAATTCCCGTGGCAGATAAAAGGGCCTGCATTTAACTGCTAACAGCAGAATTTGTGCACCAGTTCTTATTAATGTATGTATATAAAGTCTGCCTCTGCGGCTCTTACCAGAGTATTCTGTTCTGTCGCTCCAATAAAGTGAGCGGCCTGCTAGCTCAGTCGCGGCATCCGGTATCCATGGATTTAACCAACTTTCTGTGATAATCATCACAGAAATATCCAGTAAAAAGTCCAGACATCTCTAGTCCACTCATGGACGTTCGTTCACGCGCGCACATGTGAACAATTAAAAGAAAAAAAAAAAAAAAAAAAAGAGTGTGGCTCCAGGCATTAGTTCCTTGTTCTCTGCTCAAACTTTCACATCACAGTTAAAAAAGGGACAAAAAAGGACATAAGTCCTGAGACAGGACATGTTAACATCAAATAGAAATCAGACATCTCCACATTCGCTTGAAGGTTCGTTCGCGCATCTCGCGGTCAAAGGAGGAAAGAAGAAAAAAATTGTCTGCAGGCAGTTAGTTCCTTTCTCTCCTCAAACTCTCTCATCACAGTTAAAAAAGGACATAGGTCCAGGACATGTCAACATCAAGTTGAACTCCAGACATCTCCACATTTGCTTTAAAGGACGGTTCGTGCACGCGCGCATCTCGCAGTCAAAGAAGGAAAGAACAGACAGCAAAAACAGCTCACTACTTCCAAGGGCAGCGACGTGTGTACTGTGTTCAGAAAACAGACGGGATGAGAGGCAGAAAATGAGGCTATTTAAAGTTTAGAGTGAGGGGGAGCACCTGGCAGCCAAACTCGCAGCGCAACGAGACGTCATCGGGCGCAAGCCGACACAGTAATTAACCGGCAATTAACTCCAAACAGCGCGGTTTTTCGGTGTCGTCATGGCGCAGTAGGGAGCAACTGTGAGCAGCCCCAGTGTGAAAGGGGCTTTAATTGTTTCCCTGCTCCAACACACCTGAATCCAATGAAAGGCTCATTAAAAGTCTGCTAACGAGTCTCATTGGATTCAGGTGTGTTGGAGCAGGGAGACAAGTGTCAGGAATGTGGCTCTCGAGGACCGAACTTGGCCACCCCTGATGTACACAAACTGAGCTCAACCAAAAAAAACAAAAAACAATACAATCAACAGCCACACAAAACATTGTTTTTGGGAAAACTGAGCCGCAGCATCTTTGTGCACCGCCATCTTTCTCCGTATCCCCGGTCTCTACTGCCATCTACTGGCCCGTAGTGTTCATGGCAGTATTCGCCCGGCACCAGTAGATCATGGCATTGTTCTATTTATTTTGACACCGGTTATATCAGATGGTTATCTAATTACAATTTGGCTTTTTTTTAATGCCTTTTTTACAAATAAAAAAATGGCATATTTTACAAGCACACATTTGTCTGTAAACACCAACACACCTCACAATGTGTCGGGTTACATCGACTGGATGAGTCAACCAATCATTGTTAGCGGAGGCACATTTTACCCATAATCCTTTGCCATCTGTCTGTGTTTGTTACAAAACTTCAGAATTACTGCATTATTCAACATTAAAATGTTATATTTTAACTTGTACAAATGACAGAATTGACATTAATGGAGTTACTCTGTCAGTATTAAGTTTATTTATTAAACCAAACCATAAGACAGCACTGCTTTATTTTCCAAGACCTCCACCTCATGGTGACACTGTTATTAAGTAGAGAGTTGAGCTTCGCTACTCCTCTCAACTGCTTCACTGCTGCAAGCTATGTATAACAGGAGCGTCCAGCAGTGGGCAGGGTGCACAGAGACGGAAGTGCTGACTCATTGTTTGGGTCTGTAGTCGCCTTTGATGCTACCAGAAGTGATTGTGGTGTTAAAACTCAAAATCAGCTTGTTAGTAGTTGCAAGTGTACTTGAGACAATACAGGAAGTTATTGTTATCTGTAGCTTCTAATACATTTTTGGGTGGTTTATTGGTTTAGCTTTATAAAAGATAACTTTTCAGTTAGCTGATTATCTGTTATCAAAGCTAAATTTTTTTGGTTATCTGTGCCCACCAGTGATAATCTACATGTGACCATTTGTTATAGCCACGTAGTGATGTCCTGATCTGATTGCAGTGATTGGTTTCGGGACTTAAAAGCATTTTGTTATTGATTGGTGTCAGATTTATTTAAACACAAGTCATACAAATTAGTCTGTTTCATCTCGCGCAGCTTCATAAATATAGCTTGCTGAGAGCTTTCTGCTAGTTCACCAGCAGGTCGTGTTTTAAAAACCATATTTTTGCTCTCCACTTTTTTTTTTCTTTTTTTTTTTGAGGGATAAGACGTCCATCTACAGATAAATTTATGCCAAACTATGATGGCCCACTGTAGTCAGTCTTGCAGAATACATAAAGGTGTATAAATTTTAGTTTGAAAATTCGGGTGTTGTCCCTTATTGTATCCCACACGGCCAGCGCCATTTCATTTTCTGCAGGCAAGAGACAGCTGCTTTGTGATTGGGCAAATGTGAACATATATATTAGGTGGCAATAGTTTTACATGCTAGATGCTCCATACATGGATTTTCCCACTTCTATGCTGTTGAGAACTTCAGTGTGTGTTTATTCTGCCTGTAAATCACTTTTTAAACAATCAATGGTAAATCTTCCAATATAGGGAATGTTACAAGAATCAATGCTTTAGTACCAAGTTCTTATTAAAATTATGAAGACATACTGGTTTTTCTACTTTGTTTGTACCGAGAACTCAGGTTTTCAACAACTGCTGTTAAATTTCAAGCATGGAAAAACTGCAGCAGAAACTGCCACAATTCAACTCGTTAACAAGAAAGGAGTTTGACGCCATATTTTCCATTTGAAGCATAACAAGAGTAGTTTACTGTTTCACAAAAGCACTCAGCAAACATGCTATTGTGCATTTCAGACTGTAAGCACCTAAAAGATGGATCTATATCTAAAGAGGAGTTTCAGTTCATGTTAATGTGTTTTGTTAGCCATATACGCTAACCTAATGAAACCACAGCTTTCCGTACCATCCTGACAAACTAAGGACTACATTTCACACACACACACACACACTACAAAATAACCCTATAATTTGATACCAAACAGTTTTTTAGCCGTACTTCGTCAGAAGTATAAACATCAGTTATTTGTCTTTAGGGCTCCAGACTGAATGACCAGAGGTGTGCTGCTCCACCTTCTGAATCTAAAGGACCAACTGTACCAGATGAGGATTTTTTCAGTCTCATCCTTCGCTCCCAGGCCAACAGGATGGAGGAACAGAGAGTGCCATTGCCCCCTGGTGTCACTCAGTCCAAACCAGACTGACACCGCAAAGATGGTCTCCCTGTCTGCTAACACCACAGGAGATGCGCATCTGGTTAGTTATTCCGGAATCACGTCACATAAGACTTCTGGACTTGGTTTTTCCATTATTCTCTCCTCTGAGTAAGTGCCATTGTCTTTGTGGTGCCCCCTAGACTGCTTTTATTGAAGGCCTCGACACCAGTAAAGTTTTTTTCTGCTCTGCAAGCTTGCATCAAGCTTCTTGTGCAAGTGTGGGTTATGGGATTCCCCACCCCACCGAACAGGACTGATGCGATTCAGGGATTATGAAAGACCAGAGACTTTTGATTTGTGGTGGAGAGGTTATGAACTTTGCACACTTCATTTTATAATCGTAAGTGAAGAGGTGCTATTAAAAAAGACATTAGCTCATCTGTGTCTACTTACAAATTCAATAAATCTTTAAGATGGTATGCATTAATGACCAGCAGAATCAAATGATTACTCTCTGGGGAAGCATGACTTGGATGTGCACATTTCAGTCAACTGGTGGAGCCATTTCTCTGTGCTGACATTGTTTTTAGATTTTATTTTATTTTAAGCCTGGAATATACATTTGCAAACTAAATTTTTACTTTTGTAAAAGATTTGAGGGATTGTGTGGGTTTAAAAAAACTCTTTACAGTTTTTAATGTAACTTCTTCCAATGGAGAAATAAAAACCTCAATTTATTTTCCATCCAACTTTATTTAGCCTCAATTCTGTATGTTCACTGTACAACATGAAGATTAGCTCAAGTGCTATGACTTGGAAAGTACATTTTCAAGTGTTTAGCTTTTTTTGTACACTGTTCCTTCACAGTGCATCATTCAGATCAAACCTGCTCTCACCATTAAACAAGTTTGACAAACACAAGCAGGTGTGTTTTTTTTTCCAGCACAAATAAGAAAGCAGAATCACAAAATTTCTTGACAAATATTTGCAAACAAACCAAAAGGACATTTGTGTGTAAGATTACAAATATTCCCCAAAGTGCAGCAGCATAAAGTGCATAAAGCGTCAGAACTCATTTACTGTAGTACCTCTGCAACAAAGGTGCTAGGCCTCAGACACCAGCCTCTCTCGTGTCTTCTTGAACCTAAAGGGAGGGAGAGATAAAAACAGATTTATGAGAAGCAGTCTTGTGACAGCCTCATATTGTCATTCTGTTTACAAGGGTAATTCGTGCCAGTGACCTGATCAGATGAGTGTTGCTAAGTGCTTTCATGCGGCAGCACAGCCAAGTCAGACGGCCTATAATCACAACACGTCTGCTCTTACTTTAGGTCCAGTGTACTAGTGTCCAAATAGATTTGTTTTTGTGCATTTTCCAGAGATAAGTCAGGCTTTATTTTTTTAATAAAGTACTTTGGGACATCCCATGACTTATACTCCAGTGTGACTTGTCCACACAGTCGTGTTCATTTATTTATTTATTTTTATTTGAGGATTTATTTCATTCATTTAAAAGAAAAACAAAAGCAAAATTAACAAAACATTACAAACCACTGAACGAAAAGGAGCAGTTTGGAAGAACAAGTCTTGCATTATTATTGTCATCAACAACGTCAGACTTTCCAGGAATCAAAAACGCTAAACTCCCAAGTGATAGAGCCAATAATAAAGGGGGGAAAAAGACTTACTCTGGCATGACTTGCATATACCCCCCCCCCCCCCAACATGCAAAAGTCCAGAAAATGCAGTATTGCCTTGAAACATTTCACTCTTCTTCAGTAAAGTTAGCTTTTCTTGATGCAATGAAGAGTGAAATGTCTTCAGCCTACTTGGATACCAAGACCTGGATGACTAAGAATCACTGATACCCATACTTATCCCCAGAATCTACAGTGTCGAGCC
Organism: Thalassophryne amazonica; assembly: GCF_902500255.1. Taxonomy (NCBI): domain Eukaryota; kingdom Metazoa; phylum Chordata; class Actinopteri; order Batrachoidiformes; family Batrachoididae; genus Thalassophryne; species Thalassophryne amazonica. The sequence goes on from NC_047112.1 coordinate 19,325,988, forward strand.
AGTGAGACTCGACAACAACTCTTGGATAGGATTACAATCTATATGACAGGTTACTTTCCCAGCCAAATCTGGTAGCCACTTACAGCTGGCTGAAGTGAGACGATGCAGATGAAGTGACCGTCTTGTCCAAGGGAAGACAAGACATGACTAGGAATCAAACCTTGGTCTACATCAGGAGTCACCAACCCTGTTCCTGGAGGGGCACCCATCCTGCATGTTCTCCACGTCTACCTACTCAAGTCACACCTAATTTTTTAAAAGTGCTGTTTTTCAGCTCTTGATTGGCTAAGAACACCTGATAAGAGTTAACTGCCTTGGAGTGGAACAGGGAGAGTTAGATAACATGCAGGACAGGTGCCCTCCAGGAACAGGGAAGGTGACCCCTGGTCGGTCCTACCAGTGACATTCTGTCTGGTACACACATTAAAAACTCACCTGTCAAAGCAGCACTTCCAGAAGCAACTTTTGTTCTCCTGGAGTCTGAACACCCCTGAGTTTGGAAGGTCTTTACACTGTGACAGGAAGCGTTGCAGCTCTGTCGTTGTGTTTCCACTCTCCTGCTGATGCTAAATAAAGTCAGAAGGTTAGTATAATGTGGAGAACATTCCAATGTGCTGTGTTGCATGTGTGTGTGTAGACAGAGGAGCAATTGCTAATCATGGTCAAATTACTGAAAATAACTTGCACAGTTGAAACCAGATAGTAGAATTGATAATCTAGAGTAATGTGCAGTGACGTCACCTTGATGGTGTCGTAGGTGTCGGTGATGATGGTGATGAAAAGGCTGAGGATCATGTAGATGAAGAGCGAGACGAAAGTGTAAAGGTAGACTCTGCTGAAGAGCCACACCAGCATGTTCTTCTTCTTCATGTTCTTGAAGGTGGGGAACATGTCGTCTCCATTGATCAGGGAGAACAGGCACTCTGACACAGTGTTCAACGTCCGGAACTAACGAGAGCAGAGCCAGTGCATTTTAAAACACGTGGGATCAGAATAGCCTATGTTACTAATCGCTCAGCTGTCATGCATTAAAATTAAAACCTGGAGTTAAAAATTCTGGCTGGGCTACACAGCGTTCCTTGCCTTCTCGTGGTACGGGCCGAGAACGATCCAGCCACAAAAACAGTAGCTTAGGTAGATTATTCCAGCACAGCAGATGAAACGGATTACATTGGGTAATGCCGCCCTGAGTGTCAGAATGAGAATCTGCAAGTATACACAAAATAAACAAAGCTTAAAAATACACAAATAATGCAATCAAAATAACATCATATGGGGGGGAACTTGCATTATACTTCCTGAAGTAGCCCATGTAGCGAATGACACCAATCCAGACCAGCATGGTGCCTGTTCCAAGGAAAATACTACACACATCATAGCTCGTGAGGACCTTAAAAGAAAGGCAGATTTTTACAAATTTAAATCACAAAGGGGGAAAAAAAAAATATTGAAGTGCACAACAGCAAACAAACTGGAATGTGTGTCAGTGATTACCTTAGTTTGAATCTCTATTTTGAGAATAGAACCAATGATGGTCAAAGTGTCACTGATAATGATCACGATGTACCAGCCGTTGACAAATTCCAGCTTGTCCGACCACGGCACTTCCTTACCGTCATTTCTGCAGTGGAGTGTGTACTCCTGTTGTGGGGAGGTAATGCAAATCTGTCACTGATTTGTTTTTTGATGAGCTCACTTCAGTTTGAGAAGGCTGCAGACACACATCATTTAAGTCTGGGCCAACCAAATAATTACATTTTAATTTATTTTCATTTATATAGCATCAAATCACAAAGTTGCCTCAAGGCGCTTCACACAAGTAAGGTTTAACTTTACCAACCACACCAACAAAATGGCCAATAAGTCGTGGGCCGTTAAAAAAAAAAAAAAAAAAAAAAAAAAAATCACATTAAAGCACAAGTGCTCAATATTAACAACACAGGTATCAGAATTTTCAGGATTTTTCCTGAATTCTGGGTTGTTGGTTTTTTTTAGGACTTTCTGGACAGAGTATTCCTGACTTCCTTCAAACCACAAATACTGAGCAGGTCAGCAAAATGAAGCAGTTCAAGGTTTACTCAAGTTTACTTACAAACTGCAGTTGGATCCCGGTGAACACAGAGCGCGTGCACAATGTGAACGAGGCGATGCACGTTACAATGATCAGGCAGTCGAACAGCACCGTCAGATATATGCTTCTAGCAGCTGGAAGGACATTTTAAGGTACACGGCTCAGTAAATGTATGAAGCAGTTTATACAGCTGTGTGAGAACTTCATCTTTAAAACAATAGAAATTAATTTGCACACACACACACTGAACTTCCAACAACATCATGATGTGATTTTATGGGCATGAAATTCTTGCATATTTAGTGCAGTGTGGTATAGTTTACTGTCAAAGGTGAAAAACAGTTTTCAGATTTGTTTAAAAGGTTCAACTTTACCATCGCTTTCCACAGACAGATTCAGTTTTTGTGTCCTCTAGATTGCGCAGACTAGTACTGAATGAAGACGAAACAATGGGTACTTATTTGAAATTTTAAAAGGATTCACCAATCAAAATCTAACAATGTTTAAAAGCTCTTGTTCTCCACACAAAGAAATCACAATCGCCTACCTGTTCAGTGTGTGTGTGTGTGTTCAGTTTCCAAAACACTTACATGCTCCTGTTACTTTCCAGTCTCTGCATTCATTGATCTCCACATCATTTTCCAGGTCAATCTTCATCCTGCCGCTGTGTGCCTCATTGTTGAAGGTGATCTATTAGCCAGTTAGTTAATAATAAAGTTTGCATTATTACAGGCCAACAGTCACTTAACATAACCTAAAGTCAGTAATCCTAAAGCCCCCACATATAGGTCAGGTTCATAAGTATTTGGTTAGTGACAATTTTATTATCAGTGTGGCTCTGAACAATGGAACTGAAATAAAATAAGATGTGCTTGTGTGGTGGAGATTTTCAACTGTTGTAGCATCATAGTACAGAAACAGCATTAGTGAAGGTTACAAATGATCTTCTTATGGCCTCAGACAGTGGACTCATCTCTGTGCTTGTTCTGTTAGACCTCAGTGCTGCTTCTGATACTGTTGACCATAAAATTTTATTACAGAGATTAGAGCATGCCATAGGTATTAAAGGCACTGCGCCGCGGTGGTTTGAATCATATTTATCTAATAGATTACAATTTTTTCATGTAAATGGGGAATCTTCTTCACAGACTAAGGTTAATTATGGAGTTCCACAAGGTTCTGTGCTAGGACCAATTTTATTCACTTTATACATGCTTCCCTTAGGCAGTATTATTAGACGGCATTGCTTAAATTTTCATTGTTACGCAGATGATACCCAGCTTTATCTATCCATGAAGCCAGAGGACACACACCAATTAGCTAAACTGCAGGATTGTCTTACAAAGACATGGATGACCTCTAATTTCCTGCTTTTAAATTCAGATAAAACTGAAGTTATTGTACTTGGCCCCACAAATCTTAGAAACATGGTGTCTAACCAGATCCTTACTCTGGATGGCATTACCCTGACCTCTAGTAATACTGTGAGAAATCTTGGAGTCATTTTTGATCAGGATATGTCATTCAATGCGCATATTAAACAAATATGTAGGACTGCTTTTTTGCATTTATGCAATATCTCTAAAATTAGAAAGGTCTTGTCTCAGAGTGATACTGAAAAACTAATTCATGCATTTATTTCCTCTAGGCTGGACTACTGTAATTCATTATTATCAGGTTGTCCTAAAAGTTCCCTGAAAAGCCTTCAGTTAATTCAAAATGCTGCAGCTAGAGTACTAACGGGGACTAGAAGGAGAGAGCATATCTCACCCATATTGGCCTCTCTTCATTGGCTTCCTGTTAATTATAGAAAATAATTTAAAATTCTTCTTCTTACTTATAAGGTTTTGAATAATCAGGTCCCATCTTATCTTAGGGACCTCATAGTACCATATCACCCCAATAGAGCACTTCGCTCTCAGACTGCAGGCTTACTTTTAGTTCCTAGGGTTTGTAAGAGTAGAATGGGAGGCAGAGCCTTCAGCTTTCAGGCTCCTCTCCTGTGGAACCAGCTCCCAATTCAGATCAGGGAGACAGACACCCTCTCTACTTTTAAGATTAGGCTTAAAACTTTCCTTTTTGCTAAAGCTTATAGTTAGGGCTGGATCAGGTGACCCTGAACCATCCCTTAGTTATGCTGCTATAGACTTAGACTGCTGGGGGGTTCCCATGATGCACTGTGTTTTTCTCTCTTTTTGCTCTGTATGCACCACTCTGCATTTAATCATTAGTGATTGATCTCTGCTGTCTTCCACAGCATGTCTTTTTCCCGATTCTCTCCCCTCAGCCCCAACCAGTCCCAGCAGAAGACTGCCCCTCCCTGAGCCTGGTTCTGCTGGAGGTTTCTTCCTGTTAAAAGGGAGTTTTTCCTTCCCACTGTAGCCAAGTGCTTGCTCACAGGGGGTCGTTTTGACCGTTGGGGTTTTACATAATTATTGTATGGCCTTGCCTTACAATATAAAGCGCCTTGGGGCAACTGTTTGTTGTGATTTGGCGCTATATAAATAAAATTGATTGATTGAATTGATTGAGGAATTAAACAGCTATTTTGTTATACACCATTTTCAGAGGCTATAAGTATTTGTTCAAACTAAATATAAGGATTATTGTTAACACAAAAGGCACCTTTTACAGCCAGGTATTTTGTTTGTTTTATGGAGAGGTCAGGATGGATGCAAGTCACTGAATGTGTCTTGGACAGTAGGAGAGGAAGTTGTCAAAAATTGCGTGCAGAAGGAGGAAACTAGTGAGGAAAGCCACCACGACACCCATGACAACTCTAAAGGAGTTCTAGGCTTTTCTGTCTGGATGGAGAAGCATTTTCTTTTTGACAATATGAAATTTGAACTACAGATAGTCTCTCCTCACTAGTCTCTTCCTTGTATGCGATTTGTTATCAGTAACACTGAGTTCATCCAAGTACTTATGAACTCTGAAAATGGAGGGTTTTCATAAAGTGGCTATAATTCCAAAATAGTTAATGTCATGTTTTTGTCCAACCCACTGAAATACAGCTGACAGTCTACACCACAAACATCTCATCGTTTCAACTTCACCGTGGCGGTGTTACTGTCCAAATACTTGTGGGCCTGATTGTGAATACATTCTTTTATTCAAGTTTTTTTTACTTTCATGCACTGAGATTTGTTTCCCATCTCTGACAAGCACAAACTGCACATGATCTCATGAGCTCCGCTGTGTTTTGACCTCTAAGGCATGCTGTATGTGGGCGTGGCAGCAGGGACTTGATCACATGTCATATGACTACTGGGACAACATGAGTTATGATGCGAGCCGCCGCTGTTCAAAAAGAATCAGGTGACATACGATGACATTGAAGTCGTAGCAGTCCGGTAACTCTCGATGCCGGACAGTCTGCAAATTTATGGCTTTGAGGACAAATGTGATGGTGACAGAAAGTAGTCTGAAAGAAACAGCAGGTACAAGAACTAATAGAGTTACGACATTACACACAGCACAAAAACTAGCTTTAAGAAATAAATTTGCCATCATGAGACACTGTCACAGGAGTTTCTATTCTACTACTTTAAGCTGCAGCCTTTTGCTTCAAGTTGTAAATGCATTTAATATCTTGCTTCAAATCCATATTTCCATACGTCCAGTTATTCTCATTTGGGGTGTAATTATCAACATATATAGCTGGCTCTTATTGCACAGAAGTTTCTCTCAATTCAGGTTACCTTATGAATGTTGACATGCATTCAACAATTCTTTACAAACCTTTGAAAGGGCAGCTCCAAATGAGGGAGTACGTCTCTCAAAGGCTGCCGATCTGTCGGATACATTGTAAAGCATTCTGTAAACCAGAACGGGAAAAAGTTATCACAAATTTTTGCTGCATAAACTTTGACCTTGATGACTCATCACTACTTACACTCAACAAAAATATAAACGCAACACTTTTGGTTTTGCTCCCATTTTGTATGAGATGAACTCAAAGATCTAAAACTTTTTCCACATACACAATACCATTTCCCTCAAATATTGTTCACAAACCAGTCTAAATCTGTGATAGTGAGCACTTCTTTGCTGAGATAATCCATCCCACCTCACAGGTGTGCCATACCAAGATGCTGATTAGACACCATGATTAGTGCTCAGGTGTGCCTTAGACTGTCCACAATAAAAGGCCACTCTGGAAGGTGCAATTTTGTTTTATTGGGGGGGATACCAGTCAGTATCTGGTGTGACCACCATTTGCCTCATGCAGTGCAACACATCTCCTTTGCATAGAGTTGATCAGGTTGTCAATTGTGGCCTGTGGAATGTTGGTCCACTCTTCTTCAATGGCTGTGCGAAGTTGCTGGACATTGGCAGGAACTGGTACACACTGTCGTATACGCCGGTCCAGAGCATCCCAAACATACTCAATGGGTGACATGTCAAATCAAATCAATTTTATTTATATAGCGCCAAATCACAACAAACAGTTGCCCCAAGGCACTTTATATTGTAAGGCAAGGCCACACAATAATTACGGAAAAACCCCAACGGTCAAAACGACCCCCTGTGAGCAAGCACTTGGCGACAGTGGGAAGGAAAAACTCCCTTTTAACAGGAAGAAACCTCCAGCAGAACCAGGCTCAGGGAGGGGCAGTCTTCTGCAGGGACTGGTTGGGGCTGAGGAAGAGAACCAGGAAAAAGACATGCTGTGGAGGGCAGCAGAGATCAATCACTAATGATTAAATGCAGAGTGGTGAATACAGAGCAAAAAGAGAAAGAAACACTCAGTGCATCATGGGAACCCCCCAGCAGTCTAAGTCTATACCAGCATAACTAAGGGACGGTTCAGGGTCACCTGATCCAGCCCTAACTATAAGCTTTAGCAAAAAGGAAAGTTTTAAGCCTAATCTTAGAAGTAGAGAGGGTGTCTGTCTCCCTGATCTGAATTGGGAGCTGGTTCCACTGGAGAGGAGCCTGAAAGCTGAAGGCTCTGCCTCCCATACTACTCTTACAAACCCTAGGAACTACAAGTAAGCCTGCAGTCTGAGAGCGAAGTGCTCTATTGGGGTGATATGGTACTATGAGGTCCCTAAGATAAGACGGGACCTGATTATTCAAAACCTTATAAGTAAGAAGAAGAATTTTAAATTCTATTCTAGATTTAACAGGAAGCCAATGAAGAGAGGCCAATATGCTCTCTCCTTCTAGTCCCTGTCAGTACTCTAGCTGCAGCATTTTGAATTAACTGAAGGCTTTTCAGGGAACTTTTAGGACAACCTGATAATAATGAATTACAATAGTCCAGCCTAGAGGAAATAAATGCATGAATTAGTTTTTCAGCATCACTCTGAGACAAGACCTTTCTAATTTTAGAGATACTGCGCAAATGCAAAAAAGCAGTCCTACATATTTGTTTAATATGCCCATTGAATGACATATCCTGATCAAAAATGACTCCAAGATTTCTCACAGTATTACTAGAGGTCAGGGTAATGCCATCCAGAGTAAGGATCTGGTTAGACACCAAGTTTCTAAGATTTGTGGGGCCAAGTACAATAACTTCACTTTTATCTGAGTTTAAAAGCAGGAAATTAGAGGTCATCCATGTCTTTATGTCTGTAAGACAATCCTGCAGTTTAGCTAATCGGTGTGTGTCCTCTGGCTTCATGGATAGATAAAGCTGGGTATCATCTGTGTAACAATGAAAATTTAAGCAATGCTGTCTAATAATACTGCCTAAGGGAAACATGTATAAAGTGAATAAAATTGGTCCTAGCACAATGTCCAGTGAGTATGCCGGCCATGCAAGAACTGGGACATTTTCAGCTTTCAAGAATTGTGTACAGATCCTTGCAACATGGGGCCGTGCATTATCCTGCTGCAACATGAGGTGATGTTCTTGGATGTATGGCACAACAATGGGCCTCAGGATCTCGTCACGGTATCTCTGTGCATTCAAAATGCCATCAATAAAATGCACCTGTGTTCTTCGTCCATAACAGACGCCTGCCCATACCATAACCCCACCACCACCATGGGCCACTCGATCCACAACATTGACATCAGAAAACCGCTCACCCACACGACGCCACACACGCTGTCTGCCATCTGCCCTGGACAGTGTGAACCGGGATTCATCCGTGAAGAGAACACCTCTTCAACGTGCCAAACGCCAGCGAATATGAGCATTTGCCCACTCAAGTCGGTTACAACGACGAACTGGAGTCAGGTCGAGACCCCGATGAGGACGACGAGCATGCAGATGAGCTTCCCTGAGACAGTTTCTGACAGTTTGTGCAGAAATTCTTTGGTTATGCAAATCGATTGTTTCAGCAGCTGTCCGAGTGGCTGGTCTCAGACGATCTTGGAGGTGAACATGCTGGATGTGGAGGTCCTGGGCTGGTGTGGTTACACGTGGTCTGCGGTTGTGAGGCTGGTTGGATGTACTGCCAAATTCTCTGAAATGCCTTTGGAGATGGCTTATGGTAGAGAAATGTACATTCAATACACGAGCAACAGCTCTGGTTGACATTCCTGCTGTCAGCATGCCAATTGCACGCTCCCTCAAATCTTGCGATATCTGTGGCATTGTGCTGTGTGATAAAACTGCACCTTTCAAAGTGGCCTTTTATTGTGGGCAGTCTAAGGCACATCTGTGCACTAATCATGGTGTCTAATCAGCATCTTGATATGGCACACCTGTGAGGTGGGATGGATTATCTCAGCAAAGGAGAAGTGCTCACTATCACAGATTTAGACTGGTTTATGAACAATATTTGAGGGAAATGGTGATATTGTGTATGTGGAAAAAGTTTTAGATCTTTGAGTTCATCCCATACAAAATGGGAGCAAAACCAAAAGTGTTGCGTTTATATTTTTGTTGAGTGTATATCTGAGCAAAAACTGAATTCAAATTAGAATTTCTAAATTTCTAAATTGGAGCAAACAAATGTCACATGTACCCCTTTCCACCTGGGCATCAATTTCAAAGGTGTCATTTCCGGGATAGATGGTACCGCTCCTGAAGTACTCTTGACACATCAACAGCGGGGTGTACAGGCCATCGTCTTTATCATATGCGTGATTCCCTATTGTGATGTTACGCAGAAGTCCGTACTGGAGAGAAACAGATAACCTGACATTATGTTTGTACAAGACAATTTACAGCTGACGTATGCACTCAGTCTACAAGACGAAATGGATTCAAACAACATGGGCAGAGTCCAAGTAAGTTTATAAGCTTTTCCGTTAACATCAGCTAAATACACAAACTCCAGCAATGATTTACACTGATGCATGAACAAGGAATAGGGAAGTTAGTCACATCACCAAAACTATAGAGGGCTGAGAAAAAGTGCATCTCTACCCAAGTGACAATAACCCTTGAACAGTATTAACCCATACATCCCCACCCCCAACTAGTTACAAAATAAATGCAACTGTACGCATTAGTTGCTGGGCTGGAAGGGGTGCGGGGGTTGTAATTAAATTACAGTTACTACTTAAATATTGGTGATTACATTTGGAAATAAAAAAAAAAATGAATGTGGAAAATACTCAGGCATGTGTTGCTTTGCATCTTTGTTGTGCATTAATGGCATGTTTCTGTGAAATGGTGCACCAAAAGCCACAGATGAAATTGATTAGCCTTTATTTTGAATTTGCACCACCACATCCTGTCTCAGAATCACCAATTTAACAACTGTCTCTAGATTTAAGGACTTTTTGATCTTTACTAGAGGCTAAAAATCTGATCTAGCAACAGTTCTAGTGACTTTTGTTCCATCCAAAAAGTCAGTTGTGTTGTCGTCTTCTTTGTCTTTCGGCTGTTCCCGTTAGGGGTCGCCACAGCAGATCAATCGTTTCTCACCCTGTCCTCTGTATCTTCCTTTGTCACACCAACCACCTGCATGTCCTCCCTCAGCACATCCATAAACCTCCTCTTTGGCCTCCCTCTTCTCCTCCTGCCTGGTGGCTCCATCCTCAGCATCCTTCTCCCTATATACCCTGGGTCCCTCCTCTGCACATGTCCAAACCATCTCAATCTCGCCTCTCTGACTGTCTCCAAACCGTCCCACCTGAGCTGTCCCTCTGATATGTTCATTCCTAATCTTGTCCATTCTCGTCACTCCCAAAGAGAATCTCAACATCTTCAGCTCTGCCACCTCCAGCTGTGCCTCCTGTCTTTTTGTTAGTGCCACTGTCTAAGCCGTACAACATAGCTGGTCTCACTACTGTCTTGTAAACTTTCCCCTTCACTCTTGCTGATATTGTTCGGTCACAAATCACTCCTGCCACCCTTCTCCATCCACTCCACCCTGCCTGCACTCTCTTCTTCACCTCTTTACCACACTCTCCATTACTTTGAACAGTTGACCCCAAATATTTAAACTCATCTACTTTCACCACTTCTACTCCTTGTAACTGCACTATTCCACTGGGCTCCCTGTCATTCACACACATGTACTCAGTCTTGCTTCTACTGACTTTCATTCCCCTTCTCTCCGAAGCATATCTCCACCTCTCCAGGCTAGACTCAACTTGCTCTCTACTCACTACAGATCACAATGTCATCTGCAAACATCATAGTCCATGGGGACTCCTGTCTGATCTCATCTGTCAACCTGTCCATCACCACTGCAAACAAGAAAGGACTCAGAGCTGATCCTTGGTGTAATCCCACCTCCAACTTGAATGAGTCTCATTCCAACTGCGCATCTCACCGCTGTCACACTATTCTTGTACATGTCCTGCACTACCCTAACATACTTCTCTGCCACTCCAGACTTCCTCATACAATACCACAGCTCTTCTCTTGGCACCCTATCATAAGCTTTTTCTAAGTCCACAAACACACAGTGTAACTCTTTCTGGCCTTCTCTGTACTTCAACAGTATTCTCAGAGCAAACATTGCATCTGTAGTGCTCTTTCTCGGCATGAAACCATATTGCTGCTCACAAATCTTCACCTGTTTTCAAAGCCTAGCTTCTACTACTCTTTCCCATAACTTCATGCTGTGGCTGATCAACTTTATGCCTCTGTCGTTACTGCAGCTCTGCACATCACCCTTGTTCTTGAAAACAGGAACCACCACACTTTGTCTCCACTCCTCAGGCATCCTCTCACTTTCCAAGATTTTATTAAACAATCTGGTTAGAAACTCTACTGCCATCTCTCCTAGACATTTCCATGCCTCCATTGGAATGTCATCTGGACCAACTGCCTTTCCATTCTTCATCCTCTTCATAGCAGCCCTCACTTCTTCCTTACTAATCTCTTGTACTTCCTAATTTACACTCACCACATGATCCAACCTTTTCTCTCGCACTCATTTTCTTTATTCATCAGCTCTTCAAAATATTCCCTCCACCTTCTCAGCACACACTCATTTATCGGCACATTACCATGTGCATCTTTTACCACCCTAACCTGCTGCACATCCTTTCCAGCTCTGTCCCTTTGTCTGGCCAATCGGTACAAGTCCTTTTTGTCCTTCCTTACTATTCAACTGCTTGTACAGCTCGCAATATGCCTTTTCCTTCGCTTTTGCCACTTCTCTTTTCGCCTTACGCCACATCTCCTTGTACTCCTGTCTACATTCTTCATCTCTCCAACTATCCCAGGACTTTTTCGCCAACCTCTTTCTCCTTATGCTTTCCTGGACCTCTTCATTCCACCACCAAGTCTCCTTGTCTTCCTTCCACTGTCCAGATGCCATACCCAGTACTGTCCTAGCTGTCTCCCTCACCACATCTGCAGTGCAAAATGTCAGTTGTGTAACAGTGTTATTGTTTGGGGGAATCTTTTTTTCTTGGGGGACAGAAAAGAGGAAGACACTGGGAGATAAAGGGAGTAGCAGACATTTTCTCCATGTGACTAAGAGTAAATCATTGTTGTGATGAGTCATAAGCCTCACTCTAATAGCTAATAGGACTCTCTGGACACAGAGCCAGAGCCCGTGTTTTGACCTTCGTCCACCTCCCATGCCGGAGATCGTGAGTTTGCGTCCCGAGGGGAGTGAGTGGGAGGACTCAACACAACAACACAGAAGAGAGAGAATAAAGCTGCTATGTACAGTGCATCTGGAAAGTATTCACAACACTTCATTTTTTTTCCCACATTTTATGTTACACCCTTATTCCAAAATGCATGAAATTCATTTTTTTCCTGAAACCTACACACAATACTCCATAATGACAATGTGAAAAAAAGTTGAGATTTTTGCAAATTTAAAATCACATGTACATAAGCATACAGCCTTTGCCATGAAGCTCAAAATTTAGCTCAGGTACATCCTGTTTCCACTGATCATCCTAGAGATGTTTCTACAGCTTAATTGGAGTCCACCTGGGGTAAATTCAGTTGATTGGACATGATCTGGAAAGGCACACACCTGTCTACATATAAGGTCCCACAGTTGACAGTGCATGTCAGGGCACAAGCCAAGCATGAAGTCAAAGGAATTGTCTGTAGACCTCCAAGACAGGATTGTCTCGAGGCACAAATCTGGGGAAGGGTACAGAAACATTTCTGCTGCTTTGAAGGTCCCAATGAGCACAGTGGCCTCCATCATCCATAAATAGAAGAAGTTCAGATCCACCAGGACTCTTCCTAGAGCTGACCGCCCATCTAAACTGAGTAATCAGGAGAGAAGGGCCTTAGTCAGGGAGGTTACCAAGAACCTGATGGTCACTCTGTCAGAGCTCCAGCATTCCTGTGGAGAGGGGAGAACCTTCTGGAACAGAGTTCTCAAACTGATTCCAGAAAGAGCCAAGAAGGTGCAGGTTCTCTCTGTAACCACCCACTCCATCAGGTGATTTCACCAATTAACTGATCCATCTGCTCAAAAAGGATGCTAACCAGTGAAATCACCTGGTATGTGATTTCTTAGTTTTTTTTTTATGAGTTTGCAAACACTTAAAAAAAAATTAATGTCATTATGGGGTGTTGTGAGTAGAATTTTGAGGGAAAAATTAATTCACTCCATTTTGGAATAAGACTGCAACAAAATATGGAAGAAGTGAAGCGCTGTGAATACTTTTCACACACGCACACACAAAATGGGGGAAACGGTACTTGTCCAAGGGATTTCTTGGAAAATTGAACAGCCTCTGACCACAAACCTGTTTCTTTAACATCCAGAGGAGGGGTGGCCATTACGGTCCTACTAAGGGCCAAGGCGGTGCAGATGATCAGAACTTCAAAATGAGGGGGCAACCTCATCAGTACAACCACTTGCTGTGGTCATCAGTCACAAGAAAAACCTGCATCAGCTAGTTGCCTGCCCCTGATCCAAACCATCACCTCTCCCGAAGAGAGCCGAGAAATCACAAGATGATCTCCATCAAGCCATCAAGAAGGGCATGTGGCCAAAGACGACATGAACTGTGGCCCAATTATTCAGAATATACCACTGACCACTTATGCAATAATAAACACTAGCGGAACATAAGAAGCTGACATGCGTTTACCTCTTTAATAATGTAGTCGATGTGATCGTAAACATCTGCCTGTCTGTACACGGCATACGTGTCCATACTCCCATCAATGTAATTCTTCAGAAAGAGATGCTTAAACGTCAGCAGATTTTCTTCCTTGAAAGTGACAACCCTCTGGTTGCTCAGCCCAAAACTCACCAACTGTGGATTTACAGAAATAAAATATTTAATTATCAGATGGCAACACAGCACAGTCAGAATGGTTCAGCTCACATCTGGGATCACTACCTGAACGGTGATGATGGCAATTTTGATGATCTGCAGCATGAGCTTCCAGGGTTTACGGCCACGTGCGTGGTACTTTTCACAGGGGTTCATGAAGTAATATTTGATCTTCCTTCTGAGACACTCCACATTATCCACATCGTCCAGACCCTGCTGTTGGTGATCCACCCAGGAGTAGCTGTTTGACTCATACACGGAGTACAGGTCATGGTCACTGGACTCCTCCATATCTGTCAGAGATTTTATTAAACTAATAGAGCAGCTTTAACCTGTTGTATGAAAGTGATTCAATATGCAGTTAACGTGTGAGACAGCAATGTTCATTTTTTTAAATGCTTATCTGCAGAAACTTCAAACATTAATGCATACAACATAAACAGTTAAATATACTTCTGTATTTTCATGGCTATTTTAACACTTCAGACACCTAATTTACAAGCATAAAGGACAAAAACAGCGGTTTATTAACCAATTACTCAGTTATTCAAATGTCACCGTATTCAATAATAAATAAATTGCATCTTGACAACCAACTGTAGAACTAGTACAGTTAGTTTTGAGTATAGTTTAATCTTTAAAAAAAAAAAAAACATTTCTCAAAGTCTAAAAATAATTCATTTTGACCAAACAGAATACCAAAATCGAAAGCTATAAAATGATTTTTAATATCCAGTTCATAACTGGTTAAAAACTATTAAAATTGCTCATAACATTCCTTAAAAGATATTATCATTAGCTTATCAGTGTAAAACCATTTTAATATAGTTATAACCATGCCAACACAAATTAAGAGACACTACAAACAATCTTTCATTTGGATTAGAAAGATTTGAAGCCATTGCAAAAAAAAATTTAGATCACATTTAAAACATGAAATATCCTTCATGTTTAACCATTTAAAACCAGATATTACATTTATCCTGGTATAATTTTAGAACATCTTATAACTGGTTTAGAACCATTTAAAAATGGCAAATATTCCTGACTAAAACCCTATCATGAGACTCATTTATGCAGTTAAGACCATCCAACTATTAATTGCCATTTTCTGCTGCTTATCTGGGTGGTGGCAGCAGACCAAGCAGCCCATCCCACACTCCCCTATCCTCTGCCAATTACTGTAACTCTTCCCAGGAGATTCCCAATCCCTCAGCGTGTCCTGGGTCTTCCCCGGGGCCTCCTCCCAGTTGATCGTGCCTGGAATTGCTCCCTAGGGAAACGATCAGGGAGCATCCTCACCAGATGCCCGAACCACAGCAGCTGGCTCCTTTCGATTTGAAGAAGCAGCCACTCTACTCAGAGTTCCTCCCCAATAGCCGAGCTTCTCGCCGAGTGCAGGAGTGTAACCCACAGATACCTGAAGGAGAAATCTCATTTCCACCGCTTGTATTCACAATCTTATTCTTTCAGTATATTACCCAAAGTCTGATTATAGGTGAGGATATTTAAAGCAAATTTGCAAAATGTATCTTGCAATTAACCTGCAAACATCAATTAATTTAGAGCAGTTTGAAAACCAGTTTAAGAACATTGGGCCTCATAAAGGCTTTTCTTATCTTATCTCATTCAGCGATATCTTAAGAGTATTCTTAGATTCCTTCTTAAGATGTCCCTAAGAAGTTCTTACGAAAACTCTACGTCAGATTTATCAACATGTTGTTAAACTGCAAAAATTATTTATTTAAATTATATATTCATTTTGTGAATTGTTCTGTAATTTGTGTCTGTAGCATGGCCCAAGCAGAGGGTCACCCCTTTGAGTCTGGTCTGCTTGAGGTTTCTCCCTCAGAGGGAGTTTTTCCCTTAACTGTCACCTGTGTGCTTGCTCTGGGGGTTAGTAAGGTTAGACCTTACTTGCATGAAGCAACTTGAGGCAACTCTGTTGTGTTTTGGCGCTATATAAATGAAAATAAATTAAAATTGAAAATTATTTGCAGCTGTGTTCTTAAGTTGTTGAATCCCATCTCCTTGTAAACTGAAAGTAAATGACTGCATTTATATAGTGCCTTTGCATCTGCATCTGAAGCTCAAAGCGCTTTACAAATAATGCCTCACATTCACCCCAATGCGAGGGTGCTGCCATACAAGGCGCTCACTACACACGGGAGCAATAGGGGATTAAAGACCTTGCCAAAGAGCCCTTAGTGATTTTCCAGTCTGGCTGGGATTTGAACAGAGGATCTTCTGGTCTCAAGCCCAATGCCTTAACCACTAGACCATCACCTCATTACCATGTGCATCTTTTACCACAACTAGTGAAGACAGTGGATAGCTTTAAGTTCAGATTTAGAAAAATATTAACTTGAGTCCAATATTCTAAACTTGATATTACAAGTGGAATAAATAAGAAATAACTTCACTTAACTGAATGGGGCTATTACTGATTATAGCGTACATTTAATTTTTTAATATAAAACATACTCTGTACATTACCTAAAAGTAACATAATAATGAACATAGATATCACAGACATATCACTGTAATATAGTATTTTAATGACCTTCACATAAGTGGACAATGCATCCAGTGTGACAACATGTCAGCACTGAGATGTGTGTAAGAGTACTCTTAAGTGTTCATAGGATTTGTTCTTACCTAAGAACAAATCCTGGATAGGAAAACATTCATGAATGCCACAATCATCGTTAAAAATGTCATAAGCAGGACTTAACAGATTTGTTCATGAAGATGCAGCTTTCAATCAATCTATGGGCAGCATTAATGGACTTATTTCAACTTATGAGTAAATTAAAAGAAATGTGTGTCAACAATCACATAACTTACCTCAACTTATGTCCCACATGTATGTATGAGTCACATGGTAGCATGTGTTGAAAATATTCAGCATGCCCAATTTTTTTTTTTTTTTTTTTTTGAGGTACTTGGCATATTACAATGTATAACAGCCTGCTTTCAACTTACAAAAAACATAACATGTTGGATGTACGCCAGCGTTTAATACGGTCGGCATACACTGGCTAAATCGTCAAGGTGTGACAGGTCCTTTAAGAACGGTTCGTGAATGAGGCCCAGTTATCTCACACTGGATTCCACCCATTTAAATCCATTTCAACCCATTTTGTAATTGTTTAGAACTGTTCAAAGCAAGGGAGCAATTTAGAACTAGAAATTGGGGGGGGACAAAGAACAGTAATTTTAATGTTTTGAGAAGACCATAAAGTGGACACCATTTGACTTATGCAATTTGAAACTGTGGATATAAGTACTTTATTCTGAGAATAGCCAGCATTGATTTTATTAACATTCTGGTGTAAATAAGGTATCACCACATGTGTAGAACTCAAAAAGAATGATAGGTTGAGTTTTCATTTATTAACTATTGCATACTGTATTTTTTTTTCTTAAGATTTGTTTTTGTATAAGTTTGAAAAAAACAACAGATCATAGGTTTAGGATAAATTACTTATCATGAATTTAATTTTTGAAGTGGCACTGATGACAACACTCATACTGAACATAATTTTGCTTGCATAGACTGTTTTTGGAGATCAAGCAATAATTGCAGATGGGCTTTCTGAGGTCCCAGATAGCTTTTCTGATTTCCTTTTCTAACTTTCAGAATTTAGTAAATTAGCATATGGTCCATTGATACTTATGTGTAGACACTAGTCCCTAGAGGCAACTACTTTTGGTTTCAAATCTGGGCAAATGCAGTCCCAGAAAATTCCGAATGTGACAAACAAGAAACACGTGTTGTAAACAAGTCAATGCTGCTAAAAATACAATGTTGCAGAAACAGATATACTATTCTGACATGGTATTGCAGATAAGACTGACATGGTTTGCACATAAGACTGGCATAGCATGTTTCAAGTACACACATATAAGTAAGAAGGTGGGGGGGGACATACCATATTCTGCCCCCCCCCCCCGGTTGAAAAGGTGGGGGGGATATGCCCCCCATCCCCCACCAAATTGCACCCATGGTTCAAAGCCACAAAAACATTCAATATTACATAATAAGCACTTTAAACTAGTCTCAGTGTACAACATTGAGTCCAGTTAAAATATTAGTAACAATTAAGTCAGTTATAAGAAGTTAAACTCAGTTACAAATGTTTACCAACCTATTTCAAGCAGATTTGAAGCAGCAGGTATTCAAACAGCAATAAATCAAGCAGCAAATGCAGATATTTAAGAAACTGGTAACAAAACTAAATCTATTTTTTTCCCTTTTGTTTTGGAATTACTTAAGTGATTTCATATGATTTCTGTTGATTGGCTCATAGATTATTTTCCACTTTTAATGTTTAAATAGACTATAAAATACAGAGAAAGTCAACAGGAAAACCTTGACAAAGCTGTTAATTGCACTGTACGAGTGTGCCTAATATTAAGGCACATATTGGTTCTTGCGCTCTACAGGTTTATTTCGTCTAAAAAAACAAATAAAATAATCGTTTGGGAAAATGACATACTGATTTTCTAACAACTCCAGCAGGACATATGGGACAATGAGGAAATTCTGTTTAACAAAATACCTGAGCTTTGTGGAATAATACGCAGCATCTCACGGTGTGACACATGATCCACCATAGCTTCAAATACCCTTCAGTTCTTAACAAGTACATTTATATCAAGTCGCTCCGAGATCAATTTAGGAATAAAAACTGCGCTCCACACACTTACCGAAATCCGGAAGCAGCTTAATTAACGTCTAATTAAATCCACCTGCCACCTTCGGCAGGCGCTCGGAATTAAAAATATATAAGTAGACAAACAGAAAAATACCGTTCAAAAAATTATTCCAACTGTTTTTATGGAAAGGCTGAAAACTAAATAAAACATTTAAACTTCCCAAGTTTGTTCAGCGAGTTCAACGTTGTAAAAGATGTCGGGTAACCTGCTGTAACAGGATACGTCATTTTATTACTGGATACGATTGGCTGTTGAATCTGTCAGTCAGTTGTATTTATTTTCATCACCGTGGCAACAGCAGACGCAAAGGGGCAGGATAGAAGTCGGACGAAACTTATCGTGTAAAGTAAGACGCCAGTGGAAAAAAAATGAATAAATAAGTACTGTATGTGTGTTTGTATGTATGTGTGTTTTTGTTGTTATTCTCACAGTCTATTAATAAATGTTTTCGCCGTTGACTTGTAAAAGTCTGTGAGTACGTGAGTGGAACAATGGTGTAATTTTTAAATTGAGCATATTCAGTATCATTGAGTGTTGTTTAGGTTCTGCTTGGTAGTTTTACTGTCCGAAATTTCGTTTAAATAATGGCCAGTTTGGAAATGTAATGTAAATTCATTCATGTAAATGCCTTTATGACAAATGTCTTTTGGGTTGTATGCAACAAATAAGGACAGACTTAAATTGCCTTTGCCAAAATTTAGATATATACCAATACTTTGTGGACAGCTAGTGTTACTTGGACCCAAAATGTAATATCTTTATCGTTTATCAGCAGCAATTTGAGTTTTATTCGTTTAATCTCGCTAGGTGGCGGTAATACATCGATAAATTAGTTTGCAAACTGCAATGAATGCAAGAATGTGCTGATTTGTTTTTTAATAATAGTTAACAAAAATTGTAGCATTGAGGCAAACGAGAAAATCAACATACGAGATACTGGCAATTCAGGATGTAATTACTGCTGTTTATGCAGGTAAAATAAAGCGAGAAATGAGAGTGATGCCACTTGTTAGCCACAAGGTGGCGATAAGTGCATTGATAATCTGATTTGTGCAACACTGCCTCTAAACATAAAAAAATCCACACATGCAACTCAAACACGTGTGGATACAGAAGAATGTGTGGTGTTTTGGTTTGAGTCATGTGTCATGTTCTGTTTTCATCCCAAGAAGAAGAAATAAAATCTCGTTCCTGATTATCATTGGTGAAACTTTCCTCAGAGCAATACAGGATGGCCAGTAAAAGACCAAAGAGTGCATTAAGCAGTGCAGACAGTACAAAGAAAAAGAAAGGTAAAGGTGTCTAAAAAGTGTCAGTAATTATTGCATATCTAATGGATGACTGTCAAACTGAATTTATGTCACTTCAAATTCAGGAAAAAAGCTCCAGTCACCTCCACGTCCAGAAGTACCTGGTAAGAGGAGATTATTTTATTCTATTGGTCTTACACATACAAGGAACTTTAGTTTATCTGTCAGTATGGTTTCACTTGCATACATGTAGTGACTCAACTTCTTCCATCAGGGAGCTTATGTTTTGTCATGAACACATTTCATTAATATTTGGTGACGAGGTAGGCCTTTGGTCAAGGATAGAACAGATAGAACCTATTCAATTTTAGTGAGGATCCTTAGATCTGTGATCATTAAGCTTTTATTTTTGACCCTGATTCCTTTAACCTTGATCTTGAATCTGATCTTTGATCTCTGATCTCTGATCTCTGATCGTAACTCCTTTAATCCCAGGAACTAAGAAAATTATCAGGCTCTAAATTCAGCAGTCAGGTCAGGATACACACCTTAATCCTAATTACTGCTTGCAAATTAAAAAAAAATTAGGAAAACATACTTATAGAACAGGAGAAAAACAACACAGCTAGCAACAATTGATAATTGTTCTTTTTTTACTGTTTGTGAATGTTAGAATGTAGTCCTCACATCTGTAGATCCCCACTGGTTCTAATTTAATTGTTTGACAGGGAAACAATCCTTTTTAAAAGACATTCATTCATTTATTCATTCATTCTTTTTTTTTCTTTTCTTTTTTTTGCCACTTATCCAGATTTGTATCATGGTGGCATTAGACCAAACAGCTCATCTCACCCTTCTCTATCCTTAGCCAACTCTTTCCCAATCCACCTGGGGGATATAATCCCTCCAGTGTGTCATTGTCTACTCCAAGGTTTCCTCCCAATTGGACATGATAAATGAATTCCTACTGACACAAATTTTTAACTTCACTGTTGCACATGGTTCTCAAGGACACTTATAAAGTCAGTGATTTGTAATATAAGGCTGGTTCACTAGAATTCTTCACTAATATGAAAACAAGCAGCCAAACTGCTGATACCGCTGAGGAAAATGTCTGGCTACTGCAGCCAGTTTGGCTGTTTGTGATCACGCTATGTTACTGTTGAGCAAGGAGACCATCCCTGCAGATTTCAAATCTTTTGCAATGCAATGTCAAATTACATTCTTCGAAGTACTGCACCTCAAAATTACACCTCACACAGTATGTGTGTCAAGCAAATATTTCCCATGAATGCAAGTATCACTTGCAACATAAATGTGAGGTTGAACTAGAATGACTTTTTGGAAAGCCTAAATGGTGTGAGCAGAAAAGCCTGACACACCCAGGGGGAAGTGGTTACTTCAGTGGTACTTGGGCATTCAACACAGTGTCCCCTCAGCAAAGCTCGCTTGGACACTTTGAAGCGACAAACCTCGAGCAATACGAAAACTATCATTATGGAAAGCCCTGTTTGCTATAGTGTCCACGGGTCTTCGCCTGTCTTTAGATTATGGTGCCGTTCACATTATTGATCTGCCGCTCACACCAGAGAAAACAAAACATGTACATGTCCTGTAAAATATTCACAAAGATTGCATTTCATCCTGTGATATTTCAGGGCAGCACAGCATGCAGGACTCAGCTGTCTACTGTCCCATCTTATGCATTGTGTTAATATCACAGAAGTGAGAGCCAGACTATTCCTACTTTTTCTTATCTTCAGTGTGTCTTTTATTTCTACGAGCATCTATGCTTTCTCTCTACACCAAGGGGAAGGTTCAAGACAGATGATTATAAATACAGGTCATAGCCTCTTTATAGATTCACCATTGCGTGATCAGGGTATTACAGGCATGTGTGCGTGTGTGTGGAAATAAAAATTTAAAAAGCAGCTAGATGGATTTTTTAGCACAATTAGTGTCTCTAGGTCCAGCGAGTAGCCTGTCTCACGCCCTATGACTGCCAGGATAGGCTCCAACCCCCGTGACCCTTCATTGGAATAAGCTGGTACAGAAAATGCATGGATGGATGGTGTCTCTCCATGGTTAACTATGGGAACAGATTGATCAAAGGTCAGGTTCATGCAAAAAATAGCCCAAAAAACACTTTTATCATAACATCTCTGCTACCAATGTGGCTATAGATTTTATCCAAAACTTACATTTATCATTAAAATATTTGAGATTGTTTGATATACAGATGACGGCAAAATTTTCATCCCCTTTAAGAACTGACCTTTTTGTTGAACCACAGCACAAACCACTGTTGTGCAATGATGATGTACTTTAATTTTGTAATTCTCAAAGCTTGTAAAATCAAGTTAAAACTGAGGGTTATTGTCCAATGTACACACAGTATAAATCTTAAGTCAGGGTTTGAGCTGTCACTTGAGAAAGCGTCATGCCAAAAATAAAAGAAATCAGTTTAGATTTGAGAAAAAGAATGGTTGATGCTCACAAAGCAGGAGAAGGAGTTATCAGAGTGTTTCCAAGTGTCAAGAACTGGAGTGAGAAGTATCCACACAATAAAGAACAAGCTTGGCAGATGCAGGAAGTGAAAAATTTTAAAGACTCTGGAAAGAAAATTAGTAAGAAAATGTGTCTAAAGACTTAAGCAAGTCAGGAATTGTAGTCTCAAAAAAGACAATCACTGGAACCCTGGACAAGAATTGACTGCCAGGTTGCAGACGTCTGCAGAAGAGACACCTTCAAAGAAAGAAAACATTAAATATCATAGGGGTCTAATAATTTTGCCCTCATGTGTAAGTTACTTTATGATGTCACAAAGAAGTAGTAATGTGAAGTCATATAGAGAGCACCTCGCTAGAAGAGCGCAAACCTCAGCCAACACTAGTTTGCAATTCCACAAATTTTTTACCTTGGAAACAAATTTTCAAAGTCAAAGTCCTGTTAGAAGTGACATTTCATAAGATAAAATACAGTACAAAATATAGATCCAAAGGGCTTTTCAATGTTAAAATCAAATATCTACTAAATCCGCAATATGGATCAGATGCAGATCAAAGTTAGTCTATTCATTGATAGTGCCAGTTTGCACCTCATTGTCACAAATGAGAGTGATTGAGGCACTTTTGATTGAGATATAATGCAAAATCTATACTAAATGGGCTTTTCGATATTAAATTCAAATGTCCACAAAATCCACAATCCAGATCAGATCCGGATCAAATTTTGCTAGGTGATAGTGAGTGCCAGTCTGTACCTCACTTTCAAATATGAGAGTGATGTGTGGTCCCTCAAATCTCACTGCACGTATTACTGACACTAAGTACTGAAAAATCATAATATTAACATATCTCAGTGCGCAGAGTATGCAGGATATGAATCACTACTCTGATGTATTTCATTTAATTGTCTGTCAGAACATTCAGCATTAAAGTTTGATATCTCATGTTGAACTGAAAGACTGTGTTGAGGAAGAAGAGATTCTGGTCTGCTTGGCCGGTTGTCCCACAGCCAGGACGGTGGTGTAGGGTGATCAGAGAGAGTCTGGGAACTGTGACCATGTCAGCTGGGGTGTTGCGTAGAGGGGAATATGGGATGTCAGGTGTTACAGTATATAGATTGGGGTTTGATTCCAGGTGCATTCTTCAGGCTTCCTGTCTGTGTCTTTGGACAAGACATTTCATCTGCATCATCCCATTCCTCCCAGCTGTAAATGGCTATTAGGCTTGGCTTAGCAAGTAAGTAATACACTCTCATCCGCTCACGCTGCAAGATCCGGGGATAAGCACCACCGCGATCGGCCATAAGGCCAACACAGGAATGCTTAATTTTTCTAGTTCTTTTTCTAGACTTTGTTTTGGTAGTTTCTCTCCGGTTTATCAAGCAGCAGTGCAGTCAAACAAACAAATGAATTAACCAATGAAGCATATTCTCTCTCCTTTGTCCAGATCACCCTGCAGATATCTTCCCCATCGTGTTGACATCGGCCACTCAAGAGCATTTTGGTTGTCGTGCTGATGAGGACGTTACGGGGGAGAACCCTTACAAGCTGCTGAGAAAAGAAGACATCATGGAGGACATTAAGAAAAAAGCAGCACTGTCAGATTTCAGTTCTGTCAAGCAATTTGTAGAGGTGAGATTTTGTTATAAAGACGAAACACTCAGTTGTTCAACACACCAAGAGGGTGCACAGACGTCAAGTTAACAGTAATCAAACTTACTAAATTCCTCTTTCACTACAGCTTTCGGACATATAACAGTGAATATAAAGTTCAGATACAAATCATTTGTATTTGAATATGTATAATTCACAAACTTCACTATAGATCTGATCGCGTTGTCTTGTTGTGGACAGGACTACCCACAGGATGAGCTCCTGCTGGTTTTTGACAGAGACTTCACCTGTGGACAGAGTTTTTATCTGGTGTTGACACTGGACGCCAAGGAAAGAATCTTAAGTGTAAGACAAAATGCAGCTGTGGATAATTTTGATTTTCTGTTTTAGTTTAATGATTCCAAATCTAGTTTGTATTTTTTTATGTATGCTGCTGAAAGAGATACAAAAAATTTGTTCTAAACATATGGCTGTCATACACTGTGGTCTAATGTGTTTGTGATGTAGTGTGAACATATTACTGCTTCTGCTTCACCTCAGGGAGATCTGGTGGCTGCTTATGTACTGGTGTACTGTGAGAGGTTGGCCCAGGTCTGGTGACTCAGCAGAAACTTAAACACCATAGCCCTAGATTCATGTGGGATGTGTGACTACTATGGGGATTTTAAAAATGTATAACCTTTGTTCTGCATTCTTAAAGAATCTTGAAAGCTGAATGTTGACTATTTAGCATAGGCTGTATATATAATGGACAGAGCCTGCGTGACATCACCCATTGGTTTTCTATAGAGACCCTGAACAGCCGAAATGACTCCCTTTCCTGGGCGTTGCCATATTGAGAGCACTGATTAACGATGAACTCATTCATGCATAAAGGGGTGGAGCGTAGGTGGATGAAAGAAGTCTCAACATGCCCCCCTCTCTTAGACTGAAGCTCAAGATAAAAGCTAATCTGGGTTTGGGTGTTTATTAATTCATATTTTTGGGGACTGCGCATTTTACTTTGATGTGGACAGTAAAAGGTATCCGCTGCATATTTTCTCAGTAATTGCATTATGTGGACATACCTACAGCTGCTAAAACTGCTAACAGTGTTAGCATACAGCATTAAATAAGACCAGAGGTTCACGCAGCGTGATTATGGGACATCTTAGATTATTTGTAGATGTTATCCGTAGATGTTTGTAATAAAATACTCAGATAGATTTTAAGGTTTTGCTACTAGTCTATAAAATTGTTCACAGACTGGCACCTCCCTACCTAGCTGACCTAATTAAACCTTGCTTACCGGCCCGGGCTTTGCGTTCTCAGAGTGCAGGACTACTTTGTGTCCCTAGAGTGAATAAGAAGTCTGCGAGTCATAGAGCTTTCTCTTATCGTGCCCCTGTTCTGTGGAATGATCTCTCTGCGTCAATAAAACAGTCAGATTCTGTGAAGACTTTCAAGTCCAGACTTAAGATGCACTTATTTTCCCTTTCGTATGGCTAGCATACTGGCATAGTATAGTTTTACTCTTTTAATTAATTTTATTAGGAAACGGAGCGTGCCGTGGCCTCAACTTTACCTAAATTCTGGGTCTTTTAGTGAAGCTTAGGGCTAGTGGCCAGCGATCACCTTAGTATTTCTCTGTTTTTCTTGTTGTTTAATGCTGGCAAATTATACTGTAGTTCTTGTCTTTCTGATGCCTGATTCTGTTTTTTTTTTTTCTCTCTCTCTCTCTGTTTAAGGTGCGGCTCCATCCAGAGATGGGTGTAGTATTTGTGCTGGAGGCCCTCCTGTCCTGTGCACCAACCGCATTTCTTGTATATTCATTTTGTGAATTGTTCTGTAATTTATGTTTGTAGCAAGCAGAGGGTCACCCCTTTGAGTCTGGTCTGCTTGAGGTTTCTTCCTCAGAGGGAGTTTTTCCTTACCACTGCTGCTCTGGGGGTTAGTAAGGTTCGACCTTACTTGTGTGAAGCGCCTTGAGGCAACTCTGTTGTGATTTGGCGCTATATAAATGAAAATAAATTGAAATTGAAATGGAGGAGGAAATATTTAGAGACCAAAACCGTTTTCTGTACCAGGCTATAAACATGTAAGGAACTGCACTTCCTGGTTGGGGTCAAAATGCGAGCTTGGGTGTGCCGCTTCCAATTTAGTCATTGTTTTTGATGTACGATTTTGATGTTAAACACTGAAAATTTGAGAACAGTGGCTTCTGTCAGCTAAGCTGAGCACCGCAGTAACTAATTGAGCATGCAGCAGCGCTCATCAGTCAACATTTGGTAATGCAAGGCCTTCACCATAATTTATCACACCTTTGATGAGCGACTCAAGGGTGGGGGTGGGGGTGTGTGCAACCCCCCAGATCCACCACTGAAAAAACTCTCACTTGAGTTCTCTTTCTTGATGACAGTGTGGTGTGCACCTGCTGCACTCAGGCTCCTAAAGGGTTAGGGTTAGGCCAAAACACACCCATGACTAATAAACAGGTTACATCCAGCTCCTTTGTGGCCAACCCCTCAACTGTGTGATTATCCACACAGTGTAAATGTAAAAAGTTGGACATGTGCCAAATGGTACAGCGCTATGCATCATGGATTATCAAAATGCTCTCAGGCCCTTCACCTTTATTTGAAATGGTTTATTGATCTCTTGTCACTGTAACACAGCATCAGTCAGTTTTGCTTCCAGGATTAAAAAATTCAATAATTCACTCAAGTGTGTATTTTCTATTTTTAATTGTGTTAATTTGATCTATAGGCCCAAAAGCACAAGGCATCTGAAACGTCTTCAGTTACTTCAGAAGCACCAGAGTCGAAACACTGGGTGTCACATGGCAGTGATGTGGAGATAGAAAAGGAGTCAGTCAAAGAGTCTCGGGAAAAGGTGTTGCAGTATATAAAATACATCTGTGTGAAACACGTATTACAGTACATACATCTGAAGTGTATCTGGTCCTCACTTTCCATCATCTCATCCTCACTGTCCTTCATCTAGTCTTCACTGTTCTTCAACTGTTCCTCACTGTCGTTCATCTGATCCTCACTGTCCTTCATATTTTCCTCACTGTCTTTCATCTGGTCTTCAGTTTCTGTCATCCAGTCCTTATTCTCCTCGATCTGGTCCTCACTGTCCTTCATCTGGTCCTCACTCTTCTTGATCTGGTCCTCACTTTCCTTCATCTAGTTCTCACTGTCTTTCATCTGGTCCTCACTGTCCTTCATCTGGTTCTCAGTTTCTTTCATCCCACCCTCACTTTCCTTGATCTGGTCCTCACTGTCCTTCATCTGGTCCTCGCTGTTTTTCATTTGGTCCTCACTCCATCTGGTTCTCACTCTTCTTGCTCTGGTCCTCCTGTTCTTCATCTGGTCCTTACTTTCATTCATCTGGTTTTCAGTGTCTTTCATCTGGTCCTCATTGTCCTTCATTTGGTCCTCACTATCTATCATCTGATCCTCACCTTTCATCTGGTCAGCACTGTCTTTCATCTGGTCCTTACTATCCTTCATCTGATCCTTCCTGCTCTTCATCTGATCCTCTCTGCCCTTCATCTGCGCTTCGTTGTCCTTCATCTGGTCCTCACTGTCCTTCATCTGATCCTCGCTGTCCTTCATCTGGTCCTCACTCTCCATCATCTGATCCTCGCTGTCCTTCATCTAATCCTCACTGTCCTTCATCTGTTCCTCACTGTCCATCATCTGATCCTCGTTGTCCTTCATCTGATCCTCACTGTCCATCATCTGATCCTCGCTGTCCT
Organism: Thalassophryne amazonica; assembly: GCF_902500255.1. Lineage (NCBI taxonomy): Eukaryota > Metazoa > Chordata > Actinopteri > Batrachoidiformes > Batrachoididae > Thalassophryne > Thalassophryne amazonica. The sequence goes on from NC_047112.1 coordinate 19,353,518, forward strand.
TCATCTGATCCTCACTGTCCATCGTCTGATCCTCATTGTCCTTCATCTGATCCTCACTGTCCATCATCTGATCCTCGTTGTCCTTCATCTGATCCTCACTGTCCATCATCTGATCCTCACTGTCCTTCATCTGTTCCCCACTGTCCATCATCTGATCCTCACTGTCCTTCATCTGTTCCCCACTGTCCATCATCTGATCCTCGTTGTCCTTCATCTGATCCTCACTGTCCTTCATCTGATCCTCACTGTCCATCATCTGATCCTCAATATCCTGCATTTTCACTGTTTCATCAGGTGAGATTCAGGTTCTCCAGAGTGCGGAGGGAGTTTGGGAGACCAGTGTGTTTTTCTGATAGTAATGCTGCAGATAATAAAGATCGACACATTAACATTCCTTCATATGAAGACAGCAGATTCAACATCAAGAAGATGCAGAGAGAATGCAGTTTGCAGGGGGTTCCAAACTTCCAGAGCTCCAGTACACAGACAGAACGGTACACTGGCAAACACACATTAAATGTTTGAGGGAAAAAAAAAAGACACGATGGACATCAAGCAGGCTTTAGTAATAACATCATACCAAATATGGAGATAGTTTTTTTGAGATCTAGCTCTGGACAGACAACTATTGTGATACCAATAAATAGCAGCAGTCAGCAGATATGCTTTCTCGTTTACTGTGACCTTAAATTGCGCCAAATGTGTAACTGTCGTTGTCCACATTTATTTCGTTTATTCACTGTTTTTGTAGTTGTTCCACATCATATTAAATACCTTCTGCACCCTCTACAGGAAGTCTTACAACAACATGTGCACACAGTATGAGGCAAGAGAGTTAAACGATGAAGAAAGAGAAAAGATTCTTCAATATGACAGTCTGAAGAATTTCTGTAAATCAGTGACCCCAAGGTAAATGGAAGATTTGAGCGAACAATGGATCATAAATATATTTAAAACATCCACCAAGGAGGTTATTTCATGTGGGTTTTTTCTGTTACCAGACTGTTTTCACACGTCTGTTTGTTTGTAGTTAGGAATACTCATAAACTTATGACTTAGTTCCATGACGCTTGGTGGAGTATGAGTATGGACCACGTAAGAGCTTATTAAATTTTGGTGAAGGTTCAAAAGTGGATCTAGATGAATGTTTTCACCTTTCAACATTGCATGATAGGCCATCATTACACTTACACACACACACACACAGTATACAATATACATATCATCAACAATGTTGTAATATTAATACGGGGGCCAATACACTTCCAAATTAAGATAGAACTAGCATATGCAGAAAACCTTTACAAATCCAAACACACCTGCATCAATTCAACAACAGGCTGCTGCATCAAACCATTTTGTAAATTTGAAAAAAAAACACATTTGCAAACATAGAGAATACAAATATGACTGACAGCACATATAACAATTTAATTTAATAACGTGTCTGATCCAAATTTAGACAACACACCCAAAAATAGAAAGCTCCACAACACAATGGAAGTACTAACAATGCAAAAAGAAGTTTATTTCCTCACAACTTTAAGTGACTTCTGCTGGTCAGTGCATTATAAATAAAGTAATAAAACATAGAAATATACATAGGCATACATAGCTTATTTTACAGTTAAGTGTGGGCCGCTATATGAGCTCTAATGAGCGCCCCTCAAGTACCTGACTGTAATGTTCCTTTTCGATTTCAGCCTATATTGCTGATCTAATGAGTAACAGCTAACTGGAGAGAATGTGATGAGAAGTCCTTTAAAAAAATAAATAAATAAAATTTGGCCTTTTAATGTTTTACTGAAGGTATTGATTGTTTTGCAGGTTTTTGTACCACCTTCAGCAGAATGAGATTATGGACGTGTTTGTGGATGACTGGAAGGCTCTGCAGCCTGAAGATGATGCTGATTGGTCTGGGAAGGTTTCTGAAGGCTTAAAGTTGTACTGGACATTTACAGACCCAAAGTACTCCAAGAACAAGATAATCAGCTGCATTAACTGGCACCCCACCATCTATGGTAAAGTGCAGCACCTGCACAGAAAAATAATCTCACTCTGAAAGTATTTGTGAAAAGACTTCATAAAACACTTTCCACAATTTATTTAAGAAATTTGGGGGTTGGGATATGAGATACCATTTAATTTGGAAAAATAGGCAACAAAAAATTAAATTACACTTATCTGCTATTACAAAGTCACAGGCGTATCAAAAACTCCAATCTTTTATCCACCTGAATATACCGTTTGTGAAATCACATGGTGGGACATTTGTCAGCATGTTTAACAGCTGCTTTAGTGCATCGGTGCAGATGAGCTGTTATACATTTTCTCTTCTGCTGCAGGTGTGATTGCTGTAGCTTTGACAGACAAATCACATGTAGAGGATCATTTAAACGAGTCCATGTCGCGTGATGTCGCACCTTTTTTCATTGTCTTCTACAGTTTCTTGGACCCATCTAATTGCCAGGTGAGGACATGAAGAATGTATGAGCTTGAAAAGGACATTTCGCTCAGGTTCTGCTTCTGTACAGCTTAATTTTTGTTTGTCATCTGCATTAGCAAAATTTGAGAACAGTTATTGATTTGATGTACTGTCAGCACTCAATCAATAAAACCGATCTGCTGAATTAGGAATGTTAGTTGTGCATGATGTATACATTTGCTGGTGCATGCATAGAACTTTATTTGGGTTTTTCTGATGACTGGTAGTGATGAAAACAAGCACGGGATACTCTGCAGATGAAATCAGAGATGACAAATTGATTTTTTTTTTTTTTCTGTTTTTCCAAATGGCAGCTCTGGCTACTTCTCATTTTCCATCAAAAGTGTGAAATGGAATCTAGTTGTTCACTTGGTTTTGTGGATTACAACATGAACATTGTTTGAAGAGGCTAAAACAAATAAATATTGGAGTTGGAAAGTACCTATTGTGTGGAAGTTTCCACTTTGAAATGTAATATTTTCTGCCCTGTGGGTCTTCTGTGTTGTTTGCAGTTGCTGCTGAAGGGCCCAGATGACATTTTTGCATTTGAATTTTGCCCCTCAGATCCAAATATTATTGTTGGCGGCTGTAAAAATGGCCAGGTGAATTTTGACTTTTTTTTTTAACTACCTTTATTGTAAATCTTTCTTTTCCAACTGGAAGATTTTCAAACCAAATTCAATATAAATCTCAGCGATACAGTAGGAGTTAGGATGTGTCATTATTTTGCACCTGCAAAAATATATAATTTCATGTTACTGATAAAACAGCAAACTTCATTTTAGGTGATCTGCAATTTCTAAGAAAATCAGCTTGCATTTAATGTGGATTTTTTTTATTATTATTTTTATGACAGTCATTTCATTATTGTGTAATCATTGGCAGCTGTCTTTGTTGTCTTGTACCTGTTGCTTCAGAGTAACTGATTTTTGTGTCTCAGGTTGTGTTATGGGACATTTCAACTCACGTCACACATTTAGAGGGAACACAGCCCAAGAGTCAAAAGACCACATCTGTCAACACTGACACAGTTGTAAGTACTTGTACCATGTCCCCTGACATTCAGAGTATTTGTACATACTATATGTGGTATCAGTTAGCATCATTCTTTGGATTGTGAAGATGTGGATTTGATTTACACAAATATGGGTGCTCAGTGTTTCAAAGAGTTTTCTTTCTTTGTCTCATAATGTTGTAAAAATATTGTGAACCGTACGGTACGATGCACAGATACTGATGTGTTGATTTCATTGTTCTCTCCTTGTCCTCACCCTTTCATTAGATGGATATGCAGCAACCTAAAGGTCCTTTTCAAGCAGGCTTGAGTAAAAACATACTAACACCAGAAATGAAGCTTTAAGAAATTTAAATCATCACACAATCCACTGGCAACAAAAGGAGCCTGATATGCACGATCCAAAATTTGGTAATTTTGCCTGTGTCTACCACTACAATGGAGTTGAAAAGAAACAGTCGAGAAGTGCTTGCACTGTCGAACAGGTTTAATAAATAAATACCACTTTAACTATTTAGGAATTACAGCCATTTGTATCTATACTTCCTCCATTTTCAGAGCCCATAAGTAATTAAACAAACTAAATACAGCTAGGTGCTTAAGTAACGGGACAGTGACACTGTTTTTCTATTTTTGTCTCCTTTCAATTTACAATTAAAAATAGTGTCACTGTCTTGCTACTTGTGTTCTTAAGGATGCATTGAATTCAACCCAGCCTGTTGGACCTGTTGACACTACGGGTCCCTCGAGGCTCCCGCTCACATTGTCCTCTCAGCTGCTGCATTTAAACAGACACATGCGTGGACGTCCGGCCCTCATTTGCTTTGTGTGTTTTATTATCGCTACAGTGGAACAGCTGTCTCCATCCCTGGATTCACCAACCTCCCTCTTTCCTTGTTGTTTGCTCTTCATTTCCCAGTCAACAGCATCGGATCACGTACGCCAGCTGGTCCCTAAATCTTCCGTATACTGCTGTAGTTTGTCCACAAACAAGATAATGCACAGGCGATTCAGATCACCGGCCTCCTTTGTGTTTGCACTGTAAAGAAAGACAGTTGTATCTACTGAAAATCTTTTTTCCATTTCTAAGTGATGTGAAGGGGACACTACACTAGCACCTGTTCCTATAGTATCAGATAAGTGCAGAATTAAAAACCTGTGATCCAAACATTAATAAAACAAACAGCTTTGGTTAAAGTACAAAAAGGACAGCTGGTTTGGCATCATTTGGATTAGACTTTTGTTCATATTTCCATTTCTTTACCTCACAGAAACGGGTGTGTGGCTGTCTTCTACTTAAACAAAACTGTTAATCAGTCAAACAAAAGGTGTGATTTTTGAGCGGTTAACGTGTAAATCACAAATAAACATGGACACATAGTAAGAAAAGCATTTGTCTTCTTTCTGTAGCTCCCCTAGGTGTGTAGAGCTGCCCACTATGTGGCCCACCTTTCCTTTGTTTTGTCCAGCCTTGGCAATTTCCAAACATTCTGGAATTAATAAATTACTGTTCACGTTATTACCCGAGGCCAAAATATGGTCATCGGGTATTGCGAAGACTTTGCCTCCGTTCGTCCGTCCATTCCTCTGTCTGTCCATCTTACTGTGATCAGCATGACTCCATTCCTATTACTGCCTGGGTCTTCAAATTCACATGGAGCATTCTTGGGACACAGACCTTGGACAAGTTCAAAGATGGCTAAGCTTGACCTACTTTAAGTGGTCAAAAGGTCAACTTCTTTCTACACACACTTTCATTAATTACATGCTCATACGGCCAAGGGTACTTTACCATTATGTATTAAATTTTTGTTATGCTGAAACTACAACCCCAATTCCAATGAAGTCGGGACATTGTGTAAAATGTAAATAAAAACAGAATACAATGATTTGAAAATCCTCTTCAACCTATATTCAATTGAATATACCACAAAGACAAGATATTTATTGTTCAGACTGATAGACTTTGTTGTTTTTGTGCAAATATTTGCTCATTTTGGAATGGATGCCTGCAACACATTTCAAAAAAGTTGGGACGGGGCAACAAAAGACTGGGAAAGTTGATGAATGCTCAAAGAACACCTAATTGGAAACAGGTGGGTGTCATGATTGGGTATAAAAGGAACATCCCCAAAAGGCTCAGCCATTCAGAAGCAAAGATGGGGTGAGGATCACCACTTTGTGAACAACTGCATGAAAAAATAGTCCAACAGTCTATGCCAGGTTCACACCGGGCACGACGGCAGCGACAGGTTGCCATGTAATCCCTATGGAACGACGCGTTTTGGCACCAAGTCACGCAGCGCGACACGATGGACGCGAATGAAGCGACGTGAGTGAAGCAATTTTGAGCGATTGGCGTTTGTGGCGCGATATTGTGTCGCATCACGTCGCGTTGCCCTCCTCCCCAAGTTGAAAAATCGGAACTTTTTCGTCTCATCGTGCTGCGATGACCATTCAGGGACTGAATATATAGTGACGTGGAGATGTCTGGAGTTTGACTGAAGATGTGAACATGTCCTGTATCTGGTAGCAGCCTGTGAGCAGGACTTATGTCTCTTTTGTCATTTATTTCACAATTATGACAGAGTTTTTAGAGCGAGCAGCAGCACCACAGCAGTGGGAGCGGAGTTTATTTTTATTTTTATTTTACATGTGCATGCGAGCGAATCGTCCATGGAGATTATTTTACTTATTAACTACACAGATGTATAATAAAACAAATGGTGACTGGTTTCTAAACACAATTCTGACAGTTTTTGGAGCGGAGTTTCTTTCTCTTTTTATTTTACGTGCACGCGCGAGCGAATTGTCTGTGGAGAATATTTTATTAATTAACTACACAGATGTATAATAAAGCAAATGGTGACTGGTTTCTAAACACAATTATGACAGAGTTTTACATGTGCGCACGTGAACGGTCACGCCCGGTGAATGCCGCATTCACACCGGGCACGATGTGAGCGACAGCAGCGACATGTTGCCATGTAATCCCTATGTAAGGATGCGTTTTGGCGCCAAGTCACACAGCGCGACACGATGGACGCGAATGAAGTGACGTGAGTGAAGCGATTTTGAGCGATTGGCGCGTTTGTGGCACGATATTGCGTCGCATCACGTCGCATTGCCATCCTTCCCAAGTTGAAAAATCTGAACTTTTTACGTCTCGTCGCGCCGCGATGACCAATCAGGGACTGAATATGTAGTGACATGGAGATGTCTGGAGTTTGACTGAAGATGTGAACATGTCCTGTATCTGGTAGCAGCCTGTGAGCAGGACTTATGTCTCTTTTGTCCTTTATTTCACAATTATGACAGAATTTTTGGAGCAAGCAGCAGCACCACAGCAGGGGAGCAGAGTTTCTTTCTCTTTTTATTTTACATGCAAGCAGGAGCGAATCGTCCGTGGAGATTATTTTACTTATTAACTACACAGATGTATAATAAAACAAATGGTGACTGGTTTCTAAACACAATTATGACAGAGTTTTTTGGGGGGAAGAGCGAGGTGCAGCCCAGCAGCAAGCAGCGGAGTTTCTTTTTTTTTAAATTGTTTACATGTGTGCGCGTGAACGGGACAGGAGGTCCTCAAACTGGGTCCCGCAGAGGTGGAAGGACCACTGAAAGCAGCCGTCATCCAGACGCAGCTCCTGCAGCAAATGATGATACTCCCTGTATTTGAGCTTTCCACAACAACTCGCTCCGTGTGATCAAGGTCCGTCATGTTAACTTGACTGACAACCGGAGCCGGCGAGCGGAATGGAAGCTCCTCCTATTTGATGACGCACCGGGGCGAATTTTCGCAGCAAAAGCAGAGCGACACACCGGGCGAAGGAGGTGCATACGTTGCCACGCGACCCCCCGCGAATTTGTATTGTCTGGTTGCGCCCGGTGAATGCCGCATTCACACCGGGCATGATGCGAGCGACAGCAGCGACATGTTGCCATGTAATCCCTATGTAAGGACACATTTTGGCGCCAAGTCACACAACGCGACACGATGGACGCGACTGAAGTGACGCGAGTGAAGCAATTTTGAGCGATTGGCGCGTTTGTGGCGCGATATTGCGTCACATCACACTGCATTGCCCTCCTCCCCAAGTTGAAAAATCTGAACTTTTTCGTCTCGTAGCGCCGCGATGACCAATCAGGGACTGAATATGTAGTGATGTGGAGATGTCTGGAGTTTGACTGAAGATGTGAACATGTCCTGTCTCTGGTAGCAGCCTGTGAGCAGGACTTATGTCTCTTTTGTCCTTTATTTCACAATTATGACAGAATTTTTGGAGCGAGCAGCAGCACCACAGCAGCAGAGCAGAGTTTCTTTCTCTTTTTATTTTACATGCGCGCGGGAGCGAATCGTCCGTGGAGATTATTTTACTTATTAACTACACAGATGTATAATAAAACAAATGGTGACTGGTTTCTAAACACAATTATGACAGAGTTTTTGGAGCGAGTAGCAGCCCTGCAGCAGGGGGAGCGGAGTTTTTTCCTTTTCTTTTTTTTACGTGTGCACGAGCGAATCGTCTGTGGAGAATATTTTATTAATTAACTACACAGATATATAATAAAACAAATGATGACTGGTTTCTAAACACAATTATGATAGAGTTTTTTGGGGGAATAGCGAGCTGCAGCAAGCAGCGGAGTTTCTTTTTTTTTATTGTTTATATGTCCGCGTGTGAACGGGACAAGAGGTCTTCAAACTGGGTCCCGCAGAGGTGGAAGGACCGCTGAAAGCGGCCGTCATCCAGATGCAGCTCCTGCAGCAAATAATGATACTCCCTGTATTGAGAGCTTTCCACAACAGCTCGCTCCGTGTGATCAAGGTCCGTCATGTTAACTTGACTGACAACCGGAGCCGGCGAGCAGAATGGAAGCTCCTCCTATTTGATGACGCACCGGGGCGAATTTTCGCAGCAGAAACCGGGCGAAGGAGGCACGTCCGTCGCCACGCGTCCCCCGCAAATTTGTAGCGTCTGATCGCGCCCGGTGTGAACGCTGCATAAGAACAATGTTTCTCAACGTTCAGTTGTGCAAGGAATTTAGGGATTCCATCATCTACAGTCCATAATATAATGAGAAGATTCAGAAAATCTAGAGAACTTTCTACACGTAAGCGGCAAGGCCGAAAACCAACATTGAATGCCCGTGACCTTCGATCCCTCAAGCGGCACTGCATTAAAAACCAACATCATTGTGTAAAGGATCTTACCGCGTAGGCTCAGTAACACTTCAGAAAACCATTGTCAGTTAACACAGTTTGTCGCTACATCTACAAGTGCAAGTTAAAACTCTACCATGCAAAGCAAAAGCCATATATCAACAACATCCAGAAACGCTGCCGCCTTCTCTGGGCCCAAGCTCATTTGAAATGGACAGACGCAAAGTGGAAAAGTGTGCTGTGGTCTGATGAGTCCACATTTCAAATTGTTTTTGGAAATCATGGACATTGTGTCCTCCGGACAAGAGAGGAAAAAGACCATCCAGATTGTTACCGGCACAAAGTTCAAAAGCCAGCATCTGTGATGGTATGGGGGTGTGTTAGTGCCCATGGTAACTTACACATCTGTGATGGCACCATCAATGCTGAAAGGTACATCCAGGTTTTGGAGCAACACATGCTGCCATCCAAGCAACGTCTTTTTCAGGGACGTCCCTGCTTATTTCAGCAAGACAATGCCAAGCCACATTCTGCACATGTTACAACAATGTGGCTTCGTAGTAAAAGAGTGTGCGTACTAGACTGGCCTGCCTGCAGTCCAGACCTGTCGCCCATTGAAAATGTGAGGCGCATTATGAAGCGCAAAATACAACAACGGAGACCCCAGACTGTTGAACAACTGAAGTCGTACATCAAGCAAGAATGGGAAAGAACTCCACCTACAAAGGTTCAACAATTAGTGTCCTCAGTTCCCAAACGCTTATTGAGTGTTGTTAGAAGGAAAGGTGATGTAACACAGTGGTAAACATACTGTCCCAGCTTTTTTGAAACGTGTTGCAGGCATCCATTTCAAAATGAGCAAATATTTGCACAAAAACAATAAAGTTTATCAGTTTGAACATTAAATATCTTGTCTTTGTGTTGTATTCAATTGAATATAGGTTGAAGAGGATTTGCAAATCATTGTATTCTGTTTTTATTTACATTTTACACAATGTCCCAACTTCATTGGAATTGGGGTTGTACATCATAGATTTTTGAATGTTAATTTTCGATCAGATATAATGCATTGAATTGAAATTGCATGTACTTCACACAAGATAAATAATTTTGGAAACTATTGTAATTTATAGCCAAAGGCAAGAAGCACAACAGAACCTTTTTTTTCTCCTTTTTTAATGTTCTGGGGTATCCCAATTTGCTCAGTCACACCACATTCCTTTTTTATGTTCTATGTAACACATTAGCTTACTGCTGTCCAAAAAACATGACAGGCTCAAAAATGGAAAGTTGGTTAGTTTGTCATCATCTTGTCCTGCCCCAGTTGACATAATCATTTGAGACTCATTGTGCTTGTGACACAGAATGTACATACTATGAAGTACCAAACTATGATCCATGTTATTATCATGTGAAGTTTTTCCATTTGAATTATCAGAGTTGATTTTTGATTCATGTGACGTCCCATCAGAGCCTCTGTGACGACAGAGAGGACCAAATCCCTGCTGTGCGTTACTGTGCAGTGTCAGCTTTGGCCAGCAGCCACAAAGCACCGATCACTGATGTCCAATGGATACCGCACACATTTGAGGTAATCAGCTCTGAGGCCTGCATGTCTCACATTATGTAGACACAACATCGATACTGAGTTATTCCTTGAAGGTCTGTGCTGTGGACACACTCAACAGTTTTTCCATTAGCAGTACATAATAGGTACTGAAACATGCCACAGTGTTTACATTTACGTCCAATCTGAACTGAACAAAGTGGGCTTTGTGTGTGAGTTTGTAATGTCAGTGAAACATTCTTTCATGATCTGAAGCCTCCATATCTAATGCAAACATTGGTGCAAAGTTCCCAGCATACCAGAGGAAAGTAAATGTTTTAAAACCCTCACACTAATTTTGTATGACTAATTCAAAGACCAGGCCACTCACTGCTCAAGTTATTTCTTTATCTAAGTTTGATCTGGATCTTATCCGGATTGTGGATTTTGTGGACATTTGAATTTAATATTGAAAAGCCCATTTGGCGTTCCTTTTTGCGTTATATGTCAATCAAAAGTGCCTCAATCACTCATTTTTCTGTTATGGATTTACCTACACCACCCAAATTTTATGGAGGTTCCAATTTTATGCCTGTTTATCTTCCAGTTATCAGTCAGAAACCAAGTGCCAAAAAGCAATGACAAATTGTGCACAGCAGAAATAACCAACGTTGTGTGAAAATTATCTGAAAAAGAATTCAGAAACCAAAAAATTTGGGAAAAAAATGACAACACCACAGAAACCTTCCATTCCAGTGTCTGAATTAAATATGTAGTCCTGACATTTGATCACATCTAATTTAGCTTATAAAAAGCCACTTCTAACAGGATTTTGACCTTGAACATTTTTTCCAAGGTAAAAATTTGTGCAATGGGAAACTAGTGTTGACAGAGATTTGTGTTGAAAGAGCGCGTGGCTCTAGTATAATAATATTTCACCTGTTCTCTTTTGTAATGCTTTAAAAATCAGCAAAAAGGTTATACATTGACGCTTAGTACCATAGTTAGTAGTAGCATATCTTAAAAACTAGAGCCAGTCAACAGTTTCATTCTCAGTGTCTCAAATTTAGTAAAGTTTGATTCTATTTATTTCTGAATCATTTTGGCTGTAGACCAAATGCTTGGTCTACAGCCAAGCATTTGGCTGTAAAATAAAAATTCTATATATAATTTTTATTAAAATTAAAGCATTTTATCTATCTATCTATCTATCTATCTATCTATCTATCTATCTATCTATCTATCTATCTATCTATCTATCTATATATATATATATATATATATATATATATATATATATATATATATGAGGTCTGTGAGAAAAGTATCCGACCTTTATTATTTTCAAAAACCATTGGATTTGAATCACGTGTGATTGCATCAGCCAAGCTTGAACCTTCGTGCGCATGCGTAAGTTTTTTCACGCCTGTCGGTTGCGTCATTCGCCTGTGAGCAGGCTTTGTGTGAGCACTGGTCCACCCCTCTCATCGTTTTTTTTATTGTGAATAAATGTCTGAACGATTTGGAGCTTTGCTGCATCAATTTTTTTCCAGAAACTGTGAGAGACCTCCAGGTGGACACCGGTCGGAAAATTAATATGGCTTTCAGGGACGATTTTGTGGGGATTACACAGATTAAGGAGTGTTACTGCCGCTTTAAAGACCGCCCACAGCGTCTTAGAGCGCGCCGCGGTCCGAGCACCGATCGACAAGCTCACACCCCGCTGAAACAACCAGATCATTTCCAACGTGAAGGCTTTGTTGATCCGGGACGTCGTCTGACTTTCACAAAAAAGCAGAAGGCATGGACATCAGCAATTTTTCGGCACATTCAAATCAGATCAAATCAAATCAATTTTATTTATATAGCGCCAAATCACAACAAACAGTTGCCCCAAAGCACTTCATTCCACTGTTACAGGAGTTTTTTTCATGGAAAGAAAAGCAGAGGGACGCGCCACGGAGCCGTTCATTACGCGGCACAAAACCACCTCCGTGTTGGTCTCACAGGGCGGCTTTCAGACGGCTGTCGGTTGCTTTTCAGTCGTGTGATTATCCGAGAAATTGAGCATGAGCTGGACATGCCCCAACATGTCCTGTGAGGCTTCATCACGGCGTTGCTTTGCGCCATGCAGCTCCACCGCGATGCGCGGAACTCCGCTCCTCTTTCCATGACAAAAACTCCTGTAACGGTGGAATGTGCCGTTCATTTCTAAACTGGACGCTGTCTTGATCCGGTATGTCGTCTGACTAGCACAGGAATTGTGAAAAGACGTGGACATCAGCACTTTTTTGGCACATTGAGACAGACGTGCGGAGGAGTTCCGCGCGTCCCTGAAAGCCATATTAATTTTCCGAACGGTGTCCACCTGGAGGTCTCTCACAGTTTCTGGAAAAAAAATTTATGCAGCAAAGCTCCAAATGGTTCAGACATTTATTCGCAATAAAAAAACAATGAGAGGGGTGGACCACTGCTCACTCAAAGACTGCTCACAGGCGAATGACGCAACCGACAGGCGTGAAAAAACTCACGCACGCAAGGTTCAAGCTTGGCTGATGCAATCACACGTGATTCAAATCCATATGGTTTTTGAAAAAATAAAAAGGTCGGATACTTTTCTCACAGACCTCGTATATGTATATATATATATATGTGTGTATATGTATATATATATATGTGTGTATATGTATATATATATATATATATATATATATATATATATATATATATATATATATATATATATATATATACATATTTTTTTTTTTTTTTTTTTTTTTTTTGTGTTTCATTGATGATGTCATCTGTGTCTCTATGTCCAGTTGTGCAAGGAAAGGTCACAGCCATTATCTGGATCAGTTCAGTGAGGCAACAGAAACACTTCAGCATATCAACTATTATCAGCTCTTTATTACCAAATAATAAATCTGACACATTGTTATTTTATTTCATCTTAAGTCATAAGGAAAAGCTTCCCTGAGATTAAAAAGCTCTTTTTTAGCATCTGCTGGCAAGAAAAATTGCTCCACATTACTTCTAAAATCTGTGTTGATTTTGTGTTTATCATTAGGTGACCAGGATGGGCGTGCCCGTGAAGAATATAAATGACATATCCATTCAATTTATCACCTGCTCCTCAGACTGGTAGGATTTCTACACATAATGTTTTATATGAAAGATTGTGATTTACCAAGAAGTCTTTGTTTTCTTCTATATTCACTTCAATAGTCAAATTTGGCAGTTTTATAAACTGTCAAGTCCACAGACTGTCGTCACTCTTTTTTTTCCTCACACTGGCAAGAACTTGGTAAAGCTCATAAATGTCCACCAGCGTCCACATCAGCCAGGAATTACACCAGGTCCTGCTATTTCAAATGTGAACATAAAAAATGTTTTCCACCACTGTGAACGAAGGTCATCAAAGAAATTTTGTGTGTTTGTTCATAAAAGGCACAAAGACTCCCAAACTAAACATATTTGAAAAGGGAAACAGAGGGGAAAGGTATTTTGCTGGAATGAAAAGAAAATTCCATGTAGCATAACTGTTCTTGACGTTTGACTTTGAATTCCTGTGTAGGCTACAGTGCCAAAACAAAAGCACAACTTGCAGCAAGCTTACCTTTTCTCCTCAACTATTTTCTCTAAGGTCTCGGTTTAAAAACTGCTGAGCATGTTGATACTCATTAGGATTAGGTTTGAGTCTTTTTTTTAATTTGTCATGCTTGTTTGGAGAAGAAGAGCAGATTGGGGTGGTGGCCAAGTTGTTAGTGCACTTGGTTTCAGTGTAGATGGTTGCTGGTTCAAACCCCACCCCTGCCACATTTCTCCATGTAATGTGAAGTTGCATCAGGAAGGGCATCCGGTATAAAACGTGTACCTATTCAACATGCAGATCCACCTCGGATTTGCTGTGGTGATTCTGAATGCAAAACAAGGGAGCAGCTGAAGGGACTTACTGTTGGAGAGAATGGTGAAATTCTTTGGACCTTCTCTTGACCTTCTTCAACCTGTTTCCTTTGACATTCAACTGGAATTTACCAGCTTTCATTGAGAACAGTTTTGGGGCTTTGTGATGTGTAATTGCCCAGAAAAACAGGTGCCATAGAAAAAAGATTTTCTTTTATTCATCCAACATGGGGACATTAGCAGTGTCACAGCAGCAGTGATAACAGAATAGTGCAACAGTAGGGCAGAGTAATGTGCAAATAGAAGGCAAACACAAATACCTAGGCATAGCAAATCAAGAGACTAAAAAATAAAGAAATACTATTTGCATTGTAAGCGGGTCACAAACACAGAAAATGCAGTGGGTAGTATAAGTCCAGTGTGAGTAAAATAGATTTAAGAAAAATAATGCACAGTTTGTTAACCAGGGATATACATACTATAATATACACACTTCCTGGGAGCAGTGCAGTCTGACAGCAGCAGGAAGGAAGGACCAGGAACAGGCTTCACATAATTATATACAGTAGATAAACACAATGCAACCACATCATAGATCAATTGTGAATAATGAAAATCTGAATTTGTCCTTGATGTTTAAAAATTGCTATATGTGCTTTTATGCTCATACATTTTCCCCTGTTAAAGCTGGCAAAACAAAATATCAAAGCAGTGTGTCCCCTGCAATGTCTTATGGTTATTTGAGAAGAATTTGTGAAGTCATGAAGTCCCTGGACAGAAGTGCTTGATACCTCTGCAAGAGAATGAAGTCTTTAGGCTGCTGCTGTTTCCAGTGTTAGGGTAGTATCTCACTGGGCTGCGACAGCCTGAGAATGGCATCCATGAAGAAATTTGTGCAGTTCGGCGGGGCAGCCCACGGTTTACTTGATTTTTGAACAGATCAGAAAATATGCTCGATAAACTCTCTTGCCAAATTGTCAGGCAGGCACCTCGTTCCCCTCACCACGTAGTCTCTGTAGCTCAACGTGCGCAAAATGTGAGATAACTTGTGATGAGTTGAAACAAAGTTTTCCTTTTATATGATCAGAGAGGAAAAGTGATTCTGAAAGTGACTGAAAAATCCAGCATATGACCTTAACCGCACCAGTACCGCTCGACTTTTGCCTGTGTGCTGTTCGCCATGTCAGTGAGTCTCGCCCAGTATGTGTGTGGACTGTCTGAATATTGACCTTAACCCGAATATTAACGGCATGTAAGCTAACTGTCCTACGTTTACATGCAGCCAATAACCCTTTCATAACCGGAATATTAGCAATAACCCGGTTGCGCACGGCCATGTAAACACCCGCAAAAACCTGAATATGCTCATATTCCAGTTTTTAAAAACTCGAATAAGACCCCTGGGTTACTCCTTTTCTAACCCGAATATCAGGTCATATAAACGCGCATCGGAATATCCCCATAGAAAGGAACATTATTTTGTGTTCTGCGCATGTCCTATCCGCGAGGAATCTTGGTCTTTTGAGTACGGCAACTACTTGTATGCGGCACGCGCAGCCCACCGGACACCACAGAAGCGGAGATAAACAGCGCATTGTGTTCTGCGTCCTTATCAGGCGGGCCGCTTGCGGCACCGGCACCGGCATCACCGCCATTGTTCTACCTCCGATGCGCTTACTGAGTCTGCGGGCTCAGTAACTGCCGTAGCGGGCCACTCACACCGCCCCCCTCCTCTCTGCTGTGCGGAGCTGTGCCAAATATGGCAACAGGTCCAGAGACTACGCTCGCTGTTTTGATGCAGAGGCAGCCCGCAGGAGAGAAAAGTAAGAAAATGTTCATGCCTGTTTGAGAAAAGTGTGTAGTGAGGGGTTTTACACAAAGCAGGATTACATGAAGCAGGATTTGCACGAATGCCAGACCAAATCAAGCAGCGGACCATGTATACAGGAGTAACTCTGTCTGCTTAAGCATGTAAACGGGTTATTCCTAATGATTCAGAAACCAGAATATTGACCTTAACCTTAATATTAACAGCATGTAAACGTAGTCACAACTACGTTTACATGCAGCCAATAACCCTTTCATAACAGGAATATTAGCAATAACCCGGTTGCGCACAGTCATGTAAACACCCGCAAAAACCCGAATATGCTCATATTCCGGTTTTTAAAAACCCGAATAAGACCCCTGGGTTACTCCTTTTCTAACCCGAATATCAGGTCATATAAATGCTCATCAGGATGTCCCCATAGAAAGGAACATTATTCTGTGTTCTGCGCATGTCCTGTCCGCAAGGAATCTTGGTCTTTTGAGTACTGCAACAACTTGTATGCGGCGCGCCCAACCCACCGGACACCACAGAAGCAGAGAAAAACAGCGCATTGTGTTCTGCGTGTGTCTGTTATAATCTTCTCGCCCAGAAGAAAAAAGAGAGTGTTTACACGGGAGAGAAAAGTGAGAAAATGTTAATGCCTGTTTGAGAAAAGTGTATAAAGTGTGTAGTGGGTTTTACACGAAGCAGGATTTGCACGAACGCCAGACCAAATCAAGCACCGGTGGAAGACGTGCGTCGCTGTTTAGATGGGGATATTCCAAATGATACCAATGACCATGTATACAGGAGTAACGAAACCATGATTTGTACTGAACCGTGAAGGAGGTGTATGCTACTGCATGATCCGGAATGCAGGTGCCTCAGTGCTGAGGACCCCAGGAGCTGGAAAAGGCCAAAGGGACGCCCATGGGTCACCTGGCTGTTGGAGATAAATGACTGCTTGTGGGAGGTGGGGGTGGAAGGTTGCCTGGGCTGTTGCCAAGCAGGACACCTGACAGTTCCACTGTGTGATGGATGCAGTGATACGCGGTATTGGTGCATGCTCCCAGACCTGACCTGAAGGGCAAAGGTCAAATTCCACTTAAACATCTCAGAAACCTTTTAGTTTTGTTATAATGTGTGTCCTGGTTGAAGAGCATCCTCCAAAGAGGCTGACATCAAGTCTGTAGGGGAATTACAGTTTTCTGGCTTGTTTTTGGAAGCCTTAACATTCAGGTTGCTTTGCTGCTGGTCAGCTCCAATGTTTTGATTTGGCTGCCCCCAACCACCACCACCAAAAAAAGATTCGTCTTTCTCTTTCTCTCTCTCTTTCTTCTTCTGCAGCTCTTTCATGTTCTGGGACATCCGACTTCCAGCGGGGTTGGCCACAACCACGAGTATAAATCGGGAGCAGAAGCCTGCAGATTCTTCCTTTGGAGAGCCTGATACTTTCAAACACCTCAGCCAGACCTGGAAGCCTCTATTCAGGGTGCAGCAGACATTTATCAAACTAATTAAATATATTTTTCTGATTTATTTATTTTTTCTACACTAATTTCAAAGTGTAACAAAGTATCACAAATTAAGCTTTGCCATACTGATGACTAGCAGAATTTCTGCCACAACAAATTTAAATCATGGGTAAAATGTCACAGAATAGTTATACATCCTTACATGAGTGAATATGAGCGTTTCTAACTGAGCAGCATGTAGGAAAACAACACTGTACTTTCAAAGCAATATACTGCTCACCTGTTTGATTTTATTCACTAATTAAAATGAAGAACTGAATCCAATGGGATTTTTAAAAAGATTTTGTAAATATCTGCACTCTGACATGACATATATGACAAAACCACAATGTATAGTAAATGAAACTTGTGTGTGTGTATATGTGTGCATGTCTGTGTAGTTTTGTTTTTTCTTAAACTGTACTTACACTTTGCGCAGTTGATTGAACATAAATAGGATTGTGGTTCTTCTGTGTTTTGTGTCAGGTTTCCCTGAGGAAAATTGACACTCGTGGAGAATATATTCCTTACAAGTTCAGCCTGGACCGGGACACTGGTGAGGGATTTTAGCCTTGATACTGGTTTTATTTGTTTTTTTGTTTTTTGTTTGCACCTTCTTATCCTCCCTTTTACTTCAACTAAACATTCTTCAACTACACGATAATATGAGCAGCCAGAGTTTGAAGTTGAAAGTGCCATAAATGCTCCTTTAAAAAGAAAACGTGCTAACGTTTGGCTATTTTTTCAGATGGGGAGGGGGTCCATTTATTTACATTTACACCATATGGTGACCATTAGGGTGTGTGTGTTGTGCGGGGGGGCTGCCCTCCTGATAGAATTGTCATTTATTTTGTATATTTAGAAATATTTTTTGAGTTAATATAATACAACGGGAAGAGTTATAGGACTTAGCTGAGGATAGGGAAGTGTGGATTGAGCTGCTTGGTCTGCTGCCACTGTGACCCTGACCCAGATATGTGGCAGAAAATGAAATAATGAATGAATGAATGCATAGTACAATATATAGTGCACAGCTAACTATCCAGAGAATGTCATATTTTTATCCAGGGCATTTATGCTTGTCTTCTTTCTCGACACAGATGTCCCTTAAAGTGATTAAAATATATTATTCAGCTTTATTACTCACTAAATGTTTGAGTTCACTAAACTTCGGAATGGTTTCTTATCTACATTAGTGCCCTATGTGTGTAGAACGCTTGTGGCATCTGCTTTCCTTTATCATGCTTTGTCACACGTATTGCAGATGTGCAGTGTTGTTAAACTACTTCCCGACAAAATATGCTCAGAATCTTGAAGTGTTTTTCAGAAAATCTGTTATCTTAGCCCCGTTAGCATGTGAACATTATACAGAGTGCTACAATTGTGTTACCCTTTCACAATAAAGGTGCTGACTGTGGTCTTTTAATGCATGTCACTGCTTCAGTGTTGAATTGCTTTTATTGTGAAGCACATTCTATTGACAGTAGCCTCTTTACACATTTTACCTACACATACGTAACAGTTGTCTGATTTGATGTCCTGATCTGGTTACAGATGTGCACATACAGCTGTGGTTGTGAGGCGTTTCGGGTAGTTTTTGTTGACCTGTGCCTGAGCTTCTCAGATTCTGCATTGGATCACAGCACCCACTGATCAGTGGGACATGGTTCAGTCTGCCCTTTTCTGTCTTGCTGTCTTCTCTCCGATTTCACGGCACTTTATTAAGCAATACTTCCTAAACAAGGCCTTCATAGTTGCACAGCATTAGCTTTACTGACTGTCAGCTCTTTGCAATATGCTGCTTGGGCTCCTTCAAGGCCAGAAGATGATGGTTTGTGTGTTGGCTGGTCAAGGAGAAACCTGGCTTTGTCTGGCTCAAAGTCTGTTTTCATAAACACAGCGCTGGTGGTTTGCCGTTATGGAATTAGTGCGCTCACTAATCGAAGCAATAAATCAAATCTGTTTTTCAGCAGCCCTCAGGCACTCTGTTATTAGGTTTTAATGAATCCCTGTGTGATTAATACTTTGGTGCTGCTGAAGTTTGAGTCACATTGATTGAGAATGTTGGAGGAGCTCCACCCTGCAGCCAACCACATGATTTTCTACATCAACATTCTGCAGGATTTCAGCAGCAGTGAAATAGTATTAAACTGTTGGTGGGTTCTAGTGTCTGTTTTGTATCTTTACTCACAAGAAAAAAAAAGTGATTTAATGTGTGATTGTGTAATCTGATCTGGCTGTTTCACATCAGTCACAGTCTGATTTGGTTGTGAACGTGTGATGATAAGTTGGCATGACAGATGTGCCTGCCGTCACCACCAGCTCTGTCCGCCTCACCCCTCCAACTCCTCTCTTTTACAATCCCCGATCAACCCTCCAACCTTATACTCAGCACCACCGCTTCTCCATGAGGTTGCTGCAACCCTCACATACCCTGGAACAGCTGTCATCTCGTCTTTAGCTTTCGTCACAACACTGTCTGATTTATGCCCTATTTTCCTGCTGAGTAAATTCTGTCCACATCACATCAGCTCAAACGCCCACTCCAAATAGTAAGAAAAAAGATTACAATAATCACATTTCTTTTTGACTCTAATCCTTGTATGTTGGACTCCATGAGCCAGGGATGGATGTAGTACTTTTGCTTTCGGTCACAGTCAGTCAGTGATGATGTCAGATTTAGTTGTAATCTTCTCATTTTTCTGTAGTGCTGGAAAGACCATAATTAATAAATCCCTTCGGCTTTGTTTCACCCGGGGTCACCACAGCAGATCTGAGGTGGATCTGCATCTTGATTTGGCACAAGTCTTACACTGGATGCCCTTCTTGACGCAGCTCCACATTACATAACATTTACATTTACCCTGATGGACTACCCTGCAGTGGGGAATAAGTTTCATTACACTAGAAGTCTTTCAGAAAGCGCTGTAACTAGGTTTAAGGATATGATTCCTTCTTTATGTTCTCTAATGTCATATACCAACACAGAGCAGAGTAGCTACCTAAACTCTGTAAGGGAGTTAGAGTATCTCGTCAATAGTTTTACATCCTCATTGAAGACAACTTTGGATGCTGTAGCTCCTCTGAAAAAGAGAGCTTTAAATCAGAAGTGTCTGACTCCGTGGTATAACTCACAAACTCGTAGCTTAAAGCAGATAACCCGTAAGTTGGAGAGGAAATGGCGTCTCACTAATTTAGAAGATCTTCACTTAGCCTGGAAAAAGAGTTTGTTGCTCTATAAAAAAGCCCTCCGTAAAGCTAGGACATCTTTCTACTCATCACTAATTGAAGAAAATAAGAACAACCCTAGGTTTCTTTTCAGCACTGTAGCCAGGCTGACAAAGAGTCAGAGCTCTATTGAGCTGAGTATTCCATTAACTTTAACTAGTAATGACTTCATGACTTTCTTTGCTAACAAAATTTTGACTATTAGAGAAAAAATTACTCATAACCATCCCAAAGATGTATCGTTATCTTTGGCTGCTTTCAGTGATGCCGGTATTTGGTTAGACTCTTTCTCTCCGATTGTTCTGTCTGAGTTATTTTCATTAGTTACTTCATCCAAACCATCAACATGTTTATTAGACCCCATTCCTGCCAGGCTCCTCAAGGAAGTCCTACCATTATTTAATGCTTCAATCTTAAATATGATCAATCTATCTTTGTTAGTTGGTTATGTACCACAGGCCTTTAAGGTGGCAGTAATTAAACCATTACTTAAAAAGCCATCACTTGACCCAGCTAGCTTAGCTAATTATAGGCCAATCTCCAACCTTCCTTTTCTCTCAAAGATTCTTGAGAGGGTAGTTGTAAAACAGCTAACTGATCACCTGCAGAGGAATGGTCTATTTGAAGAGTTTCAGTCAGGTTTTAGAATTCATCATAGTACAGAAACAGCATTAGTGAAGGTTACAAATTATCTTCTTATGGCTTCGGACAGTGGACTTATCTCTGTGCTTGTTCTGTTGGACCTCAGTGCTGCTTTTGATACTGTTGACCATAAAATTTTATTACAGAGATTAGAGCATGTCATAGGTATTAAAGGCACTGCGCTGCGGTGGTTTGAATCATATTTGTCTAATAGATTACAGTTTGTGCATGTAAATGGGGAATCTTCTTCACAGACTAAAGTTAATTATGGAGTTCCACAAGGTTCTGTGCTAGGACCAATTTTATTCACTTTATACATGCTTCCCTTAGGCAGTATTATTAGACGGTATTGCTTAAATTTTCATTGTTACGCAGATGATACCCAGCTTTATCTATCCATGAAGCCAGAGGATACACACCAATTAGCTAAACTGCAGGATTGTCTTACAGACATAAAGACATGGATGACCTCTAATTTCCTGCTTTTAAACTCAGATAAAACTGAAGTTATTGTACTTGGCCCCACAAATCTTAGAAGCATGGTGTCTAACCAGATCGTTACTCTGGATGGCATTTCCCTGATCTCTAGTAATACTGTGAGAAATCTTGGAGTCATTTTTGATCAGGATATGTCATTCAAAGCGCATATTAAACAAATATGTAGGACTGCCTTTTTGCATTTACGCAATATCTCTAAAATCAGAAAGGTCTTGTCTCAGAGTGATGCTGAAAAACTAATTCATGCATTTATTTCCTCTAGGCTGGACTATTGTAATTCATTATTATCAGGTTGTCCTAAAAGTTCCCTAAAAAGCCTTCAGTTGGTTCAGAATGCTGCAGCTAGAGTACTGACGGGGACTAGCAGGAGAGAGCATATCTCACCCGTGTTGGCCTCTCTTCATTGGCTTCCTGTTAATTCTAGAATAGAATTTAAAATTCTTATTCTTACTTATAAGGTTTTGAATAATCAGGTCCCATCTTATCTTAGGGACCTTGTAGTACCATATTACCCCATTAGAGCGCTTCGCTCTCAGACTGCGGGCTTACTTGTAGTTCCTAGGGTTTGTAAGAGTAGAATGGGAGGCAGAGCCTTCAGCTTTCAGGCTCCTCTCCTGTGGAACCAGCTCCCAATTCAGATCAGGGAGACAGATACCCTCTCTACTTTTAAGATTAGGCTTAAAACTTTCCTTTTCGCTAAGGCTTATAGTTAGGGCTGGATCGGGTGACCCTGGACCATCCCTTGGTTATGTTGCTTTAGACGTAGACTGTGGGGGGGTTCCCATGATGCACTGTTTCTTTCTCTTTTTGCTCCGTATGCATCACTCTGCATTTAATCATTAGTGATCGATCTCTGCCCCCCTTCTCGGCATGTCTTTTTCCTGGTTCTTTCCCTCAGCCCCAACCAGTCTCAGCAGAAGACTGCCCCTCCCTGAGCCTGGTTCTGCTGGAGGTTTCTTCCTGTTAAAAGGGAGTTTTTCCTTCCCACTGTGGCCAAGCGCTTGCTCATAGGGGGTCGTTTTGACCGTTGGGGTTTTTCATAATTATTGTATGGCCTTGCCTTACAATATGGAGCGCCTTGGGGCAACTGTTTGTTGTGATTTGGCGCTATATAAGAAAAAAGTTGAAAGTTGAAGTTGATTACACATAGAGCAGGCAGGGGTGGTCTTGAACCAGGAACCTTATGCACTGGAAACAAGCATGCTTAACCACATGGCCACCACTCCTCTTTGGAAAAGCCATAATTAGTCCATAAAAATCCACAGTGGGGCAGTGACTGCAGCCAAGAAGAAATTGCTTTGGTGCTGGTGGATGCTTTGGGAAACTTCGAGCTCTATGACCTTTGTTCCTCTCAGACCAACGTCTCTGACGCAGCTGATGTCAACTGTAGTTACACCAAGGGCTGCTGATTGGCTCCACAGCATTTAAAATGGTCTTCATGTTGTATGACTTCTGGTAATGTTTAAAAGTTGATTTTTGGTTTAAAAGGGACATCTACAAGCACTAAACTGCCAATATCTTCATTTCTAATGAGGACCACTCTACTTCACTGATCATCTGAAAAGGGCCCCTTTGTCCTCAATAATGAAAGCATTTGTTAAACTGTTACTATGTAATCCTGTCTTCTATTCCACCTTGTTGTTTTCCTGACAGGTCAAGACCAGCTACCTAGCAAGGGTTTAGAGGTCACCACAGCCTACAAAAATCTCAGACTGGTCTCTGCTAAAGAACAGAAAATGTTGCAAGATGTTAATACAAAGCTTTACATTGGAACAGTGGTAGGCTTGCCATGTAAACAAACACAGTTTAACAAGTCAGGTCTGGGAGCATACTTTGCCGCATCCACAACACTACGGGGTCCACTACCTTGGGTCCTGGATGGCAACCAAATGGGCAGACAACTGGTCCATTCCCACATCTTTAAAATAACCATCTATTTGCTGCAGCCAGGTGAAATGTTGGTGTACTCTTGGCCTTCTCCAGCTACTGGCCAGCTACAGTTCAAGGACTTCAGCAAATTAGTCTTAACACTGAAAAACAAAATCACTTATATTAAAGGTGATATTAATAGCATTTTAAACATTAATATAGCAGTTAACAAATATTTTCTATGTAAAGATTTAATTGGTTAAAATTGGTTTCTCACGTTTAGTGCATGAGATTTCTGCATGTCATGTTTAGTGCAAGTGAGTCCCGCCCTGTGAATCTGTTGTGCCTCCCCAGTTTATAGAGAAAGCATTGCTTACTTTTTCCCATTTTTTTCTCCAAGATGGAAGGAAGCTTTATTTATGCCCTGAATTGTAGGTCAAATGTGACATCCAGTGGCAGAAATGTCAAAAGAACCAAAATATATGTAGCTTTTCTTTTTCCTGCGTTCTTTCATTGCCATCTTTCAGAATGGAGACTTTCAAAGTATACATGTTGAATTTAGTCAGGAACAACAAATGCTGCACAAAAATTATACAGTTATTTGATATTGCCCCAAAAGGGACATAATATGTATATGTCACAGACATGAATGAGCGAAGCTCTTCAACATCTCATCATGTCATTTAGGTCCTTCAGACTTTTTTCAGTAAATGCTTCTGGAGAGCATTAGCATGGCTAAACATTTCCAGCTTCAGGGTCCCCAGACCAACCAGCTACAGCCTTCTTAACCCCCTTTTCTTTATTTGCATCTCACATGCCTGGAAAAAGAGTCCTCACCATCTCATTTAGGTCCTTCACACTTTATTTTCAGTAAATCCTTCTGGGGAGCATAAGCATGGCTAAAAAACTTCAGCTTTTGGGGTACCCCCCAGACCCCCCAGCTACGGCCCTCTTAACCACCTTTGATTTGATTTATTTGTGTCTCACATGCCTGGAAAAAAGTCCTCACCATGTCATTTAGGTTCTGCAGAATTTTTTCAGTAAATACTTCTAGAGAGGATTAGCATGGCTAAAAGACTTCAGCTTCTGCCAACTCCGCCCCTCTTAACCCCCTGTCACTTTAAACATTTTTCTAATGTAGATCTATATTCATATTCAAACCTTTTAGCTAGTTTACAGTAAGGCTGCACAATATGGCGGAATTAGCTGAACTTTCAGGTCTTCTTTTTAAGAAAATCCTCCTCTACACCACTCTATCAGGAAGTTGTATTTTATATTTTTCATTAAATTTATACCAAGTTGTAGAGATTTGTAGAGATTTCAGTTTAAGTTTAAGGACAATAATTTTAGAATTTTTTTTTTGTATTTGAAATGGCATCAGCAAGTTAAAATGTGTGAAATACTAAGTGTTCCAGTATTTTTTAGGGCAATTGAGAAACTAGCAGAATCTTACATCTCAAATAACCAAGCAGAGCATGAATCAGCTGCTGCCTGCTCATGTTATTAATCTGAAATCACTGGAGAACTCAACAAAAATATAAACGCAACACTTTTGGTTTTGCTCCCATTTTGTATGAGATGAACTCAAAGATCTAAAACTTTTTCCACATACACAATATCACCATTTCCCTCAAATATTGTTCACAAACCAGTCTAAATCTGTGATAGTGAGCACTTCTCCTTTGCTAAGATAATCCATCCCACCTCACAGGTGTGCCATATCAAGATGCTGATTAGACACCATGATTAGTGCACAGGTGTGCCTTAGACTGCCCACAATAAAAGGCCACTCTGAAAGGTGCAGTTTTATCACACAGCACAATGCCACAGATGTCGCAAGATTTGAGGGAGCGTGCAATTGGCATGCTGACAGCAGGAATGTCAACCAGAGCTGTTGCTCGTGTATTGAATGTTCATTTCTCTACCATAAGCCATCTCCAAAGGCGTTTCAGAGAATTTGGCAGTACATCCAACCAGCCTCACAACCGCAGACCACGTGTAACCACACCAGCCCAGGACCTCCACATCCAGCATGTTCACCTCCAAGATCGTCTGAGACCAGCCACTCGGACAGCTGCTGAAACAATCGGTTTGCATAACCAAAGAATTTCTGCACAAACTGTCAGAAACCTTCTCAGGGAAGCTCATCTGCATGCTCGTGGTCCTCATCGGGGTCTCGACCTGACTCCAGTTCGTCGTCGTAACCGACTTGAGTGGGCAAATGCTCACATTCGCTGGTGTTTGGCACGTTGGAAAGGTGTTCTCTTCACGGATGATGCGAAGGAGATGTGTTGCACTGCATGAGGCATATGGTGGTCACACCAGATACTGACTGGTATCCCTCCCCAATAAAACAAAACTGCACCTTTCAGAGTGGCCTTTTATTGTGGGCAGTCTAAGGCACACCTGTGCACTAATCATGGTGTCTAATCAGCATCTTCGTATGGCACACCTGTGAGGTGGGATGGATTATCTCAGCAAAGGAGAAGTGCTCACTATCACAGATTTCGACTGGTTTATGAACAATATTTGAGGGAAATGGTGATATTGTGTATGTGGAAAAAGTTTTAGATCTTTGAGTTCATCACATACAAAATGGGAGCAAAACCAAAAGTGTTGCGTTTATATTTTTGTTGAGTATATATGAATTAAAGGAATCCCATGAGATCTCATATACTGTCAGTTCAGGCAGTGTTCAACATTTGACATTGCCTCTTTCACTGTGGGCTCAAAATTTGGAACTTCCTGTTTCATTGTGAACTTGCCACTGAATTCCTGTGAGATCCCACGAAATCTCCTGTCTTGTCACTCCAGGAAGTGTTCAACATTTGACATTTCCTGCTTCATTGTGGAGTAAAAGTTTGGCATTTCCTGTTTGGGACTCAGTGTACCATGAGCGAGCTTCGCGCCACTGTGCGGCGCTTTGCTCGTATCGTGCACGTTTTCAAATGTAGATCACCAGATGTGTTCGACAGAAAGTAACGTTTGAATCCAAAAATATCCCATAGGCACTACTGTGATACTTTCTAAAATGTTTGGGTGCCTGTTGCTTTAAATAGAAAAGAGCTGCTGCTTGCCAGACCAAGTGGGTGTGGCACACAGTCAATTGGCTGAGTGGGCAGGTCTCACAAAAGCAAGCAGGTGTCCAGATGTATCTGGACACGTGCTTTTGTTTCCATATATGGAACTCATTTGCGACTCTTTGCACATAGGAAAATAAAATGTATGCATTAATCACCTGGGTGGTTGCCATCCAGGACCCAAGGCAGCTCCTTGGTCTGGTGGATGTGGAGAATCGCAGCACCGACACATACTCAAAGATTTGACTTGAACAAACAGCAATGAAGCTACATTTGCATTGTGTATTTAAAACAGCACAGCTATAAAAGTGAAGGATAAATATACATTTTACTCAGTGTTGTTTTCTTTCTTTTAACTTCTAGAATGGAGAGATCATTTACACTGATTGGAAGTTGGAAAAGGACGACAGTGGGCAGCTGCTCAGTTAGTGCTCTTAGTGTCATAGCCACCTTTAAAGAGAATAAACAGTGGTGACAGGTGTACCATCTCTCTCGCAGGTCCAAAACCCTTACAGTGCTCTCCCATCCACCATTGGCTGGTGAATTCTGTGCAGCGTTCGCCCTTCTTCAAAGACATTATTTTGACTGCGGGAGGCTGGAACTTTGCCATCTGGAAGGAAGGAGTCATGGTAACAACATACATTAATCAGAAAATATGACAATTTGTTCTTCATGGAGTTTACAAATGTATCATCATGATTGTTTAAGTCACTGGCTCTGTTTGTTTCTTGTACTATTGAAAATAAAATCTGATTGTGCTTGATTTACTATATATAATATTTCACAAGGCATGCAAATAACAAAGACATTATCTTATTCGTACTGGACAAACCCTCTGTGACATCACCCATAGGTTTTCTGAAGGATTTGAATCCCAAATAGGGCGGATCCAAATGTCACCATGTTAGCAGTGCCTGACTCTGCCTCACTCCCTCCAACCTCTAAATGGATAAAAAGGCAGCGCATGAGCCAGACCGGCATGACCTGATTGGATCGACTGGAATAAATCCATTTCATCATGCAGTCATATAATCTGTCAAGTGAAAACATGATAGATTTTGTTCTATTGATTCTACACAGAATGGGCCCATCATGCAGTCGATGAACTCTGAACAGTTGAGCACTGTGGGATGCTGGTCCCTGTCCCGACCAGCCGTCTTCTTCATTGGGAAAAAAGACGGCAGTATTGAGATGTGGAACCTGCTGGAAAGCATGAGTGATCCCTCACATATTCATCCACATGTCACCAATGGAACTATTACCTCCATCAAACCTTGGGCTGTCTCTGGTGAGCTGAATATCTCATTAAAAAAGTTCTAATTTTTATATTCTAACATAAGCCAAATGTGAGATCACATTTGATCACATGTGATCTGCTGATCACACAATAATAAAATGAGCATTAAAACTGAATTAAACCTAACTATATGTCCTTATCAATTTCAGAAAACCATCTAAAAGCAGTTACGAAATTTTTAACTAAAAAGAAAATGTATTTTTAAAGTGGCCACACATTGTATATCTGTAATATTTTGCAGTTTTTATTATTTTTTAATGAGCAACAAAACCTTTTCAAGTGTATGTTGCTATAAAGCCATTACTTCTTTTAATATCCTAGGTTATATACACACACATTCACAAATTTGAATTAAAATAGAAGAGCACTCAGTAGAACACTCACACAGGTATGTATAACATCCTGTGGTGCTTAAAATGAGGTGCATTGCACAGTTTTAAAAGCTTTGTTTGTTTTTGGTGTGTTTTTTTTTATTCTATTTTTTTTCTATTTTTTTTTCTTTCTTTATTTTTAATTTTTTTTATTCTTCAGATATAATGTGTGTGATTTTATGTGGAGTATTGTGTGTATGCTTTTTATGTCTCTTGTTTATGAGCACACAAACAAATCCCTAGCAACTTGCATTGATTGCATGGCAATAAAGTATTGAATCTTGTTTTTTGTCTTGTAGTGAAGCAGCACTTACTGGCTGTGACAGATGACCTCGGGGTCGTCCGGATTCTGGAAATCCCAAGATCACTGTACAGACCCTTCAAGAAAGAGGTGCAGTCAATCAGATCTCCTCTGGTACACTTTGAAGAAGAGGTCTTTTGTTTGTTTGCCTGCACATTGCCGAAACGGCGAGCAGGTTATTGGTTACACTGGTGTGTGTGTGTGTGTGTGTGTGTGTGTGTGTGTGTGTGTGTGTGTGTGTGTGTGTGTGTGTGTGTGTGTGTGTGTGTGTGTGTGTGTGTGTGTGTGTGTGTGTGTGTGTGTGTGAGTGTGTGTGTGTGTGTGTGTGTGTGCGTCTCTGGACAAGATAAATCAAAAGTGGCTGGACGAATTTGCTTCAAATGTGGTGGGAATATTAGATTTCTAGAATATGGAGTAGCTTGGTCAAAGGTCAAGTTCAAACATGGTCCCCAAAACACCTTTTCTTTCGTATACCTCAACAACCAAGAAGCCTAGATGGATGATCTAAAGCATATGTTGATCAGCAAAATACTTGTGATTGATTGGTATGAATGGCTTCTCAATGACATCTCAGAGAAATTATATGATGAAGTCATACATAGTCAAAAACACCATTCCAGACAGATGTACACTGCAACAAAGGGTGACTAAAAACAAGATAAAAATCCTAAATCTGGGGGGGAAAGGTACTCAAAACAAGTGAAATGATCTATCTATGCAGCAAGATAATTTCACTTGACAAGATTCTTGAATGAAGATAAATAAGATTAAATAAGCATATTGAACACTTAAAGTAAGAAACGAAATTGACTGCATTTATATAGCGCTTTTCCATCTGCATCAGACGCTCAAAGCACTTTACAATAATGCCTCACATTCACCCGATGTCAGGTTGCTGCCATACAAGGTACTCACTACACACCAGGAGCAACTAGGGGGTTAAGGACCTTGCCCAAGGGCCCATAGTGATTTTCCGTTCAGGCTGGGATTTGAACTGATGATCCTCTTAACCAAACCTGGTCTCACGGAATGTCGTGATTCTGCAGCACGAAATATACATTTATCTATTGTTTTGTCATATTGTCACGATAAGCGCCACATTTTCATCACGGCAGCACAAATTCATTCGAAAACATCCTGTGATGGCTGCACGAAATTAAAAGTGAAGTGGGGGATCGGGGTGGTTATGGCTAGGATTGGGGGTAGGAGTAGGGTTAGTAATAGTGAGTTAAAAAAAAAAAAACCGTCACAAAAATGTGAATCATTTCGTGACGGGAGCATGAAAAAAACCCGTGAGACTGGGCTGCTTAACCACTTAAACACTAGACCAGGGGTGGCCAAGTTCGGTCCTCGAGAGCCACATACCTGACACTCTTAGTTGTCTCCCTGCTCCAACACACCTGAATCCAATGAAAGACTCGTTAGCAGACTTTTAATGAGCCTTTCATTGGATTCAGGTGTGTTGGAGCAGGGAGACAACTAAGAGTGTCAGGTATGTGGCTCTCGAGGACCGAACTTGGCCACCCCTGCACTAGACCATCACCTCCCCTAATTAACTCTTAAAACAAGATAAATTATCTAACACTTCTAAAGCTAAGTTTTTTTCTGGGTAAGAACCAAATAATTTGCAGTGTATATTTACTTGTAGATTTATATTGTTGCATATTGAGTGAGCAGGGTGTGCATCAGCCCTCTGACACCTTTTTTGTTCATCGTTTTTGGGTTTTCTGTCTGCAGAATGTGAATATGAGGAAATACTTTGACCTTAAAGTAGCTAAGCTGATGGATTTTCTGAAGAAAAGGAAAGAATGGGGAGGACAGACAACAGAGTCTAAACAACACCAGAAGGAAATGGTGAGCTGCAGCACACAAACACCAACGGTATTTATAGCAGAGGACAGAAATCCAGAAAAGTGGATTTGGCCGTGGTGGCTTGTTGGTTTTGATTCTTAACCAGCTCGACAGGGGAAGGTCATGAAGGTCACCTTCTAGTGCTGCAGAATCCTTGAATTCAAACATCTTTCAAATGTGTGGAAGCTGAAAACTGATGAGGTCATTTTTCTCAGCCTCTCTCCTGATGTTTGGGAAGATGAAGAAGTTATTTGATCCTGGGCATTGATGGGTTTTGTTATTGACAGCCATTTCCTGACAGTGTGTCACTTGACTCAGGAAATAAAATCTTTTAGAGGTTGAATCTTATACTCCTCAGAGGATGTGATGCTGCTTATGAACACAGCAACATTTTTTGTTGCTAAAGTAATTTTGCGTTTGTCTGTGTGGCTATTTCCTCTGTAGCTCAGTGTGTAGAACCCTGATTACTACAAATCACTCAGCCCTGAGTTTGATGGCAGATCTGTAGGTGGTCCGCAGCCTGTATAAATCTGAGATGAGCAATCGACCTTCTGTAAAATCATTCACACCATTTGAAACCACATGAGGTTCGTGGTGGAGCAGCAGTACGGTGTCATCCCACAGCAACTACACACAACTACAGACAAACGTTCTGCATGAACCAGACCTCACAAAAGGAAAAGCAACACCAAAAATCTAGTAGAAGTGATTGTATCTGTGCACCTGTGAGTAAGGAGGTCTCTCAAAATTTAACAAGTTTGTTTGGTTTCCAGCTCCAGAAAACACAGAATGACAGGCTGTTTGTATTTGTTATGTCCAGTGGTGGGCACAGTTCCGATAACCCGATAACAGATAATTATCGAAGATAATGTTTTCATTATCGGATTATCTTTTTAGATAACTTTAAAAACCATTATCGGATTAATTATCTTCCAATGAATGTAGTAAACAAAGCTGAACAGCAGCAAACGTTTCTAAAATTGAAAATCAGTTGAGCACCTAAAAAAAGTTTCTTAAAAGATGTATGGTTTCACCATCTGCAAACACAAGACAGCTGTTTCTATGAACAACTACACTATCCTCTGCAGGCAAAGGAAAAACTGGTTTAAAAAAAAATAATTTCCTTTACCACCATACTAATATACTGGCAATATCACCCAAGTCATCCAGAGGCATACATTTTAACTTATGGTTCAAATTTTAACCAAACTAATTTTGGACAAGTTATTTAAAATTACTGTCATGTCTGAAGTTTTATAAAGTGAAAATAACAGATATATATTTTAGTTTTAAAGTAATGTGCTAATTTTTAAGGTTTTAGTATGGACATGCTGTGCCGAGCAGTGCATTATGGGTAGGATTACGTAATCTCAGTAAGTTCACGACAGGACAAATGCATTTCAGACACTCTGTTCAGGCTCCACGGACAACAGCATTAAACTCTAGTGTCTAAAACTCTCGTGAATATATTCTCTGGGTTTATAGACGTTATTGTATTTGCGTTTGTTAAATTCCACGCATCTTAAATGTCGCAGCAGACATGGATTATCTGGAATTTTGTTTTGGAAAGATTTCAAAGCCTCTACTGCCATCTACTGGCCAGTAGTGTTCATGGCAGTTCATGGCAATATTCGTCCTGAAGATGAGCAGACACTGTATGATATTTTTAATCACAAGTTAAGTTTTTTCAAACTTAATTTACAAAAACCTTTGATGGGAGAGATCAAAGTTTAGAAACAAAATGACAAAAAAAAAAAAAAAACATTACAAGACAGCTCTGCGGTGTTTGCACATGCACAGTGCGAGCAGTAGGACGCTTGTTGCCCCTCACTCAGCAGCGGGAAACCCTCACAACGGCCGACCAGAATAATATCAAACAGGTTTGATTTTGAAGTGGACGCAAAGGTGACGTGTGGGCAGGATAGAGGATAGAAGACGAGGATAGAAGACGTCTGTCCTGAGAAGAGCCGGAACCATACGATTTCCGCCGCCACCGAACCTGGTGAATACTGGAGCCGCCAAGTACCGAATTCCCAGGTGATCACCGTCCCCGACTGTCGGATCTGGTACTGCTGGCGAAGAACAAAGACAGTCAAGTGTGGGTGTGTGTACACCCAGTAACAACAACGGTGGGAATGCCACCTCCACCTCTCACTCAATATGCTGATGAGTACCGCAGTGATTCCTCAGGGGAGAAGAGTGCCGTCCTGCACTCACTCAGCCCCCACAAACTAAGGACCGGTACTCCTGCAAACACTCACAATAAACAGATTATTAGTTACCACAAATGTCTGAGGATATTACCTCCATTGAAGTATGATATCTCGGCGATGAGGTGGAGATGACGTCTGGGTTTTATGGAGTGGGATGATGAAGAATGAGTGACAGCTGTCTGGACATAATGAGTAACAGCTGTCACTCCCGGCTGTGTCCGTGGCGGCAGTGCCCTCTCGTGCCTGAAGCCCGCACTTCAGGCAGGGCGCCCTCTGGTGGTGGGCCAGCAGTACCTCCTCTTCTGGCGGCCCACACAACAGGACCCCCCCCTCAACGGGCGCCTCCTGGCGCCCGACCAGGTTTATCGGGGTGTCGGCGGTAGAAATCGGCCAGGAGGGCCGGATCCAGGATGAAGCACCTCTTCACCCAGGAGCGTTCTTCGGGTCCATACTCCTCCCAGTCCACCAGATATTGGAACCCCCGGCCCATTCGACGGACGTCCAGGAGCCGGCGCACTGTCCAAGCCGGCTCCCCGTCAATGATCCGGGCAGGAGGCGGCGCCGGACCGGGAGCACAGAGGGGTGAGGTGTGGTACGGTTTGAGTTTGGAGACGTGGAACACCGGGTGGATCCGCAGTGAAGCTCCAGCTGAGGACCTTGAGGATGCGAAATGGGCCGATGAACCTGTCCATCAGTTTCGGTGACTGTACTTGTAGTGGGATGTCCTTCGTCGACAACCACACCTCCTGCCCGGGCTGGTATGCAGGGGCCGGGGACCGCCGGCGGTCTGCATGGGTCTTGGCCCTCGTCCGGGCCTTCAACAAGGCAGAACGGGCGGTGCGCCACTTCCGACAGCACCTCCGAAGGTGGGCCCGGACCGAGGGCACACCGACCTCTCCCTCCACCACGGGAAATAATGGGGGCTGGTACCCCAAACACACCTCAAATGGGGAGAGGCCGGTGGCAGAAGACACCTGGCTGTTATGCACATACTCAATCCAGGCCAGATGGTTACTCCAGGCCGTCGGGTGCGCGGATGTTACACAGCGGAGGGTCTGTTCCAGCTCCTGGTTGGCCCGCTCTGCCTGTCCGTTCGTCTGTGGATGGTACCCAGACGAGAGGCTCACGGTGGCCCCCAGTTCCCTGCAGAAACTCCTCCAGACGTGAGAGGAAAACTGGGGACCACGATCCGAGACTACGTCAGTGGGTATCCCATGCAGACGGACGACATGGTGGACCAGGAGGTCCGCTGTCTCCTGGGCCGTAGGGAGCTTCGGGAGGGCCACGAAGTGGGCCGCCTTGGAGAATCGGTCCACTATCGTGAGGATGGTGGTGTTGCCCTGGGACGGTGGGAGACCCGTGACAAAATCCAGGCCGATGTGGGACCAGGGGCGATGAGGCACAGGAAGCGGTTGGAGCTGACCTTGGGACTTCCTGTGGTCAGCCTTGCCCCTGGCACAGGTGGTACAGGCCTGGATGTACTCCCGGACGTCGGCCTCCATAGACACCCACCAGAAGCGCTGCCGGACAACTGCCACGGTCCTTCGCACTCCTGGATGACAGGAGAGCTTGGAACCGTGACAGAAGTCCAAGACTGCAGCCCTGGGCTCTGGTGGGATGTATAGCTTGTCTTTTGGTCCAGTTCCCGGGTCCGGGCTTCGTGCCAGGGCCTCCTGGACGATCTTCTCCACGTCCCAGGTGAGGGTGGCCACGATAGTGGACTCAGGCAGGATGGGCTCCGGTGGATCCGACAGTGCAGTTTTGACCTCCTCTTCGTGTACCCGGGACAAGGCATCCGACCTCTGGTTCTTGGTCCCGGGGCGATAGGTGATCCGGAAGTCAAAACGCCCGAAGAACAGTGACCAGCGGGCTTGCCTGGGGTTCAGCCACTTGGCGGTCCTGATATACTCCAGGTTCCGATGGTCAGTGAAAACCGTGAACAGCACAGACGCTCCCTCCAACAGGTGTCTCCACTCCTCAAGAGCCTCTTTCACCGCAAGGAGTTCTCGATTGCCGACGTCATAGTTCCGTTCAGCCGGGGTCATCCTGCGTGAAAAGTAGGCACACGGGTGAAGAACCTTATCAGTCTCTCCGCTCTGGGATAGCACGGCTCCTATCCCTGAGTCAGAGGCGTCCACTTCAACCACGAACTGGCGGCTAGGGTCGGGCTGCACCAAAACTGGCGCAGTAGAGAACCGTTGTTTCAACTCCTTGAACGCGGCTTCGCACCGATCCGACCAGGTGAAGGGGACTTTTGGAGAGGTCAGGGCTGTCAGGGGGCTAACTACCTGACTGTAGCCCTTAATGAACCTCCTATAGAAATTAGCGAAGCCGAGGAACTGTTGCAGCTTCCTACGGCTTGTTGGTTGGGGCCAATGTCTCACCGCCGCAACCTTGGCCGGATCAGGGGCGACGGAGTTAGAGGAGATGATAAACCCCAGGAAGGACAAAGACGTGCGGTGAAACTCGCACTTCTCGCCCTTCACAAACAGTCGGTTTTCTAACAACCGCTGCAGGACCTGACGTACATGCTGGACATGGGTCTCAGGATCCGGAGAAAAGATGAGAATATCGTCCAGATATACGAAGACGAATCGGTGCAGGAAGTCCCGCAAGACGTCGTTAACCAAGGCTTGGAACGTCGCGGGGGCGTTGGTGAGGCCGAACGGCATGACCAGGTACTCAAAGTGACCTAACGGGGTGTTAAATGCCGTCTTCCATTCGTCTCCCTTCCGGATCCGAACCAGGTGATACGCATTTCTAAGATCCAGCTTAGTAAAGATTTTGGCTCCATGCAGGGGGGTGAACACGGAATCCAACAATGGCAACGGGTATCGGTTGCGAACCGTAATCTCATTCAGCCCCCTGTAATCAATGCATGGACGGAGTCCGCCATCTTTCTTGCCCACAAAAAAGAAACCTGCCCCCATCGGGGAGGTGGAGTTCCGGATCAGCCCGGCAGCTAATGAGTCCCGGATGTAGGTCTCCATTGATTCGCGCTCAGGTCGTGAGAGGTTGTACAGCCTGCTGGACGGGAACTCAACGCCTGGAACCAAAGCAATGGCACAATCGTACGGACGGTGCGGGGGAAGGGTGAGTGCCAGATCCTTGCTGAAGACGTCAGCAAGATCGTGGTACTCACCCGGCACTGCCGTCAGATTGGGAGGGACTTTGACCTCCTCCTTAGCCTGTAAACCGGGAGGAACCGAGGATCCTAAACACACCCGATGGCAGGTTTCGCTCCACTGAACCACCACCCCAGACGGCCAATCAATTCGGGGATTGTGCTTCAACATCCATGGGAAGCCCAAAATCACGCGGGAGGTAGAAGGAGTTACAAAAAACTCAATCTCCTCCCGATGGTTTCCAGACACCACCAGAGTTACTGGTTGTGTCTTGTGTGTGATTAAAGGGAGGAGGGTGCCATCTAGTGCCCGCACCTGCAATGGCGAAGGAAGTGCCACCAGAGGGAGCCCTACCTCCCTTGCCCATCTGCTGTCTAGCAAATTCCCTTCTGACCCCGTGTCCACCAGTGCTGGGGCTTGAAGGGTTAAATCCCTGCTCAGGATTGTAACTGGGAGTCGTGTGGCAATCTGTGTGTGTCCCACGTGAATGTTTTGACCCCCCCTTAGCCCAGTCTCTGAGGGGGGTTGTTGTTGTGGCCGTTTGGGGCAGTTTTTCTGTATGTGCTCCTTTGAGCTGCAGAGAAAACACTCCCCGCGGACCAGCCTCCTCATTTTGGCCCTGTGCGTTTCCCTAACAACGTCAACAGGGGGAGCTGTTGCCCCACGGAGCGCTGCGGCTGTGGAGCGTGGGGAGGGCGGCCCCTTTTCGAACCCGGAAGGGAGAGGGACGGCGCGTATCCGGCCACGTCCTTCGCCTCGCTCCCGACGGCATTCCTCCAACCGATTGTCTAACCGTATAACGAGATCGATAAGCCCATCTAAATCCCGCGGTTCCTCCTTAGCTACCAGATGCTCCTTCAGGACCAATGACAGTCCGTTTATGAAGGCGGCGCGGAGCGCAACGTTATTCCAGCCGGACCTCGCAGCCGCGATGTGGAAGTCGACTGCATATTCAGCTGCGCACCGGCGCCCCTGTCGCACTGACAGCAGCATTGTTGAAGCGGTCTCTCCTCTGTTAGGGTGATCAAACACTGTTCTGAACTCCCCCACAAACCCAGTGTATGCTGATAACAACCGTGAGTTCTGTTCCCAGAGTGCCGTAGCCCAGGCGCGTGCCTTACCCCGAAGCAAAGCAATAACATAAGCCACCTTGCTGGCGTCAGACGCGTACATCACGGGTCGTTGTGCAAAGACGAGCGAACACTGCATCAGAAAGTCCGCGCACGTCTCCACACAACCCCCGTACGGCTCAGGGGGACTTATGTATGCTTCAGGGGATGGAGGGGGGGTTTGTTGAACGACCAGTGGAATGTTAATAACTGGCACCGGGTCGGCAGGAGGAGGAGCCGCAGCAGCGCTCTGATCGCGCGCTTCCACCTGTGCGGTGAGAGCCTCCATCCTGCGATTAAGGATGATGTTTTGCTCGGACATCAAATGGTGAGGATGCAACTCACCGAGCACGCCACCTACAGACGCCTGTGCACCCTGCTCTTCCATTGGCTGTCCAACAGATGGATGACGCCCCTCGGGATCCATGACGCTGGCCGAGATATCCTGTTGTGAAAGTGTAGTGACACGGACCCACAACAGGGGGCGCAAATGAACGGTCAATAGATGAGCCAAAAAATGACAATTTAATGTTGTGAAGGTGCACAACGAATACACAGACAATCTCAGAATATGATTACAGTCAATCCACAAAGGTGACGTGTGGGCAGGCTCGAGGATAGAAGACGTCTGTCCTGAGAAGAGCCGGAACCACACGATTTCCGCCGCCACCGAACCTGGTGAATACTGGAGCCACCAAGTCCCGAATTCCCAGGTGATCAGCGTCCCCGACTGTCGGATCTGGTACTGCTGGCGAAGAACAAAGACAGTCAAGTGTGGGTGTGTGTACACCCAGTAACAACAACGGTGGGAATGCCACCTCCACCTCTCACTCAATATGCTGATGAGTACCGCAGTGATTCCTCAGGGGAGAAGAGTGCCGTCCTGCACTCACTCAGCCCCCACAAACTAAGGACCGGTACTCCTGCAAACACTCACAATAAACAGATTATTAGTTACCACAAATGGCTGAGGATATTACCTCCATTGAAGTACGATATCTCGGCGATGAGGTGGAGATGACGTCTGGGTTTTATGGAGTGGGATGATGAAGAATGAGTGACAGCTGTCAGGACATAATGAGTAACAGCTGTCACTCCCGGCTGTGTCCGTGGCAGCAGCGCCCTCTCGTGCCTGAAGCCCGCACTTCAGGCAGGGCGCCCTCTGGTGGTGGGCCAGCAGTACCTCCTCTTCTGGCGGCCCACACAACACGCCACGTGTTACTCCATGTACACTACACGATGCAGGATGCATGATTAACCTGAAACTTGGTCCAAAAAAATCTCACATGAATGAAAAATCATCTGAACATTCTCTCCACATGCAAAACATGTTGTGATGACACTTCCAGGGCTCCGTAAAAATGCGTGCTTTTACAAATAAAAAATGGAATATTTTACAAAAGTACATCTGTAAACACCAACACACGACACACGTCAGATTAACGTGTTGGTTTACATAGTGAATGACTGAACCAATCAGTGTTTAGCAGAGGTACATTTTACTCAGAATCCTTTGCGATCTGTCTGTTTGTTACAAAACCTCAGAATTAGTGCATTATTCAACATTAAAAGATATATGTTATATTTTAACTTTGTACAAATGACGGAATTGAGATTAATGGAGTTATTCTATCAGTATTCATTTTATTTATACACCAAACCATAAGTCAGTATGACTTTATTTTCCAAGACCTCTCGGAGCGTTGTGATTTGTAGAGAGTTGGGCTTGGTGACGGCTCTCAGCTTGCCTTTGCACTGTAAGCCGTGTAGTAAATAAGAACTTCCAGCAGGAGACAGGATGATCAAACATAGAAGTGTGGGCTCATTGTTTGGGTCTGCTGTTGCTTTGATGTTTCCAGAAGCGATCGTGGTGTTAAAACTTAAATTCAGTTTATTAGTAGTTGCAAATATACTAGAAACAATACTGGAATTTATCGGTTATCTGTAACTTCCGATACATTTTTGGGTGGTTTATCGGTTTATCTTTATCAAAGATAACTTTTCAGTTATCTAATTATCTGTTATCGAAGTTAATTTTTTGGTTATCTGTGCCCACCACTGGTTATTTCCCATAATGCAGTGCACACTTGGAAGCCAAGCGGCTTATTGATTAGAACTGCTTGACAAACATGATCGAGAAACTTTAACAACCTCCGGTGTGCTGTGGAATTAGAAAATTGCCACTTAATGTGTAATCGAGCTGTGACCTTCTTGTTTCTGCTTCACAGAGGGAAAACAAGCAAAGTTCAACAAGGCTATCATGTGATTCTGAAAACATGCTGGAGTTGGAGTACCAGGAATACCTGAAGTTGGAGGAGACCATCCTGAAGAACATGGGTCTGCTGCAAATCAACACTGACACATAAGCTCTATTATGTCACACAGACACAATCGCAAATTGCATTTTACACACTCTAACTTTGTTTCTGAACTGAGCAAGTTAAAAAAGAAAACCTGTTTAAGAATGTAACCGTTAACCAAAAGAGTAATGAATGTAGACAGTAGATCAAATTACAGACCTGAACAGTTAGTGAGTAATGCAATTTTGTTTGTGTGTTGCTGAATTCTTATCAAAGATTTAAAAAACCCAGAAACATTAACCTGTTGTGTGCACAGACATGTATTCATACTGCACTTTTTTTTTAAATGGCTAGTTTAGATGAAGACACTGTGGCCAGATGTAAACTCAGTTGGTTTCCTTGTGGACTGTGTGTTCAGTGCACATCACCTTGTCATCACTGTTGGTGTTGCAGGAGACAGACATTTTCTGGAACTTTTCAGCCAGTACAGAAACAACTTGATGGATTATTTTATTAATATGTTTTCTTGTAGCATGCTTTAATTACACTGGTCAAATAAATAAATAAATAAAAATCTTGCATGGACTTTGCATGAACTGATTTCAGCCTCGCACCATGATACTGCCCACTAATTTGCTCAGCAGCAAAAGCTACAGGTCCTCACATAACCATAATAGGGCTGCACTACGTATGAATGTTATTAATATGGCTACATACAAATAGCCACTTCCTAAACCATTCACACACACAGTAAATAGAAAGTCTTAATCTGACCTGTCATTTCAGTCGGATTCATCATCA
Source organism: Thalassophryne amazonica (assembly GCF_902500255.1). Lineage (NCBI taxonomy): Eukaryota > Metazoa > Chordata > Actinopteri > Batrachoidiformes > Batrachoididae > Thalassophryne > Thalassophryne amazonica. The sequence continues at coordinate 19,393,646 of NC_047112.1, forward strand.
CAGCTTGACAATAAGACATTCTTGTTTTGGAAGATGACATCTGGAAAATACTAAAGAAATGCACCATTTTTAAAAGAAGTCCCTCAATGTTTGTCTGCTCCGGGTGAGTTTCTCAGCCTGAACCAGACAACACCAGCACTTTTTCCATCAACAAGAAGAAAAATAAGTTATTTTAAAAGTTGAAATATATTGCCACCAGCGTTTAGCCAACTGACGTATCTTCAGCATTCTGATCGCGACTAAAGTAAATCCTATTTGATCCACCAAGACAAAAAAATGATATTAATAATAATGACCCAAATAAATGCAGTGTTTTTAAAGAAGTCTGTTAATGTTTGTCTGCTCCAGGTGCGTTTCTCAGCATGAAACATGGGACAACAGCACTTTGTCTCATTAATAACAACCAAAATAAACAACAGCCGGAAGTGAACCTCACCCGGTCTGCTTCTTCTGTCAGGTTTATTGGTAATTTGCAAACCAACACGGTGCATTACTGCCACCAACTGTTGCGAAACATTAATGGAGTCTGACATCTTCACCGGGTTATTGTTAACAAAAATCTTTCAAGAATGAAAAAAATAAGGGTGTTAACCAGTTATTATTTTAAATAAACAGTTTTGTTCCGGAACATTAAAAAAAGCCTTGATTTAAATCCCTTCAATTGTGATCAACTCTGAGAGTTTCAGGTCCTTCTGTAAATTATTCCAGGAGAAAGGAACAGTGTAGTTAAAAGCTTTTTTGCCAGATTCAGTTCTGACTCTGGGGACTAACATTTGAACAATATTGCGTGAGCGCGGGCCATGAGGATTTAAGTTCCAAACCATGTATGAAAATAGATATGAAGGCATCAAACTAAGGAGATATTTATAGACAAAAGTCATCCAATGAGTACATCTGCAAGCATACAGAGCAGACAAAGTAGCGGCAGCATGCAAAGCACAGTGATGTACACGATTTCCAAGACCAGTACTGAAATGCAGCATACAATGGTACACAGTGTCCATCAGATGCATTCATAAGAAACAAGTCACCATCGTGTTTCCATGCCTTCAGGGAAAAACAGGATTTGTTTCTAAAGAAGTTTCAACTTTGAGACAAGATTTTCAATTATGCAACTGTAATGACAAGTTCTGCTTGAGTAAGATTTCTAAATACTTATAAGATGTGACCAATTCAATATCAAGCCCCTGAATTTGAACTTGGGCAAATTTGTTCTCTAATATACAGAGCAGTTTCTTAATACCTCTTAAAAACTATAGTAACAAGAGTATAACACACGAAAATGAACAAAACGATAACCCCAGTCAAAAACGTCATGTGTAATGCTTTAAAATGAAACAAAAAAGGATATATGGACAAGTTATTAATCAGTAGGGGCAATTTTTGATGACTTTTTTTTTCCACACTGTTATTTGTCTTTACTGCTTATTATAACCGTTTTAACTGTGTGGTCTGTGTGGAAAAAGATGTTCAACCTTCCTGTGAATATCACTGATTGATTCTGCCGTCAGCTTTCAAACAGTCCTTGAGTTAGTGTTTCAACATCATGAATAGATTTTGATATCCACTTACTGCCTAATGCCATCCGTTAGCCTCTGCACTGCTCCCTCAGGATGGTTTGAAATAGCTCAAGGATCTGACCTTGAATCCATGATGGATAACCAGGCAAATGTTTTCCCGCTATGTCACAAGCTGCTCCCGAGCAGGGTTTTGGTTAAACTGTCTTTATTTTGGTGTCTAATCTCTCCCCCAGCATATGAAACCATTTTCTTTCTGCATTATAACACCACCATCAAAAACAACTGGAACCATTTTATTTGGGAATGAAAGGCATCCGAGGGCTGATGAATTCATTCTGTGCGCTACATGTCATTCGCCCTATTGAGGCTTCAAATCCCGCAAAACTTCGGAGAGTTCGCCGCTCTGCAAGATGTCAGTAACATTGAGAAATGCATTGAGACGCTCTGATCAGGCTGCAATTTAACCGCTGCACACGGACAACAGCATTAACATCGCAACATAAAACTGTATATTGTATTTGTATATTGCGCCTAAAACTCTCATGAATATATTATCTGGGTTTTTAAATGTTGTTATTGTGTTTCTTTTATTTAAACATGTGAGAAGCTCAGGTTGTTTCTCCATTATTTTCAATGGGAATCGCTGTGAGCCCTGATCGCTTCCTGTTCATGTTGTTCGGGGGGAAAGTGAAGTTTGCTCTTTAACACCCTGATTATTGTCCTTTACAACACTGTCCAGTTTGTTCCAGAGTAATATATATATATAATGTCTGAAATATGTTTTATGTTTATTATATTCCACATAGGTTAAAGGTTGCAGACACAGATTATCTGGAATATTTAGCAAGTTTTCAGGGTCTCATACATGCAGTCTCTTATTAATGTGATGAAAGCATAAAACATTTGGTAGTATAATGTTCAATTACAATTGTCATCATGTGGATTCTCTATGCTGTTTTGACTGCAGTGACTCTCTGGCGTGCAAGAGATTATGGGATACGTCAATAGGAGAATGATATGAATGTTCAAGTAAATATACATGTCTGCAGTGGTGTATTTTTGAGGATGTAGAACTTCATCATATCACTTCTTTGTAACTTCATTATGAAGTCATTCATACCAAACAATCACAATTATTTTGCTAATCAATATACGCTGTACATCATCCATCTAGGCTTCTTGGTTGTTGAGATATACAAAAACATGGGAAAAAAGGTGTTTTCAGACCATGTTTCCTTGACCTTTTACCTTTGATCAAACTACTCCAAAATCTAATCACCTCTAGATATCCAGCCAAGTCATACTTCCACCAAGTTTGATACATCTAAAATTCTTGGTTGTTGAGATATCACCCCAAAAATGTGTTACTGTTGACTAAGTTTTCTTTAGTCAACAATAATATCTAATCTCCACTAAATAGCCACACAAGTAATATTCTCACAATGTTTGAAGGAAATCTTTTGAGCCTCACACGCCAGTGAAACCAATACCCTGCTACCATGCTTCAATGACCTGCAGGTTAACAAGATCAAAACAGTAATTTTTAGGAAAAATTATGAACACATCAAAGTTCAAAGGGATGCCCACATATCACTTGGTTGTGGCAGTTACCTGAGTAAATTATGGACATGTAGATAGACTGGTTCGCTGTCTAGATTGTGTCCAAGGCACCAGCATACTCCAAGATGTGTCCTGATTTTGCACTTGGCTAGCTCAGCATGCAGGGCTGCAACTACCTCAACATATCTGTCCAGAAAGATAAAACTTTGGATGAAGAGAGCTTAAAAATCTAAGCTCTAGCTTGTTTTCTTGTTTTTTAATGCATGTTGTTTGCAGCATTTATTAAAGTGCTGCTTTCCTTGCAGTGTGTAACAGGGTATATTGCTGCAGCTCTACAGACTAGTTAATGGGGATATAATACAGAGGCGTCAGAGAGTTGGGTGGAACTCAGGTCAAGAACAGTGCGGTTAAGCCACAGTCACGACTGACTGCTGGTATCTCCCCATAAAAGAGGCTGCTGGAAGAACAGAAGTTGGTCACATTAACTATAAGAGACAGAGGCAAAGTGACCAGCTGCCTTCCATTTTTAATCAGAGATAGCGTTTTTCAGCGATAAACAAGTGGCTGTTATGCCACACTAGACTTAAAGTCTGTTTCATGCAAATGCTGGGTAACGCCACAGTCTGAGTGAAAGCAGTGAGACAGCAGCATGATGTATGTTGGTTGCTCGTGTAGCGGCTGTACTCTCTTTCATCTCCGTTGTATTGTTGACTCCTCCCACCCGCTCCCCTCAGGACACAAACTCACGATCTCTGCCATGGGAGGCAGATGCTCTGGCCAGTCGACTAAAACAAGACTACAACCCGGGCTCTGGTCTGAGTGGCCAGGATATCCATTGGCTGTTGAGGAAGTGAGGCCTATTGACTACCACTTGCACAGCGAACCCTGCTGGCCTCTGTTACAGAAGATGGCAGAATACACTCCTAGATAGTTGTGTTTCTATATGAATCTAGTATGTTTAGTGTTTTTGTTCTTACATTTGGTAAAAGTAAACAAGATAAATCTAAAAACCCAGTTTTTAATTCCCTGCTGGCAGAAGGCCTGAAGGAGGATGATGTTGTGGCAATTTCCATCTGTCTGTCCATCCATTACAAAAAAAATTATAAGCATTCTGAAATCATCTCCTCTCACAGTTTTAGGAGAAATTTCATGAAGCTTGGTACAAGTCCTTATAGGTTGGTAATACGCATATTGTAATATTGTACAAGATTGACACATTTTGGCAGTGTTATGGCCCTTGATTAACAAACCTAGACACTGACAGTTTCATGAGTGGGTGCCTGCATTCTGAAATCAGCTTCTTTCACATTTTTGGGGGGAATTTTGTACAAGTCCTTGAAATGTTATCAGAATCTTACAAGGACTTGTACCAAAGTGGCAGCGGGGGTATTGTGCTCTCAGAGCACTGTTGTGACTAGATAACACCTCTGAAGTAATTTGCAAGACATTTTACTGAGACATCAGCATGCTAACTGGTGTTCAAGGAGTGTCACTGTGGCACACGTTGACCGGAAACAAATCATTCAAGCTTTGGTTCTGTGAAGCACTGAGGAAAAGCTCACAGTGAGTATCAGGTTTCCGTGTGCTTTATAATCTATCCTTAAACACTGTGCACAGGAACGCCACGTAACCATGAGACGGCTATGCCCCGAGGACATCCAACAAGCGACATTGCACTCAGTTGCCGCTAATCTGGCCGTAGGGTGAGATGGAGAAGCCTCGAAACAGTGAAGCAAGAAGTTTGTGTCTACCCATAGAGTCAGGGCAGGGGACGTCAGATAGTCTCAGCTTCACTCTGTCCATTACTCATTCATGTGGATGTTCGTGTCACGGTTTAGAGATGGTGAAGAATGAGTTGATACCAGGTTCCACAGACGCAGGCGTCCATATGGTCCCTGCAGCAACAAGCCCCTCTGAGTGACACAAAGGGGCCTCTGCCCTCGTCACATCGCTCTGGGCATTCAGTTTAGCAGGCCCCGCCTCTGCAGAGCCTCAGACCAGCTCAGGAATGTGCCGCTGCCTTCTGCACACCAACGTGCACACAGCGGCGGTGGAGGAGGAGCGGGGGTAGAGGTTGGCTGCTTAGTTATTTGATGGTGTGCAGCTGAGTAAGACGAGGTGCAGCGTAAACACTCGTGGCATGTGACACTACACACAGACGGGTGCAGGTTCAGCTCCACCGCTCAGCGCTCAGGCTTCTTTCATGTTTTTGGACAAAAGCTGGCGACGCAAGGCCGTAAATTCAGAAAGACCATACTCAAGGTGTCCGACTTTGGTTGATTTCTTCATCTGAGTCTGATACCTTATGGGAGGGAGGTGGAGGGCTGCAGTTTCTGGAGGTTTTCCAGTGAAACAATATGAGCAGGTGCTGAGCAGGAGGAGCTGTAAATCTGATCTGGTGAATTAAGCAGTTGCTTTTGCATTGTTCCAATTCTCCTGCTGGGGTGGGACAACAGAAGCTCACATCTCCTGGAATAGGGGCACCCTGCACATTTGTGCACGGTCCTGACGACTCTAGACTCCAGAAAAATTCAAAAGTCGAGCATTTGTTTCTGACAAATGCACTGCATGTGTTACTATTTTTCTATTCAGACTTTTTTGTGTGACTTTCTCCAGCAGAGCAGCACACTGACGCCTCATAAAAACATACAGATTTGACTTTTAGGTGCTAAAAAAATTCCTTCACCTGAAATAGATTTTCAGTTTTCAGTATCCAAGCTGACTTGCTAAGAATATCACATGAGAAGTGATCGGGCCGAGTTTTATTTTTAAAGAGAAACCACAGAGCTGTTTGTGTTTAAAAGCATCCAGGGCAGTGGTGGCTCCAGAGGTTTGTTTTATTGGTGGGAGTAACTATTTTGGTGGAGAATACGCAGTAAATACACACTGTAAAGTCAGTTTCAAGTGCCTGTTATATATGTACATGTTGTTAATTCACAAAAACTGGGCAAGAGATAGAACTAAAGAAATGTCAGTTGTTTAAAACTTAAAAAAAATCAGAACTGATGGCCAGCAATTTGGATCAAAGATCAGAATCAGAATCAAGGATGAATGATCTGGATCAAATATGAGTGATGAATAATTGGGATCAAAGCTTGGGGATCAGTATTCAAGATCAGCATTCTTTCAGTCATTCATTTTCTATACCCACTGTTTCACAAGGGAGGTGGAGCCTATCTCAGCGGTCAGTGGGCAAGAGGTGGGGTACGCTCTGGACAGGCCATCAGTCCATGACTGGGCTCAAGGTCAGCAGGTGGGATCAAATGTTTAAAAAAATCAAAGGTCACTAATCAGGATCAAAGCCCAGGATCAAAGCTGAGATGTCAAGATCAGATATCATCAAGCAGGAAGTGCCAGGATCAAAGACAAGTGCACAATAACAAAGCTTTGGAATCAGGAATCACCAAGATGAAAGCTCAGGATTGGGGGAAAAAGCGTTATCAGGATCAGTGGCCACCAAGCAAGATAAAAAGGTCAGGATCATAGATGAGTTATCAGGATAAACGTTTGGTGGTCCAATACAAGGTCATAATTAAGGATCAAAGCCACAGTTCAAAAATGAATAAATAGGATCAAAGACCACCAAGATGACAAAGAGAGAGACTGACAAAGAAGAAACTGTTGGAATGAGGCAGGGGAATGCTGCCTTTGAGTTCCCTCCTAGTGTTATATCAGCGTGATGCTAAAGGACAAACAGAGGATGACTCACTGATAAAAGCGCCACCGGCAAGTCCAAAACTACAGTCACACCTGTTGCCGAGGTGACTTTTCAGTCTCACCTTACAGGTTTCTGTCTCCTGTCAGGCAGAGCAAACCCTTGCTCATGCTGAAAGGAGATTGCTGTGTTGTGGAGGCACAGGAGGGAGAGAGGTGATGAGCAGCTTACCTCTGAGAGGGATTAGCCTTATTAAAATAAAACACTCGAGTCCTGAGTGACAGAGCAATGAAGGTGGAGAAGGAAAGAGGTTGGGAGGCCCAGGCTGAGGATCTGAAGTGCCGCTCCTCCTGCTCCCCCATCCTGATTCCTCACTTTAACCTTTCGCTCGCTCCTCGTCTTCTCCCTTTCCAGGCCCCTTTTCCTCTGGTTGGCTCTCTCATCATTGCTGTGGTCCACAACAGACAGATCTGTCAGCAGTGCTTCAAGAGCTCTGCCCCGAGGCCCTCAGATGAGCTGCCAAGTACAGGGCCTGGACCGCGGGGAACAAAGGAGCCCCCCAAAAAATCACATCACAGAGGCCCGAGCTTTGGTAAAATGTGTTTAATAGGCCTCCTATTGAAGTCTGCCGCATGTATGGAATTTTTGTCCGGGGTCACTGTAAAGGTTCCCAGTTATGACCGAATCTTAGTTCTCCCGTGTTTACAAGAACGAAATGGTTTGTATCCACATTTCTGTAACTTCCTTGAGCCACTGTGAACGCACCAGAAGATGTCATTTTGCAGTGGTTTGAACTTGTTGAATATTTATTTTTAATTTAATCTATCTGTTCAGTTGGTGCAGGAAACCTCTTCATGGTATCTCCAGGACTCATTGGCCTTGAACCCTTTTGGACATTGATTTCCTGGACTTTCATTCATCTGCACTGATATTGTCATTGACATCAGCAAGAGTAAATGATGCAAACCAAATATAATATAAAAACTAACTAGAGCACCGCGCTTGGAGAGCGCAAACCTCCACCAACACTAGTTTACAATTCCACAAATTTTTACCTTGGAAAACATTTTCAAGGACGAAGTTCTGCTAGAAGTGACTTTTTCATAAGCTAAAATATAATACAAAATATAAATCAAAAAGGCTTTTCAATGTTAAAATCAAATATCCCCTAAATCCACAATACAGATCAGATCCGGATCAAACTTTGTCAGGCGATAGTGAGTGTCAGTCTACAACCCACTTTCAAATATGAGAGTGATTGGTGCACTGTGATTAATATACAACAAAAATATAAACGCAACACTTTTGGTTTTGCTCCCATTTTGTATGAGATGAACTCAAAGATCTAAAACTTTTTCCACATACACAATATCACCATTTCCCTCAAATATTGCTCACAAACCAGTCTAAATCTGTGATAGTGAGCACTTCTCCTTTGCTGAGATAATCCATCCCACCTCACAGGTGGGCCATATCAAGATGCTGATTAGACACCATGATTAGTGCACAGGTGTGCCTTAGACTGCCCACAATAAAAGGCCACTCTGAAAGGTGCAGTTTTATCACACAGCACAATGCCACAGATGACGCAAGATTTGAGGGAGCGTGCAATTGGCATGCTGACAGCAGGAATGTCAACCAGAGCTGTTGCTCGTGTATTGAATGTTCATTTCTCTACCATAAGCCGTCTCCAAAGGCGTTTCAGACAATACATCCAACCAGCCTCACAACCGCAGACCACGTGTAACCACACCATCCCAGGACCTCCACATCCAGCATGTTTACCTCCAAGATCGTCTGAGACCAGCCACTAGGACAGCTGCTGAAACAATCGATTTGCATAACCAAAGAATTTCTGCACAAACTGTCAGAAACTGTCTCAGGGAAGCTCATCTGCATGCTCGTCGTCCTCATCGGGGTCTCAACCTGACTCCAGTTCGTCGTCGTAACCGGCTTGAGTGGGCAAATGCTCACATTCGCTGGCGTTTGGCACGTTGGAGAGGTGTTCTCTTCACGGATGAATCCCGGTTCACACTGTTCAGGGCAGATGGCAGACAGCGTGTGTGGCGTCGTGTGGGTGAGCGGTTTTCTGATGTTAATGTTGTGGATCGAGTGGCTCGTGGTGGTGTATAATGTAAAATATACATTAAATGTCAAAATTAAATGGCCAAAAAAATTGTAATCTGGATCAGAGCCAGATCAAACTTTGTCAGTTGATAAAGGATATGATCCTACAAAATGCTCCCAAATATGAAAGAAATTTTATCTTTTTTGACAGTTGTGAATTTTTGAAAATTTGTTCAATGTTAAAAATAGGGATTTTTCCAATTTTACAAGATTTTTCCTGACTTTGCCTTTTGACCCATGACCTTGAAAATTGAACCACTACTTCTCCATCAAGATATGACTCTTCAGAAAAAAAAAAATCATAACAATATAGGAAAAATTAGGGGTTCCAGGCTGTTCAAAAATAGACAAACAAACAGGAGCGAAAACATAACCTGAAATGTTGTTAAAGGTCAGCAGTAAGCTTGGGAAGCTTACCTGTTGCGTAACGCCATGTATGCAAGCTAACCAAATTTCCAGAAGATCAGTTTATCTTCTGTATGTATAACAATATACAGAAAAAAAAAAAAACATGGGGTGGGGGGGCAACCTCAAACAAAGACTTGATATGCAGCCATGATACTGAATCAAAGGTCAGCAAGGGGAAGTTGGGGGGGTGGAGGGGGTGGTGGTTAAAGGTCTGGTTTCATCTGCAGGTGGTTGTAGAGGATATTTACCTACTGAGACTGATATATCTTCTTTCTGTTCCAAGTTGGAAATGAACAAAAGTTCAGCTGAGTTCTCTCCAACAGATGTCCTGCTATCAAACTGTGACCCTGGCAATCCAAACGGTCTCTGTTATTATGTCTACGTCTGCCTTCAGATAGGATTTCACTTTATTTATTTTTATGTTTTTTTTATTGTAACTAAGAGAACCATTTACCAGTAACACTTTTTATAAGTGTTACACAGTTTAAATTTTATAGCTGGGTTCTGAATTCTAAATATAAATCTCCATTCCAGATGTTCAGAGAAGGAATTCAGAAAGCCACGATTAAAGATTGCAGGTTGAGTACATTCTTTTCTGCTGGCAGCTGCCAAAACGCTGTGAAAAATCTGTGTGTGTGTGTGTGTGTGTTGGGGGGGACTACTTCACACAAACTGTCAAGCATGTTCAAAATTATATACATTTCAAAACTCTCAATGAAACTCTTGACTCCATAAATTACTAAGGGAACTTTGTGGGTGAAGGAAGGCAAGTTTGTTCTTGAGGTCTTCTTTGGGGCTGCAGGAACATTATTACGTTACATTATTTACCCCAAAGCCTTCTCATAACTCGTCTATAAAAAAAGATGATATGATTCAACAGTAAGAACATCAAACAAGCATGAAAACCATTTAGCGCTGAAAGGCCTCACGCTACTCTGACACCCAGAGATGCGTATCGCCTCGGAGCCTCTCAGGAACATTTTGTCTGCAGCCCACTTTGAAGCTCAGTCTGGAAAAAGAGACAAACCTGCTGCTTTGTGACAAAGCATGGGCCTGAAACCTTTGTGTTTATCTTGACATTGTTTTACATTTTCATTGCTAAGATCACCAAAGCTACAACTATCAATCACCCCGTTCATCCATATATATATATATATATATATATATATATATATATATATATATATATATATATATATATATATATATATACTCAACAAAAATATAAACGCAACACTTTTGGTTTTGCTCCCATTTTGTATGAGATGAACTCAAAGATGTAAAACTTTTTCCACATACACAATATCACCATTTCCCTCAAATATTGTTCACAAACCAGTCTAAATCTGTGATAGTGAGCACTTCTCCTTTGCTGAGATAATCCATCCCACCTCACAGTTGTGCCATATCAAGATGCTGATTAGACACCATGATTAGTGCACAGGTGTGCCTTAGACTGTCCACAATAAAAGGCCACTCTGAAAGGTGCAGTTTTGTTTTATTGGGGGGGATACCAGTCAGTATCTGGTGTGACCACCATTTGCCTCATGCAGTGCAACACATCTCCTTCTCATAGAGTTGATCAGGTTGTCAATTGTGGCCTGTGGAATGTTGGTCCACTCCTCTTCAATGGCTGTGCGAAGTTGCTGGATATTGGCAGGAACTGGTACACGCTGTCGTATACGCCGGTCCAGAGCATCCCAAACATGCTCAATGGGTGACATGTCCGGTGAGTATGCCGGCCATGCAAGAACTGGGACATTTTCAGCTTCCAAGAATTGTGTACAGATCCTTGCAACATGGGGCCGTGCATTATCCTGCTGCAACATGAGGTGATGTTCTTGGATGTATGGCACAACAATGGGCCTCAGGATCTCGTCACGGTATCTCTGTGCATTCAAAATGCCATCAATAAAATGCACCTGTGTTCTTCGTCCATAACAGACGCCTGCCCATACCATAACCCCACCGCCACCATGGGCCACTCGATTCACAATATTGACATCAGAAAACCGCTCACCCACACGACGCCACACACGCTGTCTGCCATCTGCCCTGGACAGTGTGAACCGGGATTCATCCGTGAAGAGAACACCTCTCCAACGTGCCAAACACCAGCAAATGTGAGCATTTGCCCACTCAAGTCAGTTACGATGACGAACTGGAGTCAGGTCGAGACCCCGATGAGGAGGACAAGCATGCAGATGAGCTAATGAAGCGAGACAAAGGAACACCTCCGTTTCGGAGTGTTAGAGGACAAGTTGGGACATGTCCTGCTTTCCACAAGTTCTTTTATACTCACTCGACTGGTAAGCACTGAAAGCTGAGATAGACATGTCCCAACTTGTCCTCTAACACTCCGAAACGGCGGTGTTCCTTTGTCTCGCTTCATCAGTGAATCGGTCGTGACGCGCAAAGCCTTCGCGCGGCTTTCCATGACAAAATCTCTGGTTAAAAGTGAAATCTGCCGGAAAATGGCTGATGTCCAGGTCTTGTGATAACCAGAGAAAGAGCACACGACGGTCTCATATCCACAGAGCCATCAGCTTAGAAATGATCCAGTGGTTTGTGCCGCGACGTCGCAGCTCGCAGCGCGGCGCACCGACCGTCTTTAAAGGGGTCCTTAAACCTGTAGTTAAAGTCCTTATTCTCTGTGAAGCCCGTAAAATTTTCACTGAAAGCCAGATAAATTTTTTGAATGGTTTCCAGGTGCCAGTCTCTAACAGCTTCTGAAAAAATTCTGATGGAAAAAAAGTCCTTTTCATTCCGCCATTTCCAGACAATGAAAATCCGACGAGGGGGCGGGACCACTCCTTCCACAAGGCGTGCTCACAAGCGAATGACGTCACTGACAGGCGTGGAAAAACTCACGCATGCGCACGAGGGTTCAAGCATGTCTGACGTAAAAACATATGAATGAAATCCATATAGTTTTTGAAAAAAATAAAAAGGTACAATACTTTATGGACAGACCTCGTATGTGCAACAAAAGAACCCGAAGGTGAAACAGTTGTTTGTTGTATGCGGCCAAATGGAATTAAATTTACTGTACATACGTATGTATGATAAGAGCTAACACAGTGTCTTGAACTGAAGTTTTACTTTAAATATCTAATAGATAACAGATCACGCGGTCTGTGACACTGTATCTGATAACAGCTGAAAGTATGTAGCTAACTGAAATTTAACAGGACCATATCTTTGTTCCGCAGTGTAATTTCTCTGATGATGGTTTTTCTTTTTTTTTTTTTCTTTTTAAAAAAAAATCCCAACAAGGCTTGTGGCTTTTTCTGCTTCTTTGTGGGGGAGGTGATGGTCTAGTGGTTAAGCACTGGGCTTGAAACCAGAGGATCCTTGGTTTAAACCCCAGACTGACCAGAAACTCACTAAGGGCCCTTGGGCCAGGTCCTTAATCCCCAAGTTGCAAGTGTAGTGAGCGCCTTGTGTGTGTGTGTGTGTGTGTGTGCCCTTCTCAAACTATTTGCTACATTCCCTGAAGTGTCACGTCAACCTAGTCTCACAGCAGTTCGTGATGGCATTACGAAAAGTCAATTAATCTATGAGTTTGTGATATTGTCACAAAAATGGGGGGCTTTTCGTGATGGGGCACAAAATGCGGGGTGACGGGGGTTAGGGTTAGAGTTATAATATCTGAGCTAATTCCTTATTTTATGTTAGTGATCAAGTATTTGTAGTTTTGTAATTTATTTAGAAATGCTTGAAATCTGGTTAAAAGTTTCACTTCCACCAGGGGGAGCTCCCCCTGTCTGTGAGAGCCAGTAACATTAGAATAAACGAAGTGCGAAACGCATCTGCGCATGCGTGGGTCAAACGGGGGCAAAAATACCAACTACCAAACTCGCACCGCTCCCATTGAATTTCATATACAGTAGCATTAGCGGACTGTAAAAGTTAAGGCTTACAGGGATTGATTCAAAGGCTTTAAGCCTTAAGCGACGGACGCACACAATAATGACAGGTGCGCATTGTGCTGTTTTCAAATGCTCGAATGGAATTTATAGGCTTGAAAGTTGGCTGAAAACATACGATTGCAAAGCTCCACCGAGTCCACTCAAAGATGGAAAGAAGAAATGTGGTTGTAAACCTCTGTTCATTCTACACAATTTCCCCACAGAAAAGAAATATCCAGACGGACGTAAAAGACGGACTTTGCACCCATTTATTTTGTCAATATCCTGAAACTGTGTCGAATTATAATGTGGCTGATGACGCCGTTTTTGTGCATCGGCTCATGACTGTAATGTTGCGTCATGAATGACGTGGCGCGTAATATTGTAATATGTATTGACATGTATAAACAAACTGCATGCATGCACACATCATTGTATGTCTGTCAATTTATCAAAACAAACGTGGCACCAAAGAGGTTATATGTGAGACCGACCTTCACTGTAGTCATTATGAAGCCGGCGGAGTCGTGAATTCTCATCCCTGCTTAGCAAATATTCTGCAATATCCACAGTTTAAGACTCTGGACTTCGTCTAACCATCCGTCAGTTGCCTTCAAGGGGTCAGAAATTTGTTTGTCTCCAACTATCAACAAGGACTGGTCATTTTCGACAGTGGCTCTCTCTTCCTCCTTTGTCGGCACCAACAGTAGTTTCTGTACCGATGCAGCATACGCAAAGGCAGCCAGCTCTTCTTTCCGTTTCTGTCCACTGCCGTACGTAGTCCTGGTTGTAACAGGCAATCCGTGGAGCTTACAAAAACGCTTTAAATTGTCAACTTTCCCAGCGGTTGAAATGATCCAAATCATAACACTCCTTGCTGCTTTCCACTGTCATAGCTTGTGGATTGGTAGTCAAAAAATTTTGTGTACCCATAATGCACCACGCCGCCCGAGATGTGCACTTCGCTTATTGTGTGACTAAGCCACGGCCACTGTAACACCCACATTGTACAAAAGTGTTGTGCAAGCCACGTTTGTGGTCTTCCACAAGATGGAGACCTGATTTTCAACGTGACGTTCATTAAATTCAAAATAAGGAATACATAGATTTGGTTCCTGGTAAGGGGCAGTATATTACATAAAGAACTGGGATAAATTACAGGGGAGGATTATAAATAGTAAAATAAACAAAACTGTGACACAAAAAGTGCCCCATTGTCATGACGGGGACCTTACTGTGTCTTTTTATGTAGAAACATGACATTCACAGGCTGTGTCCCATTTCAGGGTCTCCACCGGTCTAGGGGCCTTGCCGCTTGAAACTCTTCAGGCTTCAGCACTTCAGACACAGCTGAAGCAGAACAAACTGTTCTGAAGAGACAGTCTAGCCTCCGAGCATTTAGCTGTTGCATCATTTCTCTGCCCCTTCCTCCGCCTTGACAGCTGCACACACCAAGCTAGCATAGGGAGTGTAACCTGCAGTTAAATTTTTTTAAGGACTGATTTCTTTACTTTTAAATATTACTTATTTACAGCTCTACATACGGAGCCCAAAAGTGTTGTTTTGTCTTTATAAAAAAATTTACCAGCCGCTTTTTTCTTGGGGGCAAAAATGATGGTGCACTGACTCATGGGTTTGGCCTGTGAAGGATACACTGTGTCCTTCAGTTTTGGGGGCCAGCTGTATGCATCAGTCGCTTCAAGAGGCAGCCTTTGAAATGGGACAGACTGCATCCTCATCATGATCATCCTTGAGATGTTTCTACAACTCAGTTGGAGTCCACCTGGTGTAAATTCAGTTGATTGGAGATGATTTGGAAAGGCACACGTCAACCTATAAGATCCTGTAGTTGTCAGAGCACAGACCAAGCATGAAGTCAAAGGAACTTCAACAGGATAATGACCCTAAACACACAGCCAAGATATCAAAGGAATGGCTTCAGGACAACTCTGTGAATGTCCTTGAGTGGCCCAGCCAGAGACCGGACCTGAATCTGACTGAACATCTCTGGAGAGAACTGAAAATGTCTGTGCACCGACACTCCCCATCCAACCTGATGGAGCTTGAAAGGTGCAGCAAAGAGGAATGAGCAAAACTGCCCAAAGATAGGTGCACCAAGCTTGTGGCATCATATTAAGACTTGAGGCTGTAATTGCTGCCAAAGGTGCATCAACAAAATATTGAGCAAAGGGTGTGAATACTTATGTACATGTGAGTTCTTGAGTTTTTTTTTTAAATTGTTAATAAATTTGCAAATAAATAAATAAAAATAACCTTTTTTCATGTTGTCATTATGGGGTTTTGTGAGTAGAATTTTGAGTGATAATTGAATTTACTCCATTTTGGAATAAGGCTGTAACAACAAAATGTCGAAAAGTGAAGCGCTATGAATACTTTCTGGATGAGCTGTAAGCCACCATTGGTGGTCATCTTAAAAATGGATTGCATTCTTGGATTTTTATGTGGCTAATCCCCCCCCCCCCCCCGCAATCTGACCTCTAATCATCGTTTGTGCAACATTTTTTGCTTGTATCACTACTTGAAGGGTTCTGCCCAAATGTATGCTGCACTACTGTGACTACAGTTTTCACTGTGCTACATCGTTTCAGCGACCAACAGGGCTAGCCTAGCCCAACTGGGCGCTAACAGAGGCATCATGTAAATTCCATCTCATATCAGAAAAACAGTTTTCATTGGCCTGACCGATTAGAGTCTACGAGAGTATATCAAATACGAGCAGTTTCTGTCTGGTTCCCAGGCCAGTTTGATCATTCTTGTTTTCAAGATAATTTATGGTCTTTTAATGACACAAAGAGCATTTTACACACTCCTAGTGTTTACCCACAAATAACATGCCAGAACAATCTTATTGCAAATTCAAAGTTAAAAAAAATAATAATTTGGGTTTCAGAGCCTTTGGGCTGTAAATTTTACTGGATGTGTGAATGCAGGTGTATGCTGGGAATGTCCCTGAAGCTGCCAGCTATTCTGGGAGAGTCCCGTATATTGGGAAAATCCCCCATTTGCTTATCAATACTTTTGCTTCTACTTCTTTTATATAAAATACTTTAAACTGCATCACAAATTGGAACTCCAAAACATCAAGTCATTTGAATAATTGATACAGATAGTCGGCCACAAATGTTAGAAATGAGCTAAAATCATTTATTCGTTGATGCTTGTCACATGCTACTTTGGGTCTTCTGAAGGTAATATGGTGTATGAATCAAGCTAGATAGGCAAGTAGTTACATTAATCCACTAAGGCACCATATCCTTTGGCTTGTTCTACATTAGACTTCAGTTAAGTTGCTTTATTCTGGGAGCAGGTACTGGTGCTGCACGTCCCCACATCCAATACCCCATACCTGCCACTGCCAGGGGAAATGGGGGCATCCCCTTGGCCTTCTCCAGCCAAAGAGGTCCTCAACACTGAGGCACCTACAGTAGTGTTCAGAATAATAGTAGTGCTATGTGACTAAAAAGATTAATCCAGGTTTTGAGTATATTTCTTATTGTTACATGGGAAACAAGGTACCAGTAGATTCAGTAGATTCTCACAAATCCAACAAGACCAAGCATTCATGATATGCACACTCTTAAGGCTATGAAATTGGGCTATTAGTAAATAAAAAACGTATGAAAAGGGGGTGTTCACAATAATAGTAGCATCTGCTGTTGATGCTACAAACTCAAAACTATTATGTTCAAACTGCTTTTTTAGCAATCCTGTGAATCACTAAACTAGTATTTAGTTGTATATCCACAGTTTTTGATGATTTCTTCACATCTGCGAGGCATTAATTTTGTTGGTTTGGAACCAAGACTGCTCATTTACTAGTGTGCTTGGGGTCATTGTCTTGTTGAAACACCCATTTCAAGAGCATGTCCTCTCAAAGAGAAAAGCATGTCCAACAGGTGCTGGCTTCATCCTTAAATAGGGGACACATGATTCACACCTGTTTGTTCCACAAAATTCAAATCAAATCAATTTTATTTATATAGCGCCAAATCACAACAAACAGTTGCCCCAAGGCGCTTTATATTGTAAGGCAAAGCCATACAATAATTACGGAAAAACCCCAACGGTCAAAACGACCAACGGTCAAAACGACCCCCTGTGAGCAAGCACTTGGCAACAGTGGGAAGGAAAAACTCCCTTTTAACATGAAGAAACCTCCAGCAGAACCAGGCTCAGGGAGGGGCAGTCTTCTGCTGGGACTGGTTGGGGCTGAGGGAGAGAACCAGGAAAAAGACATGCTGTGGAAGAGAGCAGAGATCAATCACTAATGATTAAATGCAGAGTGGTGCATACAGAGCAAAAACAGGTGAATAAAAAGAAACACTCAGTGCATCATGGGAAACCCCACAGCAGTCTAAGTCTATAGCAGCATAACTAAGAGTTGGTTCAGGGTCACCTGATCCAGCCCTAACTATAAGCTTTAGCAAAAAGGAAAGTTTTAAGCTTAATCTTAAAAGTAGAGAGGGTGTCTGTCTCCCTGATCCGAATTGGGAGCTGGTTCCACAGGAGAGGAGCCTGAAAGCTGAAGGCTCTGCCTCCCATTCTACTCTTAAAAACCCTAGGAACTACAAGTAAGCCTGCAGTCTGAGAGCGAAGCGCTCTATTGGGGTGATATGATTGATGAACACAAAATTGACGAACTCACTGACTGAATACCACACTACTATTATTGAACACCCCCTTTTCTTTTCTTTTTTACTAATAGCCCAATTTCATAGCCTTAAGAGTGTGCATATCATGAATGCTTGGTCTTGTTGGATTTGTGAGAATCTACTGAATCTACTGGTACCTTGTTTCCCATGTAACAATAAGAAATATACAACCCCTGGCAAAAATTATGGAATCACCGGCCTCGGAGGATGTTCATTCAGTTGTTTAATTTTGTAGAAAAAAAGCAGATCACAGACATGACACAAAACTAAAGTCATTTCAAATGGCAACTTTCTGGCTTTAAGAAACACTATAAGAAATCAGGAAAAAAAAATTGTGGCAGTCAGTAACGGTTACTTTTTTAGACCCAGCAGAGGGAAAAAAAAATATGGAATCACTCAATTCTGAGGAAAAAATTATGGAATCATGAAAAACAAAAGAACGCTCCAACACATCACTAGTATTTTGTTGCACCACCTCTGGCTTTTATAACAGCTTGCAGTCTCTGAGGCATGGACTTAATGAGTGACAAACAGTACTCTTCATCAATCTGGCTCCAACTTTCTCTGATTGCTGTTGCCAGATCAGCTTTGCAGGTTGGAGCCTTGTCATGGACCATTTTCTTCAACTTCCACCAAAGATTTTCAATTGGATTAAGATCCGGACTATTTGCAGGCCATGACATTGACTCTATGTGTCTTTTTGCAAGGAATGTTTTCACAGTTTTTGCTCTATGACAAGATGCATTATCATCTTGAAAAATGATTTCATCATCCCCAAACATCCTTTCAATTGATGGGATAAGAAAAGTGTCCAAAATATCAACGTAAACTTGTGCCTTTATTAATGATGTAATGACAGCCATCTCCCCAGTGCCTTTACCTGACACGCAGCCCCATATCATCAATGACTGTGGAAATTTACATTTTCTCTTCAGGCAGTCATCTTTATAAATCTCATTGGAATGGCACCAAACAAAAGTTCCAGCATCATCACCTTGCCCAATGCAGATTTGCGATTCATCACTGAATATGACTTTCATCCAGTCATCCACAGTCCACGATTGCTTTTCCTTAGCCCATTGTAACCTTGTTTTTTTCTGTTTAGGTGTTAATGATGGCTTTCGTTTATCTTTTCTGTATGTAAATCCCATTTCCTTTAGGCAGTTTCTTACAGTTCGGTCACAGACGTTGACTCCAGTTTCCTCCCATTCGTTCCTCATTTGTTTTGTTGTGCATTTTCAATTTTTGAGACATATTGCTTTAAGTTTTCTGTCTTGACGCTTTGATGTCTTCCTTGGTCTACCAGTATGTTTGCCTTTAACAACCTTCCCATGTTGTTTGTATTTGGTCCAGAGTTTAGACACAGCTGACTGTGAACAACCAACATCTTTTGCAACATTGCGTGATGATTTACCCTCTTTTAAGAGTTTGATAATACTTTCCTTTGTTTCAATTGACATCTCTCATGTTGGAGCCATGATTCATGTCAGTCCACTTGGTGCAACAGCTCTCCAAGGTGTGATCACTTCTTTTTAGATGCAGACTAATGAGCAGATCTGATTTGATGCAGGTGTTAGTTTTGGGGATGAAAATTTAAAGGGTGATTCCATAATTTTTTCCTCAGAATTGAGTGAGTCCATATTTTTTTCCCTCTGCTTGGTCTAAAAAAGTAACCGTTACTGACTACCACAATTTTTTTTCTTGATTTCTTATAGTGTTTCTTAAAGCCAGAAAGCTGCCATTTGAAATGACTTTAGTTTTGTGTCATGTCTGTGATCTGCTTTTTTTCTACAAAATTAAACAACTGAATGAACATCCTCCGAGGCCGGTGATTCCATAATTATTGCCAGGGGTTGTACTCAAAACCTGGATTAATCTTTTTAGTCACATAGCACGACTATTATTCTGAACACTACTGTATGTGCTAGATCATGCACAAAGCAATTTGTTGTTTCGCAGTTGTGAAAATAATGCTGTTTCATGCTCGGTCGGTTTTCAGGAGAGTTCTGGTTTAGGGCACAATGAAGTACCGACAACAGCATCGGAGCATAACCGAAGTCCATCACAGGTGCTACATCTCCTATAGATAACCCTCTCAACTGGAGAGAATGTGTCATCACCATAATCGCTCGTGAACTTGCTGAATCGACGCCATCCACATCCTGGCTAGCCATCGTTTACATGGCTTTGAAATGCCATAACTCGCGCTGCAGTGGATTCTGGGAAGTGCAGGGGGATTGTTACGTACTGAATCTGCCCAATGTCAAAAATGTTGGACATGGGGCTGACGAGAATGCAAATGATGCTCCTCATCAGTCTAACTGCTTGTTTTGACACAAAAATCATTACAGCGGTACACAAGGCCACAGGGTCTTTCAGGCCCTAAAGTCTTGAACCTTTGTTCTCTTGCAAACATATCAGTGTTACCAAACACCTCTGTCCAGTGAACTCATAAGCTCTTGCCATCTCAAAGGCAGAGGACCCAGAGGCATGAACATCACTGCTCAGATAAGTGAATGTCTCGACAAGTTCAGCAGTTTCACAACTTAATGATACATCTCTGATGACTGACTCCAGGAACGTCATTGAAATCCTGGATCTTCACTGACCCAGAAGGACAATCGTAATCCCAGACTCTGTGTTGTGGGCTGGGGTGTTTGGCTGGCTTTGTTTTCTGTTTCTCCCACCAAGTGGTATGCATTCAGGACTGAGTGGCTGACGTGGGGCTGAGTTTGAGGACCTCACCCTGATCACCTGGAGGCTTGTTATCACGTGCAGTTCATCAGGACTCACAGCTGTTGTGCATCTGTCTTGATCAGGGCATGTTGCATTTAAACCTGGAATACACAGTGTGTATTTGCCAGAGACTCGA
The DNA here is from genome assembly GCF_902500255.1 of Thalassophryne amazonica. Lineage (NCBI taxonomy): Eukaryota > Metazoa > Chordata > Actinopteri > Batrachoidiformes > Batrachoididae > Thalassophryne > Thalassophryne amazonica. The sequence goes on from NC_047112.1 coordinate 19,414,372, forward strand.
CTTTGTGACCAGACGTGTGAGATCGACGTTGGGAGAACAATCTCACTACTACGGATGCCGAGACCACTCCAGGTTTGACGCCACGGTCTGTGAAAGAGGATTGGGTGAGGTCTCACGCTCTTCAGCACACTTCCTGAGGTATTTTGGTTTTTGTGACTTTCATGAAGTAAAGTCAGTAAATTTGGTGTCCCTCACACCTTGTTATATTGAGCTGTTATGCTATGCTAATTGCCTAAATCGGCTTCTACTGCAGTGGAGTTTTGAACTGAGTTGTTCCGTGCCTGCGGGGAGAGAAGCTGATTTTACATTTAGGCCAGGAAGTGTTTTGCTGATTGTGTGCACCTTTGAGTTGTCTCTCTGTGTGGAGAGTGTTGGACTCACCTTACGGTTTCTTCTTTCACAGACTCGGTTTGTCGCGGCCACCTGGGGGGTGTCGGCGGGGTGCTTGGGTCCAGAATTGCTGTGGCTTCGGTTCTTTTGCACTGCTGGAAGCGCGCCGTTTTTTTCACTTCGCCAGACCGTTGACTTTTGGGTTATTATCACTTAATACACTATGTTAATTAAAATTTGTTTTCCTTTGAACCGTGCTCTGCTTCTTTTATGCCGGGTCCTGTCAAACGCTGGGTCGGTTCTCCGCCCGCGTCCGACACATAACACTCTGATTCCACAAACATCACAATAGCCTCCGTGCCTTCAAGGTCTTAAATGAAATATGGCCATGATGGGAGCGAGGCAAGCAAATGAAATGTTCACCTCAGGTTAAAAGGTGATATGGTCCACTTTAGGAGTGTCTAAAATTTATTACAACGTTCTTCTGGGTATGACTATGTGAAATAGCTACTAATATGAGCAACAGGTTGGTGGTTGTTGTTTGTTCCCCTATAAGCCTATAAGTTCTTGAAATGGAGCAATATCTTCACCTGGTGGACATTTGTGATAAATGCAGGTACAATAGTTTTATAGAGGCAATAAGGATATATACACTCAACAAAAATATAAATGCAACACTTTTGGTTTTGCTCCAATTTTGTATGTGATGAACTCAAAGATCTAAAACGTTTTCCACATACACAATATCACCATTTCCCTCAAATATTGTTCACAAACCAGTCTAAATCTGTGATAGTGAGCACTTCTCCTTTGCTGAGATAATCCATCCCACCTCACAGGTGTGCCATACCAAGATGCTGATTAGACACCATGATTAGTGCACAGGTGTGCCTTAGACTGCCCACAATAAAAGGCCACTCTGAAAGGTGCAGTTTTGTTTTATTGGGGGGGGGAAACCAGTCAGTATCTGGTGTGACCACCATTTGCCTCATGCAGTGCAACACATCTCCTTTGCATAGAGTTGATCAGGTTGTCAATTGTGGCCTGTGGAATGTTGGTCCACTCCTCTTCAATGGCTGTGTGAAGTTGCTGGATATTGGCAGGAACTGGTACACGCTGTCGTATACGCCGGTCCAGAGCATCCCAAACATGCTCAATGGGTGACATGTCCGGTGAGTATGCATATACATTTTCAGCTTCCAAGAATTGTGCACAGATCCTTGCAACATGGGGCCGTGCATTATCCTGAACTGATGATGTTCTTGGATGTATGGCACAACAATGGGCCTCAGGATCTCGTTACAGTATCTCTGTGCATTCAAAATGCCATCAATAAAATGCACCTGTGTTCTTCATCCATAACAGGCGCCTGCCCATACCATAACCCCACCGCCACCATGGGCCACTCGATCCACAACATTGACATCAGAAAACCTCTCACCCACACGACGCCACACACGCTGTCTGCCATCTGCCCTGAACAGTGTGAACTGGGATTCATCCGTGAAGAGAACACCTCTCCAACGTGCCAAACGCCAGCAAATGTGAGCATTTGCCCACTCAAGTCGGTTACGACGACGAACTGGAGTCAGGTCGAGACCCCGATGAGGACGACGAGCATGCAGATGAGCTTCCCTGAGACGGTTTCTGACAGTTTGTGCAGAAATTCTTTGGTTATGCAAACCGATTGTTTCAGCAGCTGTCCGAGTGGCTGGTCTCAGACGATCTTGGAGGTGAACATGCTGGATGTGGAGGTCCTGGGCTGGTGTGGTTACACGTGGTCTGCGGTTGTGAGGCTGGTTGGATGTACTGCCAAATTCTCTGAAACGCCTTTGGAGACGGCTTATGGTAGAGAAATGAACATTCAATACACGAGCAAGAGCTCTGGTTGACATTCCTGCTGTCAGCATGCCAACTGCACGCTCCCTCAAATCTTGCGACATCTGTGACATTGTGCTGTGTGATAAAACTGCACCTTTCAGAGTGGCCTTTTATTGTGGACAGTCTAAGGCACACCTGTGCACTAATCATGGTGTCTAATCAGCATCTTGATATGGCACACCTGTGAGGTGGGATGGATTATCTCAGCAAAGGAGAAGTGCTCACTGTCACAGATTTAGACTGGTTTGTGAACAATATTTGAGGGAAATGGTGATATTGTGTATGTGGAAAAAGTTTTAGATCTTTGAGTTCATCTCATACAAAATGGGAGCAAAACCAAAAGTGTTGCGTTTATATTTTTGTTGAGTGTTAAGTTTTTAACCACCCGTTATAATTACCATTTTTGAGGGAGTCCAATTCTTAATTAACAAAGTCAGAGCCTACTGTTCCTCCTATAGTTCGAACCATTGTTTTAATGCTTACTAATCCAGAAATCGTGGCACTTTTGCTGCAGGCTGATTCTTGTTCAAAAAGTTTTTTTAAACTGAAAATAAATGAATTCAATAAATTGTTCCAACTCTCTTGAAAAACAAGACACCTTTGATTTCGCATGTTTAATTATACCACTGGAAGGCCTGTTACTCAAACTACTAGCCAACACTGAGTGCTTCATCAAGTAGCAAGAAAATATTTGGCCAAATGTGTGTAAAATAATATACTTTATTTATGACTATACACTTCTCAGAATACAATTTTCTGTTTGACACGTTTCAGGTGGCATTTTCTCTCCAAAGGACAGAAAGGGCAAAACAAGAAACGTATGTTGTTTTTAATGACAAACAGGAAATAAAATAGAATGAGGGGGGAAATGAACTTGGATGCTGTATGTGTACTCAGATCCAGACACATTTCTTCATATTGACTGTTGAAATTGATTAACGTGCACATCTGAGATCAAAAGAAAAAAAAAAAAACATGAAAACTGATTTCGAGCTAAAACCACGTGTTATGATTTTGCACTTTGCTCTTTAAACCATCGACGTGTTCCTTGATCAAAAGCAAACTAAAAAGGTTTGCATCACTGAAGCACCTGGTGGTTTTTGTGTTTCCTGTAAACAGATGGTTGGACAAAAACCCTGCTGAAAGTCTCACAGCATGGTGTGACATGCAGAGGGGTGGGGTTTGGCACAAGCACCAAATAAATAAAGAAATATTTAATTTGAACATTTGAAAACATAAAACAGAATTAACTAGCTGGGCACTCAGCACCGTGCAGACCGACGCGAGGTCATCAAACCCAAGACATTTGTTCCACTCCTTCGGTTTCCATCAGACTTGCTGTGTGCATGTACTGTAAACTGACCCCAGAATTGGACTTAAAGGGTTTGTTTTTGCAACAGTCAAGGTCACTGGAGACAAAATTATGATTTTCACTCCAAGTCAAGTCTGGATATATACACTGGTGCCACACTTCGCCGCATCCTTGGCACAGCGGGCGTCCCCATGGGCTTCTCCAGCTAATGTCCATGAAATGACCAAAATTTACATTTTTCTTTTTGATTTGCACCAAACTTGGCCCATGTACATAGGTGGGTTCTTCAATTGCCCAGCAAGGTCAAATTTACCAAGAGTTAATTACTGTGGTCAAGGCTATGCCTTTCTGTTGGTTTTCTCCTCCCAGGTCCTCTGATTTCTACCAAACTACCCTAAAACTGGTATTAAGGAATGTATTTTGGCAGAAATTTTATAATTAAGCTGATGTGGACTTAATGTGGCACACACTTAGGTGGATTCCAACTGCAGGTCAATCATTTAGGTGAAGGTCAAGGTCAATGGGGTCAAATGACAAACTGGCATCACCTTTACTGCCTTCATGCCCACTGGTACTATTACCAAGCTCTAATAATAATCTGACTGCTGTGAAATCTATTAAAAATGGAAGAGATTTATGTATCGCTTTAATGATGATGAAAGAGAACTGATTTTTAAAATCTGTACTGGGGGAAAAGGTCATATGACCGATTGTGGGAACAGAAAACCTTCGCGAAAAGACGCACAACATATAAACTGTTGGTAGAGTTGTGCTGCTGTGTTGATTCTACAAAACAAATCAAAAAACATGAATGTGAACGCTCCCCCTTTTCGTCCTTTGGAGAAACACTGGAACGATGCAGCCATCCATCTTGGGGGGGACATTTACATAAATACCAAACAGAACAAACAGCCAGTTTAAGTAAGTAAAGCTTTTTGACCATGCAACGTTCAGTACCATAAAAAAAAAAAAAACACACAGCTGAGTCCACCACACAAAACAATGTCAACTACACACACACACACACACACACACACACACAATACATATATATCGTCACGTTTTCTGCACGACTTTATATTTTACAGCCAACGTTAGACCATTAGTCCAGCACATTACCATACGTACAGGTAGCATGAAAAGAAGGACGTGACTATCGCTACAACACTATGAGGTCAACACAAGTATTTAAATACACCATCAAAATGTAAGCTGCAAAAATAATATACTCCGAATACATTATTATGTACAAATAGGTTAAATACTGATCATTTGGAATCCCTGGATTGCGGAAAACGTTCTCTTGTCGATTTAGGCAGCCCCACCCCCCCCCACCCCTCGTTAAGGCGTTCCACTGCAAATTGTGCTTCACATTTTGGCTCTGTCTAATTCCCGGACAAATGCTTTACCAGAGGGTGTACAGCTGGGAGGTGCAGGCAGGTGACAGGTGGGTTTTAAGCCCCTGGTGCCACATGAAACAAATTTTTGTCACCTGCTTTAGGATCAGATGCATCTCTATTGTTCACCTTTCTGTGCGCACAGATAAGCATGTAATTAGGCTGTAACCACACATCCAGTTCAGGCAGGTGTTTCACAAGGTGGAAGATCGCCGAGCTGTTCAACTCAGATCCACCCGTGGTTCTCGGTAACAGGATCTTTCGGTGGGCTCGGTGACTCCCGTTAGTTCAGCACAGCGCCATGCTGTTGTGGCGTTCAAGGCGTTGACGATCTGCACCACTACACACCTCCTAAGTGCATTATTGTTGTACAACATTTAGTGTTTCATACCTCAGTAAAGAAAAGCTCTCTGCTGCCTTAAAGAGGAAACGCCCACCCTCAGACAGAACGCACACTCGCTCCCCGTGTTCATGTTCTGTGTAGGACCCAGAAACTGGTTCTTGCAACAACGCAGTTCAATAAGGATCTGCTGCCAGACCACAATGTGGTTCTGCCATTTCAAGACCTACAGCTTTATGACATCACAAAGACCTTAGTAATGTGAAGTGGCAGTGACATACACAAACACTGACACCCCCATTTTTTGGTTGGTGGAGGAAACGCAACACTATACAAATCATTTTTTTTTTAAATCTCTTATTTCAGAAGTTCAAGAACCAGCTTTTTGTCATGACAAAGCTCATAGACAGGCAACACGTTCCAAGCGCACGCAAAGTTTTTAAAAAGATTTTTTTTGTTGTTTTGGTCTTGGCACAGGGCCGAGGTGCGGGTCATGAAGGTGCTGCAGTTTGTTCGTGAAACTGCCACTGAAAATGTCTGATTTGAAATTTTGTAGTAAACTTTAAAATGACCCACAAATATTTCTGATTATTTTTAAAACAATCACAAGCAATAAGACAAAGTAGCACAATTTAGATCACCACCTTTTTGATCATTTTTCACTTTAAACAAATCACATTTTCTCTGATGAGCAAATAGATATTAAGACATGTTTCAAAGCTACCTGAAGGTGCAACATATATAAAATTTAATTAAATATGAATGAGCCGCCGACTGAAAACATCCAGTTTATTTCATTTTTTTTATGCAACTCCACTGGTGGCACAAAATAAGTCACCAGGTCTGATGGCAGCAGTGAGACAAAGATGCCCGCCGCTAAAGTTAATTTAGAAATGGAAAAATTAAAAAATGAATAAAAATGCTGCCGACAATGACCTAACTGTAGATATCTGTAGGTAAAACTGGAAATCTTTTGTTGTAGAAAGCAGCCTGTTACTCCAGCAGGAGCAGGAAGAAAATAAGGAGAAACTTTGATCCATGCCGGCTGGCTCACGTCATGTGACCGCTGAGGGAGGAGTTGTGTTGATGCTGTGAATTACCACATTCACCACCTCACAGAACCACTTTGGGTCTCAACCGGCATCTTACGAGGAACATCTAAGCAGCATCTTGATCTCCTGAATGTAGCCATTTATCTGCTGCATCCAAGGTGTCCTGTGGACGTCGAACTGTGGAACAACCTGTCAAATCAATGTGTGTCTCCTGCACAAAGCACCCGACAAAACTTTAATCGCTGGGTCTTGATCTCCTTGTGATGTCTGTTTGACTTGAAATTTTTGCTGCTTTTGAAGCATACCGCCGTCTTTATAGTATCTCTTTGATGAGCGAGTGGTAATTTTACACATGACATAGCATCTTTGTTCTGCACGATCAGCACCACAACATGAAGGTCCCAGGCCCGGTTTCAGAAAACGGTCTAATCTTGTTTAGTTGACTAAACGTTTGCTTTATGAAACCGGGTCCTGGTGCTTCCTGTCTTGATTGTGTGGTTCCTCTGACCTGGATGACCTGATGTTAACTAGCGATCTGTGTTGATGACTAGATGTCTTTGATACTAGGTCTCTTTGGAGGATCCTTGGGTATTGCTGGAATGAGTTTGTGTGAAAATGAAGGGCTATTACAGGCTACTTCACTTGCGCCATAAGGAAACATCAGCTACGACATGACGAACATGTTTGTCTCTGAATGATTCATCACACAGGAGCCTCAGTGTTTAAAACAGCAGTAGCTGGAGAAGGTCAAAGGGATGATCACGTTTCACCTGGCTGTAGCACAGATGGTTCCTTTCTAGAGATGAGGATGGACTGGTTGTGTGTTTGGGTGGATGCTATCTAGGACCCGAACCAGTTCTGTGGTGAGGTGGATGCGGGAATGTGTGGCACCAGTGTATGCTCCCAGACTTGACCTGACCTGGCTTTGCTCATACCTGCTAAAAACAACACATAATGAAGCTTATTTTGATACCAACACCAGCTTTGGATCATGAGTTTTGTGCCATCAGACACGTTTTGCCGTCTGTGAGCTGACGCAGGGTTAAGATCGTAGGAGGAGACGCGTTATGTTTCAGGGTTGACTTTCCTCTTGCAGTACCACCTTCACACAAGTAAGGCACCTCTTAAACCCCGGAGGGGTCAATGGGTTCTTCTAATAAGAAGAGAAACAACAACAACAACAACATGGAATCGAACCAAAATAAACGCACGTACAGTAAGGCAGTTGATTAAAAATAAACTTTGAGGAATGTCTGCGGGTAAGTTTCAAAATAACACAAACTCCAGAAGTGCCCTGTTACGTTTCTTCTCATCACATCCTTTACAGGTTTTTTTGTTTGTTTTTTTAACAACAGTACCGTGCACCGTACTGCTGCAGTGATGTCACAGGATCTCTGTGGAAACACCGCGGCTGTATCCTGAAGCATTCTGCGCTGGCGAGCTTCGATAGCATTCAGTATCCGACGTTGAGCTTGTTCTTGTTGAGCTCCCTCTCCAGGTTTCCGATCAGCGTGTCGATGCTCTCCTGGAGGTCCTTCAGGTTGACCCGGTTACTGAGCACGGGGCTGATGTCCTGGATCTTTACAAAGGCCTGATACGTGTGCTCCTTGGGGAGACGCGGTGGCAGAATGTGCTCACACACCCGCTGCTGCTCCTCCTCCTCCTCAAATGGCTGACTGTTCCCCGAACTGTCGCTCTCCTCATGCCGTTCCTCCCGCTCTTGCTCCTCATCCTCCTCGTCCTCCACCTCCTCTCTCTCAGGTTGTTCCTGCTCTGCCGCATCAGATGAACGGCTTGTGACCACCCGCCTGTTTGCTTTCTCTGTATCTTCAATCTTCTCCGTCTCCTCCTCCTCGTCCTCAGAGGGCACATCGTCGTAGTCGGCTTCCTCTTTCGTGGGCGGCGGCAGCAGCAGCATATCAGAAAGGAAGTAGCTCTCACCACAAACGCTCCAGTCGCCAGCGTAGCGGTTGCTCGGGCTGTCAAGGCGTCCAGCTTTTGACCGTAAAACGCCTGCAATCTCTGAATCAGTTAAGTTCAGCACCTGGGGGCGCTCTTTTCTCCTTCGTAGAGGAGGTGCTGATAGCGGGTCAGATGAGCCCAGGGGGAGGTGGGAGGAGGTGTGGCTGTGTTTGTCAACAACTACAGAGATAAAAACCACAAAAATATGCACAAAGATAATCAGATTCTGTCGGTCACTTACTTTAATTAGTTCATGCTTTAATTAAAGCTGCACATGTGCGGGACCACGGCTTGTTGGGTGGCCAGTTACTTTCTGCACCGCCTTATACCTTCCCTAATTATTAGACAGGTACTGGTTCCAGCTTGGGCTCAAACCAGCATCCTTCTGCACAGAAGACGCGCTGCTTTAACCACTGAGCCTTTACAACCCCTTCAATCCGTTCAAGCACAAACAAGCACTCTAAGCTACATTTTAAACAATCTAGTTTTGAAATCATTGACATAAAAAAATGTCAAATTTTATTTTCCTTTATATAGCGTCAAATCACAACAGAGTTACCTCAAGGCGCTTCACACAGGTAAGGTCTAACCTTACTAACCCCCAGAGCAACAGTGGTAAGGAAAAACTCCCTCTGAGGAAGAAACCTCAAGCAGACCAGACAAAGGGGTGACCCTCTGCACAGAACAATTCACGGACGAATATACAAGAATTGCTGTTGGTGCACAGGACAGGAGGATCGCCAGCACAAATACAACTCCCATCTCTGAATGGAGCTGCACCTTAGAGAGAAAAAACAATCAGGCATCAGAAAGACAAAAAATACTGTATCATTTGCCAACATTAAACAACAAGAAAAACAGAGAAATACTATGGTGATCGCCGGCCGCTAGCCCTAAACTTCACTAAAAGACCCAGAATTTAGGTCAAGTTGAGGCCGCAGCCCGCTCCAATTAGTTATAACATGAATTAAAAGAGTAAAAAGCGTAAAACAAAACTATACCAGTATGCTAGCCATATAAAAGGGAAAATAAGTGCATCTTAAGTCTGGACTTGAAAGTCTCCACAGAATCTGACTGTTTTATTGACGCAGGGAGATCATTCCACAGAACAGGGGCACGATAAGAGAAAGCTCTGTGACCCGCAGACTTCTTATTCACCCTAGGGACACAAAGTAGTCCTGCACCCTGAGAACGTAAAGCCCGGGCCGGTACGCAAGGTCGCAACTGAGCGTATTGATCTGTCTTGATGAGTATTGATATGAGTAACTTACAAGAAACGTGTGTCAACAATCACCTAACTTACCTACATCTTATGTCCCGCATATGTGGGACGTACCAGTCATACACTGGCATGCATCGAAAATATTCTTCATGCCATATTACGACGTATATCAGAGCGGTTCAACATGCTCTTAACTTACACAAAACGTACCCATAACATATTGGACATACGCTAGTGTATGCCAGCATTTTTAATACCGTCAGTGTACGTTGGCTAAATCGTTAAGGTGTGGCAGGCGTGTAAACAAGACCAGAGCAGCAAATCCAGCATGGGGTTTATCAACATGAAAAAACTCAAAGTTTTATAAAGCTACTGTGCTACACTGCCTGAATGTAAATAAATCCATGAACCTCTGAAGGCAGAAGTGAGTCTTTCCTGGGACAGTGCAAAACCACATGTGCAGATGGAATCACAGTGTCTTTAACCAAGACATCACACATTACAAAACTTGAGTCAAGCTACACTAAAAAATTAACTGGATCTCACTGCAGTGTCAAAACATCCAGTCATGTAATTTGAACAGGTTTGTCTCTCTGCTGGCGAGAAATCTTAAAAAAAAAAAAAAAAAATTGTAGGTCAAATCAATGCTTGTTTGCAGAAAGAAAAATGTTACTGGATATTCTTTAACATGGATTAGCATGTGTCAAGATAGCTGTAAAATATTCCAACTGTGAAGACGACACACAATAAATCCGTCAGTGCTAAAGTCAAACTGCTACGCTCTGTGCGTTCCTCTTTTGTTGTGGTTTTCTTTTTAACCACATGCTCTCTCAACCAGGCTTAAAAATTAAACTTGGCTGTCCGGCAGTTACCCGACGCTGGCGCTATGTACGTTTACAAAACAATAACAGAAACGTGTTAACAGACCCAGAAGTCATTTATGTGGAGAAAAATGTAGACAACAATAAACAAGGCATCCAGATGATTGCAGTGCAGGTCTATATGCTGACGAGGACCACCGGTGCCAGCTCCTATCCCCACATTCTACAGCATGAAGCAATTCAATTCAATTTCAATTCAATCAGCTTATAAAGCATCAAATCACAACAAAAGCCATCTCAAGGGGCCTCACACAGGACAGTTCAATATAAAATTTTAAATAAGTATAATAAATAAATAAAATAAAAATTCAAATACATAATTAAAAACAGAAGTAAAAGAATAAAACAGATAAAAAAATAAAAACTATTCATAAGAAAGAGAATAAATACCGGTTTTAAGTCTTGACTCTGCAACAATATGATTTCTGTTCCGAAAATTTTAAATTTGCAGTCAGCTGTATCAAGTTAGCCCAAAATATCACAGAGTGCTGCACTGGAAGTTCTTAGATTAGACAGAACTTTATTGAACCGTTGAGAAGACTCCCTCAGGGAAACTGAAGTTCCAGCAGCATTGTACAGCAGCACACAGGGTAAGAAGCACACAGAGTATGAAAAGTAGATGTAAAAAACAATTTGCAAAATGTAAATAAATACCAGAAATACTGCTCGCTACTGGTTAACTGGCTACTATTGTTCCTCTCCTTCCCGTCCCCTGTCTTCCTGTTGAGTGAGGAGTTGTACTGCCTGATCAGTTTGTCCAGCCTGGATGTGTCCTTCTCAGTGCAGCAGAAGTTGCACTTTCTTGCAGGGACACTCCTGTTTGTCTTTGCAGAATATCTATGTGCCACTGCAAAAAATGGACAAAAAAATTCTAAACAGATGCATGTGGACATTACATGCCTTGCAACTATTCCGAGGCTGAAGACTCATCCAGTTAATCACCTAAAACAAACTGAAATAATTCTCCTTTGAGATGCACCACGTTATTTTATTTCAGACACGATTCACTGATGGTGCGATTAAAGGTATTTTCAGCTTTGTTACACAAAGTGGAAATGTGAGGCACAGAACAGACGAGCAAATTCTGCAACTTTTTAACTTTACTGGGACAAAAGGCAAAATGCACTTTTTGTACATTTCTGTGTGCAGGTTTGAAAACACTCTTGCTGAACACCAGCAAAATAGAAAATGCTAAATCATTATCCAGTACATCAATAAAGCTGAAGTTAAATGCCAACAAAATCCTGAGTACAGAATCTGCTTTTGCTGTTGGTGACCTCCAGCAAAGTCACGTACTGCCACCAGCTATGTTCATTTAACCGCTCCTGCATGCCACTTGGTTTACGTGGAGGGCATGTTCAACAGCTTTTCATGCACACATGCTGGACGCTCACACGTCCCCGTGTCAAACTTGTGCCCTCACCAGAACACTGCCACCTGTCCTGCATGGACACATGTGGCCTGAGTGAGAGTGTAACAGAGCTCTCTGTGTCAGGAGAGGCCTGAAAATATCTCATGATGACTGTGATATGTTCAGGTAAAGAGCACTAAGGTTAAGACTGGAGTGTTTTTAATTACATCCTGAGCTCTGTGCTGTGGAAGTGGGTAGAATCTAAATGTCACAGAGTGTAAACAAAGGACTGAAGGGCTTTGTAGATGTTCAAAGTTGCCACAAGATCAAGTCACAGCCACCTCTGGAGCTGAATCATTTCTCAAGCACCTCTCACACCTGGTTGAGTTATGTGCCGTTTCATACCGTAACAGAATTTAGCACACTTTGGCCGATTTCCCCGAGCAGCTCTTTGCCTGGTAGCATTTGGTGCCAAGTCCTTCTGATCAGGCACACCACTCAGCAGAAGTCAGGATTTTTTTTTTTTTTTTTTTTTTTTTTTTTTTTTAAATGGAGCTCACTGGATTCCCGGCTGCCCTGCCCATGGTTGGTCGGGGCAGCCCGAGGCAACTCTGTGCAACTCCGGGTGAACTTGGTGCACACTCTGTACTCGGCTCCTGGCATCTCCAGTTAACTCTTTCCATGCATGGTGAGAAATATGAATGGCAAGTTTCAGCAAACCTGCACCAGACTGTCTGGAGTTGAGGGTAAGGTAAGGTGGCAGAGATGCCAGCCAAGCTCCTGAACACTTTCATCATGCTCAAGACACACATTTAATCAGTTTAACCGATCTCTCCTGACTTGTATTGAAACACACCAAGCAGCATGCCTACCTCCCACTGGGACATATACAAATTGTGCTGAGGCGCTACTCAGGAAAACTCCAAAAATCAACAGATTACATCTCTCTCAAGCTGCACATAGGTGGAATGACTTTTATAGTTTCATGGATATTAAACATGCTACCATGAACAAGGTGAAAAAGTTGCAAACAAGGCTATACATGACCTGACTATACTTGTAAGTCAGGTTTTTTTTTTTTTTTACACTTATCTAGTTGATGGTTTTTTTTTTTTTTTACACTTATCTAGTTGATCCTACAACTTATCATCAGCATTATCATCTACAGCCACAGGATGGTACTATCGATGGACGTGACAAGCTGTTCCTGTATACTGATCTGAATGAGGTACTTTCTGATTTGCATTCTGGGGCAGAAGGTGGTGGTAGGGCACCATTAAGCTTGATGTCAACCACCATAGAACAAGAAGTAGAAGAAGATCGGAATTAGGTGAAACTTCTGATTCTTTGAGAATGAGCAAAATTAATAAATCATGCTCTCAAACTGGAAAACCGATGCTTTTGAATAAAGGGAGGGCATAACGTTCATACTACTGAGCACTCTACTTGTTTGCACTTCATGGGACAGACAGAAGCACAATAAGGAGGATGGCTAGGCTAAGGTAAGGTTAACTTAATGTTTTAAAAATGTATAATCAATTAAAAAGTTAATTTAGTGAGGTAAATGCACACATGACATTTGACTCTGCTATTCGGTGGTGACACAAAGCAGTTTACTCTCGAGTTCTTTGTGCTTCCTACAACAGCATTAATCAGCTGGTTAGTTTTTGCATGCTACTGCATTCTTTGTGTTATAAATAATCCACTGATTACATGAAGCACTAGTGCCACATTTCAGAAGTACGACTGAGACTGATGCGACATACAGGGTTTTTTTTCCTCTTCATGAAAATTTTAGGACAGATTTGACTGCTCCAGTGCAACATATTGTCCAGAAAAGATGATAGTTAAATTTACATTTTTGAGACCTGATGGAAGAAAGCACTGTTGTCGTGAGCAGTCTTCCAGAGTTTTCTGCAATTCCATTTGCACTCTACAAAGCTACCTGCAATTATGTGATTTAAAAATGCTGACTTGCTGATTTTCTGCAATGAAGCAATGACGGTGCTCGACCTCAGCGGTTTACACAGAACTGGTGCAGCGTGGGAGGCAGATGATGCCATTCAATTTGGAGGGCAGACCAGACAGAGTCAGATCTTCTTCAGGCATCTTCAGTCTTGCTTGCCTCTACTGGTGGTTGGCTCTCACTGCGGTATTGTATCACTTCCTGTTCCGGAGCACAGCGGTGTTTTTCTGTATCTGTTAGCTGTTTAATCTGCGCAGTTAGATTGATCTAGTTATCTAGATTACGATTTGTTTCCCATTGTAATCTTTACGTGCCTTAACTAAAGCACTCATTCTGCTGAATCACCTCTAAATTATTTACACATTATTCACTTTGCGTGTTTTTAGGAATCCGCTAGCTTAGCGTAGCTACTAGCTCTTAGCCGATTTAGCATGGCGGCTTCTCCTGTCTCTCCCGCACTTTTCTGCTCTGGGTGTGAAATGTTTAGTTATTCCTCGGCCTCCTTTAGCAGTAATGGTACTTGTAATAAGTGTAGCTTATTCGTAGCTTTGGAGGCCAGGCTGGGCGAATTGGAGACTCGGCTCCGCACCGTGGAAAATTCTACAGCTAGCCAGGCCCCTGTAGTCGGTGCGGACCAAGGTAGCTTAGCCGCCGTTAGTTCCCCTCTGGCAGATCCCGAGCAGCCGGGAAAGCAGGCTGACTGGGTGACTGTGAGGAGGAAGCGTAGCCCTAAACAGAAGCCCCGTGTACACCGCCAACCCGTTCACATTTCTAACCGTTTTTCCCCACTCGACGACACACCCGCCGAGGATCAAACTCTGGTTATTGGCGACTCTGTTTTGAGAAATGTGAAGTTAGCGACACCAGCAACCATAGTCAATTGTCTTCCGGGGGCCAGAGCAGGCGACATTGAAGGAAATTTGAAACTGCTGGTTAAGGCTAAGCGTAAATTTGGTAAGATTGTAATTCACGTCGGCAGTAATGACACCCGGTTACGCCAATCGGAGGTCACTAAAATTAACATTAAATCGGTGTGTAACTTTGCAAAAACAATGTCGGACTCTGTAGTTTTCTCTGGGCCCCTCCCCAATCAGACCGGGAGTGACATGTTTAGCCGCATGTTCTCCTTGAATTGCTGGCTGTCTGAGTGGTGTCCAAAAAATGAGGTGGGCTTCATAGATAATTGGCAAAGCTTCTGGGGAAAACCTGGTCTTGTTAGGAGAGACGGCATCCATCCCACTTTGGATGGAGCAGCTCTCATTTCTAGAAATCTGGCTAATTTTCTTAAATCCTCCAAACCGTGACTATCCAGGGTTGGGACCAGGAAGCAGAGTTGTAGTCTTACACACCTCTCTGCAGCTTCTCTCCCCCTGCCATCCCCTCATTACCCCATCCCCGTAGAGACGGTGCCTGCTCCCAGACTACCAATAACCAGCAAAAATCTATTTAAGCATAAAAATTCAAAAAGAAAAAATAATATAGCACCTTCTACTGCACCACAGACTAAAACAGTTAAATGTGGTCTATTAAACATTAGGTCTCTCTCTTCTAAGTCCCTGTTGGTAAATGATATAATAATTGATCAACATATTGATTTATTCTGCCTAACAGAAACCTGGTTACAGCAGGATGAATATGTTAGTTTAAATGAGTCAACACCCCCGAGTCACACTAACTGTCAGAATGCTCGTAGCACGGGCCGGGGCGGTGGATTAGCAGCAATCTTCCATTCCAGCTTATTAATTAATCAAAAACCCAGACAGAGCTTTAATTCATTTGAAAGCTTGTCTCTTAGTCTTGTCCATCCAAATTGGAAGTCCCAAAAAACAGTTTTATTTGTTATTATCTATCGTCCACCTGGTCGTTACTGTGAGTTTCTCTGTGAATTTTCAGACCTTTTGTCTGACTTAGTGCTTAGCTCAGATAAGATAATTATAGTGGGCGATTTTAACATCCACACAGATGCTGAGAATGACAGCCTCAACACTGCATTTAATCTATTATTAGACTCTATTGGCTTTGCTCAAAAAGTAAATGAGTCCACCCACCACTTTAATCATATCTTAGATCTTGTTCTGACTTATGGTATGGAAATAGAAGACTTAACAGTATTCCCTGAAAACTCCCTTCTGTCTGATCATTTTTTAATAACATTTACATTTACTCTGATGGACTACCCAGCAGTAGGGAATAAGTTTCATTACACTAGAAGTCTTTCAGAAAGCGCTGTAACTAGGTTTAAGGATATGATTCCTTCTTTATGTTCTCTAATGCCATATAACAACACAGTGCAGAGTAGCTACCTAAACTCTGTAAGGGAGATAGAGTATCTCGTCAATAGTTTTACATCCTCATTGAAGACAACTTTGGATGCTGTAGCTCCTCTGAAAAAGAGAGCTTTAAATCAGAAGTGTCTGACTCCATGGTATAACTCTCAAACTCGTAGCTTAAAGCAGATAACCCGTAAGTTGGAGAGGAAATGGCGTCTCACTAATTTAGAAGATCTTCACTTAGCCTGGAAAAAGAGTCTGTTGCTCTATAAAAAAGCCCTCCGTAAAGCTAGGACATCTTTCTACTCATCACTAATTGAAGAAAATAAGAACAACCCCAGGTTTCTTTTCAGCACTGTAGCCAGGCTGACAAAGAGTCAGAGCTCTATTGAGCTGAGTATTCCATTATCTTTAACTAGTAATGAGTTCATGACTTTCTTTGCTAACAAAATTTTAACTATTAGAGAAAAAATTACTCATAACCATCCCAAAGACGTATCGTTATCTTTGGCTGCTTTCAGTGATGCCGGTATTTGGTTAGACTCTTTCTCTCCGATTGTTCTGTCTGAGTTATTTTCATTAGTTACTTCATCCAAACCATCAACATGTTTATTAGACCCCATTCCTACCAGGCTGCTCAAGGAAGCCCTACCATTATTTAATGCTTCGATCTTAAATATGATCAATCTATCTTTGTTAGTTGGCTATGTACCACAGGCTTTTAAGGTGGCAGTAATTAAACCATTACTTAAAAAGCCATCACTTGACCCAGCTATCTTAGCTAATTATAGGCCAATCTCCAACCTTCCTTTTCTCTCAAAAATTCTTGAAAGGGTAGTTGTAAAACAGCTAACTGATCATCTGCAGAGGAATGGTCTATTTGAAGAGTTTCAGTCAGGTTTTAGAATTCATCATAGTACAGAAACAGCATTAGTGAAGGTTACAAATGATCTTCTTATGGCCTCGGACAGTGGACTCATCTCTGTGCTTGTTCTGTTAGACCTCAGTGCTGCTTTTGATACTGTTGACCATAAAATTTTATTACAGAGATTAGAGCATGCCATAGGTATTAAAGGCACTGCGCTGCGGTGGTTTGAATCATATTTGTCTAATAGATTACAATTTGTTCATGTAAATGGGGAATCTTCTTCACAGACTAAAGTTAATTATGGAGTTCCACAAGGTTCTGTGCTAGGACCAATTTTATTCACTTTATATATGCTTCCCTTAGGCAGTATTATTAGACGGTATTGCTTAAATTTTCATTGTTACGCAGATGATACCCAGCTTTATCTATCCATGAAGCCAGAGGACACACACCAATTAGCTAAACTGCAGGATTGTCTTACAGACATAAAGACATGGATGACCTCTAATTTCCTGCTTTTAAACTCAGATAAAACTGAAGTTATTGTTCTTGGCCCCACAAATCTTAGAAACATGGTGTCTAACCAGATCCTTACTCTGGATGGCATTACCCTGACCTCTAGTAATACTGTGAGAAATCTTGGAGTCATTTTTGATCAGGATATGTCATTCAAAGCGCATATTAAACAAATATGTAGGACTGCTTTTTTGCATTTACGCAATATCTCTAAAATCAGAAAGGTCTTGTCTCAGAGTGATGCTGAAAAACTAATTCATGCATTTATTTCCTCTAGGCTGGACTATTGTAATTCATTATTATCAGGTTGTCCTAAAAGTTCCCTAAAAAGCCTTCAGTTAATTCAAAATGCTGCAGCTAGAGTGCTGACGGGGACTAGAAGGAGAGAGCATATCTCACCCATATTGGCCTCTCTTCATTGGCTTCCTGTTAATTCTAGAATAGAATTTAAAATTCTTCTTCTTACTTATAAGGTTTTGAATAATCAGGTCCCATCTTATCTTAGGGACCTCATAGTACCATATCACCCCAATAGAGCGCTTCGCTCTCAGACTGCAGGCTTACTTGTAGTTCCTAGGGTTTGTAAGAGTAGAATGGGAGGCAGAGCCTTCAGCTTTCAGGCTCCTCTCCTGTGGAACCAGCTCCCAATTCAGATCAGGGAGACAGACACCCTCTCTACTTTTAAGATTAGGCTTAAAACTTTCCTTTTTGCTAAAGCTTATAGTTAGGGCTGGATCAGGTGACCCTGAACCATCCCTTAGTTATGCTGCTATAGACGTAGACTGCTGGGGGGTTCCCATGATGCACTGTTTCTTTCTCTTTTTGCTCTGTATGCACCACTCTGCATTTAATCATTAGTGATCGATCTCTGCTCCCCTCCACAGCATGTCTTTTTCCTGGTTCTCTCCCTCAGCCCCAACCAGTCCCAGCAGAAGACTGCCCCTCCCTGAGCCTGGTTCTGCTGGAGGTTTCTTCCTGTTAAAAGGGAGTTTTTCCTTCCCACTGTAGCCAAGTGCTTGCTCACAGGGGGTCGTTTTGACCGTTGGGGTTTTACATCATTATTGTATGGCCTTGCCTTACAATATAAAGCGCCTTGGGGCAACTGTTTGTTGTGATTTGGCGCTATATAAAAAAAAAATTGATTGATTGATTGATTGATCAATCAGCCTGATGTGGTTAAAGCAGCTGTAAATGCTGCATGCACACCATAAAAAACACATCCAGGTTTTTAAAAATGCTCATGACCTGCCGGAAAAAAAAACAAAAAAAAAAAACGCTCTTTTTAAACTGAGGAAATAACAGTGGGTTGCCAACTACTACAGTATTGACCTTGTACAACTACATTATTGAGCTTGCGCTGGTTTTCACACTGTGCTGAAATATACACAGACAAAGACGAGTGAAAACTAAAATTAAACGCTTCAGTTTTTCATACTGTATGCAGCCCTTCAAGCAAAAAAGAAAAATAACTAAATAAATCCCTGCTGAGTTCTTTCATACTGCAGTAGCAGCTGGTGGAGAGCAGTTGTGGATGGAGACAGATGACCAGTGCTGAGCGCGAGGCTGCTGCTGGGCGGCTGTCCTCTGTGAGCAATTTATCTTAAGGCGGGCCACGCTTCAAACGTTGGGTTTACACTGCGGTTTACTAGCCTGGCCCTGATTGGCTCGGCTCTCTGCTGCCTGTCCTGATGAAACATTTCATGTCATGTATTTGTGGGCCAGATGGTGGCTGATGTCTGTCTTCTCTACTTGTGGCGCTGGTTGATAACCACAAGGATCAAAACAGATCTTTGTAGTGCTGAGACTTATTTGGGAAGAGTTTGAGTCTGGTAAACTCGGAGATACTGTATTCATTTTTTTTTTTTTTAAAGCCAGAACACGTGACAGAAGCACATTTAACATAAAACATTTGCTAAAATACACACAGACTCACCTGGCCAGAGCTGCAGCAGGTAGTGCAGGACTTCGATGTGCTTTTTGAAGTGCAGCGCGCTGGCCAGCTCCTCAGAGTCGATGAAGACCCGGTTGGTGTGGCAAGAGGCGTCCTGGCGCTGACTGAGCAGCACTGGGCCGAAACACACCGCCAGGTTCTGACACGTCATCTTGTTGACGTCTTGGTAGGATGCAACCAACTTTAAGTGGTCAAGGAGCTTCCATAGTGTCATCTGATACATGAACAAACAAGAAAAACTTAATTTAAAATTTAAATCAGTGAGATATCAACAACTGAACTACAACTGCAAAAACCACCTTTTTGAAATTGAGATTCAGATTCAGAAAACTTTATTGATCCCAGAGGGCAATTCATTTACAGCATTCCAGAGCAGTTCTCGCATACACACAACATACTACCATCCATTTCAATTACAAGTGGAACTCTGGTGGAACAATAAAAATTATACGACATTTAAAAAACCCAGTCCCCTTAGAGTTCATCAATTTAATAGCAGAAGGCACAAAGGAATTTGAGAAATGATTAGTTTTCTGAGCTGGAACATAAAAACGACGCCCTGAAGGCATCAAGATGAATTCTGGAGTCAAAGGATGGAGCGGCTGAGCCAGGAGACACTTTGCTTTACTCAGCACCTGTTGCTCCCACAGCGACTGCAAGTCTCTCAATTTAACGCCTGTGATTTTAGAACAGGTTTTGACAATGCCCTGCAGTTTGTTTTTGTCCTTCACAGACAGGGACTGAAACCAGCAGATAAAAGAAAACGTCAGTAAACTTTCAAAAAAAGAACAATAAAAATTGGATAAAATAGTTTTACTGACATTAAAATAATAATAATAATAATAACAATAATACATTTTATTTGTAATGCACTTTACATTCCATGGAATCTCAAAGTGCTACAGAGCAGAGACTAAAAACAAACAATGTACAGGGTCAAAAACAATAAAATATATTCATAAAACATAACCACACAATAATATCAAACATTTTAAACATTTTAACATGTTTAACATTTTAAAAGGCCCTTTTAAATAAAAATGTCTTGAGGCCTTTTTTAAATGCCCCCACACTCTGTGGGGCCCTCAGGGTCTCTGGAAGGGCATTCCAGAGCTGTGGGGCCACTACCTGGAAGGCCCTGTCTCCCATGGTGGAGAGCTTGGATCTGGGCTGGTGCAAGCGGTAGGTGGACGTGATGGAGCGGAGGGTTCTCGGGGCGGTGTGTGGCGTGAGGAGTTCACTAAGGTAGGCAGGGGCAGTTCCATGTATGCATTGGTGTGTAAGGAGACAGAGTTTGTACTGAATTCTTTGTTGAATGGGCAGCCAATGAAGGGATCTGAGGACTGGAGTGATGTGGTCATATTTGCGCCTCCTCGTCAGGACCCGGGCAGCACAGTTCTGAATGTGCTGCAGCTTTTGTAGACTTTTGCCGGGGATCCCGATGAGGAGGGCGTTGCAGTAGTCCAATCTGGAGGAGACAAAGGCATGGATCAACTTCTCTGCATCGGATTGGGAGAGGGAGGGGCGGAGTTTTGCGATATTTTTAAGGTGGAGGAAAGAGACCTTGCAGAGGTGACGGATGTGAGAGTCGAATGTGAGATGTGAATCAAATCTGACACCAAGGTTTGTAACGGATGAGGACAGGGAAATGTTATGGACAAAGATTGAGATACTGTTTAAGTTTGAGAAGGGCTGGGTTTGGTGAGGGGTACCAATAAGGATGGCTTCTGTTTTGCTACTGTTCAGTTGAAGAAAGTTGTCAGCCATCCATGCCCTTATCTCCTCCAGGCAACAGTGAAGTGCAGATGGCAGAACTGTGGTGGGAGTGGGGTCCATTTTTATACACAGCTGTGTGTCGTCTGCGTAACAATGAAAAGAAACATTGTGTTTATTGATTATCTGACCGAGTGGGAGCATGTAGATAGTGAAAAGGGTCGGCCCAAGGACCGACCCTTGAGGCACTCCGCAGCTAACTGTATGAGGTGATGATTTGGACTGTCCTAGGGTCACAAACTCTGTCCTGCCCGTGAGGTATGACATGAACCAGTTGAGTGTGGTCCCAGTAAGTCCAACTATAGACTGGAGGTGATGAAGTAGGATGGTGTGGTCCACGGTGTCAAAAGCAGATAATAAATCCAGTAGTAAGAGGAGTGATGGTGAGCCCTGGTCCGCAGTCATAAGTAAGTCGTTCATGACGCGGACCAGGGCTGTCTCTGTACTGTGAGCTGATCGAAAACTGGACTGAAATTTTTCATACACGTTATGGATGTGAAGATGACTGTGGAGTTGGGCTGCTACAACTTTTTCCAGGACTTTGGAAAGAAACGACAGGTTTGAAATGGGTCTGTAGTGGGCCAGGATTTTGGGGTCGAGTGAGGGCTTTTGCAGATGGGGGCAAATGACAGCAGTTTTGAGAGCTGGAGGAACCTGACCGGCATGTAATGACTGGTTAATTATTGCTGTGATTAATGGACTGATGGCTGTAATGTGAGATTTTAATAATGCTGTGGGGAGAGGATCCAGCAAACAGGTGGATGGCCTCATGCTTTTTATGATCCTCTCCACCTCTGTCTGAGTGACGCCTGAAAAGACAGAAAAACTGTTGAGTGGAGTTGAGAGAGTGATGTCAGAGGGAGATGGGGCTGTAACAGGGAGGGCTGACTGGATTGATGCCACTTTATTTGTGAAGAATTCCATAAACCTATTGCACTGATCTGTACTGCTGTCGGCATGTGCATGTATGGGAGATTTGAGCAGAGAATTTATTGCTGAAAATAGCTGCTTGGAGTTTCCAGTGCTGTTTGAGATTTTTAGTGAGAAATATTGGGACCTGGCTATGGCGAGTGATCTGGTGTCTGATTTTTGATGATCGCGGTAGGCCTGTTTGAATACTTGTATGCCACTGGAGGTGTATTTCCGCTCCAGGGCACGGCCAGTGGTTTTCATTCTGCGGAGCTCAGTAGTGTACCAGGGGGCTGACTTGGAAAATGTAACTGTTCTTGTTTTGATTGGTGCATGAGACTCAAGGATACTGTAGAGGCTAGAATTGTAATAGTCAACAGATCCATTAACTGATGTGAACTGTGTGACTAGTGAGATGTCTTGTCTATCCTGGTTAAAAAGGTTGCTGTCTATTGCTTTTATGTTTCTAAAATGGATTTGGCATTTTGTTTTATTGTATGGGCCTGCAGTTCCATGGAGATGCACTTATGGTCTGACATGCCTAAGTCATTTACTTGCAGGTTGGTAATGGAAGCACTGTCTGTAATAACCAGATCCAAGGTGTAACCTTTAGTGTGAGTGGGTACTGTGACGTGTTGTGTGAGATGCAAACAATCCAGGAGTTCAAGGAATTCTGCAGCAGGGCGGTTTGTGGGGGGGTCTATGTGCAAATTGAAGTCTCCCAGTATAAGTGTGTTATAGGTTATTGCACAGTGATGTAAGAAAATCCTGCAATTCATTAATGAATCCAGGGTGTGGTTTTGGAAGGCGATAAATGAGAAGTATTGATATTGTTTCTGTATGTGGTTTGCATTTGAAATGAAGACATTCGAATGTTGTCAGCTCTGGCAGTGGGAGGGGAGTTACAGTTAGATCCTTGTGGTAGATGACAGCAAGACCTCCACCCCGGCCGGTGGTCCGAGCCCTCTCCAGGTAGGTGTATCCTGGAGGACAGGCTTCATTTAAAGCCAAATACAACCCTGGTTTGTGCCAAGTTTCTGTAAGGCACATAATATCAACTTTTTTGTCCAGTATATGATCAAAGATTAGACTGCTTTTATTTGTTAGAGATTGGGTGTTGAAGAGTTCTATATTTATTTTGGAGATTGACTTGGATTTTGGAAAAGTGCGGAGAAGGCGGAAATCCACCCCGCGTTTTCCAGACCTCCAGTGTTGTGGTTTATTGATCCTTGTGTTGGTCGTGCTCTGATGACGCAGCCGGTGACGTGTTGAGTGAGCGCCGCGGAGATGCAGCCGGTGGAGACGAGCTGGTGGACTAATCTCCGAATTTGTGGAATATGGGCGATCTGCGTGCGTGTGGGGGTTGATGGTGGTGCAGTCTGCATTCCCCATCGCTGCCTGGAGCCGCCAGGGGATGATGTGTCGGCCCGGGATGTAGCTGCAGCGAAGCTAGCGTGCGTGGTCTGTCCCAGATAGACACGCCGCTCCTGGGCTTCGATGGCTCCATCCCGCTGATTGCCTCACACGTCCGGGACGCCGTGAGCACCTCAGCGCTCGCAGGGAGGACACAAGGATGGAGGTGAGTTTGATGCAGTGGGGTGTAGGATGAACAAAGTGAGAATACCTGTAAGTTACGGATGTTGCTCCTGTTAGCGGTGGTGTTGACATGATGGCTCTCCTCTGCTGGGCAGCTCAGCGGGCCTGGACACTTGAAGTTGCTTGAGTTGACCCAGAAGCTGGCAATACCATCAACCATTTTGTGCAGAACCGTCGGATCCTGCTCAAGGTCATGGTATTTCTCCTTATCCAACATATAGTCAATAATTTCTTGCCCCACCTGCAGGCGTCGACCGACGTCCTTCTGCAGGACCTGAGCTAGACAGTTCTCCATATTGGCCTCCATTGCACTGGCCTCAGGGAAATCCTGAAAGAGTTCAGCTTCCTCAGAAGGTAAGTTCTTTGCTGCCCTTTTTTTAACAATGCTATCAGTGTTCAGGTCAAACTTCAATTTATCATCAATCTCAGTGCCCAGGTACTTGTAGCTACTGACAATCTCTACATTTTCCCTGCTAATGACACTAACACTGTGAGGTGAAGCACGAAAGATTTTTGAAATTAAAAATATCTCCCTAAAGAGAATATACCTAAAATGTTCTATTTGGTAAAAATAAATAAATAAAATAAAATAAATAAATATATGACAGATGGGATATTCTATATGGGATACAGTCCTTGGGCTTTAATGAGACACAGGGGCTACAATACATAGGATACGATACACAGGAAATGACAGACAATACACGGGCTACAGTGCAAGATATAGAATACAATAGACAGGATACGATAGGACAGAGTATGATGCATGGGGAACAACATGATACACAGGCTGTGACACAATACCTGGGCTACAATCAGATACATGGGCTATGACACACAAGATATGATGTGGTACACAGAAAACTATGGGCTACAATATGACACATAGGAGACAATAGACAGGACACAATACATGGGCTACATTGCAATACATGGCTGATGATCCAATATATAGGATATGAGAGGGTAGAACATGACGCACAGGATACATGGACTATGACATGATACGTAGGCTACAAAAAGATACAGTAAACAAGATATGATACATGGGCTACATCATACAGGATATGATGCGATACACAGGAACCTGTAGACGGAACACGATACACTGGCTATGATACACTGTCTACGATATGATAACTAGAGGAACAGAAAGACAAATTCTTCTTTCTCTCAGTCATTTTTCCACATTTATACGTGGTGCGCAACGTGGCCCTAAATTAAATAGTTTGGATGTTCAGGTTTTGCTCAAATGTTTCTTCAACACTCAGCAGCAAATAAGGATCAAATCCATGAGCCCTTCTGTTAATGTATGACCTTCTCTGTGTCAAGACAGTCAGCATTTACTGTGGAAGTTTTTTTTTTTTGCCTCCAACAATGGCCACACCTTCTCTGGTGCTTCACCCCTGCCTGTGGTGCTGACGCCTGCGCGGACTTCTCATCTTCTTTATATTATTATTGACTGATTTCCTGTTTTCTGTTTCTTCAACTTTGTAAAACCTTGTAATTGTTAGAATGATCCAAGTAGTGGGTCACCCCTTTGAGTCTGGTCTGCTTGAGGTTTCTTCCTCAATATCATCAGAAGGAGTTTTTCCTTACCACTGCCGCCTGTGTGTTTGCTCTAGGGGTTGATAAGGTTAGACCTTACTTGTGTGAAATGCACTGAGGCAGCTGCAGCTTTTGTTGTGATTTGGCGCTACATAAACTAAATCTATTAAATAAAATTTGTTACACCACCAAATACTCTGAAATATTCACACCAGATCCCAATAAAACATATTTTGGATATTAGATGTTAAATCACTAGTGTCATAAATATGATGATACAGACTGAGTCTGGACATTTTGATCATCCAACATATTTCCATCATTTGCCATACACCAAAAATGATGCATATGCGGAAGTGTGATGTCATAAAAGCAACTTGTTGAGCTCTGTGTTGCTAATAACTCCTGTGGCCTTCTACAAAAACCATTGCTGTGAAAATCAGCTGTGAGCAGGAGCGTCTGTCTTACCCGCTCTACATCCGGCAGGTTGTCAAGCAGGCTGATGGCGTGCTCTGAATCAGCCTGATCGTTCTCACAACCCCCTGCTCCAATCCTCAACGGCCTTGCAGCCATGGAGTCCAACACGGCCTCATACAGCTGCTTCGTGATCAGAGGGTACGGCAGCTCACGCAGGTAGTCCTTCAGTACCCCTATAGGAGAAAATAAAACAATAAGAATTAAAAACGTAAGAGGCAGTAACAAGATCCAGAGTTATTTCTTCTCAAAACAGAACAGAGAATTTCATTTCATTGATCAAAAGTAGTGTGAGGTGCCTGATTGTAGTGACACGACAGCAGAAATGGGTGGGGGTGGGTTGGTTTCTGTAAAGATGCTTTCACACCTGTGACTTCAGCCTCCAGTCGTTCAGACAAAAGCTTCAAGAAAACCCAAAAGCCTCGCTGTCTGTCTCCACTAAGCCTGCTGAAATATCACTGAAGTGCCTTTTCATCAAC
This sequence comes from Thalassophryne amazonica, assembly GCF_902500255.1. Taxonomy (NCBI): domain Eukaryota; kingdom Metazoa; phylum Chordata; class Actinopteri; order Batrachoidiformes; family Batrachoididae; genus Thalassophryne; species Thalassophryne amazonica. The sequence continues at coordinate 19,440,450 of NC_047112.1, forward strand.
GGCAAATGGGGTGAAAAAAAAACTGAATAAATACTGGAATAAAAAAAGCTTTTGGCAGCGTGACAGGTCTTTGTGGTGAGCGTCTGCTGCCTTTGCTCTGTGCATTAGAGTGGATTTGTTTTCAGAGAAGTCTGCAGGCGCAGCAATCAGAAGTACTGGGGTTGCTCAAAAGGTAACAAAAACATTAATGTTTGGCTTCAAAGAACAACATCGTTATAATGGAAATAAAGCATTAGAAATAATGCACAGCCCACGTGCAAATTAAATGCTGAAAGGCTTAAAGGCAAACCTGACGTCGGCAAAGTTACAATATTGCTGAACTCTCTGCCGTAAGCGGTTCTGCTGTTCGTACAGTACTTACAGAATAATGATGTTTGCTCTGCGGTTTCAAACATCACACTTTATATCAGCCTGAAGTGTCATTTCAAGGCAGACAAGGACATTTCCTGTTCTTACTTTTGATACGTTAGGATCAGAAATCTTGTTTTCTAGGTCGGCAATGGCAATCAGTGTCTCCCAAAACCCAAAATAAAGTCCTTAAATGTCTTGTTTTGCCCACAACCTAATGATGTCAGCTTATTGTCCAACAGAAGTTCAGAAATGACTAAAGAAACCAGAAAATATTCACATTTAAGGAGATGAAATCAGAGAATTCCAATTTTTTCTTAAGTATTCAAAATGTTTAATCGAGGATGAGACAAGGAGATGTAACTGACTTAATAGTCAATCATTTATTCATCAATTATTTGTTGCAGCTATATTTTTTCCTCTGCATCAGTTTGCTGAACTACAGTGCATCCAGAAAGTATTCACAGCGCTTCACATTTTCCAAATTTTATGTTACAGCCTTATTCCAAAATGGATAAAATTAATTTTCCCTCAAAATTCTACATACAATACCACATAATGACAATGTGAAAAAAGTGTGCGATTTTAAGCAAATTTATTAAAAACAAAAAAACTAAGAAATGACATATACAAAAGTATTTTATGTACACGTGACATATGACTATGTTGTGTCTTCAGCATTCACCATGAAGCTCAAAACCAAGCTCAGGTGCATCCTGTTCCCACTGACCATCCTGGAGATGTTTCTACAACTTAACTGGAGTCCACCTGTGGCAAATTCAGTTGATTGGAAATGATTTGGAAAGACACACACCTGTCTACATATAAGGTCCTGCAGTACAGCCAATGCAGGTCAGAGCACAAACCAAGCATGAATTTCCTGTAGACCTCCGAGACAGGATTGTCTCAAGGCACAAATCTGGGGAAGGGTACAGAAGCGATTCTGCTGCTTTGAAGGTCCCAATGAACACAGTAGCCTCCATCATCCATACATGGAAGAAGTTTGGATTCACCACAACTCTTTCTTGAGCTGGCTGCCCATCTAAACTGAGTGATTGGGGGAGAAGGGTCTTAGGGAGGTGACCAAGAACCTGACTCTGTCAGAGCTCCAGCATTCCTCTGTAGACAGAGGAAAACCTCCCAGAAGGACAGCCATCTCTGCAGCAACCCACCAATCAGGCCTGTATGGTAGAGTGGCCAGACAGAAGCCACTCCTTAGTAAAACACACATGACAGTCCACCTGGAGTTTGCCAAAAGGCACCTGAAGGACTCTCAGACCATGAGAAACAAAATTATCTGGTCTGATGAGACAAAGATTGAACTCTTTGGCGTGAAACGCAGATGTCATGTTTGGAGGAAACCAGGCACCATCCCTACAGTGAAGCATGGTGGTGGCAGCATCATGCTGTGGAGATGTTTTTCAGTGGCAGGAACTGGGAGACTCGTCAGGATTGAAGGAAAGATGAATGCAGCAATATACAGAGACATCCTGGATGAAAACCTGCTCCAGAGCGTTCTTGACCTCAGACTGGGGCAACTGTTCGTCTTTCAGCAGGACAATAACCCTAAGCACACAGCAAAGATATCAAAGGAGTGGCTTCAGGACAACTCTGTGAATGTCCTTGAGTGGCCCAGCCAGAGCCCAGACCTGAATCTGACTGAACATCTCTGGAGAGATCTGAAAATGTCTGTGCACCGACACTCCCCGTCTTACCTGACGGAGATTGAGAGGTGTTGCAAAGAGGAATGGACAAAACTGCCCCAAGATAGGTGCACCAAGCTTGTGGCATCATATTCAAGAAGACTTGAGGCTGTAATTGCTGCCAAATGTACATCAACAAAGTATTCAGCAAAGGAGGTGAATAGTTATGTACATGTGATTTTTTAGTTTTTTATTTTTCATAAATTTGCAAAAAACAAAAAAACAAAAAAAAAAAAAAAACACTTTTTCATGTTGTCATTATGGGGTGTTGCGAAAAGAATTTTGAAAGAAAAAAATTAATTTACTCATTCTTGGAAAAAGGCTGCAAGATAAGAAAATGTAGAAAAAGTGAAGCGCTGTGAATACTTTCTAGACGTGCTGTATTATACAACTTTGTGAAAAAAAAGTGTCTGAATAAAAGCCATTACATTTCTTATAGAGGATCCAAGTCAAAATCAGGGTTTAAGAAATTTTAGAAATCACTTAAGAACACTGAAGATGTGTGGCAGTTCATGCTACCACACCACTTCCTGGATTTGCTCCACGTCACAATAAAAGCATTTCAAGGTGATGCAGATGAAACAACAATGCCTTTACTCTGAAATGATTACTGCTGGTGAGGCTATGAGAAATGAGCTAAACTGTGATAGACAATACGGGGCACCGCAATCTGATATCTGACCCTAAGCTTCACCCAAATGATTGACCTCTGGATGACCTTACCAGGGCAATTCTGGAATCCACTTAAGTGTTTACCACATTTTAGCCAAATCTGGTTCTAATTCAAATATCTCAAGCTTTGCCAAAATTATTGCTTTATCAATATCTTCAATACCTTGCAAAAATAAGTTAAGTTGAAAACAAGAAAAATCAGTCAACGTGGACTCAGTACAATATTTATGCCAATTCTATAAAATGTGCAAAAATATAGAAACTATATACATGGTCCTTTAAAAACACAACCCCCCCCCCCCCCCCCCCCCCCCCCCCCCCCCCCCAAAAAAAAAACTAATGCTATAAACTGACATTCCTTTTTCCAGCATCCTTCAGGAAGTGTGTATCTGATCCCTGGCTGGATTCACTTCTGCCCAGAGGAGGTATTTCCTCTTTGCTTCTTGCCTGCTATTTACAGCAAACTATAATAAGACGGCTTATAAATCCAAAGACGTCCCCTTAGAGAACACAGGGTACAACTTCACACGTTCACTTTTTAATCCCGATAAGTCCTCACTCTGCTCTTTAAGAGAGCTGAAGACTTTAAAGTTTCAGGTTCTTCCTAATTGGCATTGTGGGTCCATCACACATTCATCTACGAAGAAATGAACGGACAAACACAAGTTTGAAAATTAACCCAAAATGTCAGTGCCATTGGGTGTTGAAGTGCCCGGCTTTCCTAGACTTTCTCTGTAACATCTTGGCAGGCGTAAGAGTCTATCGATGTCGGATTGCAAGGCGAAAGCAGGAAATATATTTAGAAAGAAAACTCTTGTATAAAGTTGTACATATAATCAGATTTGCCCAAAGTCTTTCCTTTAAAGGGCCATAAATGAATCTGGAAGTAAGGCCACAGGCTAGAAATAAATACTGATGTTGTGTGAATTACACAGCAAATAAATGTATTTTATTCTTTTATTTTTTTAAAAATGTAACATTTTAAGTGTTATATAAAATTCCAAAATAACAAAACACTACTCGTTACTCTGATAAATGGTGATTTATGAATTTACAGAGTGCTTATCAACTGCAATGATGGGTCAAAATAAAGGGAGCGTGAGACAAATGTGGATCTCGAGCTCCAAATTGGGAACCTCTGCTTAAACTCCATCATAAACAAATATTTAAAACACAAACACATTGAAACTATGTGAATGGTTACTATGTGAGAATATTAACTCTACCAAGGTGGTTATGGTTTTTTCACCCAAGTTTTTTTTCCCATAAATACAAGAATATTTTTTATTTTTATTTTAAGTTGGTGATAACTACCTGTTTTAAGAAAGTGGACTTAAGGTTTAAAATGTAAACTGAAGAATCTTTCTGTTTAGTTGCCTCCATTTGGGGCGCTTCATGTTTTAATTTCACTTTTTTATGCATTTCCTAATTTATTTGTTTAATTACTGTGTTTTCAAGACTTGGCATCTCTTACTGTTTTTAACTTTACAAGAAGAGTGCACTCAAAAAGGAACTTTTCCCCTGACGTGAGAAAAGTTCAACTCCCTCATGAAAGCTTATTGCTGAAAAGTGTGTGTTTAAAGGTTTTAAAAGACTGAGCTATTACAATAAAGGCTTTTTAATTATTTAATAGCATGTGTCCTGGAGCTTCTTTTGGATTTGATGTCTAAATGCTTCCCATCCAAAGAGCACCTCAAACAAACTGATTCCAAACATTTTAGGACTTTGTATTTATTGTTTCAAAGCACCCTACAAGCAAATAAATAATTATTTATTTGTCCAGATGTGAAGATAAGGCAGTAACTCAAAAACTACTACATGCATCTTCTGAGTAATGGAGAAGAATAAAAAGTAATCCAGAACTTCTGCTATGTGCTACAAGTTTGCTTGTAGCACATACGTAGGGTCTTAGATGCAAAACTGTTGGACTTTTGAGACATTTAGTATAAAAACCTGAAGCATATTTAACTCTAAAAGATAGAGAACAGCCCATTTTGCACAAACCGACTCCTTTAATGCTGAAAAGTACAAACCGATTTTACATCTTACAACGTAACTAAACTCTCCATGTGCATAGCTGGATGTTAATCTGATGCTTTGATGCTTAATTTTGGGAAGGCACGTGTAATCTCCTATCAGGTATAGTATCATTTGCAAAGCTTTTGATGAAAATTGCTGATTTAAATGCCAGCAGAGTTTTGTTTAGTTTTTGAATTGCTGATCCTTAAAGGCATCTGTTATCGTTCATCAGATTTGGTATCAATCTGGCATGAGTGGAATGTGACAAGGACATGAAAACAAAAAACAAAACAAAACAAAAAAAACTCCCCACAAGACATTTTCTGTCCTGAACATGTCCGCAGTCACAGTGATTTCCTACATAGATTAAACACAGGTGCTCTGTGAACGTCCTCGGGCGCTCAGCTGTCACAGTGCTCGCTGATGTAATAACGACCTGCTTGTTTCGACACCTGGAAGCAAAACAAGACACGACTTTTCATCCTTATCTCTGCAGAGTAAAGTGTTTATCAGCAAGTGAGCAAATAAAATGCTCGAATGTACCACTTGACACTCCACCCCCCCCCCCCCCCCCCCCCCCCCAAAAAGCCTAAATGAAACTTAAGTGCGGAGAACCGTCTGACCTCTACTGCGGTGCCAGACACATCACCCAGACACAGCAGAAGTATCTTATCAAAAAAAGACAACCTAAATGCACCTCACCACATAGTACATGAGTGAACAGTCAAAGGCTTTATATACGTGGGTGTGTGTGTGTGTATGTACGTACGTGTGCTTGTGCACATGCATGGATTTCTTTGCAGTGAGGAGAATGCTGCATTGAGGTCAATTATTAGCCCGCCGTGAGTCAGTGCCCGTGTTTACTTTGTGTCTTATCCTCTGTTCTCTCTCTCACACACTTACACGCACACCTCTCTCACGGGGTATGGGAGGGAACTGGTGCACCTTCTCTCATTTTTCACAGCCAATCTGGTAACAGGAAGCCATGTCTGCTCGTTTACTCTGTTGTGTCTTCTTCTCGTGCAAATCCTCACTTCTCCAACTCCAAGTGCAGCCTTACACAGAACTGCGAGCAACAACGTGGAAATACATGGCACTGAAAAGTGCTTTGTAAATTCCGCTTTCACATCACTTGCGATAACACTGTTACAATTTATTTGTGTCACAAATGTTTTTGTCAAGACAGTTTACAAATATGTTTGTCCACAGCAATAACCTGCCCTAAGATGCTGGGTTATAATATGAATGGTATTATATTGTATATTGAACCTTGAACCCTGTATTGTGCTGAACCGTGAGCTTTATCTTGACTCTCATGCTAGTTTACAATAAAGGTACATCAGCTGACATTCATACTATTATAATATGTTATAATGCATTCATTTTCACTGATGCATTCATAAGAATAAACTAACAGTAATGACCTCATGTTAGCTATTAACTAAGTGAATTAAGCATGAACTAAAGTGTTTAGAAATCATTTATTCCAGGTGTCCATGTTAGTAACTGTATTAAAATATATTTTTATGCTTTATATAATAAGCATGTACATAATGTAGTATGTCCCAAATAATACACTAAACACACTATACACAGATAATTTGACAATTATATAAAATTTCAAATTTCCTGCCTTCCTGTTGAAGCAGCAAGGTGCATGAAAGCACAGACACCAGACCTCAGACTGATAAAAAAAAAAAAAAAAAGGCGTTGTTCGGCCTGGGAATACACTTCATAGGTATGTTGTGGCCGAGTACTCAAATAAGAGAGATGGCCGGCAGAATGACACTCTCCAAACGACCTAAAATGAACGCACACGACAGCTACAAATTGTATCTATATTTGGAGAGCGCATCTTTCTGATGGTTGCTTCAGGGGAGGACCCACGCTTTTCTATGAAATGGGAATAAGCCTGACCTGAAAACGTGTGTTAAAGCCAGTTTACAGGGACTCACTAGCGCCCCCCCCATGGTCCCTGGAAGCAGGTCGAAAACAGACTACTCCCTTTTTTTTGTGGAAACTGCTCCCTGAAAGCATAGGAAGGAGGTCCTATCAAACACACCATCCATCAAATACTTGAGGCACTGTGAAATATGTTTTTGACGCTTTCACCGTGGCGGCACTGTTGATGATCTGTGTGAATAAAAGAGCCTTGTTGCGTATTTAATGAGTGTTAAATTGCTTTTATAACGTGAACCACGGCTGTGCAGAGAAGCAGCAGCCATGAATGTTTGGTCCACGACCACCATAACAACGTGTGCGCACTTATTTGGTGACTCTGGTTTAATTTATCAGATACCAATCAATCAGAAAATGCCATGATTGGGCTGATTCTGATCAGAATGGGACACTGCTATAAATATAACCCAATAAATAATCCAATAGAACTTCCCAGAAGCCACAGAGACAACCTCAGATTGTTTGTGTTTAAATTAACCACACAAACAAAGTTATTCGATATGCTTGCCTCACAACAAGTAGGCCCTGCGTTCAAGCCCACCTGTTCCCTAGATCTGGAGTTGCGTAAAGAATGGCATCTGACATTAAATCTATACCAGATCTGCTGTGGCGAGCGCGAATGAATGTGAGCAGTTGAAAAACAGAAAAAGAGCAAATTCTCATGAAGCAGGTTACAGTCTCAAGATTCAACTGAATAAATCCACAAAGGACAAATTTCAAACACCAAAACACTTGGCAGATTTACAGCAAACAGTGACGTAAAAAACGAGCGAGGAAAAACAAAAACCCTGATTTACAGTTGTTGCAGAGAGTAATTTTACTGATAAAAGCAGCATGTGTGTTTTCTGAATATTTCAATATTCCAAATATACCACCAAACACTACAAGTCACACAATGCAATGGGGCATGGCTCTACCGTTGACCTCTTGTTCAAACAAAGTGAAAGGTCACTCCACTTGTCAGTGCTGCAGTCAACGCCTGGACTGAAGAACAAATGCGTGTTTGTTCTCTGTTCTGCCCCCTCCCGGCTGTTTTGCACTCCCCCACCACACTCTGTGTGTGTGTATGTGTGTGTGTGTGTATGTGTGTGTGTGTGTGTGTGTGTGTGTGGGGGGGGGGGGGGGGGGGTGCTCGTATCCGGTGGCCCGTTAAAGCTCCACACTGTGGTTTATTAAATTTTTCCACTTCTCCAACACCTAAAACGAGCTAAATGCGGCCCCACTGCAGTCTACTGCACTGGTTTCTTGCTGCGTGCAAGTTGATCAGAAACACGCCTGCAGCGAGTTATTGATTCCTGCAGCACAATTTAAGAAATGTTCAGACACCCACACAGGCCTCTGTGTGAGGCGGCTGCCTGCTTCCATACCCGGCCCAGAGTTCAGCTAATCCCCCATGCGTGAGCCAAATACCATCTGTGTTTGTTCAGCAACAAAGGGAGCACTTGTTAATGACTTTCTATGTCTTCACAGGAGTACTGCAGAGGCTTGGGAGGCGCGAAGACATGCATGTATTTTATATTATAATTATAATAATAATAATTTTAATACCCACATCCATTGTGAGAATCACCTCCTAGTCTACAAAAACATGCATTAAACAAACACCCAGTCACAATTAGCCTGTTAGCCTTAGCTTTGACCATTTCTTGGACACACTCCACTTTCCCCCCCATTCATTGGTTGGCCAGGGGTTACCTGCAGGCACATTAGCTGCAAGTGAAAGAGGCAAAGCAATGACTTGCCATTAATTTTCAATCAGAGTGGGCGTTTCACAGCAACAAGAGACGTTGCTATGCCGCCAGCTAGGTGGAGCCAAATCAGAGGAGAAGCCGATTTTATGCAAATACTAAACGACTGCCAATCAGAGTAAAACGGCAGCGTAACATCAACGGGTTGCGCAAACAAAATAAGTCAAGATGGCGGAAAATGCTATGCAACTGCTGTATTATATATTTTGTAAAAGTTAACGAGAAATAAACACTTGTAAATCTAAAAATGTTGCTTTTTTTAAATCAGGTAAATCCAAAGTGATTTACAAGACATGTTCTGGAGATGTTAGCATACTAACTAGCTACACAGGAACGTCACTGTGAAAGATGTTGTAATGAAACAAATCATGTAAACTTGCTAGCCACACTCTGGAAATACAGATCTAGTGAACGCCAGCTGCTTGTCACCCTCACTTGTAGCTAATGTGACTGTAGTGTTAGGCCAAGAACTCTGCGTCCAGAGTCGCCCCATTTAAGCTTCAAACTGCTCTTCAGAAACCGTATGGGTGACATCACAGTGGGTTTGTCCACGATACATACACAATCTGTGTGACATGATCAGCTGATGTGACGGTCTGACTGCACTCAGTAGGTGATTTTTAAACCTATGCTGCAATAGTTTCACAGAAGGCAACCAAAACACATCAGATCTGGTATTTAGTTGCATCTAGACTCATGATTATCACCACTCAAATGGATAAGTGGAAATTTCAAAGCTGAAGCATATTATGATTTTACCAAAATAAACACATAAAAATGTTTTGCTGACACCGTAAACTGTCTAAAGACCTGAAACTCGAGCTCAACTTCACCTGGATCTTACAGAGTCACTCAGGATGGGAATCACAAACTGGTTCCAGTTGAGTACCGGTGTCGCCGACCGAACGGTCCCCCCCAAAAAATCGGTCTGCCCTGCCTTAACTGCGCATGCGTCATCAGCCGTAGTTCACCGATTATCACCTCGTTTCTGCTTAAAACTGCACTCCAGTCATCATCTGTCTCAGTGACGGATATCTGAAGCTGCTGTACAACAATCATTTCCACATAAATTCAGCATTATTTCATCATAAAAGATGGAGGAAGCCATCAGAGTGCCACAGCTATACAAGCTGCTAGCTGTTGCATTCACTGCGTGTCCATCATTTAAGCATCGTTTCTGCTTAAAACTGAAAGATTTAAGAGGTTTTACTTTGTCATCTGATGGTTAATAATCGCATTAATCCATTTGATTGCTTTGGGTGAAGAGACACTTTCTCAGACGGGATGTTGATGCAGTGGAAGCAGGGTGGACCAATTTTTAGGGGGGACTATTCAGTCTGTGTCACTGGTAACAAATTTTTAATCCATCAGACCTCATCAATTCCACCTGTCCAGGGTTGCAACAGCTTAAGTAAAGATAGAATTATTGTCTTTTTTAAATGCCTGATGGAATTAAAGTCCAACATTGCAATAACCATCCATCCATCTTCTATATCCGCTTACTCCAATTAAGGGTCATGGGGGGGGGCTAGCTGGAACCTATCCCAGCAGTCATTACAAAACCAAAAATGAGAAATATATACATAAATAGAATTAGATACAATGAAAAATTATTTAGGGCAGCACGGTGGCTTAGTGGTTGGCACTGTTGCCTTACAGCAAGAAGGTCATGGGATTTGTAGAAGAATTTTTAGGTCCATATTTGAACTGTGATGAACTATCAAGTGTCCTGATCCGAACTGTATGTCCTCTGGTTGAACTAGCAGGTGTTCAACCCAAAAAAAGGGCTCTATTAGTCATTTAGTCTGTCAGGGGCTTTCCAAGGCCTTTTAGGTGCTTTCCCGCAGGCCGCGTGCAGGGGCCTCAGGCCAGCTGCACCTGTGGCTGAGGCCACGTGCGGAGGGGGCCTCAGGCCAGCTGCACCTGTGGCTGAAGGTCTTTTAAAAAAATCAGTTGTAAATCCTTCATGTTTTAATGGGAGCGTTTGTCACATTGAAATAATGGCCTAACACCTGCTTAGGGTTCACTAGAGGACGCTTCCAATAGAAAACCATGTCTTGGGAATGAAATAAATAAAAAAGTCGAAGGAGGAGCGATGCCCGCGGGTCTCCAATAAATAGACGAGCGCGGTTGTCATATTCAGTCTCTCTAGAGGACTCAGTTTGTCTAAGCTTTGTGTCGAAGGCTTAAATAAACTTAAAAACTCTGTGCATTTTATCTTGCTTAAGGCTGAATTATTCTAAAGTGTTGTGTCCTTTTTCTAGCATATCACTTGCAATTAGTTTGTGTTATCTAAAAGACGACATCCTGAGAAGACCAAAAAGACGAGCCGCGACAGAACTTGGCGAGCCAGCTTCAGGAGGGTCCAGGGGCATTCCAGCAGCCTGGGGCAGTCCAGCTCATCCCTCCAGACTGTAAATAACAGTGATCACGACTAAAAGGTAAGCAGAAACCTTTTATAATTTCTGCACGATCTGGAGGAGTGAGTCGGGATTTCCGCCCAAGTTGACAGGTGATATTTTTAATTGCCTCTTACCCAAAAAAACCTGGACTAAGAAAATTGATAAGAGACTAAAAAAGATAAGATTGAAAATTATCAGGCCTTGTAGATAAAATGCTCAGAAGGTGTGTGTGTTCCCGGGAAAAAGAATGTCTGTGTGAGTGAAAGGTCAGGAATGTTCATGAACTCTGGTGCGGAAAGAGTGCGTGGAGAACTAACCTGGATGCTTGGGGAATAATTGGTGTTGAAATTCGTTACTAACGTGCCGGCTGATAGCATGCGCTGTAGGGGTTAATTTAGGGGAGTATACTGACAAATAGATACAAGGTAATACAAGGTTATTTAAAGAATTTAACAGAGACTGAAGTGAAATAAGTGAGAAAAAAGAGTTTAACAGAGAATACGTGCAGAGGAGGCACAAGATAAAAGTGCAAAGTGGCACAGCTGACAGTAAGTAAAAGAGCTCAATAAAGGACGTCATTTTTTAAGAAAAGAGAAAAACTATAAAAAAAAAATAAATGAAGAGTTAGTGCAGAATACATGACAATTAATGAAGCAGAAAATAGTGCAGTAAGGCACCAGATACACGCTTGTGGGGCGTGGGAGAAGAATAAGTAATTAAGTACACAGTAATATGAGTTTTTTATAAGAAAAGAAAAAGAGAATATTTTCAGTGCAAAGGCACATTAAGCTCACGAGGAGCTCAGTAAGTGAAGAAAAAAAGGTAGAAGAAAGTGCAGAAAGGCACAGGATACGCACGCGAGGCGCGGTAAGGCGTAGAAATAAATGAAATATTGTATGCTCAGAAAGGAGCTTGTGAAAATAATATAGTAAGCACAGGATACGCACGCGAGGCGCGGTAAGGCGTAGAAATAAATGAAATATTGTATGCTCAGAAAGGAGCTTGTGAAAATAATATAGTAAGCACAGGATACGCACGCGAGGCGCGGTAAGGCGTAGAAGTAAATGAAATATTGTATGCTCAGAAAGGAGCTGGTGAAAAATAATATATTAAGCACAGGATACGCACGCGAGGCGCGGTAAGGCGTAGAAGTAAATGAAATATTGTACGCTCAAAGAGGGCTTGAAAAAAGTAATATATGAAGTTGCTGACAGCGCCGGAGAAGCTGTCTAATGTGAAGAAGAGATACATGCTTAAACAGAACACATTGGTGTTAAGTGAATAAAAAGGTTGTTTAAAGCCGCGGAGTGAAAAGTGGCAGAAGTCTAGATAGAGATATATAGAAAGTTGTTTTTAATAATTTTTGTGTATAAAGCTGTTGAAAATTGTGTGTGGGAGAGTGGAGAGTAAGCGGGGAGGTGCAAGCAAAGCTGTGAGGGCTTGCAAGCTGGCTGACATACAAGATTAATGTGAAAGAGTACGAGGGGGAGGTATTTAGACCCAACAGGAGGACTTGGGAGGTGCATGACAGGCAGAGAGGAAAGTGTGAAACAGAGACAGTGAAGAAAAAGACAGGAGAAGAGTGCTATGTAAATACAGAGAAGGTAGATATTATTTCAAAGAGAGAAAACTAATAAACAAATATAGCAGAAAAAGACTAGAAGCAGAAAGTTAAAAAAATTAGAAGGAAAATAGAAAGTCGGGAGCAAAGACATTAGGAAGTGTTAGGGTTGTAAGAGGATTAAATAAATAAAATTGGTTATAAATCAAAAGAGATAAAGCTTAGATTATAGTGAAAAAGCTGACAGACTGATCAATGCTTGGGACAGTCATTGATGGGAGACTTAAGTGATGATGAAATAATACTCCCAGAACATTACTTGACTGACGGAGACATCGAAACCCAGGGAATCAGGACACATTTTTGGCTGGAAAGGACCTATTTTGACAGGGTAGGAGCAGAACATTGGCAGGACGAACAAGAGATCAATCAGAAATTATGGCAGATTACTAAGGTAATCAATCTGAAGCAAAAGAAAGAACAATTCCCTCTAATTAATTGGGAGCTGCTGATAAGACGTCTGTGGCATCAGGGTTTAACCCCGTGGCTGGAGCTGCTTTGTGCTGACCCTAATAAAGAACTTAGCATACCATTAAATCATTTAGTAACACTACCAACCGATCCAGGTGAAGAACTGTTTCCTAGGTTGACTCTGACTGTGGTCCCAAGGAAGGTTCGGTGGGAAACAGGTAAATTTTCATATTTAGTTAAAGAAAAAGAAGACGGGCATAGCAGTTGGAAATTTAATCCTTTTAAGGGTTTAAAATACAAAACAGGTGTTACAGCCAGCAAGTTATTGGTCTGGATCAGGACAGCCCCTGAGGGACTACCAGAACACCATAGAAACACCTCACATAGCGTTTGTCAGGGTTACATGGGTAACTCTCAAGGTCAAGGTCGGGAAAGTACCCCGCTAGACTTAGTACTAAGAAAATATCCAGGAAAACGCACTAAGGCCAACCAATGTATGAGAAAGTGGCACAAAAGGTCACATGGGGGCAGGCAATGGCCTTTGGTGGGATCATTTGATCCGGTGATGTGTGAAGCAGTTGCGGTAGAAATACAGAAAAAAGAAATTAAAGATCAGCAGAAGAACGTAAAAAACAACAAAAAACGCACTGAAGAAAAAGAAGTTTTGGCCTTGTTCAAGCAGGAAGCACAGAGGCTACAGCAGAAAAGAGAAAAAATGACAGAGGAAAGATCCAAAGAGACTAAAGCCAGTGCACCGAGCTGGGAAGCAGAGCCACCCCCATATAAACGTCATGATATGGGGAAGACAGCTGGACAATTTGTATTAGGAACTCGTGAAGAGGACCAAGGCATGGATGTGGAGGGCAAATTCACACTGACACTAAAAGCTCGAGAGCCACAAGGAGACAGGTCCTCAGTCTGTCAAATGGATCATACAAGGTCTCCAAGTCCGAAAGTAAGTGGTCGCACACCACGACCAGCAGGGGGGGCCACAAATAACAGTGACACGGAGGCAGACGAGGATAAAGAGAGAGACCTGAAGGCTCCGCCTGCACATCGAGGTCCACTGAAAACCGTCCCCTCCCACCATAAGTCAGCCGACTGGACCTTTACAGGCTATAGAGGCTCCGAAGAGTGGCACAAGAGCTTCTGTGACACACTGGATCTGGCCAGAAGAGATAATGAAGAACTAGCTGAGCAGCTTCGGCTAGCGAAGGAAAGAATACAAAGACATAGGGACGCCAAGGAAAGAAGAATATTACAACAATCGACGCCCAATCAAGGGAATCACATTATAGAGCCACCCACCCGAAAAATTTCTGGTGAGATCATCATTGAGACTGCAAAAGAGGCCCGACTCAGGCAAAGACAACAATGTGTAGCCAAAGACATAGCGGCTTTAGAACAGAATATAACCGACTGGATGGACTGCCTGGAACCAGTCAGTCGCACTCGATCTGGAAGACAGTATGGAGTCCCCACAGAAGAAGAGGAGGACGAAGACCTAATATGCCCATTGGTGGTTAGAAATGGTCATCATGTGTATACCCCATGGAGCTGGACAGACATGGTGGGGCTGGCCAACAGACTGCCAGACATCACCCAAGGAGCTGGGAGATGGATAACTGCCTTAGAAGAAGGCACTGCAGGGGTAACCTTGTCTTTAGGTGACATAAAAGCCTTGCTAATGCATGTCATGGGAAAACATGACACTGAAGAATTAGCAGGAAAGGTTGGACTAACACAAATGATGGGCACTAATCAACATGATGAAGTCCCCTTTAATCGCTATAGAAACTCCATGTGGGAAGGACTGAGAAGAAAGTACCCTGAGGTCTTGGATCCCTCTAAATTGGATGATGAGGAGTGGACACCTGAAGAGTGCCCAAAGAAGTTCCTGCACCGATTCCAGAAGAGATGGGCGGAGGAAACAGGAAATGCATGGAACCATTCTCCAGCAACTGAAATCATGTTTAAAATAACTGTAAAAAAAGCTCTACCAGATGAGGTTCAGAAAGCCCTAGATGGAGTCGTGGGACTATCAAAAATGAATTGGGCTTTATACTCTGAGCATATTTGTCACCATCTTGAAATCTACAAGAAAGAAAAACAAAAAGAAGAAGATGCAGCAAAATCCCTGACGAAAAAATTGGTGCAGATGCAGTTGGGAGAGCTAACCAAAGTCAAGAAAGAAAAAACAAAGACCCAGGCACCAATGATGACCCCTGTTCCTTCTGAGTCGGCAAGCCTAGGCCCTACGGCAAACACTGCTGCCACCATAGCCACACAGAGCCCCCAAGGAGCAGCAGGAAGCACTCCTACAGGAGAAGTCTCAGCACCAGTGGAGCATCACTATCACTACCATAGCACTGGCACACCCGGAAATGGACCCACCTACAGTCATGGGTGGAGAGGAGAGTCACGGAACTTTCAAGGTCAAAGAGGAGGGTGGCGAAGAGGATCTCGCCAACCTTCATTTGGAAGCAGATTCCAAAACTCAGCTCCCAGGAACAGTCAAGCGGGACCGCCTATGGGACCAACACCCCCAATAGGGGATCAACCCTCTAATGAGTGTTGGAGCTGTGGACAACCTGGACATCGAATGAGAAATTGTCCGGCCCGACCTTGGGTTGGACCCTCTGCCTATTGGCAATAGGGAGGCCTAGAGAAGACAGAGGGGGAAACGGTGGCATTGGCTATTTCGATGATACCTAAGGAAGAGCCAACCGTCACTGTTAATATACAAAACAGAGATTTCCCTTTCATGGTGGATACAGGGGCAACATACTCTTGCATAGGGAAAATGGGCGCTCATCTCCCCCTCTCTGGGTCTGTAATTAAGACCATCGGCTTCTCTGGGAAGACTCAAATAATACCGTTTACACGCCCACTTCCTGTAACGATTGTAGGAAAAACAATTGAAGCACCCCTGTTATACTCACAAAATACACCTGTGAATTTGCTGGGAAGAGACATTTTATGTAAGCTACAAACCCAGATAGTGTGTACCCATCAAGGACTGCAAATACACTTTCCTGACGAAGCACTCGCCAACATTATGGTGCTTATGGACATGGAAAACAAGGGCCGACCTGTGCAACCCATGGTATACTGGCTGAAGTTACAACCAGAAAATTCAAATCTCCAACTGGAATGGGAAAAATGGAAGCCCTGGGCAGAACAACACTATGAAGCAGTATGTACACCTAGTTTACCTTTACATGTCACCCTGATGTTCGACACCAAACAAGAACAAACTGACTATGCATGCTGCTGGGATGCATTGATGAATCAACGGCTGTTTCACATAACCACCACAGAAATTTATTTAGGCCCCCAAGGGGCCGCAGCTTCTGTCAAGCTAACTTCAGCTGAACAACAATGGTATCAAGTGCCGAATGCCACACCTCATGTGACCCTTTTAGTCTCTGAAAAGTACGAATCCCATGACCTAGGTCCAATGGTAAAGACAGCCTCAGAAGTTGAAGAATGGCAAAACATGGAAAGTCCACAAGTACATCTGTCAAAAGACCAGCAGTTTGTACGAATTAATTTAAAAGTAAATGATGAGGCTATAGCTCAAAAAGTGGAGCTCAATCCTAGACCAGAGGGACAGATGGTGTTATCGGCCCAACAAGAGAAATTGTTAGAGCAAATACCACCAGTGGTGTGGTCCAAAAGCAAAACGGATGTAGGACTAGTAAAAACAGCCTTACCAGTAAAAATAAAAGTAAAACCGGGGGCAAAACTGCCTCACCAAAGGCAGTATCCATTAAAACCTCAGGCTATTGAAGGCATAAAACCAGTAATTAAGGGACTAATGGCAGCTGGAGTTCTAATAAAAACTGCAAGCCCATGCAATACTCCTATCTATCCTATCCCTAAAAACAATACCAAAGAGTATCGGCTGGTACATGATTTGCGTCCTATCAATGCAATAATAGAAATGGATGCACCTATAGTACCTGATCCGCATACTATACTATCAAGCATCCCTGCTGGAGCAAAATGGTACACAGTAATTGATCTGTGTTCAGCCTATTTCAGTGTGCCTGTGCACCCAGACTCACAACATTTGTTTGCATTCACATTTCTGGGACAACAGCTAACGTATACACGGCTACCTCAGGGACTGAACCTGTCCCCAGCCATCTTTAACAAAGTCCTGGCTGAAGATTTACAACACCTTGATATACCCAGTACATTGGTGCAATATATGGATGATCTCCTTATTGCATCAGAGACTCAAGAACAGTGTGAAAAAGATTAATTAATTGTATTGCATGCATTGGCAGATGGAGGTCATAAAGTAAGTAAGGACAAATTGCAGTTCTGCAAACAACAAGTAGAATACTTGGGAAGACAGTTGTGTGGGACCACGTGATGTATAGCCCCAAGCCAAGTGGAGGCTATAATCAAGGCTCCCAAACCCCAAACAGTGGGACAGATGCTTTCATTCCTTGGGATGGCAGGGTACAGTCGGCCGTGGATTTGTGATTATGCTATAAAAACTGCACCTTTGCGTGCCATGATTAGAGCAGTGGGGCAAACAAGCAATGCAGCTCTCCTCGTCTGAACAGATCAGGCAACGGGAGCTTTTGAGGCCCTAAAAACAGACATGCAATCTGCTCCCGCGTTAGGTAACCCAGATTATGGGAAACCTTTCCATTTGTATGTTACTGAAAAAGCTGGTTATGCTTGTGCTGTACTAATGCAGGAAACAAATGAAGGAAAACAACCATTGGCCTATTATAGTACAAAGCTTGACAACATTGAAACAGGATTGCCACCATGCTATCAGGGTCTAGCAGCAGCTGCCTTTGCATTTCAAAAAGCATCATCCATAATCATGGGACATGCAGTAACGTTGTACACGTCGCATCAGTTACATGCCCTGCTAACCAGTCAACGTTTTGTCTTAACACAAGCTAGACGCACTGGATATGAAGTTGTGTTGTCCGCTCCAGAAATAACAATACAACGTTGTCACACGGTGAATCCCGCCACCAAATTGACCACACCGTTAGATGGTACTCCACATAACTGTGTGGCAGAGACAGAGAAATTTTTGAGAGCCAGAGAACATTTGTATAATCACGCCATAGATGCAGATCTAACCCTGTTCGTGGATGGCTCATGCTTTCGGGATGCCGCGGGATTGCATGCGGGTATGGGGATTGTTAAACTAAACACGGATGGCGAAACCTTTGAATTACTGGAGTCCCAAGGAATTGATCAGCCTTGTTCAGCCCAACTGGCAGAAATCAAAGCCTTAACTATGGCTTGCCAGATAGCTAAAGATCAACGTGTTAATATCTACACAGACTCAGCCTACGCTTATGGCGTATGTCATGTACATGCAAACATTTGGAAACAAAGGGGATTCCTGAGAGCAGATGGCACCCCTGTCACTCATGGAGAAGCGATTTCCCAACTGTTACAAGCTCTCCAATTACCGTCTGAGGTAGCCATCATTAAATGTGCAGGTCATCAAAAGAATAATAACATCATAGCTCAAGGTAACAATCTAGCAGATGACGCAGCGCGCAAAGGAGCACAAGGAGAAAATATGTTTCCCCTGCTAACCATCCAAGATTGTGCCCCACTGGTTTCACTTGACGCACTGATAGTGGCTCAAAGTAGGGCCAGTGGAGAAGAAAAACGAATGTGGGTTAAACGAGGCGCTATTGAGACACGCAGTCAGGGGCCAGCGGACAAGCTGTGGCGCAGTAGTCATGGACATTTTGTGTTACCCACCAATTTATTACGACATGCAATCATTTGGGCCCACGGACCTGATCATTGTTCGCGAGTCCAAATTATGAACAAACTAAAAGCTGTCTGGTGGTCACCATATATGGCAGCAACAGTGGACCGTTTGTTGAATGAGTGTGAGGTATGTGCACAGTACAATGTCCGGAAATCATTCACAGCCCCTTTAGCCCACATTCCGGTCCCTGATGGGCCATTCAGACATCTTATGATGGATTTCATAGACATGGGAGCTGAAAATCGAGTTAAACAAATGAGATATGTTTTGGTAGTGATATGCAGATTCAGCCGATGGATTGAGGCAGTAGCCTCTGCAAATCAAGACCATAAAACGGTAGCCAAATTCTTGTGCCGAGATGTCTTTCCAAGATTTGGCATTCCAGATACTATCTCATCTGACAACGGTAGGGCTTTTGTAGCCAAGGTTACACAAGAAACATTCAAACAATTGGGTATCAAACAGAAGTTTGGGTGTGTTTATCACCCCCAATCAAATGGGGCGGTGGAACGGGCTAATGGCATTTTAAAGAACAAACTAGCAAAAATCATAGCAGACAGCAATGGCAAACTAACCTGGCTGGATGCGTTGCCGCTTGCTTTATTGTCAATGCGCTCACAAACTAACCGACTAACCCATTTGACACCATTTGAAGCTCTTACAGGTCGGCCGATGCCTATTCCATACCTGAGAGGACCCTACGAAGGACCATCGCTGGAGCAGCTACAAGACGAATGGCATAATTATCTGAGACAGTTAACCCAAATACACAAAACTATCTTTTTGCAGGTCAAAGGTGCTACAGAAGACAGAGAAGCAGAGATTCCACTCGAAAATCAGAGCATCCAGCCTGGTGATCTGGTTTACGTCAAGGTGTTCAAAAAGAAGTGGGACAGGCCCCGCCGAGAAGGTCCTTTCAAAGTTATTCTTGCCTCACGTACAGCAGTCAAAGTAGACGGTAAGGACACTTGGTTTCATTTAAACCACTGCTGTAGGGTTGGTGGCCCAGCGCCCCTGCGGCCTCGGCAAGCTCGTCTTGGCAGAGCCGCCGGGCCAAGGGGGGAAGCAGGAGAAGCCAGAGACCCTACAGCAGCACCGAGGGACGGCCACGCCTCCCTGCAGCCAGAAGAAGCACCGAGGGAAGGCCACGCCTCCCTGCAGCCAGAAGAAGCACCGAGGGAAGGCCACGCCTCCCTGCAGCCAGGCGAACACTGGCCAAGGCGCTCACAGAGACTGATTGAACAAAGACGACGCACAACTTCAGAGAGTAGTGGATCCCTGCCAGATAGAGCAGCGACAGACTCAGATGCAGACTCAGAAACAACTGGAGACGCAGGCCAACAGACAGACAGAAATACAGACCGACAGATAGACAGGCCACAGGAGACATCAGACTCGGACAGCAACTCAGTAGATTTACCGACAGAAGAACCGCAGGAAGTACAACCCAGACAAAGCACAGATACACCACACATCCCTAGTGACAGCTCATCTAGTGACGGCTCACTTAGTAGCACATCTAGTAGCACATCTCAACAGTCATCAGAGCAATGATTAAGGAATTATTCAAGGGATTGACAATACTACTGGTGGTCAGTATGGGAGAAAATAGACATCCAAAACATACAACGGACTGTGCCGTGGCCATGGCCGCAATAGCAGCTAAACAAGGCATTCTAAACACAGGAAAAACATATAATTTGGTATACATTAAATCAAAAGCCTACAAGAACATAGGAATACAGGGAAAGCTGGGGGATTACATATTAGGCGAAGCCATTAGCATCAAATGTGAAGAGGAGGGAACACTCCACATAGAGGTAATTTGTGATAAAAGAGGATGCAGGGAAACCAAGCAAGACGTAACTGTTACAGTACATGAAGCCACAAAATGGGTAAAAATCAAACCAAGGAAAAAGAGGACAATGAAACAGCGAGAAATGAAACTGACGATTCTGGATACATTGTAGGGAATGGAATGAATATTGGCCCACTATTTTCACTGTTTGGGACTCTAAGGAGAGGGTGGATATCATGGAAAGACTGGTTATACCAGATAGGTGTAATCTTGGCACTAACAGGGGTGGCGGTCTTGCTGGTAATATGTTGTGGTATTCCCTTGATAAAATTTCTGGTCAATAAATTGATTTCATCCACAGTAGGACAGCTCCCACTGCTAGCCATCCGAGCCCTAGAAGAAAGCACAAACGAAACAGACAGAGAACCAGAATATATGGAAATGGATGAAATACCAATTATCCTCCCCGACAGCCCCCAGCTCCCTAATATTGTGGCGTACACCCCAGATAGGGAGGACTGGGACGGACCGTGCTTGGTGATATTGTAGACGAGGAAGAAGACATGCACGCACATTTACATTCACACACATGCACCCACAAAAATGAGGGATAGGATAGACAATATCTGAAAGAATGACATGGAGCTGTAATAATGAACGTATATGTATATTACTAGGACACAGGAGTATGGCTGAGAGACCAGACTCCCCTGATCAGGGACCTATGCCTGATCTGCCTCTATCAAGTCTGATTGGACTCTCAGAACTGTTTGGAGAAGAGGATATGCAGGAGGGATGGTCGAGACATGATTGGTCGCCACAGCCGCCTTCCATCCAGCAGCTAAACCAGTTGGCAACAGAAGGATCTTCATCGTTCCAGCACCTGGCGATGACGGCTTCACAGAATCTGCCTGCAGCAAGAGTCGGCCCGAGGACTCCACCATCACCTGAAGGACCCTTTGGACTCAGGAACACACCCCTTCCGCAGATGCCATGGAGACAGTCACATGTGCCAGTGGCAACGATACCCTCCAGGGGAGGCAGCCAAGGTCGGCCATATGCAGCAACCGCCCGAGTGCATCCTAGACCCAATTCACTGCTAGGACCTGTCCCCAGCTTTCCACCCCCAAGGCAGGAGAGATATTCTGATCAGCCCAGTACCTCTGGAGGAGGATCAGCAGGGGTAGACCTTAGCCGAACTCACCCACCAGGACAGAGGGGAGCTTTGTACAGGCTGCTAAATGCCCAGAGTGTCCCACCCACTTGCCTGTGCGACATCAACAATACTCCCCCCACACACGAAATGCCTTCCCCCTTGTACTTCCTGTCCCCTGGACTGCACAACCTTAATCTGGTCATGGTCACCCCACAGGACATGGCAATCTTGGTTCGAGAGCTTCGTCTTCCACAAGAGTCTGTTCCAAAAACCTTGGAGCAGCTCCTGCCCCTCACAAATCACATTCCCCATGAGCTATTTGAGGAAATCATGCCACAACTAAGTCAGACAGCTGCATACCTGTTCAGGATACACCGTGACAATGCCAACATCTCTTGTGCTCAGGAGGGCCTCCATACTCAACTGTGTGGTCTTCAGTCTAGTATGGACATGCTAGCCTGCATGATGGAGCATATGGAAAGGGAACAGCTAGGGCTGGCCACCACCACCCTGAATGTGGGCAAGAATTCTCTGGGGGCCCTGTACAACCTGGCCAAGCAGCACAAGGAGCTGGAAAGATCCATCAGAGAACTGCACGACTGTCTGAAAGCCAGAATTCCTGATCCTCCCCCCACTACCCCTGAAAGGCCAACCTCCCCATGTTCCCCAACTTCTCCCAAAACTTCAGATGCTGAGTAAATGCTGAGGAGCGCGGACTGACGTAATGGCACTGAACACGGACTATGATCTTGGTTCTTGAGTTTGAATTGCGGACTGGTTTCAGAAATCTGAGTGTAAATAAAACAAAGAAGGATATATGTTAGTAATGAAGGTTGGGTAAATGTCTGTCCTTACCATCATCTGCGTAACACAGATAAAGCTAAATGCATACACATAGATATCACATTGCAAAGTTATAAAAAGGGGACCCTTACACGGCGTGTTTGTAGATTTAGTAGTAAAGATGCACCATAGGGACCCTTTTTTTTCTTAAATTATAGCATGCCTCAAGAGACATGCATTGCCTAAATTTGGTGTCTGGCCAAAACGGGCATTAGAAAACAAGCTGAAAAAGAAGAAAAACAAAGTGGAGAATGTTGAGAAATGGCCTATAATGAAAACCATTATACGATTGACTAAGGCAAATTACTTAAGGACGGACATGAAGGGAAACCATTTATTGTGTTTATCATTTAACTAGACATAGCTGCGCTAACCTTAGAATAGTTACTTGATTGGTTGACTAAATAGTGGTAACGTAGGGGTTATTTGATGCATTTAAATAATAAATGTGTGACGCTTTAACAAAATAATATGTAGAACCAAGTATAATGGGTTGGAGCCTCTGGTTGAGTGAGTCAATAGATGCCAGAAGATGATTGGTTGCACTGATGTCAATGTGAAGCCTTTACTTTGCCATGATTAAGAGGTTGATGTAACTTGTTTTATGTGGCCATTTTAAGTGCCTTGAATTACACCAAAACTCAATGTTTGAATGTCACCTTGTGTTGATATAATCCAGCTAATTGCTCACCTTGTGCCTTAGTATGTAGGTTCACCTGCACTGCAATATATTTACCGTGTGAAGTATCACTGATATTCATATCCGCACCAGAGTTATCAGTAAGTCGAGTGCTGTGTTTTTCTTTTTTATTGCGTTGCACAAATGAGGATGTCTTGTCAGTAAACAACCCAAGAGTATAGTTGATGTAATGGGACTCTTTCGAGTCCCAGAGGAGGGACTGTAGAAGAATTTTTAGGTCCATATTTGAACTGTGATGAACTATCAAGTGTCCTGATCCGAACTGTATGTCCTCTGGTTGAACTAGCAGGTGTTCAACCCAAAAAAAGGGCTCTATTAGTCATTTAGTCTGTCAGGGGCTTTCCAAGGCCTTTTAGGTGCTTTCCCGCAGGCCGTGTGCAGGGGCCTCAGGCCAGCTGCACCTGTGGCTGAGGCCACGTGCGGAGGGGGCCTCAGGCCAGCTGCACCTGTGGCTGAAGGTCTTTTAAAAAAATCAGTTGTAAATCCTTCATGTTTTAATGGGAGCGTTTGTCACATTGAAATAATGGCCTAACACCTGCTTAGGGTTCACTAGAGGACGCTTCCAATAGAAAACCATGTCTTGGGAATGAAATAAATAAAAAAGTCGAAGGAGGAGCGATGCCCGCGGGTCTCCAATAAATAGACGAGCGCGGTTGTCATATTCAGTCTCTCTAGAGGACTCAGTTTGTCTAAGCTTTGTGTCGAAGGCTTAAATAAACTTAAAAACTCTGTGCATTTTATCTTGCTTAAGGCTGAATTATTCTAAAGTGTTGTGTCCTTTTTCTAGCATATCACTTGCAATTAGTTTGTGTTATCTAAAAGACGACATCCTGAGAAGACCAAAAAGACGAGCCACGACAGATTGATTCCTGCCTGTGGCCTTTCTGTGTGGCATTTGTGTGTTCTCCACATGTCCGCGTGGGTTCCCTCTGGGTGCTCCAGCTTCCTCCCACATCCAAAGAATTGCAGGTTTGGAAACTTTAAATCGTCCGTAGGCGTGTGTGCGGGTGTGAATGTGTTTGTTTGTCTATATGTGGCACTGCGACAGGCTGGCATCCTGTCCAGGGTGTACCCTGCCACACGCCCTGTGACTGCTGGGATGGGCTCCAGGCCCCTGAAGCTTAATTGGAGTAAGCAGTTGAAGATGAGTCATTGAGTATTAATTGAGAACATTAGATTTACTGTAACATAAAACATGGTTTCTGGTTTAAGCCATGCTGCAAAATCTTCTCAGAAAAGCAAATTTTCATGAAATTTACACAACCGTTATGTATAGCTAGTTGAAAGGTTTTCTGCTCTGAGTGTTCCTGCAACAAACAAAAGAGATTTCTTGGTTCTGCTGTCTTACTGTAACAGCGTTACAAGATATTTTCACTGAATTACAAAAAAAGTAGTAGTAGAAATTGCCATTAATTTTAATTATAAACACAATAAAATCTTCCTGCCCAGGTGTTGGAATTTTGAAAGACTGATTTAAGACATTTTAATACCAATTAAGTACTTATTTTTAGATTAACAAATTCAACATCTTGTAAGATTTCTTAAGGATCTGTTATAACACTGTTATAAATGTTTTTCTATAGTTGGTGTTGCAAAAACTCGTGCGTCAAGTCATCAGGTCTGATGTCATGATGCCAAACTCTACATCAGTAACAAGGAAAACGGTGGCACCTGTGTAGATCTACAGTTCCTCACACAGAAAATTGATCAGGAATCAATAAAGGAATCGGTGAAAAGTTAGAGTAATAAAGCGGACGGAGCTGTGCTCAGTTCCTTGCAGAGGGTCATCAGGAGTGAAACAGACAAGAAACCAGCTGGTGTGCCTCCAGATCGCCCACTGCGTCCCAGCTGCTCGCCTTCTTCAGTGGGAGGAGACAGAACAGATTAAGAGAGGAGTAATTACTGAACACTGATGATAATAATGTTTGTTCCGAGTTCTCGCTGACAACACGTCTTTGGCTCCTTTAACTGAGCTGTGACTCGCGATTTGAAACAATGCAGGGCCGCGCACCCAGCATGTTTTGCAAGCTTTGGATTGAACTCTGACCCCTGGATAATCCCTTTCACTACCTCCGCTTTTAAATTAGATGTGTGATACGCCGGCACTCGTAGCTCATCCGCTTGATGCTTGCTTATTAGCCTCTTTGCCTCTGCACCGACTCCACACTGCAAAATGTCAGTTTTAAACCAACAGTTGAAACAAAAAAATTCAAGTGGTGTTCAGTCAGAGCGGTGCAGGTTTTTCCAAATGCACAGGAAGTTTAAAGAGTAAATGACCTCCAGCTCCAGTTCAGACTTTTTTTTTAATTTGGTTTGCAGACATCCAGGTAAGCAGAATCTAAATGGAGCAACTGGACTTCTTGTTGGTCTTCTCTGCGTTTCCCCACTGGAAGTCCAATTATTGCAGAGTAAGCCTTTAGATATTTTAAAAAATGTTTTACACTGTAAACATTGCATCTGTGCCCTCCCCCCCGTTTCCATCCACACACTCCGGCCCATTGACAACAACAACTCGCTTGGCAGAGCAAATTTAGACAGCGAACAAAAACCAACAACCCACACTGGTGCTGGCCTTTTCTTTCCAACCCGCTCAACTGTTAACTGTGTTTTTTTGCCCTCCAATGCAAATGCATGTGCATCTAAGCAGGCATGATAGATAAACGCCCATATGGGGCCTCCTCCCAAAACCAACAGCAGCTCCTACAACGTTCAGTGTGTTTGTGTTCTTCCTCTTTGTGGGAGACCAAAAACAAGCCCCTCACTTCTGTCACTTTCTTTAAAATTTATACACTTCATGCTGTCATAATGACAAAGTTGTTTTTGCAAATATGTGCTGTTAAACTAGGGATGGGTGTCAAGAACTTGTATTAATCTGGAACCAGTTTTTGATTGCTCAGAACCAAAAGGTCATCTTGACAAATGGTGCTGCTATCAATACTTTCTGAACCCTTTCTACTCACTAGGGATGTCCCAATCAGGCTTTACTTATTTATTTATTGTACATCTGATCCTGATCATTTAATACTGAGCATGTGTTGGAGAGTTTCAATCAGATACTCATATTTTCCTAGATACTGCATTGACACAGAGCACATTAAGTCAATGGTGTGTACATGCTTGACAGTTAACAGCTCTGACATGCATTAAGGAAAAAACACACCTTGAATCCAAGCTACTCCTTGATGTTTTATTTACTTTAGTTTTTAAAATTTAAGTAAACTGATTTTTTTTATGACTCTTCAGATCCACTCAGTGCAGAACTGTAGTAGTAAAACAGGGAATGCAAACCAAATTAGTGACTCAAGTTGAACTTTACAGATACCTATCAATAAAAACATGTCTTGATTTAACTAGATTGATTTCAACCACGTCAATCAGCTCTGAACATACTCATCATATACCAGTTTGGTATCACCTGGGTGCGATTCCTGGACACACTCCATTTGCATTATTTCAGTCCCCTTAGCTGTAAAAGGGTACTGGCCTTGGCTGGGGAAGTAAGAGTCTAACGGGGAGTCGTCAGCTCTCAACCACATCATGCTACGGAATTCAGGGATAAACAGTGCCTATCTAGGACTTATTTCTTCTTTTCGGCTGGACACCCAGCATCTTCAACTGCTTCGCACTCAGTGTGAGGCAGCACGGTGAAGGCTCAACAAAACTTGGCATCCAATTTTTATGGCGTGCATGGAAAGAATCACCTTGAGATATTCAAAGTTGAGAACAGAGTGTACACCAGCTTCACCTAGAGTTACATAGAGTGGCAGCAGTTCTACCTCCAGCTGCCCCGAGTCAAACATGTAGAGGATCAAGATGGCTGCGAGACCACAGAACTCTCGAAAAAAGTGTCTCTCTTGCAAAGAGGTGTCGAGAAGACAGCTGCATGGGAACACCAGTTGTGTTATGGAGAGTTGTAGTGCAGCCCGTTATGGCATGAAACCGAAAAACAAGGTCTGATAGCAGATTAAAACTTATTGAAAAGGCCAAGTCGTATCAACCTCCTAACAATACCCATCCCAATTAAAAACCACAGCATTTGTTGCACTTCACCTAGAAGAGAGAGTGTAGAGCATGTTTCGACCACAAACCAGATGAACAAAGAATGACCTGAACGTACCTGATGTCTCATTAGTGCGTGCGGGCCCTTTTCCCCAGACACCATCCCAAACTGCATTGGTAACTGCTGGAATGCTTTTTGCCATGAACAGCAGGTTGAAGACTGAATTATGCTTCTATGGTAACCCCTCGCACACATGCCCGGCACACACTTTACAAACTGCAACAACGGCAAAGTGTTTTCTCTTTGAACGTTCCATCAACCACATCACTTGAGTTGTCCACATTCCTCTTCAGTATTCACCCACCTTCTTGTTCATTTATGTTTACAAATTCATATAAAGCCATTTTTTTTGTTACATAACCCAAAAGCACAAGAACACTGCAATAAATTTTGCAACTAGCACAACATACGTAACTCTCCATCAGCCCGCTTATCAGACGAAAACAGATAAAAAACTGAAGACAGAAGGAAGATCCTTTCTCAAGGACGGGTAGAAATGTAATAATTGCCACAAGTACAAAGACAGAAAGACAACAAAGTACTTGTTCTAACTGCCTGTTTTCACCTACAGTTTATCTGGGATTATGCAAACAAGAAATACGGTAAGCATTTTCTTGAATTAAGTTTCTAAAGTCATACACACCTAACTGTATTTTGGTCAATCTATCAAGAAGATGCACTAAGGAAATGTCTCCTGAATGCACAAGACTATACACAATAGATAACTAACTAGCAACAATGGTTGACATACAGTATCCAAACATCAGACCACATAAAAGTACATATCAGCTTTTACTAGACTTGTACTCACTGTCATACACGAAACTCAAACGTATGTGATCATTAACTGATCATTTATGCTTCTAGATCTGGGTGGCTACACTTTGCTGATGAAGGATTTGGCCATTTGTCACTGAAAAGTTAAAGTGCCATTAGTGTTTTTCAAGTTGAAGATTGGAATTTTTCCACTGAAGCCCAATAAGTCAAGATACCCAATGGCTCAGAGGTAGACATGTTCTATTAGCTTGAACAGGCAGAAGACTCAGTCCCATTTTTCATTTTGCAAAGGAAAAGGTCTGGGAGCACATGTTGGTGCTGAAGATGCCACAGAGCCACCTTTACTCCTGGATGGCAACCACACAGGCAGACCGCTGGTCCATCTCCAAAGATAAAAATTAGCCAACTATCTCCTACAACCAGGTGCCTTGGATGCTGGTTTCCATAACATCAACGTTGCTAGGGACCATAATACCGAGGCACTTGTGTGCTGGAGTATGCCCAGAGAACCATGCTGTGTGACCAAAATGCCATTGATGATGTTCTCTCACAATTCAAGTGATCCGGTTTATCTCTGTTGTGTGGGCCGGCAGAAGAGGATGTACTGCTGGCCCACCACCAAAGGGCGCCCTGCCTGAAGTGCGGGCTTCAGGCACGAGAGGGCGCTGCCGCCACGGACACAGCCGGGAGTGACAGCTGTCACTCATTAATTCCTGACAGCTGTCACACATTCTTCATCATCGCACTCCATAAAGACCAGACGTCATCTCCACCTCATCGCCGAGATATCATACTTCATTGGAGGTAATATCCTCAGCCGTTTGTGTCTTTTGCAATATATCTGTATATTGTGAGTGTTTGCAGGAGTACCGGTTCCTTTTTCTGTGGAGGCTGAGTGAGTGCAGGACGGCACTCTTTTCCCCTGAGGAATCACTGCGGTACTCTGCAACATATTGAGTGAGAGGTGGAGGTGGCATTCCCACCGCTGTTGTTACTGGGTGTACACACACCCACACATGACTGTCTTTGTTCTTCGCCAGCAGTACCAGATCCGACAGTCGGGGACGGTGATCACCTGGGAATTCGGGACTTGGCGGCTCCAGTATTCACCAGGTTCTGTGGGGGCGGAAATCGTGTGGTTCCGGCTCTTCTCAGGACAGACGTCTTCTATCCTCGAGCCTGCCCACACGTCACCTTTGTAATTTGACTGTAATTATATTCTGAGATTGTCTGTATGTTCGTTGTGCACGTTTCACAACATTAAATTGTTACCTTTTGGCTCATCTATTGACCGTTCATTTGCGCCCCCTGTTGTGGGTCCGTGTCACTACACTTTCACAACATATCTCCATAAGTAACTGTTCGACATAAAGTAATTTCAACAGTACCCAAGAATTCTGAGGCAAGCGCTGAAGATATCTCATCACCACCAGAGACTTTGAATTTCATTCTTGTTCAAAGATATTGGCATTGCCAAACACCTATATCCAGTGACCTCATGACTCTGTGAGCTCTTCTTCAGGTACTTCTCGATCTCAAAGACCAATGACTCAGAGACACTAATGTCGCTGTAGATTTAAATGAACGTATCAACACAAGTTTAACACTTTCACTGCATGCAGAAACACTTCTGATGGCTGAGTCCATGAAGTCATTTAAACTCTGGATATTAGTCCTGATCCAGGATCCATTGGGATCCATTGATTCCACAATGATCACAGCACCGTCCCTACAACTCTCCCAAACACCGAGTCCATGCAATCATTGAACACTGTAGAAGCCAGAACACATCTCTGACAAACAGTTTTCACAAAATAAAGCCCGCTAATAAATACTTATGACGAGTGTGACTTTAGTTTGAGTTCTTTGAATTCTTCCCAGTTTACCTGTGATGACGTTGATGTCAGGATAGGTATTTTCGCACAGCTCCACAGTGTGGCTGTCTCTCTCAAACGCTTCTCGTAGCTCCTTCTTCACAGCTGCAGAACCACACAGACGGTACAGACCCACCACCTGGAAATACAAAAATAATACACACAAGAACGTCAAATAAATACAAACGACTAAAGAGCCAAACAGTTGCTAGCGAGAAAGACATTTTTACAACCACAATGATTAAGTTCTACATCTATAATGAAAGGCGAAACTCTCTCCATGATACACGGTCTCAAAACATCTGTTGAAGTTCTACAACTTGCTTAAAGGGGAACTGTGGTATTTTTCAACCTGGGCTTTATTTTTAGATCTTTCACTGTCATCTGTGCAGCATTATTTTGCAAATATGTGCTAACTTGACTACATAATATAACTGTACAGGCTAGGCAAAAAACACAGTGTAAACTACTTCTTTTCGCCAGTGAACAGGTGAAAATGACATTAGAAGTATGTAGTAGCATGGAAATTATCACTGTGGAGGTAAAAGTGGATGAGGGACTCGTTCTGTCAGATCAAGCCCATCTGCAATCGACTTATAATGACTAAGTAGAGATTGGTGCCACTGGACAATGGCAAGGCTCAGGTAAGCAGCTAACTTGGTAATCTGTCATATCAAAAAGTTGCTTTACATTTACTGAAGTAAACATGCACAATCAATTAATTGATTGATCATTACAGTTCTAATTTCTGGCAATGTTGTTAAAGCAACATGTCCTGTCCACGCGGAGTTCCAGACTCTCTTCTGCTCCAGGCTATGGAATCAGTGGTGGCACCAAAGAGCTTCAAGGCCTGTTTAGGACTTACTTCTGTATATACCAGGAGGTGACAACATTATTATTATAATGGGTTCTGATTCACACATGAATATTTTTGAAAAGGGGACTTCCTTGGAGAAGGTATCCACCGAGTGTTATTTTTAGTATTTGAAACTTTAAAACTAAGTTTACACAGCATCGTTTTGCACCAGTGCGTGTCGGTTTAACAAATGAGACCTTTGTTGTACCAAATTACTCCCCAACCTGTGATAAAGATGTCTTTATGACTCAGTGGATGAACACTGGGTTCTCCTAAATACTGAACTGACAGCAGGAAATGGAAGCAGTATGTAATAAAACTGTTCTGGGTTTTCTCACCTATTCTCACAGTCCAACTTGAAAGACCTCTTAATTTCTTTTGGATGTGGACATTTAATACATTAAACTCTGCACCGACTGTCCTCATTATGTCTGGATGACGCCTGGCCACAGACATACCATAATTTCTCCTACATGCGTCTGTCTGGTATGTGGCACTGCAGCCCAACTCGTGTGGTTGCCCTGGTAACATTTTAAGTCACTGGGCTGTGAATGTCGGGTTCGGTTCCACACATGCATCACTACAAAAGTGTCTCTGGTCTCACCAGACGAATTGTTTGTGAACTCTCCATGTCGAGCTGAACAGAGTTTTCAAAAACCACACACGAGAGGCAGCATGGAGGACAGATTAGGTGGAGATTTGGCTTTGTGTGAGAGTAAACAGAAGTCAGTGGATACAATGAACAACAAGTCCATTCAGAAAAAGACCAAAAAAAAAAAAAAAGTCTTTTTGGCGAGGACCGCCCGTGGGCATGAAACAAATGCTGTCAAAGAGGGTTTTTAGTTCTGCCCTGCTGCTGGGCAGCACAACACGTGGCACAGGCTGAGACCTATATGCAGAGTCAGGCAAAAACAAAGAGCACAAAACAAGAATGTGAATGCACAGAGAGCGTAGACCTGGCAATCTGTCTGAAATACGGCCAAAAAAAAGCAAAAGCAAAATGGTCATCCAAGGTCACAGAAACATCTTGTTTGCATCGTCTTCTATGCGAGTCAAATTAATCAAGTCATTGTTGCAGCTCCAAACTGAAATGAAATGGAGCATTTTGAAAAAGAAATCCCACCTTACTCAACCATGTGTACTGCTGAGAACAAATACTCATAAATCACATTAAAGCTCCAGATGTCTCAGTGTGCATTATCCCTTTGACACCATTTATTTCTATGTGAACTTTTTTGTTAGCTTGTATATTCACAATCCTTGAACATTTTGTCCGGAGAAAGCTTAACGACACCAAGTTGTCCTTTGTTAACAATAATATTCTGTGGACGTCTTGCTGTCAGGCTGAATTTTTGGGTGTGTGTCGATCTTGGGGTCGTCTTTATAAACTCAGTTTCTGATTCTTGCTTTAACTCCACATACCTGAAGCACGGCCACATACCTGATCTTATAAACGGAGATCATTAAGTTAGTTTTGTGCAGCCAATATGAATTTTAGTTGTTTTTTTGTTTTTTTTAAGTATCATGTACTGAAAAAACATACCACTCGTCTCCCACATCATACTCTGGGCTATTTCCAGTCTAAATGTGTCATTTTAGGTACTGAGGGCTCACACTCATAACTACATTCTCAGACACAGACATTATCTGACATCTTTTCAAAACACCCACAATCATCCAGAGTCTTAAAAGCTTGCAGAGGCCCTGAGGACATACAATTCTCTGAAAAGGAGTGTCCATCAAAGAAGCCACATAATGATTTGTAAAGGCACACTGGCGCACCTCTGGCCATGCATGTTTCACCCAAGGAACCTGCAAATTCCACTGGGATCTAATGTCGACCCCATCATAACCTCTGTCCGCCTGAAACCCTGGGGGGGGGGGCATCTTATACAGATACCCTGCTCAAAGTCTGCTTTACTCCATGTCTCTGTAATGACATGACAGGAGGTAGCACAATGGGGAGAAAGTGATGAGGAGAAACATTATGAGGGCGAAGAGACAGACAAGCTGAGAAAGATAAAAACAAGAAGCAGACAAGGAGAAACAGAAATAAGTGGCAGATCATAAAACACTGCAACAAGGCTGACACAGGATTGACAATGTGCATAACCTAAAGGCTGGAACATGGTTGGCCCTGACGCAAATGTGGCTGCTTCAAAACAGATAATCAGAATGCTTTGGCATTCATGATTGATGCAATGCTGTACTGTGACTGTGGGCAATAACTGCAATGCCAGAATGTTAGTTTGTGTCACAGGACCGTGGAACCAACTTGGGTCTTAGATGGAAACCACTCAGTTATGATAAAGACCAGCTCCGTTGGGCACCACAGTGTCACCTATTGTTAGACATGTGCAAAGGAGGTACACAGGGTATATAGAGAAAAGGATGTTGAGGATGGAGCCACCAGGCAGGAGGAGAAGAGGGAGACCAACTATTATTATCGAATAGAAAACTATTAGTTGGGCGTTTTGTTTTGCACTTGAATACTATGGAGGTCCCTTTGAAAACACGCAAAGAGGAAAAACAGAAGAATCAAGAAGTCCACCTTTAATTAATTTAAAAGTAAGAATTTGCTGAAAACTGATTTTTCTGATATGCAACCAGGACACATTCCTCCATCCCAGACTGATCACTAGAAACAGTGGCTGCACCGTTTTCCTGCCATGTCTCACTTCTAATTACAAGGAAAGCAGCTGCCTGACTGCCTTCGGACTGAGGTGGACTGTTGAAACAGCGCAAGAAATGTGACTGAGGGGTAAAATAGGAGATACAGAGATTGAACAGATCACTCCCCTCCTCCATCGTCACCATGTCAGGCTTTCTAAAACCAACATCTGTCCACTCAGTATGACAGATACCCCACTGGAGAACTCTGTGACACTGCTTCACTCCGTACTGCATAAGCAGGTCAAAGAGTATTATTATTATTGGCTGCAGGGCAAGTGAGTACTCATCTTACGGCACACTGAGCTAAGAGGCTCTTCTGAATGCAGAATTATTTCACTGCGCTCACAAGAAAGCATGATATAAATGCATTCTGCCAGTCTGCGCCCACTCATTTCACATAATGGTATCAGAACGTCTTTCATTTACTCTTAAAGAGGCCATACTGTGCAAAACATGCAGCTACCTTCTATGGTTACATGTACTTGGGGATAAACATTCAAAATGTTGACAGAATTACATGACAGTGCATGTGCAAATTTTCTTCCTCAAAGCAAAATTTAGAACTCAAACGTACATTTTAGACTGCTGTTACATATGTAACAGAGGTCCAAATCTGGATTCCTGTTTTCCTGTTTTTGGATTCATGCCCACATGGTATGAAAACGTTTTATTTTAGGATGTTTTAACTTAGTGTCTATGGGGTAGTTTTGGCTACAAACATTAGTATCTATGTTTAAAACACCCAGTTATCTATATTAGCTGGCTGAGGCATTAAACAATGTCACACCCTTAACATTTGTGTGATAAAGCATACACTCTGTGTTTATTTTATTATGTTGTGCCTTCTAGTAACATAACGGACCATAGTTGATCCCTGATCAGTACAGATTGCCCCCATATACAGTCGTGTTCAGAATAATAGTAGTGCTATGTGACTAAAAAGATTAATCCAGGTTTTGAGTATATTTCTTATTGTTACATGGGAAACAAGGTACCAGTAGATTCAGTAGATTCTCACAAATCCAACAAGACCAAGCATTCATGATATGCACACTCTTAAGGCTATGAAATTGGGCTATTAGTAAAAAAGAAAAAAAAAAGTAGAAAAGGGGGTGTTCACAATAACAGTAGCATCTGCTGTTGACACTACAAACTCAAACCTATTATGTTCAAACTGCTTTTTTAGCAATCCTGTGAATCACTAAACTAGTATTTAGTTGTATAACCACAGTTTTTCATGATTTTTTCACATCTGCGAGGCATTAATTTTGCTGGTTTGGAACCAAGATTTTGCTCATTTACTAGTGTGCTTGGGGTCATTGTCTTGTTGAAACACCCATTTCAAGGGCATGTCCTCTTCAGCATAAGGCAAAATGACCTCTTCAAGTATTCTGACATATCCAAACTGATCCATGATACCTGGTATGCGATATATAGGCCCAACACCATAGTAGGAGAAACATGCCCATATCATGATGCTTGCACCACCATGCTTCACTGTCTTCACTGTGAACTGTGGCTTGAATTCAGAGTTTGGGGGTCGTCTCACAAACTGTCTGAGGCTCTTGGACCCAAAAAGAACAATTTTACTCTCATCAGTCCACAAAATATTCCTCCATTTCTCTTTAGGCCAGTTGATGTGTTCTTTGGCAAACTGTAACCTCTTCTGCACGTCTTTTATTTAACAGGGACTTTGCGGGGGATTCTTGCAAATAAATTAGCTTCACACAGGCATCTTCTAACTGTCACAGCACTTACAGGTAACTCCAGACTGTCTTTGATCATCCTGGAGCTGATCAATGGGTGAGCCTTTGCCATTCTGGTTATTCTTCTATCCATTTTGATGGGTGGTTTCTGTTTTCTTCCATGCATCTCTGTTTTTTTTTGTCCATTTTAAAGCATTGGAGATCACTGTAGATGAACAGCCTATAATTTTCTGCACCTGCATCTAAGTTTTCCCCTCTCCAATCAACTTTTTAATCAAACTACGCTGTTCTTCTGAACAATGTCTTGAACGTCCCATTTTCCTCAGGCTTTCAAAGAAAAAAGCATGTTCAACAGGTGCCAGCTTCATCCTTAAATAGGGGACACCTGATTCACACCTGTTTGTTCCACAAAACTGACGAACTCACTGACTGAATGCCACACTACTATTATTGTGAACACCCCCTTTTCTACTTTTTTTTAACTAATAGCCCAATTTCATAGCCTTAAGAGTGTGCATATCATGAATGCTTGGTCTTGTTGGATTTGTGAGAATCTACTGAATCTACTGGTACCTTGTTCCCCATGTAACAATAAGAAATATACTCAAAACCTGGATTAATCTTTTTAGTCACATAGCACTACTATTATTCTGAACACTACTGTAGCTCCAGAAAAAAAAAGAGACTTTTCCCAAGTGGTTGACTCGGAACAGCTTGGCTGAAGCTGCAAGGGGCAATCAGATGAGTTGTGGCAAGCAGTCTGTGGCACTTCAACACCTAGTGAAAGGTTGTTCCATTCTTTTTTTAAAGATTATTTAAACATTGGGGACCTTGTTTTCCCATTCAGAACCATGGGCAAAAAAAATGTGTTTTCATTGTTCATTAAAAATGGAAAGCAAAGTTACATTTGTTTCCCTTCTTATTTACAGATCCAAAATATTATCTGATATGTAAATAAAAAGAACATGATCCAACTACAAGTAGAATGATGGGTTTCTGATCCCATGCACCCCTTGTCCTATTAAAATGTCCCCCAGTGATTGTACAAGGTGTATTTTTTGAGTTACTGATAAGTTTCTGTCAACTTGAACCAATATGGTCATTGTCCTCTGTCTCGTCATTCACAAAACTGACGCTCATTGAACCTTTCATGATTTTCCTGACCCTTCTCTGTGAACTCTAGACAGCATTCTGAGTAAAATCCCAAAAGATCCACATTTTCAGAGACACTTGACCCAGCCTGTCTGGAGCTAACAATCATTGCACGGTCAAAGTCAGATGACATTTCTTCTGCATTCCGATGTTTTGTCTGAACAACACCTGAACCTTTTGGACATGTTTGCATGCCATATAACGAAGAGGCCTGTCAGTATTTAGGCTCTCATAACCAGCATGAATACACTGTATAAACACTGTCAAATAAAAACCACAATTCCAATACAGACCTGGCAATAATTCAAAGTGTAATCGTACAGGCAGGAAATTCTAAATTATGTTCATTTCAACAGTATTCAAAGATTGCATAAACTCCTCCCACGTCCAACAAACAACAGGATCCTTGATTGAGAGAAAATTCACTTATCAGTCATGTGATATGTATGGCGGATGAATTCCAACAAAATCAATGTTTTGTTTTTGAGTAACTGATCAAAATGTTAAAATGATCAAAGTCTATATATAGGATCCTGATCAATACCAACATATAATCAGTTTCCAAATACCAAATTTCAAGAACAAATTATTTTTTCTAATCCTACGAGTAACCAACCTAACAAAAAGAAATGAAGAAAAATAATTGCATTATCACAATTTACTTACATTCCTATTGCCGAGTGTCTCTTTTTAACACCAATCACTAATTAGGATCAATCACTTCCATTTAGTTATTTCTGCGTTAAAATTATGTTTAAGCCTTCATTGTTAATTAAACAATTCTTAAATGCGTAAAAATGTTTGATTCATGTTGTTTTTTTCTTCCAGGTTTTAATGTTCAAAAAGCAGATTTTAAAATGAAATAGTCTTGAATCACAATATAATTATTAAAGGGAGAGATATTGCACAAGATTGCTTTGTATCTATCATTTACATTTCTATGTGTTTGATGTTTAATGTGAAACAGCTCTAACGTTCCATGCAACAAAAACCTCCCAAATGGTCAGATTTTACCTCAGATTATTAAAATTTACACCCTAACCCGAGAGTGAAAATTCTGAAACTGAGGATTCTGAGGGTGAAACTGAGGATTAATAAAAATGTATTAAAATATCATTTGTAGTGCAGCAATGAGTCATGCTCAATGTGTTAATAAAGTGTCATCTTTACAAATTTCATAGTTTATTTTTATACATTAAAATATTTGTCAGTGAAGGTTTTTGTGTTTCAGTGCTCCTCACATTTTTACACTCAATGTGGCTCACAATTTGAATTTTTTTTCCAACAAAATTGTAAATGTGGTTATTTTAGATGAAGTATTTAATTATTTAAGTAGTCAATTATGTATTTATAGTTTTTTTAAAAAGATAGAAAGTGATAATGGTGAATTTGTCACGCCAGCAAGTGGGTAGGACTGTTAAGAACCAACATTAATAACGGCAAAATAAATTAAGAAAACCCAACAACATTGGGTTCTTACAAAATATAGTCAAATATAAAGGGCATAAACGTCAACCAACATTTGATAAATTTATAGTAATAAATATGCTTACAGTAATCTGTCCGGCCCCACACAGCTAAACATGTTTAATGTTGACATACCTGGCAACCTCTCTTCTCGATCTCTGTGATGCACTTGCTGATAAGCAGTGGTACCATGAGTCCCGTGTTCTCCCTGTCCACCACCCGCCACACATCTACGCCAAACACCTGCAGCTCCCGGTCTCCATCGGAACCCCCATCCAGAGAATTCTGCCACTGTTCCATTAGGTTCAGCTTGACATAGATGAGTCCCCGTGGCTCCAGTTTGACAGCCAACTGGTGGGAACGTGTGACTCGGAAAAGCGCAGGCAGAACCACTGTGCCATGGCAACAGACGCGATTGCGCCTTGGTGTGGGTTCCCAGCTAAACACCACCAACTTCAGGTGCTGAGCATTCTCCAGCTCAATGTTGAAGGTGTGGTCCATATCTAAGAAGGTGGTTCTGCAGGTGAGGAGAGCAGTTCGTGCCTTGTTAACAGAGTCCACTTGGATTGCACAGTAGACATCGCGCGAGTCAATGCGGGGTGGTTTGAGGTCCTCAGCACCATAAAAGTGGAGACTCATCAGTCCAGAGATATACTGGCTGCACTTGGGCTGGTCCATGAAGCTATAATGCCGAAATGCATCGATGTCCAGCTCAGTACTGTTGAGTTTTGGGCTTCCTCCTCCTCCTCCCATCCTCTCAACACACCCTCCAGACCACATCTCCTTGCTTTTTACTCCTTTTCCTTCTGCTGAGCCATGTTTCCCAGATTTGGCCACCAGTTCTGGGGAGTCTCCATCACTAAGGTAGCCACCTTTACTGGCAGACTTTGAGCTGCCATTAGTCTTCTTCTTGCTGAAGCTGTGCTGTGTGGACACACTGCTGTCCAAGTGGTAGCGTGAGATCACATTACGACTAGCCTGTCCACCTCCAGGTGCAGAAAGCCGAGGAGGACCTGTGGGATGGGGAGCAGTCTCTGCACTGTTAGGGTTGTTTCTAGGAGAGTTTGCTCTGGACTCCAACTGACTGCTTCCATTGGTATTATTGCTGGTACTTGGATTCCCCTTGACGCTGAGTTTGCGGCTAAGTTCCGGGAGCTTCTTCATCTTCATGGAGATTTTCCTAACAGTGCGTGGGGACTTGATCTTATCTGGGAAGGACCAGTTGATAGAGCTGCTCTTCTTGGCAGGGTTGGGACTGGAGGGAGGGGTGAATCCAACTGCATTGGGTAACTCGGGTCCATCTACAGTGAAAAGAATAGTGACACAGAAAGAAAATTATTCAAAGGGTAAGTTGACTTCTGGTTATGGGTGATTTCACTGCAACCACTGACAGGGCAGGTTATGTGTACTGGGTCAGTTGCTGTGGTTCTGGTAACCATGGTGGACTGTAGCTTAGCACTCCTTAACTTTGCAAAAAGTCAAGGTGCATTCTATCTGATGCCTCCAACTACATCATAAATTCCATATTTGTGATCCTGGGCTACAATTGGACCTTTGGGACAAAGAAGTAGTCAATTCCTGGGTGTTAATTTGGACCTCGTTCCTCATTGATAAAAGTCTGTATTGACCCAAAAGTCTTATATTTTTGTACAATAGAATGTACAATTAATTATGGTACCACAAATATTTTTGAGATGCACTCACCCCCACCAATGACATTTGCTCCAGATGCCTTGGTTTTTGTTTTGTTTGTTTTTAAAAATTTTGTCTTCTACCCTGAACGGCAACGAGATACCGGTTCTACAGGTATGCTGTTAAATACAGCCAGGTGCCACCCCAGTTCACCCGAATTATGCTGATTAGCCATGCAAAACTGAAATCTAAAATGAATTAAATCAATTTCTGAATTATTTGGGAATTTTATATGCTGTGTAGAGAATCCTTTGACCCAGTGAAAAGGTGACATGTAATCTAATATATGGGTGATTCTTTAACTACGGGCACTATTGGCCTTGTAAATGTAACTTCCACCACACCATTGCCTTACAATATAAAGCGCCTTCGGGCAACTGTTTGTTGTGATTTGGCGCTATATACATGTGCTCTGATGTCACTGTTTATCTCCATAGAAACTACCCAAACAATCTTTCATACAAACTGTTTAGGGACATTACAGTGTTGTGGTGGAAATTATGGCAATAGTGTGGGACAACTACATTTTGTTTAAAAAAAAATCACAACAGTTGTATGACATTGAATACCCCAATTATGTTTTGATTATTTTACTGATATTTTATTCAGAGATATTTTAAAACATTAGAAAAAATGTCTGGGTGTGGGACAAGCACAAAACGGCAATATTTGCATATAATGATGCTGAAAAAAGGTGAAAAAGTCATCATAGACTACTAGAACAAATTTCTTAACACACTTTCATTGTAAAGATAACTATAAAAGTGTGAAATTTCCCCTTTTTTCTGTTTTTCATACAATATGATCAAAGGACATAATAAGTGCCCGTAGTCTAAGAATCACCCATATAAAGCTGACCGTGTGTGCGTGCATGTTCACTATGTACAGCCACAGTCATTAAGCAATCCACACCAAACTTGCTATGGTGACTGGGGGCACCAAAGGGGAGGTCACTGGGGCTCTTAAGTTGAAAGCACACATGTGCGAACACACACAGTCAGCCCTAAATATTAAATCACAACCTGCTCACTGGAGCCCTTATTTTTGCAGTTCACATGGTTCTCAGGTCAGGTACCAAGCATCACACTTTTCTTACTACACAGTAGCGGCTGGCTAGGGTGCACTTTAATTACAATCCAAACGGGCCAGCGTGCGCCATGTCCCAGTTAAAGCACGCATTTTTTCCATTAAAATGTACCTGCTGTGTACAGCATGCCAGAGCATTGCAATATGACATGCTATCACCTTTTATAATCATTCACCTGAGTCTCATGAATGTCACAAATTGCTCTATGAAAATTAATGATGACAACATACACACAATGCAATGAAACTTACATCTCAACTAAAGTGACATGAACTATACAATAACATGGATAAAATTCTTCTCTATTACCCGTGCATAGAATGGGTAACTCAGCTAGTAGTGAATAAAATTTAAATAAATGAACCTTGTAACTATTATTTTTTTGTAAAACTTGATAAAAATTTGAACTGATTGAACACATACATTGTTTAATAATATGAACTGAATGCAGTTGAGAAAACAGAGTTTAATCAAGATGTATGAAAACCCAGAGAGTGCCTGAATTGAAAGACAAATGTGCTAAAATGTAGCATGTACAGTAGTGTTCAGAATAATAGTAGTGCTATGTGACTAAAAAGATTAATCTAGGTTTTGAGTATATTTCTTATTGTTACATGGGAAACAAGGTACCAGTAGCTTCTCACAAATCCAACAAGACCAAGCATTCATGATATGCACACTCTTAAGGCTATGAAATTGGGCTATTAGTAAAAATAAAAAGTAGAAAAGGGAATGTTCACAATAAAAGTAGCATCTGCTGTTGACGCTACAAACTCAAAACTATTATGTTCAAACTGCTTTTTTTTTAGCAATCCTGTGAATCACTAAACTAGTATTTAGTTGTATAACCACAGTTTTTCATGATTTCTTCACATCTGCGAGGCATTAATTTTGTTGGTTTGGAACCAAGATTTTGCTCATTTACTAGTGTGCTTGGGGTCATTGTCTTGTTGAAACACCCATTTCAAGGGCATGTCCTCTTCAGCATAAGGCAACATGACCTCTTCAAGTATTTTGACATATCCAAACTGATCCATAATACCTGGTATGTGATATATAGGCCCAACACCATAGTAGGAGAAACATGCCCATATCATGATGCTTGCACCACCATGCTTCACTGTCTTCACTGTGAACTGTGGCTTGAATTCAGAGTTTGGGGGTCATCTCACAAACTGTCTGCGGCCCTTGGACCCAAAAAGAACAATTTTACTCTCATCAGTCCACAAAATATTCCTCCATTTCTCTTTAGGCCAGTTGATGTGTTCTTTGGCAAATTGTAACCTCTTCTGCACATGTCTTTTATTTAACAGAGGGACTTTGAGGGGGTTCTTGCAAATAAATTAGCTTCACACAGGCATCTTCTAACTGTCACAGCACTTACAGGTAACTCCAGACTGTCTTTGATCATCCTGGAGCTGATCAATGGGTGAGCCTTGGCCATTCTGGTTATTCTTCTATCCATTTTGATGGTTGTTTTCCATTTTCTTCCACATGTCTCTGTTTTTTTTATCATGAATGCTTGGTCTTGTTGGATTTGTGATGTTGTGTGTTGGGGAGTGTGGCTGGATATTTTGGTGTTCTTTTCTTTTCTTTGCTCTCCAGGTGGCATGAGAACTGATTTGTCTGTGGAGAAGGTGCTGGCTGAAGAATCCTTCACCCTTATCAACATCATGTGTAGCACCTGTGAATGGTGCTCACATGCAACCTTAAAGACTTTCAGCTGAAGCAGATAATTGGATGGCGTTCTGCATTTAAGTCATGTGTGATTCAAGCAGAACTGCCGGGAACTCGACCTTGTGATGTTCGTTTGTGAGACGCTGAGGACCGCGCCTGGGTTTGACACATCGAGCCCGTGAAGCAAGGAAGGGTGAGGGACACATGCTGTCAGCACACATCAAAGGTGATTAAGTGTTTGACTAATTGTTGATAGTAACTTGGTATTTTGTTACGTAGTATACTTGAATTGTGATGAGGATTGTGCAGCTCGCTTCTCACTGCTGTGGCATGCGGACAAGTGGTCTTCCACCTGTTGTGAGAAGCTGCTTATTTGCATAAAGCTTAAAATACAGACCTGTATGTGTTGCTGATAGTGTGTGTCTTTTGAAGGATATTAGTTGTAACTGCTAACTTACCTCACCTCTTCTATGCTTCGCAGAGAGTCGGTTTGTCGTGTCCACCTGGGGGGTGTTTGGCGGTGGTAGTGGGTCCAGGAGCGCCGGGCTTCGATCCTTTTGGGCGCTGGAGAGCGTGCCAGCCTTCACTCCACCGGAAGGACGCTATTTCTGTTTTTACACTTTTTTATGCACCAGTGGGTGAAATAAATATATTGTTTTTGGAACCGCTTTTCTGGTTGTTTGTAGCGCTGGGTTCCGTCTGACGCAGGTCCGCTCCTCAACCCGCGTCGACACATAACATGTGAGAATCTACTGAATCTACTGGTACCTTGTTTCCCATGTGACAATAAGAAATATACTCAAAACCTGGATTAATCTTTTTAGTCACATAGCACTATTATTCTGAACACTACTGTATATATATATAAAAACACATGTTCCCAACACTTAATCTTCACATGAAAATATTTTACTTAAGAGTCTAAGTGGGCTTCGGTTATTAACACAACAGAGAATCTGAGCTGTAATGTCAATAGCTTTGACTCTACCCAAAATTGTGGGGCAAATTCCATCTATGGACACCACAACACAAGGGCTCAACTGGAATTACGCAGTCATTATGGGTGTTGAAAAACATCCACATGGTGTAGGCCTTATAGACTGTTCTAACTGGATTTCTACAGCATACAATTTCAGGGATGAAATGTCTTCGTTGGCGCGGAAACGACTGTTTAGTCTATCAATTCAATCAATTTTTTTTTTATATAGCGCCAAATCACAACAAACAGTTGCCCCAAGGCGCTTTATATTGTAAGGCAAGGCCATACAATAATGATGTAAAACCCCAACGGTCAAAACGACCCCCTGTGAGCAAGCACTTGGCTACAGTGGGAAGGAAAAACTCCCTTTTAACAGGAAGAAACCTCCAGCAGAACCAGGCTCAGGGAGGGGCAGTCTTCTGCTGGGACTGGTTGGGGCTGAGGGAGAGAACCAGGAAAAAGACATGCTGTGGAGGGGAGCAGAGATCGATCACTAATGATTAAATGCAGAGTGGTGCATACAGAGCAAAAAGAGAAAGAAACAGTGCATCATGGGAACCCCCCAGCAGTCTACGTCTATAGCAGCATAACTAAGGGATGGTTCAGGGTCACCTGATCCAGCCCTAACTATAAGCTTTAGCAAAAAGGAAAGTTTTAAGCCTAATCTTAAAAGTAGAGAGGGTGTCTGTCTCCCTGATCTGAATTGGGAGCTGGTTCCACAGGAGAGGAGCCTGAAAGCTGAAGGCTCTGCCTCCCATTCTACTCTTACAAACCCTAGGAACTACAAGTAAGCCTGCAGTCTGAGAGCGAAGCGCTCTATTGGGGTGATATGGTACTATGAGGTCCCTAAGATAAGATGGGACCTGATTATTCAAAACCTTATAAGTAAGAAGAAGAATTTTAAATTCTATTCTAGAATTAACAGGAAGCCAATGAAGAGAGGCCAATATGGGTGAGATATGCTCTCTCCTTCTAGTCCCCGTCAGCACTCTAGCTGCAGCATTTTGAATTAACTGAAGGCTTTTTAGGGAACTTTTAGGACAACCTGATAATAATGAATTACAATAGTCCAGCCTAGAGGAAATAAATGCATGAATTAGTTTTTCAGCATCACTCTGAGACAAGACCTTTCTGATTTTAGAGATATTGCGTAAATGCAAAAAAGCAGTCCTACATATTTGTTTAATATGCGCTTTGAATGACATATCCTGATCAAAAATGACTCCAAGATTTCTCACAGTATTACTAGAGGTCAGGGTAATGCCATCCAGAGTAAGGATCTGGTTAGACACCATGTTTCTAAGATTTGTGGGGCCAAGAACAATAACTTCAGTTTTATCTGAGTTTAAAAGCAGGAAATTAGAGGTCATCCATGTCTTTATGTCTGTAAGACAATCCTGCAGTTTAGCTAATTGGTGTGTGTCCTCTGGCTTCATGGATAGATAAAGCTGGGTATCATCTGCGTAACAATGAAAATTTAAGCAATACCGTCTAATAATACTGCCTAAGGGAAGCATATATAAAGTGAATAAAATTGGTCCTAGCACAGAACCTTGTGGAACTCCATAATTAACTTTAGTCTGTGAAGAAGATTCCCCATTTACATGAACAAATTGTAATCTATTAGACAAATATGATTC
This sequence comes from Thalassophryne amazonica, assembly GCF_902500255.1. Lineage (NCBI taxonomy): Eukaryota > Metazoa > Chordata > Actinopteri > Batrachoidiformes > Batrachoididae > Thalassophryne > Thalassophryne amazonica. Next base: position 19,485,240 of record NC_047112.1, read on the forward strand.
AAACCACCGCAGCGCAGTGCCTTTAATACCTATGGCATGCTCTAATCTCTGTAATAAAATTTTATGGTCAACAGTATCAAAAGCAGCACTGAGGTCTAACAGAACAAGCACAGAGATGAGTCCACTGTCCGAGGCCATAAGAAGATCATTTGTAACCTTCACTAATGCTGTTTCTGTACTATGATGAATTCTAAAACCTGACTGAAACTCTTCAAATAGACCTACAACACTAAACACTAAAACATGGCTTTCACTCTCAGTGTTATCCATGTTGCTTTTAAACAGGTCTTTCGAGCCAACGAGAGCTTTTCCTCGACTGGCTTTTAAAACTAATTTTAGTGCTAAACAGTAATTTTTATTTTTATTTTCTTTTAATCCATAAACTATGTCCACCAACTGAGTTGTGTGGTCAGACATTTACTTCATGGATGGTAAATGTTCAAACAAATAATTGAGAGGCCAATACTGAGATGCCAATCATGTCTAGGTTGACTGCATGTACATTTCTGACCACAGCTGTGTGTGCTCTAATTCTGACAATACATCAGATTAAAATGTCAGTGATGTCACAGGTACCATATATACAATCATAAATGTTATCGACCATCTTATTAATTTGAATACATTGCTGCCTCGTGTTAATGCAACTTTAGACAAATTTTAAAAATAAAGTATAAATAAATCTATTTGTTGTGGTGAGTTAAGACAAAATCCACAGTTGTTCAGTTGAACTCTTAAACAGAAAAACATTTTTCTACATGCAGTTCTTGTGTATTAACATTTCCTGGCTAACCTACTTTTAAAATTAGAATTTAGAGGAATTAATTTACTGCAAGGGCTCATGGAAATGTTTTGCAATACAGCTTGATTCAATAACATTTTAACTATTGCAGATCATTACCCTGAGTTACAATATTGTCTGGCTTAATCAAGAACCAATCTAAATATTAATTTGGACCCCAGGAGAAGAATGTAGGTCTTGTACTTTAAAAATAGCAACAAGTACAGATGTGATCAGTAAAATTCATTCAAGTAACACAAACACTTTTCAGAGTTGTTCCCTTCAAAAGAATATGCATTATAATCCAACATGTAAACAGCAAGGTTGTAGTTGATGGAAGACGGCATCATTCTGACTCATAACACAGTGTATTTTTGGGAAGTTTTAAAATAGGTCTCATCTATAATATTAAATATTTTTAATTAATCCTTTGCCTATGTAAAATCTTAATGCTAGAGCATAAAATAATTACAGCTGCCAAATGAATGTAATGGAAGAAAAAAATACATGATCTCTTTGTGAATTACGGTGGAGTAAAACCAAATAGTTCAGTGCATAAATTTGGGATTCCCTGGACAATTTTGTATTTAAAAATCATTTTCCCCATTACATCCAATTAAAAAAAAAATCTTTGCACAAAAAATAAGATACCTTAAAATGATCTTGAAGTGTAAAACAAATTCCCAAAACATGACCTAAAAAAATAATACTGGACTGTAGCTATCTCCAAAAGATAGCTACATTCCATTAGTGTTGTTATTGTTGGCATATTGTTGTTGTTGACTTTTTTGTTGTTGTGGTTGTTTTCATTTCGATCATGATGCAGACATTTATTATTCATCTGAGATTTAACAGCCTTAAAACTTTTAGAAAGCAGGTCACATTTCTTGGATTTTGGTTTGATGTCACACCACATAAAATGTGCATTTTACCCAATTTTACCTAAACATTTACCTAACATTCCTAATAATTTATGACTGATGATGTGGTTGTGATGTTTTGCCTTGATTTTGGACTTATCAATTCATTTATGAACTTTTTTTTAAACACATCCTTCTCTATGTATAAACCTCTGAAACAAAAGGTTGATTCTGTAAGTGAGAGAGAGATAAACACAGAGAGAGATACAGAAAGAATGGTGGTGAGAGACACGGAGGTTAGTGACACTGCCAACATCACCAGCTCTATTTCAAGAGGGGACCTGCTGTGCTATTCTGGGGCGAGGGGCTCAGAGTGGAATAGGGAGGCAGACGAGGTGCAACGGGGTGGACAGAAGGGTAAGCTGGAGGGCAGGAGCAGGGCAGGGTGTAGCCAGCAGATGGGGGACAAAGGCACCCCTTGTCCAGGGACTCAGAGGCCAGGATGGTTGACTAGAACGCTGGCAAGCCAGCTGGCAAATGTACAAATGAACACTGCTGTTCTCTCACATTCCTCACCAAACCATGTTTGGCCTCGATTTCCCCCCAGGCTGAGGAGACTTCCTTGTCACAGCTTCCTCTCCATAATAGACACAGAGGAGCTCTAAAAAAGGTGAAAATTGGTGGAGGGCACTGAAGATAGAAAGTAACCAAGGAATACTGATGGTGCTGCTTTGTACAAGAGGGCTATGAAGAGGATGGAGAGTGGAAAAGCAGTTGTTCCAGAAGACATTCCAGTGGAGACATGGAAATGTCTAAGAGAGATGGCCGTGGAGTATGAAACCTGAATGTTTAATAAAATCTTGGTAAGTGAGAGGATGCCTGAGGAGTGGAGACAAAATGTGCTGGTTCCTATTTTTAAGAACAAGGGTGATGTGCACAGCTGCAGTAACTACCAAGGCATAAAGTTGATCAGCCACGGTATGAAGTTATGGGAAAGAGCAGTAGAAGCTAGCCTTAGAAAACAGGTGAAGATCTGTGAGCAGAAATATGGTTGCATGCCAAGAAACAGCACTACAGATGCAATGTTTGCTTTGAGAGTACTGATGGAGAAGTATAGAGAAGGCCAGAAGGAGTTACATTGTGCGTTTGTGGATTTAGAGAAAGCTTATGACAGGGTGCCAAGACAAAACATTGTATGGGAAAGTCTGGAGTGGCAGAGAAGTATGTGAGTATATGAGGGAACTGCAGGACATGTACAAGCATAGTGTGACAGCAGTGAGATGCAGAGGCAAGAGTATTAACCGCTTGGACAAAAAATAAATAAATACATTTTTTAAATTAAGATTTGGCATCAAAATGTAGTCATTTCTATACCAGGACAGTTACCATTTGTATAACGTTGCTGACAAACCAATCAACCAATCACAAAACAAGGAAAAATCAAACTACTGTTACTACTACACTATAGCAATACAATATAACAATATCTCCTCTTTACCAGATGTGATAATAACCCGACTTTATCAAATTCTACACTAATCACATATAACAAGTCATACTGAAACATTGGTTTCTCGGAATGCAAAAGACTAAGAATCACACCCTACTATTTGAGTTAGGCTCAAAACTTCTACATCACCCCTCATATATTTATATAAGAAGTTGTTACAGTTCTGTTGTGATTAGGTTTTCATTAGTACCTGTGTTTTTCTTGGTTATAACACAAACTGCCATCTGATCCATGCATTAAATTATTACTTTTAAAGAATAACATTTTTCTTTTAAACAGAATGTAAACTGAAGTAAAAATATTTTTCAGCATTACAAATTTGCAAATAACTGGTGATGTTACTCAGTGATATAAATACTTTGATTTGCTTCGAAACGTAAGATACATCGTGGTGATCTGAAGTGTCTGAGGATTTGTGTGCTGTAAAAGAGCCATCAATTATCTCTTGTTTTGTGTCTGGTGATTTATGTGGAGCACGTAATGGCCTCATAATGAGGACATAACCTGGATTAATTTCAGTATTAAAAATAACATGCATATTATTGTACTATATGTTTCATCATAGAATAAATTTCATAGACACCTTAAGTTAATAAAATAACAGTAAATGGAGTTAGAGTCTGGAATGTACCTGGTCATATGAATGTTTAAATATGCTCTCATATCATGGTATTTGTCCCAACAACATCATGCTATGTAAGAGGCGATCTTAAATTATGATAAAGTGGACCTGTTTAATTCAAAATCTGTGTGGTCAGAGCAGAAAATGCAGATATGGTTATTATATTGGTAACTCTGCAATGTTTATCTGATCAGGATACTTCATGAAATTTTGAACCAATATCCTTAAATGACTATATTTTACATTGGACATAAGTTGATCAACATAGGATCAAAGCCCATTTGATTGCAGCTGACCTGATTAAACATGCACCAAATCACTTGCCAGGGGTTGATGTGCACTCCCAGCTGTTTATAGAGGCTTTTCTCTATTAACCTAAAATCCTCATTTCTACAATTTATGCTGGGAATAGATTATGGCCGCAAAAAACGGTCACGACATTCAAATAAAGCACTGTAAGTGTGGTGGAAAAATCAACACAGGCTCTCGTCTTATGTGCAACTGTTCTTTGAGCTCAAAATCAAAACAAAATTTATCAGCCCCTTGTGAAAGTACTTCTGAGTATTTGGTAACCACCATCAAGTAGAACAATGTCCACTAACCTTTAAAGGAGGATCGGTATCTAACAAAAGTAATGACTGCTGTGGGGACACACACACACACACACACACTAGAGCAACGTGACACCTCATACGGTGAGGTTCAGGGGGAACATTTCGACACCCTACCCTCAGGGGTCATGTCCTGGGGTCAAAGGTCAGCATTCCAAGGTGTGACACCTGAGCTGGATAACTGTGCCCACCCCCAACACCATCGACACAAACCTACAGACATACACTCAGACTACTATAACACAGAAAGAATGCACGCACGTCGCCACTGTGACCCCAGGGCGTGCCTTGGGGTCACGGAGAAGCATGTCGTACCCTGTCTTTGACACCTCTAAACAACACCCGGGAATTTACGATGAGTGCGGTTAACAAAGCTGGCACCAGGCAGGTGCAGAAGAACAGTGTGTCCATGTGGGGCAACGTGGCCTCATCACACAGATAAAACATGGAGGGACGTCATGCCTCAGAGTTGTGGAATGTCCCTGAATGTGTTGCATGGAATCTTTACACTGTTTACTTTGCTTTTTTCAGCCATGCTGGTCATATTAGTATGCAGGGGCAGTCTGAGGCTTTCACGCACCCCTTCACTCATTCAGCTGGTTCTTTAAAATGCTTGAGGGAAGAAATGATGACGTTTAAAAGTGGTTTTAAACTATATAATCTGTGATCAAGTAGGTCAGCTTGCAAATGAGGCAACTCCAGGACTTTATTATGCCTGCTGGGTTAAATGACAGAACCTTGACGACATGGATGAATGTCACAATTGGAAGATTCCTGTATTGGACGTAAAAACAGAATGCCTTGTACCAAATAATCCAAGATACTGGTTAGCGTCCAACTCTCAACCATACAGTAAGACAGGAAGCATCTGGACCTTAAATACTTGGACCTCCATTCTCCAGCAAAGTTATGTGCATCACCAAACACCTCTGCGCAGTGACCTCATCGCGGCATAAGGTCTTCCCAATGATGAAGGCAAAAGAAACGGCAACATGAATGTCATTGTGCCTCATCTCTGGAAGCTACACGGTTATATGCAAACCTGCCTGCAACTGAGAAAGTGAGCAGTCAAAGAACATTCTTAATCTCAGTAATCCTGCTTCATTCAGGTGTAAGTGACTCCTGCAAATTATCTTGTGATCACTTCAGTGTCTGTATGTGTCTGCTATGCACAGACCAGACACACATGCTTGTGTTAAAAATAGGCCACAAAAGGGCCAGAGCGTGCAAATAAAGAGCAATGTAACTAAAGGGCTGAATGGCATGGTTTCTTTTTCAATCTGTAACTGAGGCCCAGTTCTAGACTGCTTCCTCCTCTTCAGATCCAAGTCATTCAGCACTGGACGGCTTTTCAGAGGTTGCAAAAACTTAGCTATTTCATTACAATGGTTAGAAACTAAAATCCATGCTAATATATACAGGCTTTCTTGCTCTGATCCCCGCCAAAGTAGCCGTCAGCTGACCTACAGGCTCTCCGACTCTGCAGTAACTATATCAACCAGACTACCATATTTTACGGGGTATAAGTCATCATGTTTTGTTTGCATAGTAGAGAAGTTTGAATCTTCGACTGGACTGGGTTGCTTGACGTGAGGACGTTTCGCTTCAAATCACAGAAGCTTCCTCAGCTAAAATTCTTGCTCTGGTAGTCTGACTTCTGTCTTGACTCTTGTAGAGAAGAATAAACCAGAAGCCAACAAAAGCTGGAGTTTTTAACCTAACCAGACCCCTCCTACCAAGAGGCCGACTGCTGTAGGCTAGTGACTAAACAATAGCTCTAATTAGCACCTATTGTGCTCTAGTTAGCACTCTCCTAATGATGGGATGGAAGCCTCCCCTGATGGCTCCCTTGACGACTCTCCTGATGACGTGAATGACTCATTACCATAAAATTTTATTACAGAGATTAGAGCATGCCATAGGTATTAAAGGCACTGCGCTGCGGTGGTTTGAATCATATTTGTCTAATAGATTACAATTTGTTCATGTAAATGGGGAATCTTCTTCACAAGGTTCTGTGCTAGGACCAATTTTATTCACTTTATACATGCTTCCCTTAGGCAGTATTATTAGACGGTATTGCTTAAATTTTCATTGTTACACAGATGATACCCAGCTTTATCTATCCATGAAGCCAGAGGACACACACCAATTAGCTAAACTGCAGGATTGTCTTACAGACATAAAGACATGGATGACCTCTAATTTCCTGCTTTTAAACTCAGATAAAACTGAAGTTATTGTACTTGGCCCCACAAATCTTAGAAACATGGTGTCTAACCAGATCCTTACTCTGGATGGCATTACCCTGACCTCTAGTAATACTGTGAGAAATCTTGGAGTCATTTTTGATCAGGATATGTCATTCAAAGCGCATATTAAACAAATATGTAGGACTGCTTTTTTGCATTTACGCAATATCTCTAAAATCAGAAAGGTCTTGTCTCAGAGTGATGCTGAAAAACTAATTCATGCATTTATTTCCTCTAGGCTGGACTATTGTAATTCATTATTATCAGGTTGTCCTAAAAGTTCCCTAAAAAGCCTTCAGTTAATTCAAAATGCTGCAGCTAGAGTACTGACAGGGACTAGAAGGAGAGAGCATATCTCACCCATATTGGCCTCTCTTCATTGGCTTCCTGTTAATTCTAGAATAGAATTTAAAATTCTTCTTCTTACTTATAAGGTTTTGAATAATCAGGTCCCATCTTATCTTAGGGACCTCGTAGTACCATATCACCCCAATAGAGCGCTTCGCTCTCAGACTGCAGGCTTACTTGTAGTTCCTAGGGTTTGTAAGAGTAGAATGGGAGGCAGAGCCTTCAGCTTTCAGGCTCCTCTCCTGTGGAACCAGCTCCCAATTCAGATCAGGGAGACAGACACCCTCTCTACTTTTAAGATTAGGCTTAAAACTTTCCTTTTTGCTAAAGCTTATAGTTAGGGCTGGATCAGGTGACCCTGAACCATCCCTTAGTTATGCTGCTATAGACGTAGACTGCTGGGGGGTTCCCATGATGCACTGAGTGTTTCTTTCTCTTTTTGCTCTGTATGCACCACTCTGCATTTAATCATTAGTGATCGATCTCTGCTCCCTTCCACAGCATGTCTTTTTCCTGGTTCTCTCCCTCAGCCCCAACCAGTCCCAGCAGAAGACTGCCCCTCCCTGAGCCTGGTTCTGCTGGAGGTTTCTTCCTGTTAAAAGGGAGTTTTTCCTTCCCACTGTAGCCAAGTGCTTGCTCACAGGGGGTCGTTTTGACCGTTGGGGTTTTACATAATTATTGTATGGCCTTGCCTTACAATATAAAGCGCCTTGGGGCAACTGTTTGTTGTGATTTGGCGCTATATAAAAAAATTGATTGATTGATTGATTGATTACCATGAACAAAAGACTGAAACTGCTTTGACCTGAGTACCCCATTGTAAACAGGGGACAAAGCGTGTCTGAGACCCGCCCCCCGGTTAAGGCTGGGTTTCAACTGTTTTACAAAGAATGCTTCCTTGACACCTCTCTCAAACCATTTCTTCTCTCTGGCTAAGATTTTAACTTCCTTGTCCTCAAACGTATGGTTAGTGTCTTTCAGGTGGAGATGAACTGCAGACTGAGGTCCACTGGCAACCTCTCTGCTGTGCTGGTATAGCCTCTTGTTTAAAGGTTGCTTAGTGTTCATTACAGTTTTCCTGACATCTGATATAATACACTACATTGCTCTGTTTGTAACTAGGGATCCTGTCCTTAGGGTGAACTAATTTCTGTCTCAAGGTGTTAACCGGTTTAAAGTAAACTGGGATTTTGTGCTGTCTGAAGATCCTCTGTAGTTTTTCCCCTACTCCTGCTAAATAAGGGAGAGACACTCCTCTTCTTCTTGTCTCCATCTCCTGTCTATCTGGTCTCTTTGTTTTATGGGACTTCTGCACTTTGTCCAGGGACCATTGTGGGTACCCACATACTGTGAGGGCTTTTCGTACAAGTTGTTGTTCTTTAGCCCTTCCCTCTGCAGTTGTCCTAAGGACAGCATCCCTAGTTACAAACAGAGCAATGTAGTGTATTATATCAGAGCGAAACGTCCTCACGTCAAGCAACCCAGTCCAGTCGAAGATTCATACTTCTCTACTATGGAAACCACCTGGACAACTGAGAGCCTACACAGAAACATGTTTTGTTTGTTTATTTTTTAATAGTTTGGGAGCTCCTGCGACTTATATACAGAAGAATCATGTGTTCAGCATTCATAATAGCAATAACAACTCTTTATATGACCTTACCCAGGACTCAAAGCACTAAACACCATAATGTCCAACAATAAAATAATAACACCAATAACAAAAGTACAGTCCAGCAATGCACAGAAAACCCAAAATAAAGAACTGATTAAAAAAAAACATTTTTTTTATTGTAGTGTTTTCAACACTGACAGCCAGAATATGTCTGCATTTGAAATATTCTTTTGTCAAAACGGCATCAAATAACATATTGCACATTTATTTGTCCATCTTGTTTATTTTTGCACTTGAACAGTCTTTATGTTACACACCACAGGTTGAGAGTTAAATCCATTGTTCACTTTTCCATGATGTTGTGAGCCAGCAATGTGTGTCCAAACTACATAAAATAACATCCAATATGCTGTCCAACACAGGTTTACTCCATCTTGCTTATTTTTAGACTTTAAAAGTCTCAATGTTAAGTAACAGCACAGGCTGTGGTGTGCACATGTGCTACACAGACTTCCTATCTGCTGTTAAACAGGCTCCCTGGAAAACACAGTGTTAAAAAGAGTTCCACATCCAGAGAAAAGGTGCAACTTATCCTGGAATGACCACACACAGCTTTGGGCACATTTCTCTGTGCATTCCACCGACAGAACACATAATAATTCACCAGTTTGCTAAACTATCATGGATGGAAAAATAATTGTCTAACATAGGAGATTGCTTCTGGTTTGTTTGTTTGTTTGTTGTAACAGCCAGTGCATGAGTGTGTTCATGCGGTGTGCGTCCTGTGCGCCCAGCCATGATGTCCCACAAAGACTACAATGTGTGCATCTGTGTGTGGTTCAGCTGTTGCCCATGGAGACATTTATTCTTAGAGAAACAAGCATGAAGTTAAATATAACCAATATATGCAATAAATCATTATTATTATAATTCTATGTGGCCTCTGTTCTCTGGAACAGTGTCCTGTCAAGTTAACACCAAGGTTTTAAACATGCTATCTATCAGCCAGTCCTTAATTTCCTTTTGACCTTGACAAATCGTGTTGTGTATGCAAATCTCACTTATTTGCGCATTCCCACCTATAATTTTGAAAACTTAGGTGGTCAAACCTCAAATCCCATATTTATGAAGGCAAACGTGCTAAACAGGTGATATATTCCATTTTTCACATTTGACAGATGCTATCCTCCTTGCACACAGTTATTAATACAGCATGTAGGTTTATTTGCAAGTTTTTACACACGCAGTACTTTAGTAAATCAGGCTCTACGTCAAAGGTTCTTAGAGAACATAGTGATTTGATTTGAAGTGTCAGACATGTAGAGAAAATGTGACATTGGCTTTTAAAAAAATCTAATTCATAACCAATACCATATTTCTAATTAGTTCCATAAAATTAGCCTTTTTAGCCCATATTATCATAGGGATAGAAATTTGATCTCTGCCCTCTAACCTTCATTGTTGGTAAAACCTCAACAAACATCAAAGTACTTCTTCCCCTCCATGGGGACAATGTATCTGCCAAGTTTGATTAAAATTCAATGAGGCACTCTTAAGATATCTTGCTAAAATACATACATACAAACCAAGCTGCATAGAGACCAGGGTGATTCCAAGAGTGCACACGTCCAGTGGTATGTCAAAGAAATCAGGCAGAAATGTAGAACAGAAGAAGCCATAGATGAAATCTGCTCTAGAATGTGCTGCTGCTCCCATAATTCTCCTCCACCGAGTTACTGATGTCTGACAAACCAAACACCTCAGTCATCATCCTAGATTAGATTCTAAGTTTGAACTCAGAGGCTTGAACTCTCAAGTAACTTCAGCAGCCTCGGCCAATTCCCAAACACAGCAGCCAATGTGACCAAAACAACTTCCAGAAATAGATGCAATCACATTCTAAGCGCCAGCCAAGACAGATTCCACAAACAGGCGCTAAACGAAGTAAGGGATTGGGAATACGTGGTGCCCCCCCACCAGACCCTCAAGTCCATCAATCATTATTCTCTATACAAATGGAGCATTCAGATGAACAAAAAGACAGTTAATGGGCAGCACACGAGGAGTCTGGAGTGTATCCGGTGACTGAAAAAGGACCAGCCATCCGAACAGAGCTAAACTATAGTCATAGCAAGGCCTCTGCATCTGCTTCATTAATTCAGCAGACGCTCTTATCTGCAGTCAATAAATGAAAGCCCTGTCAAATGTTTTTAGTCCTCCAAACAAAAACGACAGCACAGACCCACATTCATGAAGTTGGAATAGTTGAAAAAAGAAGACACAGGAAACATGAACAAAAATAGCACGTATATATTGTTTTTTGGACAAGGAAGATGGTGTTTTGTCAAATATGGGACAAAATGTTCTACAGGGAGAAACACAGGGGTACTTTTACAAAAACATGATTATGACACACATAAGTTGGTGTTCTAAACCCACACTGAATAAACCGTGTGTACTGAGGGTGACATTGAGCCTTTGACATTATAATAAAAATGTATCTCAAAAGGCAAAACATTCTCACATTAATGGGGTTGATGTGTTTGGCAGACAGTAAGAATGGATCCCACCAACCGTCTGGTTAACAACCTGCTCCAGTTGCTTCATATAATATGTCAACATGGAAAATAAACAACACACAATCCCAAATCAGATACATTCCTAGTAATGTTGCTAGTGGGGATTCCACTTTGGCTGACCTGAGAAGTCCAAAGTTCAAATTCCACAAGGAGCCATAAAGATATCCGATCAGTAACGATAATGTACAGTAATACTATAATGCTTTTATAGCTGTGAGAAGGCATCAATATTTTTATTAGGAGTAATGACCAAATTAAAAAATTAATAAAAATATGAGGAATTACACTGACCACTTATGAGGCTGTCTGAGTTCCAGAGAACATCCACGCAATCAGATAATGACTTAAGATCCAGAAGCGAGGTTAATTTCTCTATCTTCCCAGGAACAAAGGCAGCTGGTACGAATGCACATCAAACCAGAGGGAGATGTTTTGAGGTGAGCCATCATGGCTCTGTTCACATTTTTACAGCAAGCAATCAGAGCACAAGTTAACCAAAATAATCACAGACTGCACTCCCACTTAACAGTCTTATTATCTGTTATAGATGAGGCACACATCTCCACATGGTACTGGGTTCGCCAATGATTTAAAGGCTTTAATGATATGATGACTTGTCTTTTTCAAATGTGAATCATTTTCATCTCATTGTTAAGGTGCCCTGACACTTGCACGACTTTGATCCGTGCACCTGCACACACGTCGTTGTGACAATCCCACCCACTGTGTTCCCAGCTAGATGCAGCACTTTCTTCCACCGGCTAAAATGCGCTCTGTGCTGGACGCTGCGTATATAAAATAATTTCATAGCGGATTAATCATTTTCTCTGCAAGATGGCTGCTGAAAACGGCTCTGATCACTTCCCGAATCTCAGAGGACAGCTCCAGCCCAAGCTGTGTGTGTGTGTGTGTGTGTGTGTGTGCGCACTGAACGAGCTGGAGAAAGCCTTTGGAGCTATCTAAAAAGGTAATTATTTGTCATGTTTACATTGTCATGGTTTGGTAAAACAGTTGCATGTTCTTTCCTTCTTGTGTGGAGCTGTAAAAGTATGTTTATGATAGATGGAACATCTTGTTATAACTTGTTCAGACAAGCTGCGCACTGATGCGGTGCGCTGACGCAACCACTTGCTCTGTTCACTTCTTTACTCAACTTGACCAGCTGCACGTAGTGTTGGCAGGCAGATCACGCCACGTTGCACAACATTCAAAATTCTCTTTGCGCAGTTGCATGCGTCTGCGCCCCTCTCACGTTCACTCACACCCATTAAAGACGTGTTTACTCTCCAGCACGACACACTGCGTGCATCAAAGTCATGCAGGTGTCAGGGTACCTTAATGAGATGAAAACAATTCACATTTGAAAAAGACAAGTCTTTATGTCATAAAAGCCTTTAAATTATCGGTGAACCCATTACAAAAGTCACTACTGCCATGCGCGCACACACACACACACACACACACACACACACACACACACACACACACACACACACACACACACACACACACACACACACACACAGCCTTAAAACCGTTTAAACAAGCAGAAATAACCTAGTGTTAATTAGACTATTGGATTATAATTAGACATTTCCAGAGCTGATGCACTGAGACTCACTGGGACTGGTTTAATTCCGGTACTACAAGAAAGCTCTCTCAGGACGGAGCATTTCCTCAGGTGTTTGCCAGAAGTTTGAACCGCAACAGTCTTCTTCAAGCAGTTAATCAATCAAACCCATGTCCTCTCCAAGACCAAGATTTTCCACGAAAAGCTGCATTAACAGTGGGATACCCAATATGTTCTGGCTATAGTTAAATAATTGTGGAAAAGGTGCAGTCTTCACAATGTTAATTTGCAGGATAGGGACAGAATCTTGACAACAAATCTGTGCACATCCATGATTGAAACTACTGCCTTCCAGTGAGAAAAAGTTACTTTGGAGCTGCTTAGCCCATTTAACAGATTAGCAGTTACAGCAATGAATAAATAATATTTGACTATTTGACTCTTTTACTTCTTACAGAAGTATTTTTCCTTTTCTTTTTTATTGTTTTTTATGCACCAAGAACACCAGATCAAATTCCTTGTATGTGACAGCTTACTTGGCAATAAATTTGATTCTGATAAATCACTGTAAATGCTAAACCTTCAGTATTAGACTTCAGTGGCGTTTCCAAACTCTTCACTTTGTGCTCATACAAGAAGAAATGGCTGTTGCGTGTCACAGAAAAGTGTTGTCAAAGGTTGTAATTATAGGCTCACCTCAACTGGTTCCAACTACCACATTCCCACATCAGAGAGAACAAAAGGTTGGAAGTTACAAAAAAGCAGACTCGGCTAATTAAGAGATGGTGAACTTCGATGTAGGCCAAAGTTATCAACAATGTTCAGGTGTACAAGTAAATCAGAGGAAGTTCAGGATTTTACAACCTAGGCTCTATTGTATTGACGGGGGGGTCATCCATTTTCTTTTGGACAAAAAAACAAAACAAACAAAAAAAGATCGACGTAAACACCATCATGAGCTAAACAGCTACATAACGTAATTGCACAGGGCAAGCTAAAAACATTCATTAACCGCTTCTTGTCACCACTGAACATGCAAAAATGTCATTAGAAGTGTTGGGTAGCATTGAAAGGATCCCTACGGAGGTTTACCTCACTAAATGTAAAGAAACTTTTTAAAAGGACTGATTATACAGTTTAGCCAGTTATACAAGTCTAGCCATCCTCCCCCAGCACAACTCTCCACTAACACCCCGTCATACCTTGATGATTTAGGCAGCGTACGCTGACGTAATAAAAAAGATGGCATATGCTGGCATACGTCCAATACATTATGGGTAAGTTTTCTATAAGTTAAGACCACATTGAAGCACACTCGCCATATACGTCGTAATACGGTGATTTCATCAAAACATTTTGGGGCATGCACAATATTTTTGAAGTATGCCAGCGTATGACTCATACGTCCCACATACGTGGCTCATAAATTGTAGGTAAGTTAGGCAATTCATTGTTGACACGTTTCTTGTAAGTTACTCATAAGTTGAAATACATCCATTGATGCTGTCCATTGAGTGGCTGAATAACTGAAAGCTGCAGTCATGCGAACAGTTCATACTGTTTCAGATATTCAGAACCATTCACACACGCAGTAAATATAAAGTCTTAATCTTACCTGTTTGTTTCAGTCTGATTCATCATCACAGCCTGACAAAATGGAGCCATCGCCTCCTGCGTGCGCTTATTTTTATTAAACAATATGAGCGCAGGAATGACAATCTAACCCTTCCATACATGAGGCAACAGGTAGATGATTCAGATGATTATATAAGAGCTGTTCTGGAAGGCACACTTCACGTTGTGGATCAGCTGCAGCTGGCTGAAATAACCGTACATGGGGAGTCAATGCGTGGCGTTCACACGCACTGATCATTTTACTGCTCTGATATATTCATTCATCTTTATACTTATATTTATTCCCCCTTTTGACAGTTTTCTGTTATAAATCTATATATGGCTTAGTAACGTAATACAGTGAAAGAGCAGCCACCACGCCAAACCAGCGTTTTTTTTTATTGGAGCAAGACAAAGCGTGCAGCATGTAGTCAGTCTGATGAGGAGACAATCCTCTTTTGTTCTGGATGTGGAACCAGACGTGCGCACAGATCGCCAAAGTGGTTCCTACAGTTTCTCCAGGACTCAGGCGCTATGAGCTCCATCCCAGCGCCGTGTCCTGGAACATAGAGATGCAGACACACGCTGCTCTAGCAGTGGCTCCAGGCGCTTTTCATTTAAAATGTAGAGATCAATGTTGGATTCGGTTTCGTTTTGTTCCTCTTTCATCCCTTTTGCGCTCTTGATTCACAGGTTATTAGGTGATAAAGCTCATTCTTCCACGTTTTCTCAACGATTTGTGACTTTTTTACTTTTTTCCCTTCATTCAGAAATCATCGTATGTTGTGTGACCGGCCCATAAGGACACAGGTAGCATGAGCGGGATTTGAATCCAGGTGTACAGACTGACAGGCCAACTCCTTATCCACTAAGCTACCTGCTCTATATTAAGTGAAAGCATTCACCATGAATGTAGCAGCTCATAGCCTGGACAAACGATAAGGTCAACCCTAATAAATCTAGTGAAATTTAATCAACTTAGGGCTTAAAAAGGAACCTCTATAACCACCCATTTTCAAAGTTGAGAGCCCTTGTGTGACATCCGCATCAACATCTTCTCTTCCGAATCTGGAATTCAGGCTCCGTCTTACTCCGTGCTAATGTCTGTCTGGCTTTAACTAATGAGGGATGCTCACATTGAGTGAGACAATAAGACAGTCGTGGCTTCTTTCTACTTCTCCCAAACAGAACATAGCAAGGGGAAAAAAGCAGTAAGCTGTAAGTGCCAAAGGTTTCACAAAGAATTTTGTAAGTTGAACTAGCTAACATATAATTTTGGTCAGCCTTCTGTTCCATTTCATCTCAAGCTGCATGTAGAAACACTTGCACATACATGTGTGAGTACACAAAAGATGGAGAATGGTAACAAAAAAGTGAAAGGCAAGTGAAGGAGATTTGCATTGAGTGTTTACTGTTGTTGTCTCACCTGTGGCTCTGCTGGAATAAGGCCCTCCCTCCTCTTGGGGTTTACATGTGATCATCTGTCTGTGAAGATGTAGCGTCTCTGTGGCATTCCCTTGACTTCCATCACTAAAAATGCTTCCAACCATAAGGTTTTCCCCAAGACCCTCTGGCCTCAAGGTGCTAGAACTGTCTATAATTCTACAAGCTTGACCAACAATCACTCTCCTACTGGGCCTTCTTTGGGGAGCTTGGACTTCAGCTCTAGACGGCAGGAGCAACCGAACAGAAGGTCGACGAGACACGTCTGGTTCATCATCCTCAGGGATTGGGTTGTACCAGATCTCTCCTTCATCATCTGCATCATTCTCTTCAGCTGGATCCAAACTGCAAGGCTGTGGAGACACTCTGACATGACCAATGCTTATCTAAATCAAGAAGAAACACAGAAACCAGTTTCCTGTTAATTTTACACAAAATCCATGAAGAAAAAAAAGCATCATGATACATCAAGTGCAACATCTACAACAGCAACTTGAGTTGAGACTGAAAAACTAGTTGTAGTTAAGAACCGGTTCTAAATTTCTCAGTCCATCGGACTCTTATGCTTCAGACCTTATCAATTCCTCTTATCAATGTCAGCATGCTTTCCTGACAGTTCTACACTGCAACATCTCATGCCATGACATCAAATGTGACATGATGATGTCAAACGCTGTGTCGAGCAATACATCAAACAGTTGCATTGATGCTGAAGACCTGCGTGGACCTGCGTTTTTCCACACACACACACACACACAAAAAGAGGAATCGATAGGGGAATCAGTAAAGGATCGGCCCAATAAGCAGAATCGATAATGGCTTTGACATCTATAAAATCTTAACTGTCCTGATAAGAAGAATTTGGACACCTGAGGAAGCTGCAGCCAAACTGGCCGTGGTAGAACTTCCCCAGAGGGTTTCACGTGATCTGAGGTGGGCGTGGGGGGCGTGGCAAGCTGATGGGAGTTCTGACTGCTCTCCTCTTCACTTGAGAATACTCCCTGCATCTCATCCTTGATGCAGTTGGTTTTAGTGAGGGAACTCTGCTGTAGCCAGTTGCGTTTCTTGGAGACAGTGATGGTGTTGAGTGGTGGTCGCCATGATGGTGGTTCGTTGATTCTGTCCGCCTCACGGCTATTAGTGCAGGAGCTTTGGGCATTCTCAATGAAAGCTGGAGGGATTGACGGAAAAAAAAAATTAAGTATCATCATTACAGCTGCAAGACAGGAGACATGAAGAAATTTGTTGAACATAAAAATGAAACTAATCATCTTCGTTATCATGACGACTAAATTAATGATTGAACTGAAATGAATTATTTGATCTAATCTTTTAATCACAGATTACTCCCACTGTTCATGTTCTGTCAAGTCAATAGAACATCTGTATCAAGAATCCACAGGTGTGTGAAATCAATGAATAATGCAATTATTTTTTGTAGGATTCTTCACTTCCATTCCTCTCATTGATGTCTATCTAGAAAGTCACGCCACATCAATGCCTCAAGAGGATCAGTTGGTGCTACATTTCATAACTACTGGATAGTTATTTTATGGCCAAATAAATCTTTTTTTATGACAATACCTCAGGGCTTTGGAGCACTGCCCGATACATTTCAAAAGTGTCAGAATACAGGGGCAATTGGAAAGACACTGCAGAGTGATGCAAGGATCAAATGTGCACCATTTCCATCCCAGCAAAGGAAATCTGTGGGAAGGCTGATAATAAATACAGCCAATGTCAATTTGTGACAATGGTTGTGAAAATAGGCAAGGTAACGTGAGCCCTAAATGTCCCAAAGAAAGCCATTCTGCCATAGACATTTTAATCAAAGTTTAAAAAATAAAAAATTAATTCCTTCTTGGTGTATTCCTATGCTGACAAATTTGTGGTCCAGTGCTTGCTTTAAGTGTACTTTGAATATTAAGGGCACTTGGGGACATATAACCCTATCCCTGAATAACCCTTTAGCTTCTGGACAACACCTGTACTGCATTGGCCAAAATGCCAATCAATTTATCAGAACTCTATAAATAAGCCCCTTCAAAACCCAAAGATTGGAAGTCACCAAATTTTAA
This sequence comes from Thalassophryne amazonica, assembly GCF_902500255.1. Classification (NCBI taxonomy): domain Eukaryota; kingdom Metazoa; phylum Chordata; class Actinopteri; order Batrachoidiformes; family Batrachoididae; genus Thalassophryne; species Thalassophryne amazonica. Next base: position 19,503,123 of record NC_047112.1, read on the forward strand.
GAAATCTCATTGTGATCATCTCTACTTGTTCCGGTACCAATCTACTGTCAAAACCATTTTTGAAAATTTAGACAGTTTAAATCTGTATAAGATCTTATAAATTATCAATCTGTAAAATTTATGTCTGATACCCTTCTTTAAGCATCTACAAGGACAAAGAACCTAATGTACATAGCTTGGTGGTGGGAAGAAACTGAAGTATTTGGCTTAAACCCATAGAGACACAAGGACAACCACTGTAGCCAGTTCACTGTAGCCACTGAAAACCAGTTCAACAACAGCTGGTTGAAAACCTGCTGGGAGTAGGTAAGTATACAGGCCGATATCTACTGATGCTAGTTGAGCTGCAAAATTCTGGGAATTTTCAAAGTTGGAAACTTTCTATGGGAATATAGGGGAATTGATGGGAATACCTGTAAATTTTGCAGGATAGCCAATAATGAGGAACTATATATATATATATATATATATATATATATATATATATATATATATATATATATATATATATATATATATATATATATATATATATATATATATATATATATATATAAATAAATATAAGGGTGATTCTTAGACTACAGCACTTATTATGTCCTTTGATTATATTGTATGAAAAACAAAAAAAAAGGGGAAATTTCACAATTTTATAGTTATCTTTACAATGAAAGTGTGTTAAGAAATTTGTTCTAGTAGTCTATGATGACTTTTTCACACCTTTTTTCAGCATCATTATATGCAAATATGTTTTGTGCTTGTCCCACACCCAGACTTTTGATCTTCAATGATAAAAATGAATGGTAAAAAAACGTTTTTCCTAATGTTTTAAAATATCTCTGAATAAAATATCAGTAAAATAATCAAAACATAATTGGGGTATTCAATGTCATACAACTGTTGTGATTTTTTTTTAAACAAAATGTAGTTGTCCCACACTACTGCTGTAATTTCCACCACAACACTGTAATGTCCCTTTAAAGAATTTGTATGAAAGATTGTTTGGGTAGTTTCTATGGAGATAAACAGTGACATCAGAGCACATGCATATAGCGCCAAATCACAACAAACAGTTGCCCCAAGGCGCTTTATATTGTAAGGCAATGGTGTGGTGGAAATTACATTTACAAGGCCAATAGTGCCCGTAGTTAAAGAATCACCTATATATATATATATATATATATATATATATATATATATATATACACACACACACACACACACACACACACACACACACACACACACACACGAGGTCTGTGAGAAAAGTATCCGAAATTGGTGCGCATGCGTAAGTTTTTTCACGCCTGTGGGTTGCGTCATTCGCCTGTCAGCAGGCTTTGTGTGAGCACTGGTCCACCCCTCTCGTCGTTTTTTTATTGCGAATAAATGTTGAATGATTTGGAGCTTTGCTGCATCAATTTTTTTCCAGAAACTGTGAGAGACCTCCAGGTGGACACCGTTCAGAAAATTAATATGGCTTTCAGGGACCATTTTGTGGGGATTACACAGATTAAGGAGTGATCCAGACGGTTTAAAGACCGCCCACAACTGCTGAGAGCGCGCCGCGCTCCGAGCACTGATCGACAGGCTCCAACCCTGCTGGAACAACCAGATCATTTCCAACATGAAGGCTTTGTTGATCCAGGACGTCATCTGACTTTCACAAAAAGGCAGAAGGCGTGGACATCAGCACTTTTTCGGCACATTCCACTGTTACAGGAGTTTTTTTCATGGAAAGAAAAGCGAAGGGACGCGCCACGGAGCCGTTCATTACGCGGCACAAAACCACCTCCGTGTTGGTCTCACAGGACGGCTTACAAGTGGATTTCAGACGGCTGTCGGTTGCTTTGCAGTCGTGTGATTATCCGAGAAATTGAGCATGAGCTGGACATGCCCCAACATGTCCTGTGAGGCTTCATCACGGCGTTGCTTTGCGCCATGCGGCTCCACCGCGACGTGCGGAACTCCTCCACACGTCTGTCTCAATGTGCCGAAAAAGTGCTGATGTCCACGTCTTTTCACAATTCCTGTGCTAGTCAGACGACATACCGGATCAAGACAGCGTCCAGTTTAGAAATGAACGGCACATTCCACTGTTACAGGAGTTTTTGTCATGGAAAGAGGAGTGGAGTTCCGCGCGTTAAAATAAATAAATGAATAAATAAATAAATAAGGTCAAAATTTCCAGAATTCCCAATCTTATCTTCCCATGGAAAAAAGTAAGTCCCTTCGGGTGCCCCACTGTTTGCACTCGGGTTCGCCACAGCAAATCCAAGGTGGATCTGCATGTTGAATTAGCACTGGTTTTACGCCGGATGCCTTTCCTGATGCAACTCCACATTACGTGGAGAAATGTGGCAGGGGTGGGATTTGAACCCGGAACCTTCTCCACTGAAACCAAGCGCATTAACCACTTGGCCACCATGGAAAGTTTCTGGAAATTTTCTACGTCTTTGCAACCTTAGATATGCCGGTGAGGACTGGTGTCCATCACAGATTACTTCCACAGTCATGGCTGGTGTCTATTTACTGCTGGGTGAACTGGGACAATGCAGATGAAGTGTCTTGTTCAAGGACACAGACAGGTAGTATGAAAGGTGAATCGAACTCAGGTCTATGTAGGGTATTTCAGCTCCTATCTCACTTATCTATACCTACTCTACTGAGAGTAATTTAAAATAATTCTAAAGTGTTGGTAAGTTCATCCTGTAGAACAGTTTAAAAAGAGCAAAGACAATTCCTTATTTTGGTAGATTAAAACCATTTTAAAAAACAACAACACTGGTATTGAGGTATTTAATTAATACTACAGTACTAGAAAATAAGCAGTTACCAAGTTCAAACCAGTTTACACCACATACGGAGATGCAAATTACCATTTATAACAAACGAAAGGGAACAAGAGCAAATCAGCATTTTTAAGAATGTGCAGAAATTGAAAATTTAGTCAACTGGCCATACAGTGTATGAATTTATTTTTTGTCAACCACCTCATCGTTCTAGCTTTAACAGTCTTTTTTCATTCCCTGCCAAACTGTGGCATGATGAGAATGCAGTGTGAAAAACAAGTTCTGTGCATGCATGCGTTTGTGTGTGAGGTGCTGAGAGTAGGGTCTTGTTGTAACATGTACAGCAGCGCCGTGTAAAAGACTGTTTTGATCCTCGGCTCCTAGACGAGCCCCCTTTACATGCTTTAATGACAAGCATCTCCTTTCCACTGGAAAAAATACATTTTTAAACAAGCCACCAAATTACAGGCTCAGGAATACAGCAAAACTTCCCTAAACTATCATCATAAGAACTGGATATTCGCACTCACTGGACAAAAGCAAAAGTCCCAATGCATTTGTATGGTTTTCCATGTAATAAACACCGTATATAACGGATTTTGTACACAGAATTTTCGCTCACATCAGACAAAACCTTCCATCTGATCGCAATGCATTTCCACTAAAAACCCCTCACATGTACTGGATAGAGCAGTCTGGAGCTGCCTAGTAACAGAGGTACGAAATGAAGATCAACACTGACACTTGCCGAGTTGAGGAAAGTGGGTACCGTATTTCCCTGATTAAAAGACAGGGGGGAATTCATTTTTTTTCAAACTGTGCTCAGACACAGGACCTAAACGAGGCCGGGTGTAATTTATTAACAAAATGCTGCTTGCTGCCTGCATTCTAATTTGGTGTAAAATTTCACACATATACCTGAGTGTGATGAACCAAACACTTTAGATCAGGGACCTCTGCGGGGCTCTCCTGAGCCTGATGCGCACCTGCTAAATGACAGACACTGCAAAAGGCTGTCATTTGTCACTTTTATGGTTTCACTCCTTTCTCCTTTCTCTATTTTCAAAGTTTTTCCAGTGTGCACTCTGATTACGTTTCGATCATGGGTCAAATACGTTTGGCAAAAAAATCTGCAAATATGACCAATTTTACAACACAAAGTCAGAAAAAGATGCTCATATGACTCACAATTCACGGAGAAAAATTACATGTATACCGTTGGTTTGGAGGTTGATTGTATAAAGAAGTGGAGCACGTTGAGGGACAAATTAATCCAGAAAAAGCCACTGTTCCTGCTGCAATTTGCATAAAGACACGATGGAGAACTTTAAAATGCTCATGCGCACGTCAATATCATTGCATGACCACAGAGCTGAAGAAGCATAAATCAGGCTTTAGGATTCTAAGGTACCACTTCGCAGCGAACTTAAAAAAAAGAGTGACTTGACCAAATGTTATGTTTTTAATGCACATAATGCCCAGCGCTTATTTAAGGCAGGTATTTTTATTTTTTGAGAAGAAGTTTTGACCTAGTCATTAAATGAGGCAGGTCCCAATTCAAAGTCAAACGTTTAATCAAGGAAATGCGTATTATGCATTGTCCATCTTATACATATAACGGATTTTGTCTGTTTTATACATATAACGGATTTCGATTATAACGGACAAAATTCACTGCTCCACCTGAAACCATTATATGCGAGTTTTACTGTATTCAAATTCATGTACGTGTGACTGCACCTATAAAGAGATTTACTCCAGCCCAATCCCAAAAAGAGCAGCAGTACAGTATAAACAAAAACCAATGAAATCACAAGGTTTCACCTGGCATAACCTCTGCTCACTAGGGTGAAACCAAGGTACTGTTTTGCTTGGTTGCTTTTACTGACAAAATTGGCCTGAAAGCAGCACAAAAGCCAAGATTACTTTCCCTGAAAGCCAAGGAACCACTGTGAACTGCAAGCTCGACTTTCCTGTGATCTACAAGGAAAATCTATTAAAGCTTCCAGAAAGCAATTGTTGACTCACAATAATTGCTGCCATCTCCAGTAACCCCACATCCAATAAAGCGCACCTCCAGAGTTCAAAACAAGTTGTGAACCTTAAGGAGTATTTGTCTGTTTGGCAGGAAACTCTGACGTTGGGTACTTCCCCCCGTGACAGTTCAGAATTATAATGAACATGACATAAAATGATTACAGGGAAACCATTCATCTGTGCTGCAGCCTATTATAAACATAACAGACTACAGGCTGTTGCTCAGGAAAAAGGTGTTGATGGTGATATAAAACAACTTACAATTGTCACTCACAGCAGTCATTAATTTTATTCCAAAAAGCACAGTACACTTCCAGTAACTAACACCTTTAATGTTCCACGTCACTCAAAAATGTGGCTGTGTGCCAGATGTTAAATGGACTGCATTTATACAGCGCTTTTCCATCTGCATCAGAAGCTCAAAGTGCTTCACAATAATGCCTCGGATTCACCCCGATGTCAGGGTGCTGCCATACAAGGTGCTCACTACACACCGGGAGCAACTAGGGGAGTAAGGACCTTGCCCAAGGGCCCTTAGTGATTTTCTGGTCAGGCTGGGATTTCAACAGAGGATCCTCTGGCCTCAAGCCCAGCGCTTAACCACTAGACCATCACCTCCTGCAAATGTTTTATTTTAACTATAAATGTTGACATTTCTCCATTGTTTATTGTGTTTTTGTCACTACAGTAAGGGTTTTTCCTTTCTTTCTTTCAGCAGTGGCTACAGAGGACTACAGTGGCTACAGTGGCTTACAGTGTTCCAGCTAGCCTGATTCTGGAGGGTGCCGTGCCCTGTCCTCCCATACCCTACCCAAATTCGGCCAATCTTACACCTCTCCACCAAATGGTTTCAGCAACTGTCCTTCTGCCATTCCTTAATGATTCAAAACTTTTAGAAATGGATTCTTAAAATAACATTCTCTACGTTTTATTTGAGGTTTTCCTCGCTGCCGTAAATGCAGATGTCGTGCAACCTTCTCAGCTTCCTTACAACAGTCAACAATGTATTAGGAAGTTAGCTCAGCTCATTAGTATTGATGTGAGGGGGCGCTCAGTGAACCACTCAATTTATTACACCCATTGACATTTTATATGAACTAGTACGAGGTCTATTAGAAAAGAAACCAACCTTTTTATTTTTCAAAAACTATATGGATTTGAATCACGTGTGATTACGTCAGACAAGCTTGAACCCTCGTGCGCATGCGTGAGCTTTTTCACGCCTGTTGGTTGCGTCATTCGCCTGTGGGCAGGCTTTGAGTGAGCACTGGTCCACCCCCCTCGCTGGAATTCCTTTGTCTGACTTCTTCCTGAGAGACTGGCGCTTTGCTTGATCAAAATTTTTTCTGAAACTGTAAGGCACATCCAAGTGGACACCATTCGAGAAATTCAGACGGTTTTCGGTGAAAATTTTAACGGCTGATGAGAGATTATGGAGTGTTACTGTCGCTTTAAGGACTGCCCATGGAGCCGGACGGTGCGCCGCGCCCCGAGCCGCCGTCGTCAGCCTGTTTCGAGCTGAAAACTTCCAAATTTAAGCCTCTGTTGACCCATGACGTCATGAGAGAGCAGAGAAGTTTCAGAAGAGCTCGGGATCAGCAGTTTATCCGGACAGTCCACTGTTAAAGGAGATTTTGTAATGAAAGGCGTGCGGACGGATTCGCGCATCGGCACCCAGCCGCTCATCGCGCGGCGCCACAGCAAAACACCTCCGTTGGAAGCATTACAGGACAAGTTTGAACATGCCCAGCTGTTAAACAATTTCTCGGATACTCACTCGACTGAAAGTCATCAAAAACCACCTGATCGTACAAATGGTTATCAACACGGAGGTGTTTTGCTGTGGCGCCGCGCCATGAGCGGCTGGGTGATGACGCGCGAATCCGTCCGCACGTCTTTCATTACAAAATCTCCTTTAACAGTGGACTGTCCGGATAAACTGCTGATCCCGAGCTCTTCTGAAACTTCTCTGCTCTCTCATGACGTCATGGGTCAACAGAGGCTTAAATTCTGAAGTTTTCAGCTTGAAACAGGCTGACGACGGCGCGCCATCCGGCTCCGTGGGCAGTCCTTAAAGCGACAGTAACACTCCATAATCTCTCATCAGCCATTAAAATTTTCACCGAAAACCGTCTGAATTTCTCGAATGGTGTCCACTTGGATGTGTCTCACAGTTTCTGAAAAAATTTTGATCAAGCAAAGCGCCAGTCTCTCAGGAAGAAGTCAGACAAAGGAATTCCGATGAGGGGGGTGGACCAGTGCTCACTCAAAGCCTGCCCACAGGCGAATGACGCAACCGACAGGTGTGAAAAAACTCACGCATGCGCACGAGGGTTCAAGCTTGTCTGACGTAATCGCACGTGATTCAAATCCATATAGTTTTTGAAAAAAATAAAAAGGTTGGTTTCTTTTCTAATAGACCTCGTATAAGACTTCCTAGATGGGAGTGCTGAGGACCCCAGTTACTGGAGAAGGCCAAGGAGAAGCCCATACTTCACCTGGCTGCAGAAAACAGATGGTCATTTTAGAAATGTGGGAATGGACCGGTTGTCTGCCTGGGTGGGTGCCATCCAGGAACTAAGGCGGTTCTGTAGTGTTGTGGATGTGGCAAAGCGCAGCACAAGCACATGGTAAAAGACTTCAGTTGTCTTTAGTAGATACTTCATTTTGTACTAGGCTGTTAATTTATCATAATGCTTTTACTTTTTTTAAGATTAACAGATTATGCATTTGTGGCTGCCTATGTTTCTCAATTTCGCATGTAAAAGTGCCTTTATTTCTTGCCAGCACCCTACCCTTTTTGAAAGCTTGCTGGAACACTGCCTGAGAGTCAAAAACAGAATCCAGTAGCATTGTCCATTGATGAACAATTTATTGCAGTACTACTTCATGAGAGGTTTCGTAATAATAATAATAAACTCTAACAAAATTTTTGAATGTTGCCAATAAAGAAAATATCTCGAGTGTCATATCCACAAAAAGTCACTGAAATGATATGGCACTACTGGGTTAGGAGCAGTAGTAGTACTGAAATACACAATCAATACTACTTGATTCTGGCATAGGTTCTCAATGTCAGATCATCACACATTCAGTACTACCAGTGGGCATGCGTGAAAATGTCTCAGCAGTTTGAAATAACGATAACACTGCAGCAGGATCTGCCGCCACCTCTTGTTCTGGTGACGCGAGACTGAAGCGATGACTTGTCAGCATGCCATCATCTTTAAGGGGTCTTTCATAACTGGAAGAGGAAGCGTGCTCCGACACGATCAGCATTCCAGACCACAGCTCCAGATTTACAGCCTTCCCTCTGTCTCCTTCCACTGTCACACTCATTCACTACAGCACAACTTCCCAAAGTAAGCATGAGCCATCGATTTAAATGAACAACAAAGACCTTTATTTTAACTGGTGTTCCATTAACAATAATCACACCATCCCAACATTCTCCAGCTCCTTTCAGCCTGCCAGGATAACGGTCTTTAGTTTCTTTTGAGAAGGAAAAAGCTGCTTAAAGCTTTGTTTAGACTGCCAGTTCAAATCAGATTTATTGCATGTCTGATTCAAATCTGATCTCACTGATTGCCTGTCCACATCATAGACAGCAAATGACCCCATCCGATGACCGTGTCTGTGTTGCACTCCTCTTCTGCCCACAAATCCACACTGGTTGCTATAGTAATGAAATTCGAACACTGCAACTATAGAACTCTGCCTAACGGGATATGGATTATAATCAAAGCCAGAATGTTTAGAAAATTTCTATTTTTAAGTTTATATACAGTTGTATGCAAATGTTTGGGCACCCCTGATCATTTTCATGATTTTCCTTTATAAATCATTGGCTGTTTGGATCAGAAATTTCAATTAAATATATCTTATAGCAGATGAACACACTGATATTTGAGAAGTGAAATGAAGTTTCTAGTATTTACAGAAAGGGTGCAATAATTATTTAAACAAAATTAGGCAGGTGCATAAATTTGGGCACCCTTGTCATTTTATTGATTTGAATAAATGTAGCACTAGTTATTGGAACACAAAATTGGTTTAGTAAGTTCACTGACCCTTGACCTCCTTAAACAGGTGAATCCAATCATGGGAAAGGGTATTTAAGGTGGCCATTTTCAAATGTTTCCACTCTTTGCATCTCTTCTAATGAGAGGCAACATGGAAGCCTCTAAACAACTCTCAAATGACCTGAAAACAGACTGTTCAACATCATGATTTAGGGGAAGGATACAAAAAGCTATCTCAGAGATTTCAGCTGTCGGTTTCCACTGTGAAGAACATAGTGAGGAAATGGAAGACCACAGGCACAGTACTAGTTAAGGCCCGAAGTGGCAGGCCAAGAAAAATCTCAGATAAGCTGAAGCGAAGGATAGTGAGAACAGTCATCATACACCCACAAACCTGCTCCAAAGACCTACAAAGTGATCTTGCTGCAGATAGTGTCTCTGTGCATCGTTCAACTATACAGCGCACTTTGCACAAGGAGATGCTGGATGAGACAGTAATGCAGAGGAAGCCTTTTCTGCGTACATGCCACAAACACAGTCGCTTGAGGTATGCTAAAGCACATTTGGACAAGCCTGCTTCATTGTGAAATAAGGTGCTGTGGACTGATGAAACTAAAATTGAGTTATTTGGACATAACAAGGGGTGGTATGCATGGCTGAAAAAGAACACAGCCTTCCAAGAATAATGCTTGCTACCTACAGTAAAATGTGGAGGTGGTTCCATCATGCTGTGGGGCTGTGTGGCCAGTGCAGGTACTGGGAATCTTTTTAAAGTTGAGGGTCACATGGATCAATATCTGCAGATTCTTAAGAACAATATTCATAAATCAGTGACAAAGTTGAAGTTGCGCTGGGGCTGGATCTTTCAACTGGACAACAAACCTAAATACTGCTCAAAATCTATTAAGGCATTCATGCAGAGGAACAAGTACAACATTCTGGAATGGCCATCTCAGTCCCCAGAACTGAATATTATTGAAAATCTGTGGTGTGATTTTAAGCAGGCTGTCCATGCTCGGAAACCAACAAACCTGAGATGTTTTGTAAAGAAGAATGATCCAAAATACCTTCAACCAGAATCCAGACTCTCACTGGAAGCTATAGGAAGCGTTGAGAGGCTGGTATTTCTGCAAAAGGAGGATCTACTAAATACTGATGGATTTTTTTTTTCTGTTGGGGTGCCTAAATTTATGCATCTGCCTAATTTTATTTAAAGAATTAATGCACACTTTATGTAAATCCTACAAACTTCATTTCACTTCTCAAATATCACTGTGTTTGTTTGCTATATAATATATTTATTCCTGATCCAAACAACCAATGATTTATAAAGGAAAATCATCAGTACCCGTCCTTCGAACAGTGAAGAAAGAGTGTACTAATCGTGAGTCACTGACCCTGGAAAGTGTGCAGTAAGATACCGAGACAAAGTATTAGCCTCCAAAGCATGTTGAAGTAGCAGCTATAACAGACACACTGAGCCATTATTTAAGAAGGTTAAACAATCTTTTTTTTTTTTTTTTTAAGTCCTAATAATTATGAAATAACTGGCTCTGTAGTGTAATGAAAATGGATGTAAGTTTTAATTTTTTTTCTGATTATGTCATGAAGTTGCCAATAAAATGTATTTATCTATCACAACACCAGGTGGCAGTAAAAGACATTTGCAGCAGTAACAGCACCACCTAGTCTAGTATATACTGAAGTACGAGGGTAGGCTGAAAAGTTCTAAGGCTGACTATGATGCAGTTGTCGAATTGAACAAATTCAGGGTTATTTTTCTACATAGTCTTCCTGTAACTCCACAAACTTCTTCCAGCAGTGCTTGAGTGCTTCGATTCCCTTGGCATAGAAGCGTTCATCTTGAGAGTCAAAATAGTCCTCAACGGCAGCCATCACCTCATCACTGCTCCGATAGTGCTTCCCAGCCAAGTTTTTTTTCAGGTTTGGGAACAAATGAAAGTCCAAGGGTGCCAAGTCAGGGGAGTATGGTGGGTGATCTACCAGTTCGAATCCACACTCGTGGATAGTGGCCATGGCCACTGTTGACTTGTGAGCTGGGGCATTGTCTTGATGGAACAGCACCCCTTTCGTCAGCTTTCCTGGTCGCTTCTTTTTGATAGCCTCACGTAACTGTCTCAGTAGGTTAGAATAGTACTGTCCATTTATGGTTTGTCCCTTTTCAAGATAGTCCATGAACACAATGCCCTTGGCATCCCAGAAAACTGAAACCATGACCTTCCCCGCAGACGAAACGACCATGGCCTTCTTTGGAGGTGGTGACCTTGGGTGTTTCCACTGCATTGATTGTTTTTTTGTCTCTGGTTCAAAGTGGTGAACCCAACACTCATCCTGGGTAAGAAAACGTTCCATGTAATTGGCTGGATCCTCTTCAAATTGCGCCAAGTTTGCCTTCGACATGACTAGCCTGGTGCATTTCTGATCAGGAGTCAGAAGACATGGCACCCACCGAGCTGACACCTTTGACATTCCAAGTTCTTCATGCAGAATGTGTTAAATTCTCTCACGGGATATTCCCACAGCATCTGCTAGCTGATTAATCATCGATCGTCTGTCGTCCATCACCATTTCATGAACAAGGTCAATGTTTTTCTGGGTTGTGGCTGTTGCAGGCCGCCCAGACCTTGGGTCGTCTTCAAGGCTCTCTCTGCCCCTCTTAAATTCAGCTGCCCACTTCTGCACTGTAGATATGGAGGGAGCTTCATCCCCTAATGTAGCAACCATATCCGCATGAATGTCCTTGGGCTTTAACCCCTTCTTATGCAGGTACTTAATCACACCGCGATGCCAAATTTTGTTCATTTTTGCCGTTTCCCTCTACCACGGATTTTTAAACTTGGCTATGAACCACAAACTACCTCACAACCTGGAAGAAAATAACACAGTTAGTCATCAGAAGAGTTGAACTTAATGCATGCCAAGTTTTACTGAAATGGCATTTCTCCTTCTTGGTGAGCCTTAGAATTTTTCAGCCTACCCTTGTATGATGGGAATGACAGATTATATGCACGAAATTCAAGGCAAGACTGGAAAGAAAGTATAATAAAAAAACATGCTGACATTTGTTTGCAATAATTAAGAAGCAATGCTTTGGAAGCTGGACGGATTCATACTCGCTAGGCGAAAATGCCATCTGGCGGAAATTGGTGGTATATCACAGATCGGCGGGTCTAATTAACCGCAAAATGTAGCAATTAAGGGGATTTTGAAAGAGACATGATATGCGTCTAACTACAGAGGATATGGGAAGATCGAGAGAGTAGAGATGATGTGTGAGGTGAGCAGATCCAGAAAACATTGAGGACAAAAAAAATGGGACCTCCACGCTTAGTATATAGCCATAGAGAACACTACAAACAATGTGCTGTCAGGTGACAGTCTGATCAGCCTAGTGCGTCATTAGAACCAACATCTGTGTGTGGAATAAAGACATGACAGACTGAGTAACAGCAGAAACACTGCTATGTAAATACACAAATACTCATGATTTCTGTGCATGTGACGACATGATGTACAGCATTTTCGGTTGTGAGCCATTACAGATGTGGAATCCCATCTTAAAATACTTTTTTGAAAGTTTGGGCTTTTGTGTGTGTGTGTGTGTGTGTGTGTGTGTGTTAGGACAGCACTTTTTTTAAACTGTCACCCAATTGTAAGCAGGGGAGACAGACCCACCAGCTCTGAGGGAGTTGTACATGCTATAAAAAGTTACAGACATGACAAAATGAGAAACCTAAGTGTGTGTGTGTGTGTGTGTGTGTGTGTGTGTATTCAGATAAAACAGATTTGCAAAAATATGATTTGAATCGCAATTTCAACTACGAATAAGGCTTGAAACTAATCTGGAAAAAAATTTAATGCAACTTGACTGTTCAGACTTACAGCATGCAATCAGATTCAAATCAAATATGTGTATAAACTGGATTTTTACTGGCAGTCTGAACAAGGACTTTGTCAGTCTGGTCAAATTTTTATTTTATTTTTATTTTAAAACATTTAGTGTGACAGAATCAAGTCACAGAATTCTTGTGTGTGCTCTTGTAAAACTACATTTCGCAAGGGTGGTTATATAACGTCAACACATATTGTAGTGTGAAGTAGAGGCATAACAGAGATACCAACTAAAGCAGCAGTTTTTCAACCAGATACACTGTCTACTACAAAAACAGACAGCTAAATACATACATAAATAGCTCAGTAGCTATTGAGATAGAGATACAGAGAAAGAGAGATGTAGGAATATAGAGCTATATAAATATCATGATATAGAGCTAGAAATATGAATATAGATATTAAGGCTGAAACAATTAGTCGAGTAACTCAAATAATTCAATTACAAAAAATGTTTGAGGCAAATTCTGTGCCTCAAAGCTGCGTTTAACATTGTAGTACATATGCGAGGCCTGTGTGTGGCGTTGTAACAACCCCAGAACAAAAAAAGAAGACTAGAGCATGCCCATAAACCGTGTAAAGGCTAATCCGAAAGCTACCGCTTTCCAACGCAAAACACAGAGTAAAATAAAGCCTTTTAAGAGAAAGAGGGTCCATGCTGATCATCTGAAATAGACTGACTGCGCATTTAAAGCGAAGCAGTGTGTCTGTCTATTTAAAAAAAAAAAACACACAGTCTGCTCAACGTAGGGAGTGACTCGCCCGGCGGCTGCTGTCTCTCTCTCTCTACCCGGTGTGAGGGGCTCTCAGCACTCCGCTCACACCAGGCGAGTCACAGCTCCATCCCCGGCCACACTGACAAACAGTTTCTGAAAGCTCCTCTCAGCAAAAGTCCACTCTTTCTTCTGTGTTTTGCTCAGACTTGCATCGAGTGTTTCGCTTTTTAATTTGTTTCGCTTTTTTGGGCAACATACAACGCTTCACAAACACTGTAACTTAAAATAATAATAATAATAAAACTGATTGCAAGGCTTGCATGTTCAACCTCCAGCTGAAATGCATCTGGCGAATTGCAGAGAAAGAGGGATTAAAAAAATTTAACGCAGGGACCCAGTCCACCAACCTTAAAAAAACAAAAAAAACTTAAAAATGGTAAAATTTTACAACTTGGGGGAAAAAAAAATAAAACAGAAACCACATCGCATCGCCATTTCAGCAAAATGCCAACACTGGCGCAGCGACATTGTGCCATTGCTTAGGGAGAGCCCTGGACTACTGATGTTGTTTAAAAACGTAAAAGTACTTTTTATCCGATTAATCGATTAATCGCCAGAATAATCAATACTCGATTACTAATATAATCGATAGCTGCAGCCGTAGTAGATATAGAAATAGACATAAACATAGACAGAGACATAAACATAGACAGACAGATTGATAGACAGTCAGATTGTAGAGATGGAGATACAGCGAGACACAGTACAGCGGTAGAGATAGTGATAGATGAGGACACACATTTTATTGATAATTTTAAGCACAACTTCTTGTACATTTTTAATATTAATAATTTTTACATTAATGGGATTTTAAAACAAGTTATTTGTTGTATTATCAGTTATTTGGTATGTGGAACTGATAACCTTTGGCAGTACCTGCCAAATAAAAACAAGGCCAAGAAAAATCCAACATCACATCTGTGAACATTTCTTAACACAATCTGTATCAGTGATGTAAAGATGATGTGTTCACAGCATGGGGGGGGGATAAATAACTCGCACCCCTGAGCTGAAGGCAACAGATGGCCACAGCGCATAAATGAAGAGAGTGTGACTGCGTGAGAAAACAAGCAAAAAAAAAGTGTGAATAAGAGCAGGGGTGCAAAAATCGGAAGGAGCTCTGCAGGTTTGACAAAAGTAAGCTTTATTCTGTGGGTGTGCTGACATGAATCTGCACCACATCAACCAGACAGCAAACACCAGCTCCAATTAAATTCATGATATAACCCCCCCCCCCACGTTATTCGCCTTGCAAACATAAAGACAAAAGCCTGGATCCACTTTCCCATAGGCTTTTCTATTTTTCTTGAATTCCTTTTCTGCATAAGAAGCTCCTCTTTAGATAAGTGGGAAACACACCGGCTAGCTTTCTCCTCCATACAAACACTTTGTTGTGTACACAGTTTCGAGCTTCCCCGTTTAGAGGGAACCTTCTGCTGTGTGCCATACATTCCTGCTGACACTCATTCATATGTTAATCAGGATTCGCCGTGTAGATTTTTCTTTCTGCAGCAGAACAGAGTAGAGATCTTCCAGGGTTGCATCACATGTCAACACTTGCTGAAGCGTCCTGGCAGGCCGATCCACTCGTGTCAATACCGCCGCCTCCTCAATAACGTGGACTTAAAAGCACAAATTAAGACTGCAGCTCCCATTACTGCTGTTGCTGCAAAAAAAAGAAACGTTCCTGTTCTTGGATCATCTCTGTGAAACAAAACACTGTTTTCAACTGTACAAGGAACAAGTACTAACAAGAATTAGGCCACGTGGGACTAAATAGTTTGTATTTATGCTGAATTCTGGAGAAACTGTTGTGGGTGAAACAAACTTGCTTGGGACATTCCTGCTTCTGGATAAACAGGATCTTTACACAACATTCTACTTCATGTTTACCACTCGGCCAATGAAGCTGATTCTGATTCAAGTGGTTATTGTAGATGCTGATAGTACCTGCCCAGACTCCGAGCAGGTATGATCATGTGACACTAAACCATTCTGGTATGAGCCACTTTGTCTCAATTGTCTCTCCCCTCACCTGATCCCTCTTTAGGACTGCCATCCTCCATAAATCTGTCTAAGTGCAGACACACCAGCAAAAATACAAAATTAATCCTCCTACCGCAGGGGTGGCTAAGTTCGGTACTTGACAGCCACATTCCTGACACTCTTAGTTGTCTCCCTGCTCCAACACACCTGAATCCAATGAAAGGCTCATTAAAGGTCTGCTAACGAGTCTTTCATTGGATTCAGGTGTGTTGGAGCAGGGAGACAAGAGTGTCAGGAATGTGGCTCTCGAGGACCGAACTTGGCCACCCCTGTCCTACTGGGTGTGTTTCCAAGTTTAATTTTTCATTTTTAAATCTTCAGAGCTCAGTAACAAGGCTTTCAGCATCAACCAGGTACCAAACATACTCAAAATGTTAAGCAATGGTACTAAAAACAGAGTTACACTGAAGTAGTTTGCCTAAGAATTCTCTCTGTTGTACAGTACCACAAGGGGATTATTATCTTCGTTCACAAATACATTTAATACAGTCTGTCTGATTTAACAATATCATATTTGTAAAGACTGGAAGTAATTTATATATATGCATGTTATACACTCGATGCTAAAACTTCCTTCATGACTCAACTCTGTGTAACATCTAATAACAATGACCGCAAAAGCCAACACATGTATGCAACACCCACTTACACAATACCTGCAAATGCTGCACGGATCAATCACCAGTGACTAAGACGCTGTGCTTTGAAGACTGCATTTTGATCAAAGAGATCACTTACAAACACATCAGATCAAAGCCGGCACTGTATACTTCTGGGACCTGAAAAGTCTGCAGCTATTTTACAATGGCTGGCAGCTTGTCTAAAGATGACCCTACAGAATTACTAGAAATCCACCCACAGGATGAGACACCGGCAGATCTGTACAAGATGACTGGATAAACAAAATTCTACATCTGCATCTGTCAAAAATAGACTTGGCTTGTACTTTGAGTGAAGCAGAGCATAGATTTGCTTTTGAAATGTTTCTGAAATACACTGCAACACTGCTGGTGAACCAGCAAACACTGAAAACAGTCGTGGTAGTCAGTTAAGTCAATGGATCGCTTACGAAATGGACCACAGACCAGATTTCAGTCAAACTTGTGTTGAAGCTAATCTCTGAACTTGGATAGAGGCATCAACTACATATGAGCACAGCACACCAGCACGAGCACGCTACTGCAGTAAAGCAAACACAGGGTTAGACATTAGCACTAAATATTTTTTAGACTGTGTAAGCCTCCAAAGTACATATTTCAAAGAGCAAAGAAATCAAGTGCTTAAGTATGTTTTATAATACGATAAAAATGGACATGCATGAAAATACACATAATTTGAAAAATGGAGTGATGAATACCATTTACTCGTATCATATCCAACTGACATTTATGGCTTGAAGAAACCACATTGTTACTTCAGTCTGATGTAAAAAAAAAAAATGGCGGAAAGGCACAACAGGACTGATACATACCAGCACCCAGCAGTATACAGTGGGGTAAAAAAAATATTTAGTCAATCCCTGATTGTGCAAGTTCCCCTACTTAGAAAGATGAGAGAGGTCTGTAATTTTCATGATAGGTACACTTCAAATATGAGAAACAAAATGAGAAAAAAAATCCAGAAAATCACATTGTAGTATTTTTAAAGAATTTATTTGTAAATTATGGTGGAAAATAAATATTTAGTCAATAACAAAAGTTCAACTCAATACTTTGTAACATAATGTTTGTTGGCATAAGTCTTCACCAGGTTTGCACACACTGTAGCTGATATTTTGGCCCATTCCTCCATGCAGATCTCCTCTAGAGCAGTGATGTTTTGGGGCTGTCGCTGGGCAACATGGACTTTCAACTCCCTCCACAAATTTTCTATGGGGTTGAGGTCTGGAGAATGGCTAGGCCACTCCAGGACCTTGAAATGCTTTTTTACGGAGCCACTCCTTGTGTGTTTGGGATCATTGTCATGCTGGAAGACCCAGCCACGTTGCATCTTCAATGCTCTCACTGAAGGAAGGATGTTTTGTCTTAAAATCTCATGATACATGGCCATGTTCATTCTTTACTTAACACAGATCAGTCGTCCTGTCCCCTTTGCAGAAAAACAGCTCCAAAGCATGATGTTTCCACCCCCATGCTTCACAGTTGATATGGTGTTCTTGAGATGCAACTCAGCATTCTTCTTCCTCCGAACACGACGAGTTGAGTTTTTACTAAAAAGTTCTATTTTGGTCTCATCTAACCACATGATATTCTCCCAATCCTCTTCTGGATCATCAATATGCTCTCTAGCAAACTTCAGACAGGCCTGGACATGTACTGGCTTAAGCAGGGGGACACGCCTGGCACTGCAGGATTTGAGTCCCTCTCTGCGCAGTGTGTAGCCTTTGTTACTTTGGTCCCAGCTCTCTGCAGGTCATTCATCAGGTCCCTACGTGTAGTTCTGGGATTTTTGCTCACCGTTTTCATGATCATTCTGATCCCACAGGATAACATCCTGCGTGGAGCCCCAGATCGAGGGAGATTATCAATGGTCTTGTATGTCTTCCGTTTTCTTACAATTGCTCTTACTTTTGATTTATTCACACCAACCTCCTTGACTACTGTAGATTCACTCTTCCCACCCTGGTGCACATCTACAATTTTCTTCCTGGTGTCCTTCAACAGCTCTTTGGTCTTGACCATGGTTGAGTTTGGAGTCTGACTGTTTGAGGCTGTGGACAGGTGCTTTTTATACAGATAATGAGTTCCAACAAATGCCATTAATACAGGTAACAGGTGGAGGACAGAAGAGCTTCTTAAAGAAGTAGTTACAGGTCTGTGAGAGCCAGACATCTTGCTTGTTTGTGGGTGACCAAATACTTATTTCCACCATAATTTAAAAATAAATTCTTTAAAAATCCTACAATGTGATTTCCTGGATTTTTTTTTTTCTCATTTTGTCTCTCATAGTTGAGGTGTACCTGTGATGCAAATTACAGACCTCTCTCATCTTTCTAAGTAGGAGAACTTGCACAATCAGGGACTGACTAAATACTTTTTGGCCCCACTGTAAATGTACAATTAAATATAGATATGTCTTTTATGCTCTGTTTCACCATGTATGACTTCATTGACCAAACCACTCAAATATCTAATCACCTCTAGATATCAATCAAGTAATATTCCCACCAAGTTTTATGGAAATCTGTCTAGGTGTTTTTGAGTAATCTTGGCCTCAGTGAAAGTAAAACCCTGCTGTCACTGTGTAGCCGATGTGCAGGGTAAACATGCCACATGCCTTAGCGAAAAATATCACCTACATTGCAGCTTTTATGCTGGTAAAAGAACAAGAGCATGGCACATTGTAGACAAAAAAAGTTGAATCAACAATAAAAGTTGGTTAGGTATTGTGAAATATGAATTGTAAACGGTATTCAGCATCCAATTATTTCCATTTTCATCACCTCCATATTTACCATTTAATCTGCACAACTTTCAGATACAGTTATGGCTTGCAATGATGTTTCTACCAGCACACTTGCTCTGTGCAAGTACTCCATCCTCTGTCATACAAGTGGACACTTCTTTTTTTTCCGGACATACGTGGCACTTAGAATTTTAAAAGTGTAAAATACACTTAAACATAAAACATGTTTTAGCACTATTTTGTTTGACAGAAGGCCAACATCAATTTAAGTCAAGCTACATCCACCCATTTTCTACACCTGCTTACTTCAAAGACGAGCCATGGTGGGGAGTGCTAGAGCCTATCTCAGCAGACACAGTGCGTGAGGTATGGTACACCCTGGACAAGATGCCAGTATGCCACAGGGCTACAAACAGACAGACAAACACTCACACTCGCGCTCACTCCTACGGTCGATTAAGAGTTTCCAATTCATCTCATCTGCATGTCTTTGAATGTGGGAGGAAGCCGGAGGCAACCAGATAACTCTAACTTCACAAAATATTACAGGACACAACAGCAAATGCTGTATATTTATAGAAGGACTGAAGCACTAAATGTTCCAGCAATAATAATAATAATAAAGAATTTTTACAGGCAGTAAATGACAAGCCAGGGCAGGAATAAATTAACTCCATATTAATTACGCCAAATGCCTTCAGCGTGAAATAAATCATCCTACAAATTTGTGGAATGGTTCAATTTACAAGTAATACCCTGAGGAAAGAACAGGCTTATTTTTAGAAGGCACAAATAACTGCATATATTAAAGTGACAAAACTTCATGATTCATTATTACGCATCTGCAAATCCTAGTCCATGCACCAATGGCGTTGCTTGGGTGTAAATGCATGCTGTTTAAAAATGCATAGCTACGGGGCACTTCCTATTTTTGGGTGCAGTTCTCCACACAGTTATGAATGCATGAAGACCTGACTTTAAAATCAAAATCTTGAGATTTTCAAATTACAAGAAGTACTGTCATGACAAGCTTTAAAAAATATAAAAATAATAATAATAAATGGTAAATGGACTGCATTTATATAGCACTTTTCCACCTGCATCAGACGCTCAAAGTGCTTTACACACTAATGCCTCACATTCACCCCGATGTCAGGGTGCTGCCATGCAAGGTGCTCACTACACACCGGGAGCGACTAGGGGATTAAAGACCTTGCCCAAGGGCCCTTAGTGATTTTCCGGCCAGGCTAGGATTTCAACCGAGCATCCTCTGGTCTCAAGCCCAACGGTTAACCACTAGACCATCACCTCCCCTGTAAAAACCCTGTAAGTGGCGACACTCTGGATGCCCACGGTTTAACGAGGTGTTCCTGTTCAGCCAAAGAAGGTTTCAGTAAGAAGAAGTGCCACTCTGGTCTCACATTTTTCTGAGAGAACATATTTGCTATTTTAAAAGACAAACAGCTTATCTCCATAAGTAATCAACAGATCACCTTCATAACTCACAGGGTGTAAATGAAGGAAAGCTTCTGAATAATCTGCACAGACTGCAGCCTCATCTGTCGAGCCTTTCAGGGAACTTAAAAGTATAATCGAGGAGTTCTGAAACATCTCGAGCAGGCCGTCCCGTCGGCGTGTAAATGCTAACGTGAGCTCATGCAGGAGAAGTACAACGCTGTCAACACAATTGGGGCTCATCAGGAAACTGTACTGTCGGACACAACTTACCAACTTGAGCTAAAGTAGTCTATCCAAAATTCATAGAAAATGTTCTCCTTCCGTTCTTGATGGATTTTGATTCTGATGGTTTTGTTTGACTCATCTAAACACTGTTCACAAGTCTTCCTTGCAGAATTGTGAAATTCTGGGGAAAATATACACTTTTTGTCATCAAAACAGTGAAATTCACTCAACATGTTTCTTCTGTCCCTTGAGTTCTTGGCAAGATCCTTGTTCTGATAGTTCTGATTGATTTATCTAAGCACTACTCACAAAGCTACCCTCAAAATTTTGAGACTGTTGATGGTGAAAACGCTTAAATTCATCTAAAATAGGACCTGTGCCTGAATGGTTGCTCAGGTAGAGGAGGAAAAAAGAAAAAAAAAATCACCATCATAAAGACAGGATTCAAGAAAATTTATAGATGGCCATAACAGATTCTGGAAGAGAGCTTCAACTACAAGTAGAAATATTTACCATATTTTCCAGAGTATGAGTCACACTGGAATATAAGTCGCACCTATTTTCTGTATTATCAGCTCATTAATTTGGGATTTTTGTGCCTTATTTGTATTTATTCTCTTATTACTAAAGGATTATTAACAGAGTGAGAGGTCTGTACAGGGAAATATCAGACCGAGGTGTTGACAGTACAGACAGAGCATCAGCGATGTCCACGCTAAAAACATCGAGGTCTGATATCCCCGTACAGACCAAGCAAGCGAGGTTATTAATTAGTTTATTATATGGCTGATATATACATAAACACGCAAACTTACAGTATCACCCAAATATGCTGCTGACGGTGTTGGGCTTGTTTGCTTTCTTCACCTCCATGAAGAACTTGCTAACAGATGGTCGTTAGCTGATGAGCTTTCAATCTGTGTGTTTTTTCCGATGCTGTTGAGACATTTATGGAGTACATTCATGTCCGACTTGGTTTTGCTAATCATGTTTTTAGCTTCCTGGTTTGTAATGAAAATACGCATTGCGGACTGATTGTCATGGTAACCGGCCCGGATATGGGAAAACATCCAACCAGTAATCAGCCAATTAGTGCGTGCGGAGCGTTGCAGCTATATAATAATGGAGTTTATTTTGTTTAGTGCTTTATTTTGTTTAGTCCTATAAATAGTTGCTGAAATTAGCATGAATAACAAACTCCTGATTTTTAGCTAAGTCATACGTGAGTATAAATCGTAGGGCGTCCCACACTAGTAAAAAACTGTGACTTACACTCCGGAAAATAGGGTACAGAAGTGTATAAATTACTATCCCCAAACACAGTTGGCACACTGCTGCAAACATTCCACTTGGTGTGCCATTTAATTCAAAAGTGAATTTACACAGCTGTGGAAATGCTAACATTGCTCTTTGAAAATTTACAGTTATTGGTAAAGAATACTATTACCTCCGCTAAGTTGGGTGGAGGTTATGTTTTTGCCCCTGTTTGTTTGTTTGTGAACAGCCTGGAATCCACAATTTTTCATATATCATTATGAAATTTTTACAGAGCATTCATATCTTGATAGGCAAGAGCTAATTCAATTTTCAAGGTCATAGGTCAAAGATCAAAGTCAGGAAAAATCTCTATCCATTATCACTGAACAAATTTTCAAAAATTTTTAACTGTCAAAAAAGATCAATGAGTGTGGTGCTCTAGTTTAGAGCATGCGATTTTCTTCAACTACATAATGCGGGGAAATAGTTTGAAAAATAAAAATATTGAACACAATACTAAAGTACCCTCGGTCGTATGAGCATAAAAACAGGAAATGCAACATATTGTTTCACTTGGCCAACTCATACAGTAGCACCAATATTCTGCCCTGGTGGACAAACCCCAACATAAAAAGTGACCTTTTAATCCTGAAAGTAGGCCAAGGTCAGCTTCCTTCAATGTCTTGCAAGTTCATGATCCTGAGATTACACCCTGTAAATGTAACGTTGGATGTAATGAATGAAAGTGCGTAGAGGTTATTCATCAGCCCTCTGGTGTCTTTCATTTTATGTTATGGCCCTTTCTGCAGGTAAAAAGATGCACATATGACCCAAAAATGATCCCCACCTATATCTATGGAAATTCTGCAGACCCACTCACTCACTTAATTGCTCCATTAATGACAGCAGGAAATACGCATAGTTTGACAAATCTATTTTTGGATTTATACATACTTAAAAAATTAGATCCACAAAACTAAAATGTTGTTTCAAGCTGGGTCTGACATTTTGCTGATGATTTTACATTATAACTATTCGTTTTGTTTTAAACCAGTGTTTGTGAAGCGCTGTGAGGAGAGCCACAGGGGCGCTAGGCCCAAAGCTGACCTTAATAAACACTTAATCGCCCTTCATTTTGTTCAGTCACGGTGAGAAATCAAGTGACACAACACAAACAAGTTAAACAACAGGAATGGCATCCTAAACATTCAATGCAGCGTTGTTTCAGAATGCACGTTACCATGGAGCTGTCCAGAGCAAATGAGGAAGGAGGAAGGCAGCATGACAGCATCCCCCCCACCCCACCCACCACTACACACACACACGCACCAAAACTACTGCAGAGACCCATTTAATGGCTTCTTCCCTGCTTTAGATTCCTCTGGCCTGACCTGTGGAAAAGTCCAGTGGAGAGGCACAGGGGAAAAAACCAAGCAAACTGGGGAAAATGAGAATCCATGAAAACTAATATCAAGACCATCATGTGGAAGGAGATGTGAATCCTGCACCCGGGTGAGCCCACAGCGACGGTGCCTCTGAACGTTACAAATGAAGGCCTTCCACTCGCCAGGCTCAGAAATCACGGTCTATTTCTAGCAGCCAACAAGAGGGTGCCGCAAACATGGCAGGTCATCGGTTCACACTGGAAACGACTTTCAAAACAACACACACACACACACACACTCCCTGGAAACCACAGACACTCCAATGTGCAAAAAAAAAAAACAAACAAACAAAAAAAACAGCAGCATCATAAAAGATACAGCAATACGTATTTTTAAGTATCATACAAAGAGAGCCCGTTTCCACATCCTGTTATATAAAAACACCGATGAAATGTGCTCCACACAGATGGGTTCCAAAAGCCTGTGATTATACTGGCTAAGTTCCTCGCTTGCAGTCGTCTGAGGTCAGAGTGGATGAAAAGTGCTTTTCATAGAGAAAACCTGACTGTATACCCAAATTATCTGTATTTTAGTACACTGTATGCTCAGTGTGGCTTCAAGTAACAATTTAATCACAGCTGCAGTCATTTTTTTTAAATGTGTCAATCGGCCAATTCATCATTTAATCAATCGAAAAATGTCACAAGTAGTAATGAGGAGCATCTAATAGTTCATGTTACCAATCAATCACAAATATATAGCTGATCAATGTGAATGTTGTATCATGTCTCTAACCCCATTGGTTGCAGAGATACAGCTGAAAATGTGTGGTTTTTTTGCAAGTTTTTGTTGACTTTCACCTTTGTCTGATCCTCTCCAAAATTTAATCGTCTCAGGATATTCACCCAAGTAATAGTCACACCACATTTGGTGAAAATCTGTCAAGCAGATTTTAAGTTATCTTCTACACACACACACACACACACACACACACACACACACACACACACACACACACACACACACACACACACACAAGCGCGATTAGAATACTGTTTTATCAGTTTGTTGGTGGGGAAGGTAAAAATTATGGCCACCATATTTCCTCGCAATAAAACATGTCTTTAAATTGCTTGTTTTGTTCAAAGAGTCCAGATTCTTCAGTTGCTTTTAAACAATCAATTTAAAATGGCTTATCTCAACTTTAGCCAGTTTAAAAGCACTTTAACCAAACTGCCATGTGCAAACAGGTGTTAAAGTATTTCAAAACAGCCAATACCTACTTTAAAATTGGTTTAAAAGACTTTTAACCCACTTTGATCTTGATTAACAATTATTTAACCCCCTTAAAATTTTTAAAAACTGGATTATCTCAAATTTGCTGGATAAAACTGCATTGTAACACTGTTCAAAACCTATTTTAATGCAATAAAGACGACTGCTGGGAGTAATGTTGATGTATGATGCTAAGAATCCTCATCAGTCCGACTTTCCGCAATTTAGAGTCTTAGGCCTGACTGACACATTTCCAGCTTTGCTTTGAGGACAGAACCTCATGTGTCCATATAGCCGCCATTTTTTTTTCATGTTTGGGAACCACCAAGGATCACATGACTGAAAATGTCATTACGAAAAGCAAAATAAACACAAATGACCCTGTCGTATGATTGTCCACACCGATGTGACAAGTATGTAATTTGTCCAACTGCCACTAAACACGGTTCATTTGGTTTTGCATTTGCACTTTTTTATGTTGAGAAATCTGCTAAGATGCTACTGTGGACGGTTGGTTCATGATACAGATGTTTTCATGACTAACACATCAGGCACAAAACTAGTAAAACAATCTGTCAAAAAAACAAAACAAAACACACAAAACCACACCACCAACACCATGACCATCAACCCCTGCAGCGAGCAGAGGAGAGAGTTAGTTGTTACTAAACTACACTGTGATTGATCCAACATCTCAATGTGCTATTAATTTGGTGTTAAAATGCACCTAAATTAGTGAGAAGGACAGAACCCGCCACCGGTTAGAAGATCTTGGAGGAAAGCAAAGAGCTCAGAGGCAACTCGTCCCTTTGCTTTGCATCCAGAAGAGAAGGAGTGCAAGGTTGACCACCACCAGACGGGGTTTACTATGAGTGGAGAAGGATGACAATAATCAGACGGGAGGAAGGAGGGTGAGAGTTCCCCAATTTAATGGATCCACTGGAGTTGAAGCCACCCAGTTTGGCTTTCCTACCTGGATGCTGTGCTGAAGGCTGCCCTGGTAACTTGATAGCAGGCTTCCCAACATGATTTGGACTTGGTGACTTGGTCTTGTTAGATTTAACCGCTCGAACCCCTTGGCTGGATGTCTGAGCTCCTGGATTACACCCCCCAAGATTACCCTGAAGATAGAACTGCTCCTGGATTTGGCCTCCACCACGGGGCAGTGGCGACAAAGACCCCTCAATGCGCTGCTTCATCTCTGAAGACAATAAACGGCCCTTGTGCATCCACTCTTGCATCTTGTTGACAGTGACACCATGGCCCTTGTTAACTGAGGTGGCCTCCAGCGTTTGAACCATGACCAGCTCCTGCTTGCTGCTGAGACAGTGCCTTCCCGGTTGGTCAGTACTGCCGTCTGAGGAACCAGTGAGGCTGTTGACCGAGTCGCTGCTCTCATTGAGCGGTTGGTCATCATCACCCCTGATGTCTGGAAGCAGCTCATCACTGCTGGTGGCATCATAAAACACCTGAGGTTCTAACACAGCACCTCCTTCAACCTCATTACCTCCTTCTACTTCCTTTGCACTTTTACCTGTGCAGCCTTCTGGATGTCGTGCTCCAGGTCCAGAAGGTGCATCTGCATACCTGATTGCTCCATCGCTGTTGGACCGCTGTAGTGAGGGTCTCGTCTCTGACATGTACAGGTTTCTCATACTTTTACTCTTCCACCTGCCTTCGAAGCTGGAATCAATGTTCCCACTGATGGAAAGCAATAGGGAGTCAGTGTCGGATACCTGCTGGTTGCTGTGGTCTCCCCCTGAGGACCAAGAGTCACTGTCCATATTTCTAGCTGAGTACAAGCTCTCCTGAGACCGACTACTGCAGGAGGAGGTAGCCTGCAGCTCGGTTAAACCACCGCTAATCTGTTGGACGTCCATGTTGATATCATTCATGGCATTAATAAGAAGGCAATAAGCCTCTTTCAGCTGGTTCCTAAGCCTGTCTGTCTCCTGGGCACTAATAGTGCCTTCAACCGGTGTCTTTTCCTGCTCAGCTTGGGGCAGCTCCTCTGCCTCTACTCTATCACTTTTTGCCCTGATGGCTTCATAAAAAGGCAGAATTTCATTATCATAGTAGTCATCGTCCTCACTCTCTAAGTGGTATCTAAGCGATCCATCTCTGCTGCACATGGATGCAATGTTGAAGTCACATATTTCAAGCTTGGTGGGGAAAAAGGTCGGGCTCTGCAGACCCCTCATGTCCCCGCTACACTCTGGCGAGCTGCCATAACTCTCAATATTTCTGATTAAAATGTTCTCCTCGGAGTTGCTGGGGACGCAGTTGGCGTTGCATTCATTTGCAGCTGCCATGTCCTTAAGGTGTCCTCTGTCAAGGGTCTCGAGCCCATCTTGGAGAGGGTGCATTATTGTCTCATCAGCAGGAACCAGACCCTCTGCCTGCTTCGTACCACTCTGCGATTCTACCCGTGCACAGAACAACACGTGACTCGAATTGTCCCCAAACCCGATCGAATCCCCGCTGCACTGCCGCTGGACAGAGACAAAGTGTTTTCTATGTCCAACTGGGACTTGAGCGGATAACCTGACTCTGTCACCGGATATGAGCCCCTGGTGGCTCTTATCGCCCCCCCCAAAGTGCGCTTCCCTTTGAAGTGGGAGCCCCCGGCTGACCTGGGCCCCGCCCCCGCTGTCCGCGCGACTCCGCTCGCGAGGACCGCGGTCCTCCCGGACTAAAACCCCCGCAGTGTGGAACACCGCACCGCCCGCACAGTTCTCGTACGTGCTCATTCTCTCGGCGAGCAGCACTACCGGAACCGGACGAGCCTCGGACTGTCGCTGCATTTGCAAAACTTTTTCTTTACCTTCTCGGCTCACGTTCGCCGCCGAAGCAGAGCCGCGTCCGCCGACCGTCGCTCTTTTCTTGGATTTCTTCCCGCGGAGTTTCGCTAGTAAAGTCCTCCGCAGAGGATCAGCCATTCCTTTCCTGCCCTCCCCCCGCCACAGCGCGCGCGCGCCTCCCGGTGTCTCTCAGCGCGCGTGCTCCAGAAGGAAAACAGCGCGTGGCTTGTTGTCCTCGCGGGGCGCCTTCAAAGCTCGCCGGCCGCACGAGCTCCTCTCCATTCTCCGCTGTCACCTCCGCTCTGCCGCCGCTCACTCCTGCTTAGCTTTGCTCAACTGCAGCACCGCTTTTTTCTCCTCCTCCTTCTCCTCCTCCAATGTCTCTCTCTCCTCAGTACACGCGCACTTTACCTCCCTCCCACTTTCCCTTCGCCTCGCGCAGCTTGAATAAGGGAGGCCGGGGTCGTTTGTTACACAACACTGATCACGTTTTGCCTTTTGGTTGTTTTATTTGATTTATTTACTATTTATTTATTTATTTATTTTGAAGCTCACAATGGCAATAGGAGTTTCCGCTTTGTTGTGTTATCCTCTGTAATTATCCATGTATTTTATGTACATTTACTGTGGTTGTCAAACAAATAATAATAAAAATGTAGCATTGGATGGATGGATGATGGATGAGCTTTATTTTTATATTTATTTTACTTTTTTATTTATATAAACATTGTATGATTTTCATAATTTGCAGGTCAAAAAAAAATCTAATTTGAAATATCTGTCTCCATAGTTAACAACAAGCCAGCACAGAACAGTGTGCCTACTGATACTGCCTACTGCCTACTTAGAAATTCCACGTTCACATAATCTTGTATGTTAAAAATACACACACATGCAGAGGAAAACAATAACTGTGTTAATTGTGCAGAAAATGTATCTGTTGCATCACCAATTATAAAAGTTGCACTATGTGCAGTTTTAGTTGTTATGGGGTAACTTGGTGGCTTCCCTCATTCATGTCCATGCTTCACAGTGACTTATGAACCCAACTGCATGTTTCATTTAAAAGAATATGATGACTTAAAGTCACGTAATTGTGCTTTCATAAGGCCACCAGCTTGCTGTTGTTCTGGCCTCTCATTGAAATTCATCACATATTTGTCCCCAAAATGTGAATGAAACAGAGTTTGTGAGCAGTGAGCCAAGACTTCAGGGGGAGCTGTGAAAACATTTCAGCCAACAACAGAGAAAACAGCTCCCATGCAGCCAGCAAAAAGCTACACGAGTCACATGACTTACAAACACAGCAGCTTTAGTTTGTCAGGAGGAATTCATCTTCCTCTGAGGTTAATCTTCATTATGATACTGGAGCGATATCTCTCTCTCTCTCTCTCTCTCTCTCTCTCTCTCTCTTTCTTTAAATGATAACACCCTGAAAGCACGGTTGACGTATCACTGACGCTTATTGAACTGACACTTTTATCTAAAGTGTATCTTGACTAATCCTTTGTGATTTGACCTTGCACGTGACCCCTGCCGCTGCTCGCAGAGCGATCCTCTGGGTTTTAAGAGCGGGCGAGACAGCCGGCAAAGGAATGAAGCATACTTGACTTGAACCTTAAGCCGTTTGTTTGCTGTTGCCTCTGCCTGGAATGCGCATGAGAAAGAGCTGCTGAAAAGCTGCAGCGCGTGCACAAGTGCACGTGCACTCTCTTCTCGACTCTCTCTTCATGATCCACTGAGGATAATCTGTTACACCCTGTCTGATATATATACCTTTAGATTTCTACAGTACAACATGGACCCTGTATCACGATGACTGACAGGATGCATTGACGGGCCCGACCTCCCCCACTCCCCCTCCCACACGCTCCCACCATCAGCACCCTCACTAAAGCATGATAAGCATCTGTTATTGCTCTGCAGGAGCCACGAGGGCCCTGACGCCTCAGCCTGCCTCCCCGACTCACGGACTAGACAGGACCCTGTCTGAGCAGTTATTTACAGGTCACAGCCTGCAGGCTGCAGTGTGTGTGTGTGTGTGTGTGTGTGTGTGTGTGTGTGTGTGTGTGTGTGTGTGTGTGCGAGAGAGGGAAAATATACATAAGAAAGTACATTTTGGACTGTAAGCATTGCAGCTGCTCAGCACACTACAATGCACAAATAATATACATATGTTCATCTCTTTGGGAGTGACGAGGGTGGATAGGATTAGGAACGAACATATTAGAGGGACAACACAGGTGGGACGGTTTGGAGACAAAGTCCGAGAGGTGAGATTGAGATGGTTTGGACATGTGCAAAGGAGGGACCCAGGGTATATATGGAGAAGGATGCTGAAGATGGAGCCACCAGGCAGGAGGAGAAGAGGGAGGACAAAGAGGAGGTTTATGGATGTGCTGAGGGAGGACATGCAGGTGGTTGGTGTGACAGAGGAGGATGAGATGGAAACGGTTAATCTGCTGTGGCGACCCCTAACGGGAGCAGCCGAAACAAGAAGGAGAAGATGTAAATTTTACTCTGAAAATGCGTTGCATTCCTCAAAATGTGATCTTAACTTATGGTACTTTGTGAGATTATGAATAAATGTGGTGATAAGCTGTTGGGATGTAGCTCCTGCTGCTGTTTGTAATTAAGCAGCACTTTCAAAGAGGGAATCATGCATAGTGCAGTTTGCCAGAAGGCACATGGGAAACCCAAGCTGAGATCTGATCTATTTTCCTGTTTTACCCTATGGTCACAGCAACAGAGGCAAAGCCATGACCTCCATTCATTTTCAATCAGAGTGGGTCGCTATGCCTACTTTGATCTATAAGAACAAATTAAATGAAGTTAACCACAAAACATGAAATATCTTGGGTTCATACTGTCTGCAATGAAATACTCGTATAAGTTCAAATAAAAGAAAAGGTAACTTTTCTTTTAATTTGTATTTTTCATATCATCCCACCTTGTTCTGATTTGGGGGTCAAAAAGTGCAAAAGAGATCCAAGGAGGCAAGGGTCCACAATCACAGAATACACAAAACAAAACCATATCAACAGTGTGAATGAAGAAAACTGATATGCACGAGGAGCTGGTCAGTGGAATCAATGGGCTTTTTGTCTTTTCTTCTTTTTGTGTTCATCATCGTCACTTGTGGCCTTTGTGAGGGCTGCAGCTGAACATCTGTTGAGATGGCCCACTTTCAGATGGCCGAGGAATGTCGGAGCAAGGAAAGTGAGAAAGGAGAAAACAGAGACAATGCAGTTACGTGTATGTGAGCTCATGTTTGCATGTGTGGGACACTGAGCTGAGCAGCTGCTCATGTTGTCCTCCTGATGTCTCACACACACACAAACAGCCGGTTTATGGGCTTTCCCCTTTTCTCATTGCACACCGCAGCAAAATTTATGTTCCTGGACACAAGCCTTTCTCATGGTATAAATCAGATTGGATGATCCCTGTCAGAGCAGCGTTGCTAAGGGCCTGCAGCTTTACGTTCCAGCCAATTTCATATTGTTCACCATTCACTCATAATTTACTGCCAGGGCATTTATATGTACGCCAGTGTCAAAGTTATGGAAATGTAAGTTAGCTTTTAAACAACATATGTGATGGAAGCTGCTCTGATGTCCTTTGAAGTCGAGGATTTTGTGATTTTTAATACATCTGGATCACAAATCATTGTTCCTCTTGCAGATGTGGACAAAACCTCTTCAGTGAGAAATTCTGTGCCGTGTTAACTTCTTCCAAAAGAGCGTATAAAATATGGTATGAAGTAATGAATAATAAATATTAAAGCTGCAGTATGTAGGATATGGTGTCATCTAGTGGCGAAGTTGTAGATTGCATCATGCAATCACCGTTGAGGACATTGTTTTCCTTCACATTTTCCCTTTATTTGTTGACGTGGATTCACGCTCCCTTGGTTTCTCTTGTGATGAGCAAAATATGTACAAAAATGAGTTTTCAGTCTTGCTAGGCTGCACTAGCATCGGTGAGCAACCGCTAGTTCCGCTTCGATTTTTTCGGTCTTCCAGCTGCACTGCAAAATGCAAAATGTGGATTTGGGCTACTGTATCAACATGGTGGTCCAACATGGGGGGGGAGCAGCTCCCATTTAGATATGAAGGACTCACTCTAAGCTTCTGAAAACACATCGGTTCATTGTTGCAGCTAATTATACATTAAAATACATTAATGTATGTTATAAACATTATAGGGCCTCACAGCAAGAAGGTCATGGGATCAGTTCCCACCTGTGGCCTTTCTGTGTGGCGTTTGCATGTTCTCCCCGTGTTTGTGTGGGTTCCCTCCAGGTGCTCCGGCTTCCTCCCACATCCAAAGACATGCAGGTTAGGTGGACTGGAATCTTTAAATTGTCCGTGTGAATGTGTTTCTTTGTCTATATGTGGCTCTGAGACAGACTGCCGTCCTGTCCAGGGTGTACCCCACCCCACTGCTGGGATAGGCTCCAGCCCCCTGTGACCCATAATTGGAATAAGCGGTTGAAGGTGAGTGAGTGAGTGAGTGAGTGATGAACATGATATTTCATTTCTGCAAATATACACCCTTAAATCATACACACTGTAGCTTTAAACAGATGGCTGTGTGATTGGGCAATACACCTGCAACCACATGGTTTGCCAATATACTGTATAATAAAAGCCGTTGGCAGTAGACTGATTGGAGTAAGCATAATGCATTTGGTATTTTATTTGGTGCAAGCAAACACTTTAGCTTATTTTTTAAACCAAGATAAGGACTTATCACGAGATACAGACCTGACGAAGATTACTGGGATTATTACCTGTTAGGGTTGTAGACTGAAATGTCAATGAGTAAATAAAGAATATAAAGACAAACAGCAAGAACTACTATTAAATGAGATATATTAACACATAGTAACCCCAACGGTTATTTAACACTACAATATGTAGGATTTTAGGGGTGTTTATTATCAGAAATGGAATATAGCATTCATAACCATCTGTTCTTTATTGTTTTATTCCATACAACGAATTGATGTGTTTTCATGAGGTTAGAATGAGCCCTTAATATCTAAGGGTGTGGCTTCCTCCATGGAGGCCACCATGTTGGATTCCCATGTTGACACAGTAGCCCAAAAGGAACATACTTATGCTGGTCCTAACGTCTTTATAGTATCTGATGTAAGTAGACTGCATTTATAGAGCACTTTTCCATCTATATCAGAAGCTCAAAACGCTTTGCAATGATGCCTCACATTCACTCATTCACACAGACATCAGGGTGCTGCCACATAACCTGCCCCTACACACTGGGAGCAACTTGGGGATTAAGGACCTTGCCCAAGGATCCATAGTGATTGTCCTCTGGTCCGAAGCCCACTGCTTAACCACTAGACCATCACCTCCCTGTTATTTGATGGTGTACATTACAACTCCAAACTGATTTTAAAGTTCAGTTTACAAAAATAAAACATACTAGCATGTTTCCCATGGGGATCCATGGGCTCTAGATTGGGTCATATTTATAAAATAGGTAGCTGACATTTTTCAAGGATGATAATAAACTATGCAAAGTTTTTATAATGAGTTGGAATGGTGTGTGAGTTCAGAATGTTTTTAGAACTTTAGACCTCAAATATTTTTTTGAAGAACTCAACCCTTTTATTTTCTGTTATTTACATACTTTTTAAATGGTAATTTACTGTCTCAATGTATTTCTAAATTATTTAGGTTCTTGCTATCATATACTCACACAGTTATTGTTATTATTAGTATTATCATTAGTATTATTATTTTTATTTTATTATTACTTCTATTTTGTCATTTGATTTTTAAATGGACCACAATGGAAATAAGTGTTTTCACTTTCTTATGTCATCCATGTATTTTTTAACGTATTTACAATTATATTATTATGCATTTACATTGAACTTAGTAAATAAAAGCACACACTCACACTTTTAATATATAGATGATTTACTGCCCCCTGGTGGAATGGCGTGTGAGTCCAGAATATAAATATTAATGTTCATTGTTCAGTGCTGTTAGCTAATATATGTAGCTTCTCCAAAAATACAACCTCAATTCCAATGAAGTTGGGACGTTGTGTAAAATGTAAATAAAAACAAAATACTATGATTTGCAAATCATCTTCAACCTATATTCAATTGACTATGCACTGTCCTCTATTATATCTTACTGCAAAATACAGTTCTGTTTTTGGAAAGTTTGCCCTGCAGTATGGCAAAATTGTATAAAATGAGACTGATTCAATCAGGAGACAGACTCTGCTATAAGCACAACCACTGATACAACGGAGCCACGCGAGCTAGTACTTGATAAACCAGGACAGTTTAAGTTCACTGTGATTAATATTTGCTAAAACAAATAACCACTGTGGGTTACACTTTGCCGAAACTCACTTTACAGACACAAAAAGCACAAGTTAGTCACTAATATAAGTGAACTCGGGGCATGATAAAAGTCATCCTGTTTGGGTTGTAATAGCTGAGTTTGTCTTTTCAAAAATCAGATTTTGTATTTGACATGTTTTTCCTGTCTGACTAAATCTTGATAACCTGGGACATGTTACTGTTGCAAAGTCAGAGAAATCTTGTTTATTGTTCCCATGTTAAAGGTAATCCTTTACTGTTCAGTTCATCCCAGCTTCCAAATGTTCATGCCTCCTTGTAGTACCTTCATGTCCTCATGGAAGGCTACATGCCTCTGTAGTTTAATCAAACCGGTGGTTCAGGGAGGTTCAAGAAGGGGTGGTTCCAGGCATTTTTGTGTCTTCTTTGATATTTGGTAGAGGTGGGCGGATCGATCCTAATATCGATAATATCGATACCAAGGCTGGTATTGATATTGAATGATCCTTGTGTGAAAAAGATCGATACTCAAGCTTTTTTTTCTCTCCCGCACGCACTGACTGTTGCGCACGCAGACTCATCAAAGTCTACTCTGTCTGTACACAGTAAAATCACGAGTGTAAAACTAACACTGACAGTGTTAAATTAACACTGCTAGTGTACATATGGTTCTACTCTGGTCAAAGTGGGACCATATGTTCACTGGCAGTGTTAGTTTAACACTGGTGATTTTACTGTGTAAGAGCAGTGGTGTGCTGTGTCACACAACACGGAGCAAAGCACCCTTGTATTGTGGTCTGTCAGCCCTCTACCTCAGGAGATTTTGTTTTAAGTTGTGTTGAGTGATATTTTTTTAAACAAAAGTGTAGATTGTGATAATAAAGTATTTTGTTGTCATGTACAATGTTTGGCGAAATTTTCTCCTAGGTCTTTTGGATCCTTTGGATCTATGAAGCTTAAATATGAAAAAGTATTGGTATCAATATCGGCGATACTGGACCTGTATTTACTTGGTATCGGATCAATACCAGAATTCCCAGTATCGCCCACCTCTAATATTTGGTTTTCTGTCCTCCCCCTCCCCCATATAATATTCTATATTAATATGATAGACAACAAACATGAGCGACTACAGAGGTTTTTAAGACTAAATATACACTCACTGGCCACTTTATTCGGTACACCTGACCTCGCTAGTACTGGGTTGGACCCCCTTTTGCCTTCAGAATGTCCTTAATTCTTCATGCAGTAGATTCAACAAGGTGTTGGAAGCAGTCCTCAGAGATGTTGGTCCACATTGACATAACATCATGCAGTTGCCCATTCACCCAGTCTGCCCATTTGCTGACTTCTGACATCACCAAGGCATTTTCATTCACGACTGCTGTTCACTGGATATCTTCTGTTTTTCAGACCATTCTCTGTAAACCCTAAAGATGGTTGTGTGTGAAAATCCCAGTAGCTCAGCAGTTTCTGAAATACTCAGACCAGCCCGTCTGGCACCAACAACCATGCCACATTCAAAGTCACTTAAATCCTCTTTCCTCCCGATTCTGGTGCTCAGTTTGAACTTCAGCAAGTCGTCTTCACCCGTCTAGATGCCTAAATGCATTGAGTTGCTGTCATGTGTCTGGCTGATTAGCTATTTGTGTTAACAAGCAATTGAATGGGTGCATCTAATTAAGTGGCTGATAAGTGTATTGTGGCAGACATTCAAAATGTAACAGACACTGTGGACATAATTCACCATACGAAGTGTGTTTTCTGTTTGGTATGTGGTAACTCCCAGATGTGTGAAATACATACCAAAGTGTTGCCACTGGGGGTCAGAGTGTGTCCTCTGTTCTGCAGGTGTTAAGATGCCGAGGCGTGCATATTGATGTTTCCTGTCTCGGCCCCTGCATGGGCAATTGGCAATGTGTATTCCTGCGGTGCATATGACAAGCTGTCTTGGCCCCGTCATGCTTTTTCCTGTCAGGTCTCCTGTGAGGTTAATGGGTGGGGCTGAGCTGTTATAAAAGGTCTGTTAATTGTGTGCTCCTTCTTTCAGCTATCACAATTTCCACAGTATATTTTATATATATATATATATATATATATTTTTTTTTTTTTTTTTTTTTTTTTTTTTACAAGCAGCATTGCCTTGGTGGTCACCATACCTAGGTTTTGGAAATTACAATAATGAACAAATAAAC
Source organism: Thalassophryne amazonica (assembly GCF_902500255.1). Taxonomy (NCBI): domain Eukaryota; kingdom Metazoa; phylum Chordata; class Actinopteri; order Batrachoidiformes; family Batrachoididae; genus Thalassophryne; species Thalassophryne amazonica. Next base: position 19,539,052 of record NC_047112.1, read on the forward strand.
AAACAAACTAAATACTATCACTTAAAAACTACACATTTGTTCAGGGGTGACCATGTTCTTTCTTTCAAAGGGTTATAAATTAATGCGTATGGAGTGTCATGCAGAGAGTTCAAACTTGTGGGACATCCTGGATGAACACCCCTTTCAATGCCCCCCCGACACACACACACACACACACACACACACACACACACACACACACACACACACACACACACACACACACACACACACACACACACACACACACACACACACACACACACACACACACACACACACACAAGCAATGCATATTAGCAAACAACATAGCAAGAGGTTAACACACTCATATCACTTGTACTAGTTAACATTAGCACCTCTCATTACATACATAATATCCAGGGGTGGGTATCTCTAAATTTAGACAAAGAGGCAGATGTTCTTATCTAATGTGGGTAGCCATTTGAGACAATTTTGATTGAGAGGGCTGCAATTCAGTTATGGAATAATTATCGAAGCATCTTGATGTTTTTTTTTCCCCCTTCTATACAGGATTTCTCTTCCTTCACTGTAGGACAACTTGATACTTTTTTAAGAAAAATATTTGTAATGATCCACAATTAATTTATTTCCATTCTTTAACAGCTCAGCCTTATTTGCACCTGTGTGGCTCTCAGTCACTGATTCTAAATTCTAATTCGGGGGGGGGGGGGGGGGGGGGGGCTGTTTCTCCGTCCCTTCCTCCATCCCACCTACTAAATCTGCTTGTATCACATACCTGACTCCACTTTGGACAATAACCATTTCAGCCACAAGAAAGGTAAAATGTTTATCTGCACCTCATTGCGATGCACAAGTTCGCCAAATGTAACCCCAGGGGCCCACAAAGAACCAACAATAAAAGTTTCTCTTATGGTGTGCCTCCTCCGGCATTTTGCACCCTAGGCACCAGCCTATACCGCCTACGCCATGGGCCGCCCCTGTGCTTGAGGCATGGCGTAGTTTTGGTTGAAGTAATAGTAACGTAATCAATGTAAGCCAATGAAACAATAACTGAGATGACTAAAATACAGCCCGTGCCTGTGTGCACGTACCCTTGCGCAACCTGCTGTACCCACTTATTTGTTATTGGCCAAAGAACAGGACAAGAGTCAAGATAACACAATTCACACAAATACTAACACTGTCTGGGTGGCTGATCACTGCTGGCTAATGAGGTCTCGTCTGACAGCCTGTGCTTCAGTGTCGTTATTAACAGAAAACCTTATGTTCACTGTAAGAAGGGATCAGACTTCATGTGTGCATCTTCTTGATCGCTGCAGCGGATGTCCATTTTTCTAAGTGGTCTCTGAGATCAGGTATAAGAAAACTTGAAATGTGTACAGTATCTGCAAAAATTTGAACAACACAATTACTATGACAGTAACCCAGTAAATTCATTTATTATGAGTGTCAAAGATTCAAAACAATGAAAAAAATACAAGAAATATAGAATATAGAAACAATTACTTTATTACAGAATGACTTTGATATCTTTTCGAGTGACTTTCATGTATTATGCAACAGTATAATATTTTTGTGTAAAAACTATTCAGTTTTATTGAGTTGTTGCCATGTGATTGGCCGATTAGCTATTTGTGTTAACGAGCAATTGAATGGGTGTATCGAATTAAGTGGCCGAGTGTACAAGTGTACTGTGGCAGACATTCAACACATAATGGACATTGTGGACATAATTCACCATACGAAGTGTGTTTTCTGTTTGGTATGTGGTAATGCCCAGATGTGTGACACAATGATTCATTTAAATCTTTGACTGTTTCTGTGCATGAAGGCCTGCAGATATGGCAAATAACATAAAATGTGTGCCAAAATTATGAATTTTGAAATGAAACTTTGCAAATTTTAAAACAGCAAAAAAAAAAAAAAAAAAAAAAAAAAAAAGATCATATTGTACATCTTTTCCACAATTCAGTTCAAGTTAGCGCTTCAAAAACAGGTGATTACACACACTGAGGCGACACAGCTTAAATCCAACAGCAATTCCCGGACTCTTTGACATGACTGTTGCTTTAAATGCAAAGGAGCTGTTGCTGGCCACACCCCCTCTTCCTTCACCACAAGTGTGTGGGTGTGTCCCACAGAGTGCAGACAAGCTGAGTAGGTGTGTCACACAGCAAGCAGAAGTTCAGATATGGTCATGTGTGACGTATGTCACAAACGTTTAAAACAACCTGCTTCAAATCTAAATGTTGCTTACAGCAGGGTAGTTTCTGTCTGCACAGATACAGAAATGTGGCGCTTAGAGGATGTTTACCATGAAACACAAACTATAACTTACTGTAAAAGATAGATTAAAATACTTTTGAACAATACAAGCTCTTTAATATTCTTCTCCAGTCCATAGCTGTCTGTCTTCATAATGATTCCCCAATTCTGCTCTTTTCTGAAGATCTGGAGAAACAGATGCTCAAACATTCAAAGAAGGGGAACTGTTTGAACTTATTTAGTGGTAATCAGTGACATAAACCACAATGCTCTTGCAAATTGTAATATTATGTTACTTTTTGATCACTTGGAAAATTCCACTCTGTGCTCAAGAGAGAAAAACAGAGACAAACATTTGACGTCATAGAGCTCAGTGTGAGACATGCACGGTTTCTTTTTCTTTCTTCCAGAAAAACAGCAAATAGCATGTAAATAAAAATATGCAGTTTTGCCATCGTAATATACTTCAAACCTTAATAAAAAGCAGCAATATGTCTGTTTCTAGGTTAATCTGTGTTCTGTTTAAAGCTACAGTGTGTAGGATTTAGAGGCCTTCATGAGTAGAAACAGAATATAGCATTCAGAACAACCTGCTCATTAAATTACCTGCAACAACAAACTGTCTTTTCATGATCTTAGAATGAGCCCTTCACATGTGCAACATGTTGATGCAGCAGCCCAAAAGAGAACTACAGTACATATACTGTATTCCGTTGTACTTCCGTTGTGTGAAAATAGCTACAACTTGGGAAACAACAACGAAATGGTTATAAAAGTCATAATTTCAAATCGGAAGTCCAGCAAGATCCGTGTTGACCGAGTTTGTTGGTCTGACATCACAACAATACAACAATATGGTGCTGCCACAGCAGTAAACAGAATGGTCTTTTCATTATTTTTGACCTGTGTGTAGTGTTTGATGACAGGTTTATGCAACAAAATATAACAGACAGATACTGACTGGAATTGTGAACCGTGGTGTTTCTCGCAGTACATGACTGGTCACAAACTCGTGACAATCGCCTTCTCATGATGGCGGACGAAAATATCACAGAAAGGAGCTCGATGGCCCTAGCCATACAAAATTACTTCCATCCCTGGTTTTCTGAGAAGATAAACTAAAATGCATTTAGCAAATACGAAAATACAACTTGAAATTAACAACTTCGATGGAATGCAACATTATTCCATCTTTCACAATGTGCCGTGTCAGTCATTGCTCACTAATACACAGTCTACTGGTAGCTAGCGCATACTAACAAGTTTAAGAATGATCATTTTTGTACACTGCAGGATCATTCATATTACATATCACAAGAAGGGAAGTGAGCACAAATTTCAGTTACCAAAGAAGCAAAAACATAAAAGGAAGCTACATCGTGACAGGTGAAGGCATAATTTAATCTGCAACTCACCACTAGGTGTTACAAAATCCTACACACTGTAGCTTTAACATCTGTTTCACAGGTTGCAGGTGTGGAAAGCAATAATTTGGCTCAAGGAAGCACCAAAGGGTGCCTGAAATGGAATGTGTTGAGCCAGAACATCCAGAGCTCGAGAGGACACCTCATGCAACAAGTCATATATTCTAATTTTACGAGTAGAAACCCATGATTAGGTTTAAGTCTTATATTAAAAAAAAAAAGTTACAGAAAAAGACTGAATAATTTCATGTTAAACAAATCTGTGACTCATGATACTGTGGACAAGCACCCCAGATTTACAGATAAATACTGTTTGTATTTTGATCATAGTATATAGAAGCATGTACCTGGCAACACACAGGCATGTACCAAATTTGGCTGAGCTGGGTCCCATAGGAGATAAGTGGGCATTTTTGAATACACTGAAAACTTTTCCTATTGGGCAAAGGTGTATTATTCTGACCCCAATAACTTATAGAGCTTCATCCTGTCCGTGACCTAATTTAGGCATGTACCTGGCAAAACCCAGGCAAATCCGTACCAAATTTGGCTGAGCTGGGTCTTGTAGGGGAAAAAGTGTGTATTTTTGCATAAATTGAAAACTTTCCCTATCGGGTAAAGGTGTACCATTTCAACCCCAATAACTTTCAGAGTTCTATCCTGTTCGTGACCTAATTTAGGCATGTACTTGGCAACACCGAGGTGAACCCATGTACCAAATTTTGCTCTGTCGGGTCCCGTAGGGGAAAAAAGTGGGTATTTTTGGATAGATTGAAAACTTTCCCTATTGAGCCAAGGTGCATTGTTTTTTATTCCAGTAACTTTCAGGGTTCCGGCCCCTTCGCGACCTAATTCAGGCACCCAGTCAAACCCATGTAACAAATTTGGCTGAGCTGGGTCGTGTAGGGAAAAAGTCTGTATTTTTGGATAGATTGAAAACTTTTCCTATTGGGCAAAGGTGTACTATTGTAACCCCAATAACTTTCAGAGTTCCACCCTGTTTGTGATCTAATTTAGGCATGTACCTGGCAACACCCAGGTGAACCCATGTACCAAATTTGTCTATGTTGGGTCCCGTAGGGAAAAATGTGGGTATTTTTGGATAGACTGAAAATTTTCCCTATTGAGCCAAGGGGCACTGTTTTTTATCCCAGTAACTTTCAGGGTTCCGGTCCCTTCGCAACCTAATTCAGGCACCCAGCCGAACCCACGTACCAAATTTGGCTAAGCTGGGTCGTGTAGGGAAAAGTGTATATTTTTCTGACCCAAAAACTTTCAGGGTTCCAGCCCAGTTGGGACGATAATGAAGTATGCACTGTCCCCCAGCCGAACCTGCATGCAAATTAAGCTTCAAGTGGTTTGGCCCAGCAACCAGAGAGGTAGTCTGGAGACCTCCACATGGCACAGAGACACACACCAGCAATAATTATAAGACATTAGAAAGAGAAGTAACTTGTGTCTTGGATGTAGCTCCCCAGCAGCACCAAAATGAAATTTTTGCTGCTGTGTGAAAGTGCTTTGAGTCAGAGGGGAGCAGCTGCGGGGACTCGGATAAGTAATGCTTGGTGACCCTCGAGAGGGTTCGACTTTCCAGTCAATGTGTCAAACTGATTAATGTGGTTGAAGCACTTCAGAGCTCTGGCTGCACAGGAAAACCACTTGCATTTCAGTTAATAATTCACAGCTCCATGAATCACAAGTGACTGAAAACCTGCTTAATATCACACGTGAGAACAGAGAGCGTATTTCACTGTGGCAGACCCTGATCCTAGAGAACTTTTAATACTACCCTTGAATGTGTGCATGATGTGAGACAGGTCTCAGGAAATGATGGGAGAACGGTTTACAGTTTAAAAAAAAAAAAATCCACATCTGGATCCTAATCAACACCAAAATAGTCAGGTTCATAAATATTTGGACAGTGATAGGGGGGGAGTTGTCCTTTTTTGTTTGCCCTCTGTGCACCACCATAATGGAGCTGAAATGAAACAAGATGTGCTTTGTGGATCAGACTTTCAGCTTTAATCCAAGACATTTAACAAAAATATAGCATGAAGCATGTAATAATTTAGGACATTTTATGCCTGCAGACTTATTTAAACCTCCGGTCACAAATTTTGTGTATCTGTTAAGTCCCACTGAAGGATAAATCCAACTTTTAAAGTTTAGGGGGTCAAAGAGCAAGGTCAAAATCTTTGCAAATATGGGTTAAAAAATTATAAGGCTTGTAACTTATGAATCAGAGGAAGCAGACCCACTGTTACTACTAGACGTAGGAGGGAAGGTGATGGTCTAGTGGTTAAGGTGTTGGGCTTGAGTCCAGAAGATCATGGGTTCAAATCCCCACCTGACTGGAAAATCACTAAGGGCCCTTGGGCAAGGCTTTTAATCCCCTATTGCTCCCGGTGTGTAGTGAATACCTTGTATGGCAGCACCCTGACATCAGGGTGAATGTGAGGCATAATTGTAAAGCGCTTTGAGCATCTGATACAGATGGAAAAGCGCTATATAAGGGTGATTCTTAGAATCTTACTTATGTCCTTTGATCATATTGTATGAAAAATAGAAAAAAGGGGAAATTTCACACTTTTATAGTTATCATTAGAATGAAAAGTGTGTTAAGAAATTTGTTCTAGTAGTCTATGATGACTTTTTCACCTTTTGTCAGTATCATTATATGCAAATATTGCCATTTTGTGCTTGTCCCACACCCAAACTTTTGATTTTCAATGATAATGTTTTAAAATATCTCTGAATAAAATATCAGTAAAATAATCAAAACATAATTGGGGTATTCAATGTCATACAAGGGTGATTCTTAGACTACAGGCACTTATGTCCTTTGATCATACTGTATGAAAAACAGAAAAAAGGGGAAATTTCACACTTTTATAGTTATCATTACAATGAAAGTGTGTTAAGAAATTTGTTCTAGTAGTCTATGATGACTTTTTCACCTTTTGTCAGCATCATTATATGCAAATTGTTGTGTGTTGGGGGGGGTTTGGCTGGACAAGGTTGGGTTGTTTTGTGTTTATTTTCCTTCCCAGGTGATTTGGGGCTGTTCTCTGAGGAAAATGTGCTGCAGAAGAGTCTCTCTCCTCTGTTACGATGATTGGCTGCACCTGTTGCATTCTCCTGCGGCTCTCTATCAGGACAATCCACGACACCTGTGATGTTCACGTGCAGATCTGAGGACTTCCAGCTGGTACCAATGTAGTGATGAAGAACTACATTTAAACCAGCAGTGAGTTGGATAAGATTGCCGGAGAATACGACCTTGTGACGACCATGTGGGGACGCTGAGGGCTGTTTCAGAGTCTGACATCGCACCTGTGAAGGAGGACGAGGGTGAAAGGCAAACGTTGTCAGCACACGACAGAGGTGAATATTCTGAAAAGTTTATCCGTGAATGTAAATTGGCGTTTATACGCAGCTATAAGTAATTATTGGTGGAAATTGTTTGGCGTGCTCCTCACGGCAGTGGCGTGCGGATTAGTGATCCTCCACTAGCTGTGAGCAGCAGCCTCTTTGAACTAAGTTTGAAACCAGACCTAAACGTGTAGCTGATAAGTTTGCCTCTAAACAATATTTCATAGTAATAAGTGTTGAATAATCTCATCTCTGTTCCTCCTTCGCAGAGTACAGTCTAGGAAAGTCACCTGGGGGGTTGGCGGAACTCCTGAGTCCTGAACGTTCAGACTCCGACTGTTGAGACGCTGAGTGAGCGCGCCGCCTTTTCACCTCACCAGAACTTAAATTATTTAGTAGTTCATGTATAGCACAAAGGGAAAAAAATAATTTTTTTCTTTTTGGAACTGCTTCTGATTATTTCATGCTGGGTTCAGTCAGATACTGGACCGCTCCTCAATCCGCGTCTTATCCATAACAAATATTGCCATTTTGTGCTTGTCCCACACCCAGACTTTTGATCTTCAATGATAAAAATGAATGGTAAAGAAACGTTTTTTTCTAATGTTATAAAATATCAGTAAAATAATCAAAACATAATTGGGGTATTCAATGTCATATAACTGTTGTGATTTTTTTTTTAAACAAAATGTAGTTGTCCCACAGTATTGCCGTAATTTCCACCACAACACTGTAATGTCCCTTTAAACAGTTTGTATGAAAGATTGTTTGGGTAGTTTCTGTGGAGATAAACAGTGACATCAGAGCACATGTATATAGCACCAAATCACAACAAACAGTTGCCCCAAGGCGCTTTATATTGTAAGGCAATGGTGTGGTGGAAATTACATTTACAAGGCCAATAGTGCCCATAGTTAAAGAATCACCCATAAATGCAGTCCATTTAGACATGAACAGGAAATCATCAATGGCCTTATACCACGTCACCTGGAGTGACCTTGATGATCACTTTCAAGGTCACTGAAACTTTGATCAGTTATGGTGGCTAAACAGTGCCAGACACACCCATAATAGGACATACGAATAGGAGGTCATATGTAGATTTTCAAAATATTCCATTTCATTTAGATTGGAAGAACTCACTCAAGGTATTATAATATGAAATTATGTTGTTTCTCAGTGGGGGTGAACATTTGATTAGATTTTCCAATTATTCCATATTTCACTGCATAAACAAAAGCTGAAAATAAAAATGATGCAGACTCCAGATGTGGCTCCAACTACTACGGTGACTATCAGTCACATTACTTTTGTGTCCTCTCTGAGGACGGTGCAAACATTTTCCTGTGTGCTGTGAAACATTAGACCGAGATGTTCCCTCCTTGAAAAAAGCAGATAAGGTCAGTCATGTGCGTCGTCCGGTTTTCTGCTGGTAACACGAACTCTATTAATCACAAAGGCTCCAGGCCAAGAATGCCGCGGATCTCATATCAGAAACAAAGCCACACTGGAATTAAAGGTTTCCCAACTCATACAGATAAAAAAAAAAAAAGCTATTGCAAGTTTTCCTGGAAATCTCCAGGTTTGATGACTGTAAATGTGAGCACAGTGACAGATGTGCCCTCGCCTTGTGAGGAAGGACGAAATATTTGTTCGTAAACATGGCTGATAAAAATCAGACTACTGCTGTGACGCATTTCAGACAAGGCCAGGCACATACCTGAAAGCTGGAATTTTATCACAAGCACATTTACCACTATTTCATGTCAACCCTTGATGACAGATAGCTGAGGAATTACTCTGATCGCCAACCTCCTGCAAAGGGGAAACTTTTTCTTTCTCCAGCTGAAAAACCATTATGTTTGAGAAAATATCTACAGAACGAGAACAAATTTTTTAAACTTAGAATATATTGTAGAGCTACCATTCTCACAATCACTTAAAAATCATTTTAACACTTTTCATTTGACAGTGTTTGTTATAAACAGATTTCAGCAGATCCATATGGATTTAGCAGATCTTATGTTGGCATTTATCTATTTCATCAAATGTTAGATTTTAGTGATTTCTTGCTTTCTATCATAGTAATAACTGAATATTATTTTTTAGGTTTTAGAGTTTTCATTGGCCAAGACATGTTGCTTGGACAAATAATCAGCTTTTGCAGTCCAAATGTAATAAGAGAAAAGAGGGTTCATAAAACATGACAAGATTCCAAAAATATTTTGCCATTTAAAAATTCTTGGTTTAGTTCATTATAGATGTAAAGTAGAAAAACCAAACAAAACCTTAAATATTAATTTCTTACGTAGTGCAGTATCTCAAGAAAACCAAGTTAGAAGTTAAATCGTCTCGAATGATAAACACATACATCCAGGTCAGCATGTAACTGGACATTTACACAGCAGAAGTGCAGCAAACTCGCCCAAGAAATTAGTTTAATATGGTTTAAAGGCGACATCTAGTGGCCAAAAGCAGGAAGAACAAAACCGGAGGGGTTTTTTTCCCCCCACGATATTTACTTATTTACAGACTCATGTGCAACTGTATTTGCACGGTTTGTTTTTTAATGTTGATTACATATTATCTGTATATCAAACTACAAATCCAAAAAGAGTTAATTACCACTGGTATAAGTTAATGCTGAAACCCGGGTCACTTTGGTAATTTTAAACATTTTTTATGATCATGTATCTCTTGACCTTTGCAAAAAAAAAAAAGCTGGAAAGCAAACACAAGCAATCCAGAAGGTTTAACTATTTTGAGTTCCACCATATTGTCTAAAGCATTTGGAAGTGATGGAAAGGTGGCAGCAAATCCAGGAACAATTTAAAAACACTTGACCTGGTAATTGTCGGGCAGGTAGCTCAGTGGCACGACGAACTGGCCTGAACTTCAGTTCAATTTCCGGTCATGCCACCCAATCTGTGTCCTTGGACAAAACACTTAGATCCACATGGTCTCAGCCCAGCCAGCTGTAAATGGACGCTGACTTTGGTTGGGGAAGTAACCTGCAATGGCCTGGAATTCCGTTCAGGAAGAATCACAGACTCTAATCTACTTCACACTACAGATTCAGGAATAAGCCCCAGTACCGATGGTCCTCTGTGCCGATGGAGGACTTGGAATGATCTGCACCCTGTCACTGTAGGGGTGCTGGTGAATGAAGACGGATAAGGGGAGGTATGGATACACCTGCTGGTGCTGCAGGACACCGGATCCACTACACTACACAACCACCCTCGATCCATTTGACCACCACCCACTAAGACCACCAGTCAATCCCCACCTGCTGAAAGTAGCCATCTGTTTCACTTTCAGGTGATATGTGGGCGTGTCCTTGGCATTTCCAGGTGCTGGGGTTCCAAACACTGAGGCACCTGTGTGCTGAATCTTGCTGAGGGAAGACAGAAATTTGGGATCCTTGGAGCATCTCCGAAGCTCCTCTGATATCACCTGCCCAGAGTGTCGCACCTGATGCAGCCTCACACTGCAGGTGGTACAACTCTTCTGAATGTCCCTCAGTAACTCCTCACTTGACACAAAGTCATCAACAAGACCTAGTAGCAAAGACATCCAACTGTTAGTTTAGGTTACTGGTTATAGTTTCAACACTTTGACCACACGGATACTCTGCTGACAGCGGAGTTCCAGAAGTCAGTGATGGCTTGGATCTTCATCTTGATCAAAACACAGACATTCAAATTCACCACTCAGCTTCTCAAACGCTGCAGTCAGGGTATCTGTTGATTCCCCAAAGGTCATCTCCCACAAACTCAAAGTCAGTGAATCTTTGCTCTTTGACAAACGCACCCAAGTTACTTGGCAGCACAATACAATACCTAGTTCATGCAAGTCTTGAACAGAGCAGGAGCCAGAACCAATTGGGAACATCCAAAATCACCAGAAAGATGTCAGACTTCTCTGTACTCCACCTACAGTGCCTGGGTACAGGCCAATCTACGGTGTCCACAAACTTACTGGGGATCCTGCAAATTCTGTGAAAACAAACATCAGTTGCAAAGAAACCCATGTGATATTCATGCTCATCTTCAATGCGTACTTGCAGAGTTATGATGGGTCAATGGCCGACATGTGTGAAACCAAACTACTCTGGTCACTGAACACCTAGTAGCTGGCATGAGTGTGACCCTTGGAAGTACCCTCCAGAGTCGTGTCATAACCCTGTAGCTGTTACAAGTCAGGTGATCACCTTTTCCTGTCCCCAGAAGGACAAGTTCTTTTCTTCCAGTCTGTTGGGTGCAGCCAGGCTGACATGGCTTCAACTGTTTCATCTCCTTTGCAATTTTCACTGACATTCAGTGGTTCACCGCTGACTGGATGATAACTCACAGTAACCCTGGCACCGGACAACATACAATCTATATAAACAAGAGACAACATGGACTGCAAAAACTAAACTCTCTTAACTTTGGAACACAATACTGGTAAACAAAAAAAAAAAAGAAAAAAGAAAAAATAATCTTGCATGGACTTTGAGAACTGATTTAGGGTAATTTTGGGGTGCTGAATCTGAGCTCAGATTTCCTCTATCACGTCACGTTTTTTTTTTTTTGCAATCTGCATGTTCCATATTGATGGATTACTCAAAACTTGCTCATTCACTCATGGGTTTGACTCCACAAATCCTACACAAAAGCAGCTTCAAAGGCATAGGTTTTAAACCAGGTTCGCAAAATGTGAACAAAGAGCCGTAATATCGTTTATGGTGCCGAAGAGGTGTGTAAGACTGCAGCTTTTACTTCAATGCTTGATACAAGAAATATGTTTTCATATCTCAAAAACATGATGTGATTGGCAAAAACTAACACTGGATTCAGATTCAGCTCCCCCAAATTACCTAAAATTAACTGAAAAAATCCACACAAGAAAAATTGCGTTGACCAGTGTAATTAACACAAATTTTCCAGAAACAAATTAGTTAAATGTATTTCTGCTGGACAGGCATAATGTACAACCAATGTCTGAAGACATAAAAAGACTTGAATCACAACATTTTAAAACCTTTTGCAGCAATGTACAGCTAAAATGTTTGCAGGACATTTAACCATTGTGCCAATGTCTCTGAATGTTCTCAGATAGAAGATTTAAAAAAAAAAAACTTCTGAAGATGTACACGGATACCTTTACACAGGCAATTGAGTCTTACTCAATCTGCTGCCTGAGGATCCGTTTCTCCTCTTCTACAAAATTTTTATCTGAGGTAGCTTGTCCCAAGTCCCTCTTCCGCTTCTCCTTCTGTTGGAAGGTTTCCACTCGACGTTTCTTGGCAGAGAGGGCTGGCTTCTCGGGTTCTTCGTCTGATAAGCCATCATGGTGATGGGAGTTTGGATTGAGGGATACAGCACAGAGAACAAATGTCAGAACTATGAAGTGACATATTTGACACATCTGCATCATGTAGTATTACTTCAATAAAGTTTTTTAATTCCCCTACCATCATTCAAACACATTTACATGGTTCCACAGAAGCACAGGTGTGACAATCACAAACCAATGCCTTAGTTTTCGATCTGGGATCTTCTTATTGTCCATCTGGAATTGCACCAGGAAGGGCATCCGACATAAAACCTGAACCAAATCAAGATGTGGCTCCATACCAGATGAGACCTCCATCAAATGAAAACAGCTAAAAACAGTGAGCAAACTTCCAGTAATGCGTGTAGAGGGGCAGGGATAAAAAACAAACAACAAAAAAAAGGGGTGACAACAGCAGCTAATTCTCATGGTTGGAATGAAATCACAGTAGAGTAGCCAGCCATTGTGGATTCAATGATCACAAACAACAGCTATTTAGAATGGACAACAGCGATTTTAGGTGTAGTTTCTAATATGTGTGAAACGCTTGCTTGTTTTTGAGCACTTTCTAAACAGTGGTAGCAGTTTTCAGTAGGCCCTGATAGTTTGGGTTCTCGGCTAATTCTCATGGAAACTGACAAAAGCACCTGGATAACCAACTCAAAATAAAAATACTGCACCCCTACAGATGAATAAACTATTTATACAAATGACAATGGAATAAGTTAACTTCTGTGATTTTGCCAGAAAAAAAGGCAGCTCTTCTTTCCTCAAACAGATGTGGAACTGACCTGAATCAGAAGGTTGCTCCTCTGTGGGAAGAAACTTGGCTTTCCCAGTATGAGCTTGTGGAGCATCATCCCCATTGTCTTCATACACATTGGACCACTTTATAGCCATGTCCATGCCTGGAGGAGGTCCCTTCTTCTTCTCTGGTTCAGCAGTGTAGCTTTCAGGAGGGGGAACAGCATTGGTCTTCCATGGCTTAAACTCTCTCACAGGCTGAAAGTAGCATATAAAAAAATAAAAAAATAATGATGACAACAACAACAACAGCTTGCAATGCTGAGGCACGTTCGAAACAACTAAAATTTCTCAGGGCTTTTCATGATGCCGAAAAAGCTGTGAAATGTTTAATTGCAGGACTTGTTGGTCAGAAAGTAACATCAAGCACTTCTTATCAAGCCTGTTCCACAACCAGAGCATGCAGCTCTCTGACAAAGCTGGACATCCAGTATATCACATTGGGTTTGATTCCAAGTCAGACTATCCATCTGCGTCCTAAAAATGACTTTTTAAGCAACATCAAAGCTACAACTTCCACTTTTAATCCTGCTAAATACAATGTGTAAAACACAAACTATTGCATCTTTCAGTAAATTGCTCTCAGATTCTTAAATGATTGTTTCATTTCTGCTGCTGCTGATGACAGAAGATCTGCTTTCACAAGGGTTTTTCTACCGTCAACAACTGTAGGAGCTTTTAGGTGTGTGTTACAAGAGAAAAGGAAGCCTAGGCCTAATCATTAAGGGGAAGAATGCATCAACCACTGCAGAAAGGTTTTAACCACAGAGCACTACAGAAGAACAGCTTCACATTCAGACAACAATCGTGGCGAGAGCCTACACAGAAACATTGTGGCGAAAAGGGGTAAATTACCCTGTAACGCAACACGGTGTGATGTCATCTCTAAAATTCTGTCAATCTATGACTCTCTCTTTGTGCTTTCTCTCTCTTTTTGTGAGGTGGGGCTGCAAAACTGCCTCAGCAGGGATATTCATGTCTCTGGGACTTTGGCATTTGAGATCAAACATGCCTGGGCAAAGTTTATGGCTTATAGGTTGCTAGACATGGGTATGTGGTAATGCCAATATCTCTACAGTACAAAAAAGTCCAAATCCTTGGGGTCTTACTGTATGGCTGCGAGAGCTGAACGCTAAACAATGACCTCAGGAAACAATAAGACATCTTTGCTACTAGGCTTCATTTGGAGAACCCCGGTACTGCCAGAATGACTTTGCATCAAATGAATGCATACTTGGGGAAACTCAGATGAGAAGTACCGCTTGCATTCTGAGGGACTACTGGGGACAACACTTAGGCACATTTCTCTTGGCATGACCAAACATGAAGACTTAGTAAGTCCCTTCAGCTGCTCCCTTGTTTGCACTCAGGGTCGCCACAGCAAATCCAAGGTGGATCTGCATGTTGATATTGGCACAGGTTTTACGCTGGATGCCCTTCCTGACAACTCCACATTACATGGAGAAATGTGGCAGGGGTGGGATTTGAACCCGGAACCTTCTGCACTGAAACCAAGCGCATTAACCACTTGGCCACCACCCCTGCTAGACTTGCCAGTGTTTAATACCCCAGTGGCTGGAGGCCAAGGGGATGCCTATGTTTCACCAGGCTGCAATACATCAGTGATTATTTTTGATGCTGGGTCCTGGTTTGATTTCCACCTGCCTCACCAGCTTGTTTTATGGATTTTGAATTTTTTATCTGACCGAGAGCAGAGGGTCTCTGTAAATGGCTGCCTCTCAGACTGTCTACAGGCTCACCACAAGGGTGTGTTCTTTTGCCCCTTCTTTTTATTATGTATACAGGCAGCTGCAGGAGTTCTCAGGACGGCAGCTATCTGGTTAAATTTTCTGATGACAATGTACTGTTGTCTCTTCTTCATGGGACAGAATCAGACCGTGGAACTGCTTTATCAGATTTTATTTGTTGGTGTGATAACTTTTTGGATTTAAATGTGTCCAAAACTAAATAAATGATCATTGACTTCAGATGTAACAGGGATGTGGCCAAGGAGTGTATTATACACAATGAAAAAGTGGAACTTGTCACATCATATAAGTATTTGGCAACTATTTTTGATGACAAGCTGAAGTTTGATGTAAACACGGACGCTATTGTGAAGCGATGACAGCAGAGAATTTATCTTCTCCGTAAATTGAATTATTTTTCTGTCAGGCCTGCCATCCTTTGTAATTTTTATCAGGCTTTTATTGAGAGCCCTTTGTGTTTTTCATTTATCTGCTGGTTTCACAGCCTCTCAGTGAAAGACTGAAACAGCCTGAACAACATTGTTAAAATCTGTTCAACGATTATTGGAGAGAAACAAAGAGATTTAAACTCTTTCTGCAATCAACAGATCCTCCAGAAGGCTGAAAGTATTCTGTCTTTGTTAGGCTACGTTCTTTTAGGGGAGTTTTCTCTGCTTCCTTCAGGACGCTGTTATGCCTCACAAGTTTGCAGAACCAACCGTTTTTTAAAGTTGTTTATCCCTTCGGCGATTCGAGTTTTAAATGCTCCGTAGGTCTGCCATGTTTTTATTTATTTATTCTGGCTACCCATTTTAACTTCTTAAGTCTGTTTTTATTAGTTTTATTGTTGTTATATGTTATGTTATTGTCTTTTTCTTAATGGACTGCTCTAATTTAATTGCTCCTGTGGGATTAATAAAGTAGCTTGATTGATTGCCATCCAGGACTGTATTGTGATGGCTGTTGTGATGACCTGACCTATGTAACTGTACTATCCTGTGAGCTTGCAAAATAAGATACCTTTATTGTCACTCAATGAAATGTTCACAGAGCAAACCTGTCGATACCCAGTAAATATTGAAAGCCCAATGCAAGAACCCAAATAAATGGTAATTGGACTGCATTTACAGTGAGGAAAATAAGTATTTGAACACCCTGCGATTTTGCAAGTTCTCCCACGTAGAAATCATGGAGGGGTCTGAAATTTTCATCTTAGGTGCATGTCCACTGTGAGAGACATAATCAAATACTTATTTTCCTCACTGTATATAGCGCTTTTCCATCTGTATGAGACACTCAAAGCGCTTTACAACAATGCCTCACATTCACCACGAAGTCAGGGTGCTGCCACATAAGGTGCTTACTACACACCGGGAGCAACTAGGGGATTAAGGACCTTGCCCAAAGGCCTTTAGTGATTTTCCAGTCAGGCTGGGATTTGAACCAAGGATCCTCTGGTTTCACGCCCCACGCTTGCCACAAGACCATCACCCCCCCAAATATTAAAAACACTAGTAAGTCCCTTCAGCTGCTCCCTTGTTTTCACTCGGGGTCACCACAGCAGATCCAAGGTGGACCTGCATGATGATGATGATAATTTGGCACAAGTTTTATGCCGGATGCCCTTCCTCATGCAACTCCACATTACATGGAGAAATGTGGCAGGGCACGAACTAGAGGTGGGCGATACCGGGAATTTTGGTTTTGATCCGATACCAAGTAAATACAGGCCCAGTATTGCCGATATCGATACCGATACTTTTTCATATTTAAGCTTCATAGATCAAAAGGATCCAAAAGACCTAGGATAGAATTTTACCAAACATTGTATGTGACAACAAAATACTTTATTATCACAATCAACATTTTTGTTTAAAAAAAAAAATAACACTCAACACAACTCCTGAAGTAGAGGGCTGACAAACCACAATAGAGTGTTTTCATGGACGTATCGGTCACGTCATTTTGTGTCCCGCGGCCATTCTGGATTACGACGCAGTGACCGCTGTGATACGCTACGTGCATTTGGCGAACAATTGCAGAAGCTTCAACGTCGGTGTGAAGAAGCCTCACGGAACCGTGGCGCTGAGAGAGATCCGCCACTACCAGAAATCCACTGCTCCCAGAATTTTATTTTTATTTTATTCGGCAATTAAATTATATAAGAATACATAAAAATACTGCCGAGGATAACACAAGAACACTTCCAATACGGATGCTTATTTACATTGTGGCCCTCGAGCACCGAGCTGCTGATCCGCAAGCTGCCCTTCTAACGCCTGGTGAGAGAAATCGCTCAGGACTTCAAGACCGACCTCCGCTTTCAGAGCTCCGCTGTGATGCTCTGCAGGAGGCCGGCGAGGCTGACCTGGTCGGCAGCTTCCTAGTTCAAAATATCGCAGTGTGACACTGTCGGCCAGTTCGTTACATCAACACTAAATTCACTATCTGGTATAAGATACGGATCCACTGAACCAACTGCTACACATCTATCACGATAAATTGCTTTATCTCGAGGATTTAAAGCATTGTAAAAACCGTAAATTCTCTCCATTTTTATATCACGCGCCAGCTTCCTTGTAATCCAGAATGGAGACGGCACCTGTCCTGTGGCAGAGGGGCCTTGATTTGATTTTTACCTCTTCTGGAGCTTTGACGGTCAGACTGTCCCAGTCTATCTGCTTGTTGAGAGGGTTGTAGAGGAAAGCGGGCCTGGACACGGAGCTGAACAGCTCGTCGGGTCTGGGTAGCGGAGCTCCGCCGGCGCTCCGTTTGGCGGCATGCGGCTCGGACTGGACGCCGTCTCGCGGAGCTTCTGTCCCGGCTTTCTGACTCTTCTTCTTTCGGCTCTCTTTCTCCTCGTCTGAGTCACTGCTGTCGCTCAAATCGTCGAAGCTGGAGAAGAAACCTAAAGAGTTCGGCTTCTTTTCGTCAGCCATGATGCTGGAGTTGTTTTGGTTTTCTAATTTTTAAATATGATCACGAGGTGAATAAACAAATACAAAACTGCGTAAATGCGCCATTTTGAATCGGACTCCTTATCTTCTTCTTCCCTTTATTCTCGACAATTTCTAATCCAGTTAGTGCATTACCGCCACCATTTGAACAAGAGTGGGAACAGCAGAGGACGTTTTTTTTCATACAACCCACAGGAAGCTTCTTCAAAGCGTGTTCCAAAGCATGAACTATAAAACAGGGACACAGGTGGCTTTGAACCATGACTTTCTTATTGCACCATATTCAAATACCACCATATATAATTATTTGAACTTATTAAAGCCTCGGTCCAACCGAATAATAAGCCATGAATAATGAGCCACACATGGGTGTTTCTCTCTCTCTCTCTCTCTCTCCTCTCTCTCTCTCTCCTCTCTCTCTCTCTCTCTCTCTCTCTCTCTCTCTCTCTCTCTCTGCAACCCCAATTCCAATGAAGTTGAGACATTATGTAAAATGTAAATAAAAACAGAATAAAATGATTTACAAATCCTCTTCAACCTATATTCAATTGAATACACCACAAAGACAAGATATTTAATGTTCAAACTGATATACTTTATTGTTTTTGAACAAATATTTTTTTTATATTTTTTAAATGGATGTCTGCAACATGTTTTAATAAAAGCTGGGACAGTATGTTTACCACTGTGTTACATCACCTTTCCTTCTAACAACACTCAATAAGCATTTGGGAACTGAGGACACTAATTGTTGAAGCTTTGTAGGTGGAATTCTTTCCCATTCTTGCTTGATGTACGATTTCAGTTGTTCAACAGTCCGAGGTCTCCGTTGTTGTATTTTGTGCTTCATAATGCGCCTCACATTTTCAATGGGCGACAGGTCTGGACTGCAGGCAGGTCAGTCTAGTACCCGCACTCTTTTACTATGAAGCCATGCTGTTGCAACATGTGCAGAATGTGGCTTGGCATTGTCTTGCTGAAATAAGCAGTGTTGTATAAAGTACCCGAAAATCACACTTAAGTAAAAGTACAGATACCCACTAAAAAAATGACTTTGGTAGAAGTTCAAGTCACCGATTGAAATGCTACTCAAGTAAAAGTCTTAAAGTATCTAGTATTTATTGTACTTAAGTATGACAAGTAATGTAAAACTAAATGTACTCAGGTATTGAAAGTAAAAGTACAAGTAAATGTTAATAATCAAAAACGGACTGATTTTTTTTATATTACAAAGTTGATCTAGGCTTGTAAATGACTGGTACTATTAGTCAAAAATACTGAAACTTGTGCACAACACACAAAAACACTTCAGAAACAAGGTTTCAAAACCTAAACGAGAGTAGGCTACTCACTAGGTGTTCATAGGAAACAGTTATTTATTTGTATATGTATTTATTTATTTTCATTGTTACATGGTTTTATCTTTTCTGTTGTGTTTTGTTTCATTAGGTTCTTTTTGTCTCTTTCTCTAAAATTGTATTGTAACATTATTAGTCTATTATTATTGACTATTATTGTCTATTATGTAGACTATTCCCACACAGCAAATGATCCGGGCCGGATGTAGTCCATCATGCAGTACCAATCTTGAAAACGGATCCAGTCCAGACAATTTTTGCACCCTGGCCCAGATCCGGCACGGCTCCACTTTACAGTTTTGGAACAGATCCAGACCGTATCTTTCCCAGATCCGCCCCAAATATGGGTTGTAAATGGTCAGTCTTTTGCGGATCCGGTTCAGATCTGGTCCAGATCCATTTGCTGTCTGGGTTATTGTTATTGCTATTAATATATGAATAAAAAAATTAAAAAATTACAATTTAACTCTTTTACGACAATGAACGCTGAGCCATTAATAATACAGAAAATAAATCAACACAAACGTGCTGATGTGAACAGCTTAATGCTAACTTTAACATTGAAAACACCATAGACATGCTAACGCGTTAGCATCAGTCCCATTTTTAAGTTATAAAGTACATCTATCAACTGTTTCAGAAGACCATTAACAGGTCGGTCTAACATAAAAATATTAAATATTACTCACAGACATATGCTCTTCAGGGTTTTAGCGGGGAAAAATTAGGATAAAGCGAAATAAACAATGAATCCACGAATCGTACGTCGAAGCACTGCTTCGATCTGCGAATCACTGCTTCGATTGGTTCAAGGTTCAAAGCAAAGCTGCGCTGCAGAAAAGTTATCAATATAGAGAAATGATCATTTTCCTGACAAACACCCCCTAAGTGCACAACTGCAAAAAAGCCTATCGGACATGCCTCATGACAAATCAGCCTGACTTTGTTGCAGTCACTAGTAATCAGTGGTGTCTCTGGGTGAAAACACGACTTTTTTCCGTGTGTGTGTGTGTGTGTTTGTAACGAGTAACGGCATGGCGCATAGAAAATGTATCGGAGTAGGAGTATGCAATTAAGGTCGGAAATGTAGTGAAGTAAAAGTGAAAGTATGCTGAATTTAAAAACTCAAGTAAAGTACAAAGTCTCCCAAAACGTACTTAAGTACAGCAGTGAAGTATTTTTACTTTGTTACTATACAACACTGGAAATAAGCAGGGACGTCTGTGAAAAAGATGCTTGGATGGCAGCATGTGTTGCTCTAAAACCTGGATGTACCTTTCATCACTAATGGTGCCATCACAGATGTGTAAGTTGCCCATGCCATGGGCACTAACACACCCCCATACCATCACAGATGCTGGCTTTTGAACTTTGCACTGGTAACAATCTGGGATGGTCTTTTTCCTCTTTTGTCCGGAGGACACCACGTCCATGATTTCCAAAAACAATTTGAAATATGGACTCATCAGACCACAGCACACTTTTCCACTTTGCGTCTGTCCATTGCAAATGAGCTCAGGCCCAGAGAAGGCGGCGGCGTTTCTGGATGTTGTTGATGTATGGCTTTCACTTTGCATTGTAGAGTTTTAACTTGCACTTGTAGATGTAGCGACAAACTGTGTTAACTGACAGTGGTGTGCTTGTGAACGACTGAGCCTTGTTTCCAATTAACCTGTTCACCTGTGGAATGTTCCAAACAGGTGTTCTTTGAGCATTCATCAACTTTCCCAGTCTTTTGTTGTCCCTGTCCCAGCTTTATTGAAATGTGTTGCAAGCATCCATTTCAAAATAAGCAAATATTTGCACATAAACAAAAAAGTTTATCAGTTTGAACATTAACTATCTTGTCTTTGTGGTGTATTCAGTTGAATATAGGTTGGATAGGATTTGCAAATCATTGTATTCTGTTTTTGTTTACATTTCACACAACGTCCCAACTTCATTGGAATTGGGGTTGTATATATCTCTGTCCACAGGCCTCTCTCTGTCTCTATCTCTCTCCCACCTTTTTTTGTCCAATCAGGAGACAGCACAGCCGGCAGTAAACCAATCACCAGTTCCTTTCCACCTGACTCAAAGTAAGTACTGGATGGTCTGGTGGCATAGCCGGACCACCGACTCAGCTAAGATGTTGCCAGTAAAACTCAGTTTGCGGCCGTAAAATCCAGCATTAACGTCCTCAAATAATCAGACATAACAGGGTTATTCCCTAATAAGCCACGACCAATATACTTGTTAGTATATTGTATGCCATGTAAGTATACTGAAATTTTATATGGCAACGATACTGAGATTTTATATGCCAAGTATACTGACATTTGTTTGGTATATTTGTCAGTATAAACAAAATATACTTTAAGTACAATCTGTTAAGTAAGTACATAAGTCAACTGAAAGTATACTTGCTTGTTTTTAGTTTAAAAGAGGTATACTGCTAGCAAACTTGTATATGCTTCCTTTTGGTATGGGTGTTTAGTGCTACTTGCTTCCAAAACAGAAGGTTCTTAGTTCACGACAACCTGTGCCCATTCTCCACACACATCTAGCTACCAGGAAGGTAGTCAAGAGGATACAGGGTTTACTAGTTTTATGGGTTGGGTATAAATCACCACCTGTATATCGCTGACATGACCTCCATTTTTTTCATCCTCTGATAAGCCACTAGGCCAAAATGTTCACGTTTTGTTGACATGGCAGAAATAAACTGGTCCAATTGAGATTAGTCTACCACTACTGAATATTTCTGGGAATGCACATCCTTTTAAAAATTCAGCTAAAACTTTTATTTACTTTGTCTAGTTACTTATGGCCTACAAAATGGAGAAACTGTGGATAGTAATACAGCACAATGACAGTTCAACCTGGAGACTCAGATCTTTAAGTAGTCATTCAGAATCAGTTAATTAACATCAGTTTGAATCTCTAAACAAGCAGGTGTTTCCTATTAGCCATCAGCTCTCAACCAATAGGAACCACGCACTTTCCTTAAAGCGTCAGTGCTCTCACTCACCTCTTGTTGGTACAGCTCACCAACAAGACATCCCCTCCTCCACCCCACCGCCACCAGCTAGTCCCTGTCCTCTGCCTGGTGAGAAGCTCCACCCTTGCCTCTTCCATGGGCGGGATTTGTGATCTCCTCAACTCTACTCTCTTCCATGATGGGGACAAGCATCAAATCTACGTAGTGGCGGCTGGCCCATAGGGGGCGCTCCCAAATGTGGAGGGGAAAAGTCATAATATACACTCAACAAAAGTATAAATGCAACACTTTTGGTTTTGCTCCCATTTTGTATGAGATGAACTCAAAGATCTAAAACTTTTTCCACATACACAATATCACCATTTCCCTCAAATATTGTTCACAAACCAGTCTAAATCTGTGATAGTGAGCACTTCTCCTTTGCTGAGATAATCCATCCCACCTCACAGGTGTGCCATATCAAGATGCTGATTAGACACCATGATTAGTGCACAGGTGTGCCTTAGACTGCCCACAATAAAAGGCCACTCTGAAAGGTGCAGTTTTATCACACAGCACAATGCCACAGATGTCGCAAGATTTGACGGACCATGCAGTTGGCATGCTGACAGGAGGAATGTCAACCAAAGCTGTTGCTTGTGTATTGAATGTTCATTTCTCTACCATAAGCCGTCTCCAAAGGTGTTTCAGAGAATTTGGCAGTACATCCAACCAGCCTCACAACCGCAGACCACGTGTAACCACACCAGCCCAGGACCTCCACATCCAGCATGTTCACCTCCAAGATCGTCTGAGACCAGCCACTCGGACAGCTGCTGAAACAATCGGTTTGCATAACCAAAGAATTTCTGCACAAAGTGTCAGAAACCGTCTCAGGGAAGCTCATCTGCATGCTCGTTGTCCTCATCAGGGTCTCGACCTGACTCCAGTTCGTCGTCGTAACCGACTTGAGTGGGCAAATGCTCACATTCGCTGGTGTTTGGCACGTTGGAGAGGTGTTCTCTTCACGGATGAATCCCGGTTCACACTGTTCAGGGCAGATGGCAGACAGCGTGTGTGGCTTCTTGTGGGTGAGCGGTTTTCTGATGTCAATGTTGTGGATCGAGTGGCCCATGGTGGCGGTGGGGTTATGGTATGGGCAGGCGTCATACATCCAAGAACATCACCTCATGTTGCAGCAGGATAATGCACGGCCCCATGTTGCAAGGATCTGTACACAATTCTTGGAAGCTGAAAATGTCCCAGTTCTTGCATGGCCGGCATACTCACCGGACATGTCACCCATTGAGCATGTTTGGGATGCTCTGGACCGGCGTATACGACAGCGTGTACCAGTTCCTGCCAATATCCCGCAACTTCGCACAGCCATTGAAGAGGAGTGAACCAACGTTCCACAGGCCACAATTGACAACCTGATCAACTCTGTGCGAAGGAGATGTGTTGCACTGCATGAGGCAAATGGTGGTCACACCAGATACTGACTGGTATCCCCCCCCCAATAAAACAAAACTGCACCTTTCAGAGTGTCCTTTTATTGTGGACAGTCTAAGGCACACCTGTGCACTAATCATGGTTAGGGTTAGGGTTAGGAGAAGAAGTGCTCACTATCACAGATTTAGACTGGTTTGTGAACAATATTTGAGGGAAATGGTGATATTGTGTATGTGGAAAAAGTTTTAGATCTTTGAGTTCATCTCATACAAAATGGGAGCAAAACCAAAACGTTTATATTTTTGTTGAGTGTATATATATATATATATATATATATATATATATATATATATATATATATATATATATATATAAAGTATTATCAATGTCAGTTTTACTTAATAGTATGTGCCTACATGTAATATGAATGATTAAAACAACACTTCCTTCAACTGACTCTCATTCAACAGTGCATTTCCACCGACAGAAGCAGAGAACGCATCATTCCTCGTCTTGGGCGGTCATTCAAAGTGCCCTTGAAGTGCAGCGAAATAACCAATTGTATGTAGTTGCTAGGGAAAATTAATAAATATTTGGCAAATCAACATTGCCAAAATTAATGGCTTTGGGGCGCTGGAATTTTAGCCCTTGCTACAAAAATGCGGGAACGTTAGATTACAGTTAGCGATACACGTGATGCTGCAGCTGTCAGTCACTCAGGAAGAGATGATGGTGACGACGACGTTTGGGTTATATTTATTTATTTTTATTCTGTCTTCGTGTGTTTTGCTGGAGTAAGTTGAAGAACTCTGGGACTCCTGCTCGTTATGTCTTCCGAGGGGACAAAAACGAATTAAATCAATGACACCAAAGTTTCGTCTTTCTCGTGGTTTAATGACAATTGCACATCCCGGTTGGAGGAGAGACGTTTGTCTGACTCGTTATAAACCGTGTCAGGCTTCATTCACACGTCACGGAGGCTGCTGATCTGCGCGGATGGAAAGGAGCGAATCCACCTCTTCAGGTGAGCTGACGAGCTGCTCGGATTTATTCCCGAATGTTGCTCCTGGTGTGGAAACGAGGATGAAAACTTGAGATAAAACCAATGAGTGATGTTTTTTGTTTGTTTTAGGGGGTCAAAGCTGTGATCTTTATTGGGACAGCAGACCAGTTATAACGGTGATAGGGGAGGCCGGGGCTGTTTGTAACAGTGTTCAAAGCTGCAGCCATGCTGATATTTTGATTTCACTTTACACGTTATGAGGATCAGTGGACAGAAGTGAAATATTCTTTGGAGTATTCCACACTCTAAAACAAATTATTTGCTCAGTTTAAAAACAAAACAAAACAAAACCCTAAAATAGCAATTTGCATGTTTTTTTTTTAAATTCTAACTCAGCCACTGAGTACACACAAGGCATTTATAGTCA
The DNA here is from genome assembly GCF_902500255.1 of Thalassophryne amazonica. Classification (NCBI taxonomy): domain Eukaryota; kingdom Metazoa; phylum Chordata; class Actinopteri; order Batrachoidiformes; family Batrachoididae; genus Thalassophryne; species Thalassophryne amazonica. The sequence continues at coordinate 19,564,125 of NC_047112.1, forward strand.
GACAAACCCAAGTTTAGCAACGCATTTAATTAAGTGGTTTTGTATACTTAATTTGCTTTGTCCTCTTTATTGAGCAAGTTAAAAACATTTATACATTGCACACATTCATCTTTGAAAATCTGTACATTACTCAAAGGGAGTAGAATGAAGTAAAACTTATATTTTCTACCCCCTTTCACATGTTTTATTTTCGACTACGCAGACAAGAATAAATAAAAAAAATTTGAGATCATATATACCTATATAAACACACACCTTGCATTATACATATCAACATGTATTTACATAAATACACTACCTCTATACACAAATACCCTTGCATACACCAATACACACACTAGATTCAATGAGATTTGACAGTATAACACTTTTAACCCACATACATGCACCCATGGGCACCCAGCCCATGCATGCATGCACGCACATTTACCTATATTCGATTAAACTTGATGATATATTAATTTTTTTTTCCCACACACATGTATCATGGGCAACTCTTGTGCATTCATATTTCCCATACGTTCGTCATGCCCAAATAATATAACAGTTTAGATCCACAAACATGCACACCTGTATGTATACTAAGAATTATGTTATTCAGTTTCATATTTTTTTAATATTTTGAGTTTTAAATTTCTTTTGAATTGATGTACTGTAGTACATACTTTGATGTCCTCAGTTAGATTATTCCATAAATCCACCCCATGTCTCGTAAGGCACATTTGTTTCATTGTTGTACGAGCACACTGTTTTTTTTAATTATATTTCCTTCTTAGATTGTAATCTCCTTCTCTTTCACTAAACAATTTTTGGAGGTTATCTGATAGTAGGTTTTGTTTCACTTTAAAATAATTTGTAAAGTTTTAAATTCTGCAAGATCTCTAAATTTTAGTATTTTGGATTGTAAAAACAGTGTACTCGTATGATCTCTGAAGCCTACATTATGGATGATTCTTATTGCCCTTTTCTGTAACTTAAAAAGTGTGTCTACATTACTTTTATATGTATTACCCCATACCTCAATGCCATAGCTAATATATGGTAATATTAATGTGCAATAAATAATATATAAGGACTCCTGATCTAAGAAATGTTTGGCTTTCCCCATTATGGAAATACTTCTGGCCATTTTGGATTGTATGCTAGCAATGTGGGGTTTCCAGCACATCCTGTGATCAATTATTATTCCTAAAAAATCTATGTTGGTTAACCCTTTCAATAGGAACCATGTCAATTTTAAGATTTACTTTTGTTTTCATTTCTCGGTTTCCAAAGAGCATTAATTTTGTCTTTGAAATATTAAGTGACAATTTATTACTATCAAACCAATTTTTTAATTTAATAATTTCTATTTGCATTTCGATCACAAGTTGTTCCAGGTTTCCCCCAGAACATACTATCGTTGTGTGATCAGCAAAGAGGATAAATTTCAGTTTTTCAGAGATGAATTGCAAGTCATTAATATAAATTAAAAAAAGCTTAGGTCCTAAAACTGACCCTTGTGGAACTCCACAATGTATCTGTTTAAACAAAGATTTATATTCTCCTATTTGTACATATTATTGCCTGTTGTTTAAATAAGATTGGAGCCAATTTAGTGCAATACCCCTTATGCCAATTTTTTTTCCAATTTACGTAATAATATGTTGTGGTTAATAGTATCAAATGCCTTTTTTAAGTCAATGAAGATCACCATTGTATGTTTTTTTTTATCAATATTATTTGTTATTTCTTCCACTAAATCAATTAAAGCTAAAGTTGTTTATCTATTTTTTCTGAAACCATACTGGTTATCATTTAATATCTTGAACTTTTCAATGTATTGATCTAACCGAACTGTATATAGTTTTTCTAAAATTTTTGAGAATTGAGATAACACAGATATAGGTCTATAATTTGAGAATAGATACTTATCTCCACTTTTATATATAGATGTAATTTTGGCAATCTTCATTTGACTTGGAAACTCTCCATTAATAAAAGATAAGTTATAGATATGACTTAGAGGTTTTGCAATTTCATTAATGACTTGTTTAATTATTGTAGTGTCCAACTTATTGCAATCTACTGATTTTTTTTGCCTTCAATTCATTAACAGTGTTTATTATTTCCATTTCGCCTGTTGCTGATAGAAAGAATGAATTTGAGTTTACTTGTTCAGTACCTATTTCCTATAGTACCTCTACACTCTTAATTAATTTTAACCTATTTAATTTAAAGGTTTTGGTGTTATTAGTTAGTCAAGTTATTTAAGTTTTTCAAGCTTCTTTAGTTTGCCTCCATTCCACTCAGTAATGTTCCTGCAAAATATTACCTTAATTTTCTCTCGCTCACACACACACACACACACACACACACACACACACACACACACACACACACACACACACACACACACACACACACACACACACACACACACACACACACACACACACACGAACACTTTCTCTCACTCTCACACACACACACACACACACACACACACACACACACACACACACACACACACACACACACACACACACACACACACACACACACACACTCTCACTCTCTCTCTCACACACTCTGTCTCTCTCACACACGAACACTTTCTTTCTCTCACTCTCACACACTCTCTCTCTCTCTCTCTCTCTCACACACTCTCTCTCTCTCTCTCTCTCACACACTCTCTCTCTCTCTCTCTCTCACACACACACACACACACACACACACACACACACACACACACACACACACACACACACACACACACACACACACAAACATTTTCTCTCTTTTTCTCTCTTGGAAGGTGGTGTGAACATTGTGATATTTTCTATTTTGTTAAGGGGGTGTCATTGTGAACCCCAGGATCTGTTTGTCTGAAGATGATGGCAGTTCAGTACAGTTTGGTGTACTATGTGTGTAATTGGTGTCAAATGGTGAAATGTTCTTTGCTCAAGAACTTGAGTGTTGTATTTGATACTGTTCCTTTCCAAAGTAGAAATGGGGCCTAATATAGCTGTAAATGGTTAACTTTATCTGTAAAACTGCTGATTTTGAGAAGGACATGAAATGATTATTGTGGAATTGCAGTAATTTGCCGACTGTTCTCTTGAATGCCTGTACTGGACAAGGCAAGGGAATCTATTGGCACAGCAGCCCCACCAAGACTGTTTTTCACCAGCCGCCACTGAATCTACGACACTACAGACTATAACGTTCTGTACATTATCTTGTATTAAAATGATCAACTGTAATTCACCTCCCGAGTCTTTCTGGTAGAAATGGCTGGAATCACTCAAGGAGCAGCATTTTTGTTAAAGCTCTTTGAATGAAAGCTGAACGTCTGCACAACAACACCACCTTTCATTGTTTCACTTTTATCAGCATTATGCTAGCAAGCAGAGGCAAAACTACAAAAATATTTGTGTTACTGTCCAAATACTTATGACCCTGGTTGTGTGAAATCCCATTTTGAGAATTGAGTGGTGTAGATATAATCTGGGATGTCTCCATCTCCCATGGTTTCAAAGGTGCAGCATGACAGATGTGCATTCAAGAACTGTTGGCAAAGAAGCAGAAAAACTTTCTCACACTTTGATGAGAAGAAAACAGAACTGTTGGTGTTTGTTTCCCAGCAGGAATCCAGCATTCTAGGAGAGGATGGAAAAGAAGCCTGCACAAGAACTCAGGGACTGCCAGATTTGACAAACCTCATTCTTTCTTCCTGGGACATCGGAATTTTCAGCTTCATTAAACATTTCCAGCATTTTATCCTGATGCTCCTTTTTATTCAGGAATAAATATGTCATTCGAAATTCATCTGAGAAAATAATCAGAGTGAAGAAAACGTGTAGAGCTGAACTCAGGTCAATCCAACATCAAAGCAAACGCATAAAATGAGGTAAAAGAACCAAGTGACATTTCAGATCAATAAATAAGAGCTCCAAAGGATTATTCCTCTTATATGCTTTGAAGATTCATTGGGGATGTCTGAGATTTTGAGAGGAAAATGAAAAGAGCACATACTTTTATATTTCTTGAGCACTAGAGGACAGTGTTGCTACACTGATAAATAATTCTGAAAAATTAAATCAATAAAAAATAAAAACCCCTGGTCTGATCTCTGTCCAGATGTAGTGTTTCCTACGGATTATATTAAGACATAATCTTAAATCTGATCACCAACAGATTATATAAATTCTTTCAGCTTCTCTCTTTCTGCACAGGGTCACCATAGCAGATTGATTTGGCACTAATTTTTTATGCCAGATGCTCTTCCTGACAAAACTCCACATTACATGGAGAATGTGCACAGGTTGTCTTGAAGCAACTGACCACTTGGCCATCACACTGCAGTTTACAGCATCTACTCAACATACAGACATGCCCATTTCTCAGATGCTTAACATCATCTTGCAGATCTGAAACTTAATAAAATATGTTTTTTAGGGTCATAAATGTAAGTCAGCTGCACTGAACTGCTGCTGATGCAGTGTATCTATATATGCATATATACTCACCTTATTTTTTAATCCATTCATTCATTTTCTGTAAGGGTCACAGGGCAGCTGGAGCCTATCCCAGCAGTCACAGGACACGAGGCGGGGTACACTCTGGACAGGACGCCAGTTTGTCACAGGGCCGCATGTGGACAGACAAACACACACAAACACACACACACGTTTCCAGTTCACCTTAACCTGCATGTCTTCAGAAGTGGGAGGAAGCCGGAGCACACCAACGCAAACTCCACACAAAAAGTTCCAGGTGGGCCGCGATCCCATGACCTTGCAGTGAGGCAACAGTGCTACCAACTAATCCACTGTGCCAACCATTTTTCAATCCATCAATGCTGTACACGACGATGAAAAAGTCCCCACACTGTGCTCACACTGGTCTTAAAAACACAAAAAGGCCATTTTGTAAAGATAAGTTAGACCTAGCTTGAGTGTTGTCATAGATATGACGTGCGGCACCACCCCTGGGTAAAAATATCACAGTATTGGGTAGTAGAGCAGCTAGCACAGTCTTTGGACAAGACACTTGATCTGGATTGTTCCAGTCCATCCAACTGTAAACTGGCTTAGGATGCAATCTGTGTTGGTCAGGTGTACCCCCAAGGGGAAACCACAAACTCCAATCTGCTTCACGCTGCGGAACACAGGATAAGCGCCGTCACCGATGGGCCTCACGGCCTATATGAGACTTATTTCTCCTGCGATTCGTTTGGTGGCAAACTTTAATAAAGTAAGTCCCTTCAGCTTCTCACGTGTTTCACTCAGTGGTCACCGCAGCAGATCTGCATGTTGATTTGGCACAAGTCTTACACCAGATGCCCTTCCTGAGGCAACTCCACTTTACATGGAGAATGGGCAGGGGTGGCCTTGAACAGTGAACCTGAAACAAGCGCACTAGCTGCTTGGACACCTCCCTCCCTTGCTGTCAACAAACACCTGTGAGCTAAACACGCTTGTCAAAAAGTTCTTTACTGTGACCCATCTGATGAACACCTGCATGACTGATTGCTGCAAACAGAGGAAATAGCTTTAACACGATCGTACAAGCCAGCTTTGATCCTACGCTGGGCTTCGTGGATTTAATTGGAGCTTTCGTTATGCTCCATTTTTCATTTTGAAAAGATGCTTTGGAACATCTCCGAGCATGATATGGGGTTGGGTGTGACTCATCCAGGAAACATTTCATGCTTATACAGCCTCTGTTTATTCCTTCTTTTTGCTTTAACATTTGTCCTTGTGTTTGTTGGCAGGTAACAACACTGTCAAGTTGTAACTACTAAGTAAGCTATATTCAAAGATACTCATTCACTGAGCCAGCAAGAAATGGTGACGACACACGGTCAAACTGCTTGAACTTGTATTTTAAATTTATTTTCCACACACTTATTATATAATTCTTCTGAATTCCTTGAAGGCAACTGCCTGACTTGGAATTCCATTTTTTTTCAGCTAGTTGCTGTCTAATCTTCCTGGCCTTAAGGCTTTTCCAAAGATACTGAGCTGCCTTGATTAACCTGGATATGAAAACAGATTTTCCAGCAGGTGTATCTTAGCGGTCTAGTTACTGTGAAACTATAGTACAAAAGAGGCAGTGAAAAGATATCAATGTTTCCTTGGAGGTTTGGAATATACCTATGGTGAGGGAGCATCAGCATTGACATTGTGGACATGTCATCATGGGATTATCTGGGTATGATCCAGCATGTGGGTACCTCACTGCAGAGGATCCTAGTGGCTGGAGAAGGCCAAGAACATGTCCATGTTTGGGCTGGCTGTGCCAAATAGGTGGTTATTTTTTAGAAGGATGAACCGGTTGTCTTGATGATGATAGACCTAAGCACTCATCTTGGTGGTGGTGACGGTATAGTGATTCAACGATGACCGTGACCCCTGTCAGGCCAGAAAATTACTAAGGGCTCTTGGGCAAAGTCCTTAACTGCCAAGTTGCTGCTGGTGTGCAGTGAGTGCCTTCCATGGCAACACCCTGACATCAGTGTATGTGTGAATGTGAGGCATCAATGTAAAGTTCTTTGAGCTTGTAATTCAGATGGAAAACCTGGAAGAGTATAACCTGTTTCAAATCCACATTCATATTATTGAAAACACTTGCAAAATAAGAGTGAACAGCACAAATTTCCTACAGGTAATCAGTATCCATGTTGCAACTGTGCTAGCTTAACCCCAAGAATAGCCTGGCAGGACAGCAAGTTTGGTTATTTGTAGCTGGCTACAAAAATGGGCTTTTAATGTGGCAGACAGACAAAATAATTATGGATTTTTGTGATAAAACCCTAAAATTTGGCACACATATTCTAAATTAACCAATGTTGATTTTAAGATGTGGAGACATCATGGAGCTGACCTCTAATGACCTACGGGGGTCAATGAAAAATTACACAGGGGTCAAAATTTAAAAATGTTCCAATCGTATTGAAAGCATACCATATTATTTGTCTGGTTATGAAGATTCCAAAACGGTATAGTTTGGACTATCTGTGACTGAATGTTATGGAGTTATGGGGTAGAAGCAGCAAGAATGGTGACAAAGATCAATTTTAGTTTGTACAGGGGTCAAAAGTTAAAGTTGCTCAAGTTTGGTAAATAAAAAACAAACCAAAAAAATGATGCAAATTATTGGTTGAGCTAAAAGATTATTAAATGGAATAGTTTTGACTGTGTTGAATAGTTGGTCTCCAAAGTAAAGGTCAAACAAGGTCAAGGTCCATTGGATTCTGTGCATGACAGATGGTGCAAACTATTCCCTTTTAAAACCCTATTAACTCAAAGAATAATTTGCATCACTTTTTACCTAAATTGGAGAAACTTTAACTTTTGACCCCTGTACAAACTGAAATTGACCTTTGCCATCCTTTTAGGTATTTTCACACCATAGTCCATCACATTTAGTCATAAATAGTGCAAACTGTACATTTTTGAAATGTTTATGATAGACAAAACATGTGGAATTAACCTTTCAATATGATTGAAACATTTTGAAAAATGGCTGCCATGGGTGACATATTGAAAATTCACGATGGCTCTGTACCCAATTTATTTGGAATACCTTTGGCTATATGTGTACTAAATTCTATCCTTTATTCTTTTACAAAATGTACAGTTGTTATGGCAATTTTAGCTAAGCTGCACCACAATTTTGATCTCAAATACTGGTAAATAATGGATTTTTTTTTCTCGCCAATTGATTTTAATAATCATAATGATTTATTGGGATCTATAGAGTGTCTTTCAACATATGCAAAAAGCACTTTGTAAGTTGTATTATTCATTTACTCACACATTGGTGGTGGTAAGCTTCTGGCGTAGCCACAGCTGCCCTCGGACAAACTGACGGAAGCCATTCTGCATCTCCGACCACCACCTCACTCATACACAGGCACAAGGTGGATTTAGTGCCTTGCCCAAGGACATAACGCAATATGTGGGGAGCTGAGATTCGAACTGCCGACCCTTTGGTTATAGGACAACCCACTCTACTAACTGAGCTATTATCAGCCTGATTTGTTGAAACATTTGATATTTTTTATGTCAAAGAACACAGTAGCTGATGAACTTTGTCCATTCTACTTGCGTGGATAAGATGGACACTACCCGTACCTCATGTGACTCACCACAAACTCTGCAAGGACAAAAAGCAATTGCATCCCTGACATCGATAAAGTCTATAAGTCTATAAGATTTCATTTTTAGAAAATTTTTCAAATATATTCTTAACTGCAGTGGGCGAGTGGAACTTGCAGTGTTAATGGTTACCTTTAATAAATAAAAGTTTTCATAGTGACTCCAATCACACATTCCCTTCAGGTAAGCTAAAAAATTTTTGATGACTTCATAATCATTTTATCAGAATTTTTAAAATTTTTGACTTGTTTTAACATCTCAGTAGCAGGCAGGCTACCCGTAGGTATTCTTGTTTTTTTTCTCTCCGAGTCTGAGGCTGATGTGACAAATTCCACATCAAGGTGAAAAACTACACCTCTCTATACCTCTTGTTTGATTTAGCCACATTCTCAATATACTGAATATCTCATGCTACGGGTTTAGCTCAGGTCAGAACACGTGTGATGGGTTCAGCAGGCGGTTTTCCATTGTGTCCTGCTCTTGTGTGGGTGTTTTCAAGTTAAGTTATTACCTGATTAACAGCAGAGATTTACAAAGTTAACTCATTGGAAACACTGTACATGTGTTCTTAAAGCACATTTCACTTCCTGCCTCCCGCCCACTGATTTCTGGAATAGGTTTCATAAACGAATGAATGAATGGATCAATTTGCTTTCTCTTCAGGATGACAATAAATCAGTGGATATAATGAAATATTATGAGACACTAACTATCCCCGGTCAGGCGTGGAAGCATGCGCTAGTGCCATGTGTCACTACATCCACTACACTATGGAACCACCCTGGATCCTGAAACAACAGACAGATGATGGACAGACAGACCTGAGAACAGCCAATGATACCAAGCTGGACTGGTTAGCAGGAGCTAGAGTGGAAACCAACAAAGCAAGAAAAGAAGCATAACGCCAACAAACAGACCAACAAAGAGAGTGAAAGCCAGGGAGTGATGTGCACAGGTGCTGAACAGGCAACAGGTGTGTGATCACTGAATTATCTGCAGGTGTGTAAAGAGTGAAGGGTTGACCATGCAGAATGCACACCCAGACACCAGCAGGAGACAAACACCACACAAACAACAATAACAAAACCCCAAACCCCATTGTTAAACATAATACTCAGTAGAATCCCTCACACACAAAGAAAATAGATTTTAATGAAACCTGACACCCCCAGAAAGTAGCCATTTATCTTCTGCAGCTAGGTGACACGTGAACATCACATTAACCTTTTTCAGCTGTTGATGGTCCTCCATGGATCATAGCTAGATGAAAGCAAATATCTTCTCCCAACAAGATATGGTCACTTCTATGTGTTGGGATCTCAGCAGGAGTGGAGAATGATTATCCTTGGTGGGATGCCCACCTGAATGAGCTGCCTGAAGTTTGGACCTAAGCACCACTTAGGATCCCTCTGTACCACACCATTCACCCTGTGTGCTTTCTGATGGGTTCTTCTTTTCCAGGAATGAGGATCCAAACTGCTTTCCCAGTCCTTTAAGGAAGTGCTCAGGACATAACTAACAGTCGGCTCAGCTGTTAATCTTATGAATTTTCTTCCCATTAAACTTCCTGCACAATCGAAGTCACAGGACAGATTTTGCATAAAGATGCCAGAATGAAAAGAATAACGCCACCTACTGTCTCAAGCAATAAATGAATGTGTTTACAGTAATAAACCAACAGTTCTTGAATAAATACATTTATTACAAATTAAAGACAAACATAGTTTGAAGAATTTAAATTAAACAGAAAATAAGCCTGCTTGGTAAATTTTGTAATATTTTGATGTTGTTTTGTAGCTACGTCTGTATAGCTGTGAACGCCAACGGAAAAAAGTCACCTGCCTCTACATGTTTCTGCATATTCTACATTTTCTTCTGTCCATAAGGGAAAATCTTCTGTCAGTGTCTATACCACTGCTTTCACACTCACATATGTTTTTAATAATAATAATAATAATAATAATTCAATTGCAGAGTTTCAGTCAGCTGTCAAAGTGGCTGTAACCTACTGCAAAGTAGGTGACCTTTGACCTTCAGGGTGACACAAACATGTCCTTTGAAGCAGGTAGTATACATCCTGCTCTCAATATCAGTGGCTATATGTCATAAACATGGAATTTATTAATATAAAAACCAACACAAATTTTCCTGTGGTGCACAATCTGCCAGTGAACACCACCAACTGACCCAAAGCAGATTTGTTTTGGACAGACTGTACTGTCTTTTTGTTGGGGTCATGACTTCAGACATTAAAATAAATAAATAAATAAATATATATATATATATATATATATTCTCTTCTGCATTTCATCCTGATAAGTTGAAAGACAGGTTTTCACCTGTGACACATTACATTCTGTGAGGTTTGTCTCCTCAGAGGAACAATTTGCAGACCTGTTACTGATATACAGGAAAAGGCAACTTTACTGGGGCCAAAGGTCAAAACAGGAAGTTCCAGTTACTTGAAGAAGAATGTTCAGTTGGATCAAACAGCAATTTAGGTTTTCTGAGTAATTTAAGATCAAGATATGCTTGTTAACCTCATTGGTTACTGAGATCCTTTTACTGGATGGTAAATTTTCCATTTATGGTAAAGTGGCCATTAAAGCCCCAAGAAACTTGCATCTTGAAATAATTTGTAATCAAAATTAAAGGGGACATTAAGATAAATTTCAACCTGGGCTCTATTTTAGATGTTTTTGGGTTCATCTTTTCAAAAACTTACTTAACCTGTACAGTTTTTATTTAGAATGCAAAGACTATCCCTGGAGGTCTAGATAATGTTACTTACTATATGGGCAAACTAAAAACACTCTCAGTAAACCCCTCTTGTTAACACTGAACAGGTGAAAATGTCATGTGTGGTGTGTGGTGAAATTGAGAGGATCCCCATGGAAGTAAGAATGGATGTTTACCGAAGCAAATGCAAAGAAACCTTTGAAAATGAGTGATTATGCAGTTAGCCACCTACCTTAGCCTCGCCATCATCCCGTGGCACTGCTCTCCAGCGAGTCATTGCAAATCAATAATCGAGGGGCTTGTTCTGTAAGGCCAGCACCCATTAACTGCACAAATATTACACCATGAACCTCTCTTCCCCAACAAACACACCTAAATTGCTGGACTCCAGAACCTATCCTACACCTAGTCTATGTAGTCATTAAAAATCTTGCCTATGAGGCCAAATTGGTTTGGCGCGGCACTGTAGCTGAGACTGAATCCTATGACAATGACCCTCTGAAGTGCCTTACACTTATGTAAAGCACTTCAGAGGGTCCATGCTTTCTTTTAAAGAGAAGGACAACAAGTACTTTCTTCCAGTCTGTTGGGACGATACCTTTCTTCCAGAGCGTGTTTAGAATGTGAGAATAACAGATCCCTGAGCTGTTTCCCATCTTTTGCTGTTTCCCTGAGATGTGGCGCTTCATAGCTGACCTTGGATCAGCCAAGTAGTAGAGACGTCCAACATGCTGGCATAAAAGAATATGTGTTGTTCAAGAAACAAGACCAGTCTGTTCAACAAACAAGATCATTATAATGGTTTCTCTTTAGAGTTGTGAGAGTTGTTAAGAAGTAGATTTTAAGGACTCTCAGGAGAAACAATTACAACAATCTCATTTGTTGAACACTTTGACCTTGTGTGTTTTATAATAGAGATTCTCTATTGTAGCTTCCCTGCTTATCAGTGATTATCTTTTAGGTTAATTTGAAGATGATGATCCATTCACATCTTTTTTGTGCCATCTGTTTCCTTTTGTTAAAGATGTGCAGGTTTTTTCAACAAAATGCCTTGATTTTTTTTTTCTTGTTTTACCGTAAAAACCCCCAACAGTCATGAGATCATCACGTTTAATTCTTTGGATTTCAAAAGTTCCATCCCTACTTCGAGCACACATGTGAAGACTGTAGAAATAGCTTCAGGCATTGGTGGAAGCTGCAGAGGATGCAAACGTACAACTGCTGGATTCAAAGCAGACTCTTTGTGTGTCTGTGCTTCAGATGCTCTTGGAGATGCCATAAACTCTGCTGGATTCTCCCTTCCTCTCTTTTTGGAGAGATAATTGGTAGACGGAGCTGAATGAGGTTGTTTGGATTGTTTGTTAGAAAAGTCGATGTTGCTGGCTCCAGCTCAAAGCATTCTTCTGTGACATGTGCAGAACATACTGAGGGAAAGGCCTTCCCAGTTAGTGACCGATCTGTTTCACAGGAAACCTTGATTCATCCTCAAGAGCCCAGAAACATGGCCTGTTTCTATTTTTCTGCTCCTCTGGTCCTGTGCCAATGACCGTCTGCTCAGAGACAGGAAGAAAAAAGGACTATTACTTGGCAAAGTGCTTAACGGGGTCATATTATGCAAAATGAGGGATTCCTTTAATTTTATAGTAAAGTGTGGTCAAAGTTTTTTGTCTGTGAATGTAGAAACTACATATAATCTAAATGAAGGATTGAAATGATGTACAGTGCATCCGGAAAGTATTCATAGTGTTTCACTTTTACCACATTTTGTTATGTTGCAGCCTAATTACAAAATGGATTAAATTATTTTTTTTCCCTCAAAAGTCTACTCACAACACCCCATAATGAAAACATGAAAAAAGTTTTTTTTTTTTTTTGCAAATTTACTAAAACGTATGTACATCAACAAAGTATTCACACCCTTTGCTCAATACTTTGTTGATGCACCTTTGGCAGTCATCTTGAATATGATGCCACAAGCCACTCCTTTGATATCTTGGCTTTGTGCTTAGGGTCACTGTCCTGCTGGAAGATGAATCGCCGCTCCAGTCTGAGTTCAAGAGTGCTCTGCAGCAGGTGTTCATCCAGGATGTCTCTGTACATTGCTGCATTCATTTTCCCCTCAAGCCTGACTAGTCTCCCAGTTCCTGCTGCTGAAAAACATCTCCACAGCATGATGCTGCCACCACCATGCTTCACTGTAGGGATGATGTCTTGGTTTCCTCCAAACATGACGCCTGGCATTCCCGCCAACCAGTTCAATCTTTGTCTCATCAGACCAGAGAATTTTGTTTCTCATGGTCTGAGAGTCCTTCAGGGGCCTTTTGGAAAACTCCAGGTGGGCTGCCATGTGCGTTTTTCTAAGGAGTGGGTTCCGTCTGGTCACTCTACCATACAGGCCTGATTGGTGTATGGCTGCAGAGATGGTTGTCCTTCTGGAAGGTTCTCCTCTTTCTAGAGAGGAATGCTGGAGCTCTGACAGAGTGACCATCGGGTTCTTGGTCACCTCTCTGACTAAGGCCCTTCTCCCATGATCGCTCAGTTTAGATGGGCAGCCACCTCCAGGAGGAGTCCTGGTGGATCCGAACTGCTTTCATTTAGGGATGACAGGGGCCACTGTGTTCATTGGGACCTTCAAAGCAGCAGAAATGTTTCTGTACCCTTCCCCAGATTTGTGTCTCGAGACAATCCTGTCTCAGAGGTCTACAGTCAATTCCTTTGACTTCATGCTTGGTTTGTGCTCTGACATGTACTGTCAACTGTGGGACCTTATATGTAGACAGGTGTGTGTCTTTCCAAATCATGTACAATCAACTGCATCTACCCCAGGTGGACTTCAATTAAGCTCTGGAAACATCTCAAGAATGATCAGTGGAAACAGGATGCACCTGAGCTCAATTTTGAGCTTCATAGGAAAGGCTGTGAATACTTATGCACATGTGATTTCGTAGTTTTTTGTTTGCTTGTTTGTTTGTTTTTTAAATAAATTTACAAAAATCTCAAAAAAGTTGTTCACATTGTCATTATGGGGTATCGTGTGTAGAAGTTTGAGCAAAACATGAATTTTGTCCATTTTGGAATAAGGCTGTAACATTAAAAAATGTGGAAAAAGTGAAGCACTGTCTGCCAGGTGTTTGTAATGAATTACAGCAAAGACCACAATGCAGAGAACCACAATGTTGTACAGTTAAATGAGGAAACGAGAAACAAGAAAAGCTCGAACCCCCTTCCACACACACACTCCCGTTTTGCTGTTTGTGCATTGACATCCTCCCTGGCAATGAATGTAAATGAAGTTTTGAATGGAAAGTTTACATTGCACCAAAATATAACTCAGCTGCTTGCATGTGCAAAGAAACAAATACAACACAGGAGAAATCTTGTTTTCTGCATTTATTTGTCATGCGTGTGTGTGCATGTTATATGGCCAGTGGAAAAATGCTCTCTGAACCAACAGTTTGTTATTCTTGCAGGGAGAACATGCCAAAAAAAAAAGTTAAAAAAAAATGACAAACCAATGATTTTCCCATTCATTCTCCATCAGCACATAAAATGTCATTTTAGGGCACATTTAAGTCGCTGTATTGTAAGAATTAGTGCACAAATGTACAATCATGATTTTAATCCAGATGCAAAAATTCAAGGAACGATTGGCCATTGATGCCTTTTTTCATTCTACATCCAAAAGAGCAGCTTGTCTGGCAGAAGTTAACCTCGCTTATATTTTTGTGTGAATGGGCTGTTTGCAGCTGAACTGGGAGCGTGTCTGTGTGTTTGTGAGTCTGTGGTGTCTGTACGGGCATGTTGTGGAGGTGGTGGGGTTGCAGAGCGGTGAATTTCAAAGCATCAGGAAGGGCATGTGGTTGAGAGTGTGTTTTGTGTGTGCTTAACCCACAGTCACCCGCTGCAGGACACCGTGGAGCATGTGATCGGGATGATTACCCTCCACAGTCCACAGCACCCCGCCCCACCCCACTCGCCCACAAACTGTCCTTTTGACCCAGATCGCCCACACCTTTTCTCAAAGTGCACGTCTTCTTCTTCCTTCAGCTCTGCCCCCCCCACCACTCTTTTCTTACCGCACTGGATCCTGCTGCGGCCTCCAGCCACGAGCCCCGACAGGCTGCAGTGCAAACACAGGGCTGAATTAGTGTCATGAGTCATGGAACGGCACATCTCAGGTCTGAAATCACATGAAGTCACCAGAAGATGCACAGTGCAGGTGGGTGGAGCCTAAAGATGTGCATATTTGTTTTTAGAAAAGCTCTGTGAATGCCGGAATAGAGAATTAAAGGAAAGGGTTTAAATGAATGAAAAGAAGACAAGAATAAGAGAAGATCAAGAAGAACTATATTTGTGTTTCTAAGAGAATTGCAGCACTCAGAAATTTACATGGACATGAACAGCTTTTTATGACTGAGACTGTACAACATACCGCACATCTGCAACAGGAAAATCTCAAGAAACTGGTGCACACAGTTTAATTGATTGTGGGGTTTCTGAAATTAATAATAGGTCAAAAATTATTCTTCGGGGATCAAATGACTACATTTAAGCTCATGTTTGACTTTTAGACATTTAAAGTCAGATTTTCTTTTGACCAACTGATAAAGGAAAAAAACAAAACTTTTTTTGGTCAAAATTCTAAGTAGCGTAAATATTTTTGTACAATACAGTACACCCGTGAATTTGCAGACAGTTTTACCCAATTGAGGTAAGATCATAAGGACATATTGCACAGAATGATTTGCATTCGTCAGAGTAACTTTGGCCAGATTTTTAATTTCAACATGAGGTTTGCAGCGTGATAATTGATTTGCGCCATTCATCCAGTTAAGAGTTATGGCGGGGGGGGGGGGGGGGGGTATCCCAGGGGACACTGGATGAGAGTCAAAGGTCAATTTACAGTCACCATTTCACAAAACATGCTTGTCTTTGGATGTGGGAGGAAGCTGGAACACCCAGAGGGAACCCATGCACACGAGAACATGCAAAGTCCACACAGAAAGAAAAGGACCAGGTCAGCTAATGAAATATTTAAAATATCTCAATTTGATTTTTATTTAAGACATTTCTAATTCGATTTTATGTTGATCCACTGATTATTTATTTTTTTTTTTTAAAATGAACTACATCTTGTTTTTCACAGTTCTACAATGACTGAAGCGTCTGTCGCAGCTGCGCGGTTCTGAGGACATCAGATCCCATCAGATCTCAGAAGTGAAGCAGAATAAATCCTGATTAGTACTTGGCGGGGAGACGGCTTAGGAACATCAGTAGCTGTGAGCAGTTTCTCTGTGTAGAACTGGAGTTGCATCAAATCCCAGTGCGGATCTGGTGATTCCAATTAAACGTGTAGCTGGAAGCAAAGAAACCCCAAAACAAACTAACAAACCAGCAAACAAAACAAGAGGCACATTACCGCATATCACACTAGTGTGAACAGCATAATGCACGCAGATGGGTAATTCTAAGGTAATGGAATTACAGTGACAGCAAAATTTAGCCATATTTGAGTTTATCATTAACAACGGGGCTGTCATTGTAATTCCGTTTGCATAGAACTGCCCTGGTAACAGTTGCTTGCAGTGTAGAAATGAAGATTCGGCAGCTGTATTTCTGCAGTGTGATGGTGCGTGAAGGAATAGAGGCACATTTCACACCTTGGGGGCAGCTTTTGGGGGCAGGCAAAGTGCACCTGGCTGACAGGTGAAGCCCCCCCCAGCCTCCCTGGTACACACATAGTTTTCCAGATCAACGGGGTAATTTCTTTTTCTTCCCATCACATACTCCCCCTTTTACGCCTTCTCCGCTTTGGACTCTTCCAGACCTCATTCCCGACAGAAACTCAGCTTTCTCTGGCAATCGGCTCAGTTGTGCCCACTGAACACATCCGTCTCAGCTGATCGTACTTTTGAACAACTTGTTTCCCTCGTTCCAGCGGTGAGCCCTGCAGCCCCAGCTGCGCCTTCTTCTGACTCATTAGATTTGTTCAGTCAGGTGGAGCAGCATGCGGATTCCTTCCAGCCAAGTTCATCAACCCGGCCTGTGGCTCCAACTGTGAGGTGATAAGAGAGACGGGGCTCCAGCCGTAGGACCCCGCCGTGACTTTGTTTAGTGTGAAATGAGAAGAGTAGGATTAGGAGGAGGAGGAGGGGAAAGTAGGAGAAGATGGGTTTTAAGACTGCAGATGGGTTTGATGCAGCGCGACGCTAACACAGTGCAGCGTATTTAATGCAGCGTAGCATTGCAGTTACAGGAGTGTTAACGCCTGTCAGTTACGTGGCTGCTCATCCTGGCAGCAGGTGTCTGTTTGACATTGGGTCGACTGTGCACGCTGTGCCCTGTTAACCTGTGACGATGAACAGAAGGATCAGGGTTCCTCTCCACGTGCTGCATTCAGGTTAACGACTGATAGGACCTGAATCAGACCCTCAGTCAGATCGATACGATTATTGGTGGCCTCTGTTTGATCTGAGCAGTTTCAGAGTAGTCACATCACTTATTCAAGAAAGATTGTTTGCGATGCCAGGAGGAAAGGTCAGATGCTGCAAAGTAGTAGAAAGATAATCCAGTTTGGATTCAAGCTGAAAGAGTCAGTTAGTCAGGTTCATGTTAGAGGTGAAGATTCACACAGGATTTCTCTGTTGGACATTTATGGAAAAACTCAAAGCAGCTCAGAAGACACAGTCCATCACCAGGACAGCAGGACCAAGTCAAATGTCAGAGGCTGTCAAAGCCGCAATAAAGCAGCGATAAGATGGATTGATGCAATCCAGCCTGATTTTTACTCGTGAGAGGAAAAAAAACAGCCGAGCTGCCTTGAATAAGGAAAAGATCATGTTGTTCTTATGTACATGCAGACAAAGCAGAAAGGACAGATAGCGACTCTGGAACAAACTGATAACGCACTGATTTGAACTTCATACTCGGATGGTCACGTGTGAAATTAATGCAAAATGACAACAACCTACAAAATATAGTCAGAGTGCAAGAGGTCTTCATGCAGACGCAGACATTTGTGTCAGGTCTGGGTGCAGCCAGTGTGTTTTGTTGCAGTCACATTGCTTTGTTCTTCAGAAAAGAGAATCAGTTGGTATGTAAACGCACCACCACTGTACGCATCACAGACCATAAGCTGGATGTCTTCACTGCATCTCTGTTTTACACGTGTGTCACGCCACAGGCTACTCATTTAACAGAAATTGTTCACAGATCACACTTGAACACCGTCTTGATCAACAAAAGTTTTCCTTTTGGCTTTTGGACAGTTCCTTGAAATATGTTGTTTATTGTTTGTAATCGTGCAGTTTTCATTTCCACACAATGGAGCATGTTTTCACCGTGGATGTTGGTTTGCCATCAGGATAAGTTAAACACCTGTGGAGTGGTTTTCATGAAGCCTGGTGAGAGACTTGTATGTTTCAAGGAAGGTTTGGACACAACAACTACCACAAGGGGTCCGAACCAGTTCTGTGAGGTGATGGATTTAGCAACACACACCTCCAGCTGGTCCCATATTTGCCCTCCTCTTTGATCAGGGGGCACTAGGAGAGATCATACTGTACATCTGATAAGGTCCAACAGCCTTTTGGAGACATTTTCCTTTGGTCTGTTTTGTTTTTCATTGTGGGAGCAGTATTGATTTGACATCTTCTCTGAATGTCTTAGGTCCTGATCATGAGATGAGATATACTTTATTGATCTCACGGTGGAGAAATTATGTTTACACTCCAGTTACCTCAGACAGCAATTAGTCCACAATTATTACTTGTTTACCGTAATAATGGCACACATCAGAATTAAAGACAGCGCATACACATTTGACATTGTTTATATGCATTAAATTTGAAGAAGTCCGCTATCCGAATTGAGGCAAGTGGGTGAAGGTCAAGCAGCGACCCTGAGTTGCGCCACTGTCAGCTTGGGGGGAGGAACGGGCACCAGCAGCAGCTAAAACCACGCTGCCCCCACAGAAGGGAAGGGGTGACGTGAGCAGAAGCCGGAGTGGGGGTGTGTGATGGGGAGTAGGAGGGGGGTGGGGAGAGGGAGTGGAGAATGCTTCAGTCCTACGAAAAACAGTTTATGGTCTTTGTGAGTTGAGATAAGAAAAGAGCCAAATGATCACCAAGGCCTGAAAACATTCCTCTGGAGGAAAACAGTCGGGCAATTTGTCCTTCAGCCTTGATAAGCCTGCCGTGTTGTGGTTTTAGCAGTGAAAAACACTTTTTACAGCTTCACTAGAACAACTAAATCCCAATTATGAATTAAAAATATTCCCAATTATGAATTAAGAATATTCCCCGGCCTCCAAAATCTTCATCTTCACCTGCAAGGCATGCGTCTGCTCCAAGATATCATCCAATTTGCGTCTGAGTTCAAGAGTCATCGCAGTCTGAGAATGCACTACCTTGCCAACCTCGTTAATCATGATGGACAAGCGAGGGGTCGTGGTTCTTGATGCCGCCGTCTTGCCAATTTTCCAGTAGATCAGGGCAGCACATAAGCCAGAAAGTACCAGCCCTGCTATCATAATAAATCCTCAACGTCCTCAACAGAGAAAGGTGCCAAGCATGCAACACGCCACGACGCCCAGGAGTCGAGAACATAGCCCGCAGGATACGTTCCATCTGGGCAGGTAGGATCCCTCGCTCCTGACCTTCTTGTAAAAAAGATGGTGTCAATAGTGTTCAGAGACCAGCTGATCATTTCCATGGTTAATCCAATATTAGCCCAATAGATCCAGCATCCAATATAATTTAAGGAATTCACAGTCTGGTGAAGTCGGGACTTGAAGGTTAAAGCAGAGAGCAGAGATAAGGGAGAGAGGAGGAGATGCGACCGCCCTCGTCGGAATCCCAAGCTATAACATGAACATTGTTCCTGTTCACTTATCTTTGATTACTGATGTTTGATTATTTGATTCTGATCCTGATTTTCAAAGTCTCAGTCACAGAACTTTGATCTTGATTGCTGGCCTTTAATCCTCATTGTTCATCTTTGAAACTCATCTTTTATCCTGATCTTAGATCCCGATACCTGAATTTTGATCCTGATCTTTGATCCGGATCACTCATCTTTGTTCCTGATTTTAGATTCTTATTCTTAGATTTTCTAGCATGATCTTTGATCCATATCACATCTTAGATGCTAGATTTAATCCTGTCATCAGGAACATGGCAGATCCTGAGATTTGATCCTGATCACTGGCATAATTACTGATCCCATTTACAGAATCAATGGAATCAGGACCAGAGATCATAGGCAGAATCCAGATCAAATGAATAAGGCTCAGACCTCAAAGATTTAAGATCAACGGCAAGGTCCAATCTGTGATATGGATCTGCAACAAAATTTAGTCAGCTCTTTCTCAAACCAAGGCCTGTTTCTCTGCTATTGAATTTCTTGCCGTGTCCCTGTGAGATAACCTGCTGACAATAAAAACAACAAATAGATAAATGGTCGGGACAACATAGCCACTTCAGTGCATGTAATTATGGACTTATTTTTATAGAACTTGATGGAGAGGTCATTTGTAGAAACTTGTTCTTTGAACATCTATCGAGTCTCATTTTAGTCGTCATTACATAATGTTACATAATGTTCCCACAGCTGAAACAGCCACACTGTCCTGGCCAGTTAAATGTTTGGGTTTCCATCAGACCCCGTGTCTGGCAGACCCAGTCGACTCAAAACATTCTGGAATTCACTGTGATAATGACCTCAGGACGATGTTCAAATATGCTTTGTGGGTGAATGCTTTATTTTTAGGTTTGTACGAGGACATCTTCCCACAAAACAACATAATGCTTTAATCACAGCTCAGGAAGAAGTGCAGCACATTTACTAAACACACTGAAATTGAGGGAGTCTGGACAGCAAGCACTGAGCAAATTAATGTCTTATGATAGTGCAATTGTCGGATCAATTTGGCTTACAGCAGCAATCCAGACAAAATCACCTCAAGTACGGTTCTAATTTAAAACCCAAAAGAAAGAAATCACTGCTGTTGGCACTGTGTTGGTCAAGCGGTGAATAAACTTTCTTCCAAAACAGAAGGTTCCCAGTTCAAGACCACCCGTGCCCATTCTCCATCTAACGTTGAGTTGCGCATCACATGAGTAAGATCTAACCTTACCAACCCCTAGAGCAAGAACACAGATGACAGTGGTAAGGAAAAACCCTCTCCTCAACACCATCCTCCTGACTACACTTTAATTGATTAATTTAATTGATAAATTTAAGGTAACTTTTTCCACATAACATTGTCAATTAGGTGCAAAACAATATTGTAGTTGAAATTAATTAAATCAAATGAAACATTATTACTTAAATCCCTAAAATTAACAATTGCAAGTATATTGAAAATAATAGTAAAATTACATTTAAAAACCCCTGTGTTTAATTTCCTAGTAACATTCAAATAGAGGATCATACTTATTTCTTATCATAAGAGAAGACATAGTGCATGAATCCCCTTCAGCAAACATAACAAGACTCACCATTGGGCACAAAATGTTTTAAAATGTTCAGGCTCTACTTTAAATGAATAACTTTGCATTTAAGACAGACTTAAGTTCGAGTGGGGTTGCATTCAGTTTGACACATTTGCTAAATGAAATTCTTAATCCCAGATGCAGCTTTCCACTTTGCTCTTCATTTTCATGTACTTAGTTGACCCAGGAACTGACAGATAGGATCCAGAATGCAGACATAACCTGAAGACAGAGAACAGTTTTTACACTTTATTTAGGTGAGATGTAGACTCTTCGACTAAAGACTGAAGCAAGGCAGATGGTAACTAGGATTCTGGTGGATCAGGTGTGGAGGATCTGAGACACAGATAAAACAGGTAAACAGACATCCGGGAAAATAACACCAAAAATACAAACCAGGAAAACTCTTCTCAGCGATAAGGCCAATAGTTTGCACCACAATGGAGACTGAAAGCTCTTGGGGCATCTGGACGTTTGAGCTGCGGGTATATACTGCATTGACTTGACTGGAGAGAGGTTGCAGGTGAGCAGACTCAGCAGCTGCAGAGGATCAGATGGGTAGGCCGGAGGAGAGAACCCAGAACCCACGCACAGCAACACAGAGACAGACTGAGACAAACAAGACACACCATGGAGGGGAAACAACAAGACACACAAGGAAAAGGAAAGGCAAAGTCTGAACCCAAACAGTGCTACTGCTCCTGGCAGGCCGGTGCATGCATGTGAGGTAATGATGAAGTCGTTTTCTGCACACCATCACCAAACCTGGCTGTAACACTGACTGAAAACACATGACGTAGTGCTGATTGTCCATCTGTGTCCGCGTTTCCAGAGCTGGAGGTCATTTATTGAACCTATGTTGTTTGACAGGTGGAAGCATTTTTGCCCAAGTACAGACTAAAGCTGGAAGGCAGAAAGGCCGAGTTATTTTTGCTTCGAGGCAGTGACATGGGACAGCTGACAGACAGAGAAGTGCTAAGATAGAAGTGATATATGACAAACAAGAGATTCTTGGCACCCACAGCTCACTGGTCAAATAGGTTTGAAACACAGGGAATCTTATGTAAGCTGAGGTTTTGTGTAGAATGATGGCTTTATTCCACAAAGCTCCATTCTCACTTTTATGAATGCGCATCCTGGAAGTCTATGACAAACCAGCATGTGAAGACCAGATCATCTTGCATACTATTAAATGATGCTGGGCTTCTATATGTGGAAAAACAACTTTTGCACAACTGCTCCACCGAAATGCAAGGGTTGCAACATTTTTGGAGGTACGACAAGGTTCCAAACCTTCAGCATCCAAGATGCATATCTGCAAAAGTGAGAAGAAGGTTTAAGACTTTGACAGTTCATTATTGGCACATCTGTATCAGGTAGAAACATCACTGACAGCACTATTTGGTGGAAATGGATCTGCTGTTTGAAGAGGCGCTCAAACAGTCGAGCAGTAACCGAACAGCCCAGTATGTTAAACTAGTTTTAAACTAGTTTTTTTTTTTTTTTTTAAGAATGTTGATGTGAACACAGTTGTGGTGCTTATAGGATGGATGTTATCTGTACATGGTTACAGATTGGTGCCAACATGATGTTTGAGTTTGTGTTCTTTTATGTAACCAGAAAGCAGCTTGGCATAGAAACAACAGAGAAAACACATAGATCTACGCATTGCATCACTTTACCCCCCCAGCTCTTCGCGGTTGAAACAAATCTGTGGTGCAGGTGCTTCCACTTTTGTACACAGTGACATTTCTTCTCATTGTCTGAATGATTTCCCGGCAAGTCTATATGCAGGTGTTGCATATGTTGTAAGTTTAAGAAAAAGCTCATGCAGATCTCATTCAAGACCAAATCCAGTCTCTGTGCTGGGAAAAAGCTACACTGTTTGAAGAGTTATTGAGCAATTGAGTATTCTGACCTTAATCATCATTTCTATGAATAATTTCCAACTCCAAGTTATATAAACCTGATTGCTTATTGGTTTTAAACATTCTCAGGTGATACGTAGTTGTGTAATGAGGGGGTGTGAGTGGTTAACTTTAGGGGAGGTGATGGTCTAGTAATAAAGCATTGGGTTTGATACCAGATAATTCTCGTTTCAAACCCCTCCCAGACCAGAAAATCACTAAGCGCCCTTGGACAAGGTCCTTTGTCCTCCATTTGCTCCTGGTGTGCAGTTGAGCACTTTGCATAACAGCACCCTGACTTTGGTGTGTGAATGAGAGGCATCATGGTAAAGCGCTTTGAGATTCTGATGGAAAAGCAGTATATAAATGCAGTCTATTTAACACCTGATATCAAGGTGTTCAAAATTATTAGGCAGCTTCTTTACATCAGGCAAAATGGGCCAAAAAAGACATTAGCAGATAGAGAAAAGTCAAAAATTGTTAAATGGCTTTCAGACGAATGAGATATTCTTGAAATAGGTCAATGTTTTGAGGTGTGCTCATTGAACAATCAAACATTTGTTGCAAATAGTTTATTCGTTATCCCACAGAGGCATTATCCTCCAGTGCCACCATATTCCAGAAGTGGAACCTACCTGGAGTGTCTAGTGCTGAGAGTGGTCAAGGTAAGGAAGATTGGAACACAACCACCACTGAACAAGACTCTCAAACTGAAACGTCCAGATTGGGTAAAAAGAAATATCTGAAGAGAAACTTTCAACGGCTTTACTCTTGATGGACCAGATGAATGACCCATTCATCTGGTCCTAGATGAACATGATTGACTGTGACGAGTTAGCATAAGGTGTGCTCATTGAACAATCAAACATTTGTTGCAATTAGTCAACAATGTCGCAAAAAATGCAAATTAAATGCAAAAGACTTCATTATCCCACAGAGCCATTATCCTTCAGTGCCACCATATTCCAGAAGTGGAACCTACCTGGAGTGTCTAGAAGTACAAGGTGTTCAGTGCTGAGAGTGGTCAAGGTAAGGAAGATTGGAACACAACCACCACTGAACAAGACTCACAATCTGTAACGTCCAGATTGGGTAAAAAGAAATATCTGAAGAGAAATTTTCAACGGCTTTACTCTCGATGGACTTTTGATGGACCAGATGAATGACCCATTCATCTGGTTCTAGATGAACATGATTGGATGTGACGAGTTAGTGTAAGCCTTGCGGATGTCTGAGTCAGTGACTGAGAAGCAAGGA
Source organism: Thalassophryne amazonica (assembly GCF_902500255.1). NCBI lineage: Eukaryota > Metazoa > Chordata > Actinopteri > Batrachoidiformes > Batrachoididae > Thalassophryne > Thalassophryne amazonica. The sequence goes on from NC_047112.1 coordinate 19,588,668, forward strand.
TGAATCAGCAGATGCTGATCAGCCAATGAGAGCAGTGTTTCATCTTTTCAGACTAATTTGCATATTACTGATCTGCAGCAATGGGCTGTTATGAATTCATTTCATGCACTTGTCTAACTGACACTCATTCTACCGAAACGCTGAATCCCGTCTGCGTATTCTTCACATCTCAGCAGCATGGCTCTGCAGGAGGCGCATCACGTCGAGATTTTACGCTGCAGAAAGTGCACGTTGCACAGCTCAAACTGGGAACTACTTTCTGTGCAGTTGTTTTCAATCTTAAACAGAACACAATATGTTTGTGTTTACGCTCCCACAAAATAATTAGTACGTCTCCTTTCTAGTGTTCCTATTTGAAACTGGGTGCACGTGGGCCTGGGAAGGGCCGCGCATGAAGCTTGACAGACAGGTGACGGAATGAACGAAGAAATCTGAAGCAAAGTCTTTTTCCTCGCTTTGCAACACACTTACTGAAAGAAAGTCCTGGCATGAGCCAAAAAGAAAATAAAGATGTTTCTCTCCGTTCTCTGTTCCCTGAACATTCTACACCAAACTGTATTTTAAACATTCTGAGTGTTTGTTTAAATCCATTTGGCACAGCAGATGGGATGTGTGTATATTCTCAGTATACTGGTTTAAATCCACTCTACCGTCCCGCACTGATTTGAGCGTTCTGGCAGGTGTGGACAAAAATCACCAAGGAAGCATTTTTCAATCCCAAATGATGTAGATATGTCAAATGTTCAGACCTGATTGTCATCAGGATTACTGTCAATCTGCAAAAATGTTCTTCTGAAAAACATGTTACATATTCATGTAAAATGAGGTGACACCAGAATGACAGTGCATACTTTTTTGAGATTGTTGCAAATTTCTAAAAAAAAAAAAAAAAAAAAAAAAAAAAAAGCAAAACTAATAAATCACTTGTACATAAGTATTCACAGCCTTTGCTATGAAGCTCAAAATTGAGCTCAGTTGCATCCTGTTTCCACTGATCATCCTTGAGATGTTTCTAATTGGAGTCCATGTGGGGTAAATTCAGTTGATTGGACATGATTTGGAAAGACACAGACCTGTCTACATATAAAGTCCCACATTAGACATTGTATGTCAGAGCACAAGCCAAGCATGAAGTAATTTCCTGTAGACCTCTGAGACAGGATTGTAGTGGTGGCAGCATCATGCTGTGGGGATGTTTTTCAGTGGCAGGAACTGCAAGACTAGTCAGGATTGAGAGAAAGATGAATGCAACAATGTAGAGAGACATCCTGGATGAAAACCTGCTCCAGAGCGTTCTTGACCTCAGACTGGGGTGACGGCTTTGTGAATGTCCTTGAATGGCCCAGCCAGAGCCCAGACCTGAATCCAACTGAACATCTCTGGAGAGATCTGAAAATGCCTCTACACCAACGCTTCCTGTCCACTCTGATGGAGCTTGAGAGGTACTGCAAAGAGGAATGGGCAAAAGTGCCCAAAGATAGGTGCACCAAGCTTGTGGCATCATATTTAAGAAGACATGAGGCTGTAATTGCTGCCAAAGGTGCATCAACAAAGTATTGAGCAAAGGGTGTGAATACTTACGTACGCCACCACCAAGACACGCAGACAACCCAGGAGAGGTTATGGGCTTATGTGGCTGCGATTGGAGAAATTGTGCACAGTGCAAGCTTTGCATTTTGCATCACTACTCTTACTTCATAGTGGAGTAGAGCAGAGAAGGATTTTCTTTCACCAAAACAGATCAAATACAGGCTTGCATCTCAGATGTACCTTCTGGCAATTTGTAGCTAAACTTTCAGGTCTTCTTTTTAAGAAAATCCTCCTCTATACCACTTCATCATGAAGATGGATAACTGGTGATGCAAAATGCCAAGCTTGCACTGTGCACAATTTCTCCAATCACAGCCACGTAAGCCTATAACTTCTTCTGGGTTGTCTGGGTGTCTTGGTGGCTTTCCTCACTTTTCTACTTCTTGCACAGTCACTCAGTTTTTGAGAACTGTCTACTCCATGCAGATGTACCATAGAGTGCCATAGTGTTTGTATTTCTTTGTAACTGATGTAAATAAAATCTGAAACATATTCAGTGGCAGCTTTACCATCAGAGAGCCTCGTCCACAACTACAAAAAAGACTCCAAGCTGTCACTGATGTTAAAGGGGGCAATACACAGTATTAAGAACAGGGGTATGTAAACATTGAGCACAACTGTGTATATATATATATATATATATATATATATATATATATAAAAATGTTTAGTTCCTTATTTGTTGAAGCAGCTTTGTGAACATTAAACCGGTCCTTTAACATTAACTGACTGAGAATGTTATCTGAGGCTGCAAAAATGTTACAAATGTTCCTTTCATATGGTTGACAGATTTCACCAAGATGAATATATTAGTGAGAAAGTGTTTTAAAAATTGCTTATCTTGCTATGTCAACAAAAGTAAATAAATGATCCACAGCTGGATTCTTCTCCTTTTTGTTGAGATTGGCTGTAAATCTCTGTCCTTTTGAGTGCTCACATTTTGTGCTCGTGGTCATATGGAGGCGCACACTGATGTGGTGCAGGTTTTACACCAGATGCCCTTGATGTAACTGTAGGTGTACATGGTTAGATGGAGACTGGGACACCGGGGGCTTTGAATCTGGGACCTTCTTGATGTAAAAATGATGCACAACCACTGCACTCCCATTAGAGAGTGACTGGAATAAATATTCTTCAGAACTTGATAAGAAGATAGATAAATATTCAGTTTCATTTTAAAAAAGAATGAAGAAGTATTGCACAATCCACATCTGGATCCTTATCAACACCAACATAAATTTAGTTGGTTCTTTGACAGATAGTTTATATTAGATTAAAATTACATATTAAACCACATATTAGACTATAGGCACACACACACACACACACACACACACACACACACACACACACACACACACACACACACACACACACACACACACACACACACACACACACACACACACACTCTCTATCTATCTATCTATCTATCTATCTATCTATCTATCTATCTATCTATCTATCTATCTATCTATCTATCTATCTATCTATCTATCTATCTATCTATCTATCTATCTATCTATCTATCTATCTATCTATCTATCTATCTATCTATCTATCTATCTATCTATCTATCTATCTATCTATCTATCTATCTATCTATATCAAGGCAATGGGATCACCATGGGATCAGTCCCCACATTGTTCTTTCTTTGTGGAGTTTGCATGTTCTCCATGTGTTTGTGTGGGTTACCTGCGAGTGCTCTGACTTTCTCCCACTTCCAAAGACATGCAGATTAACTGGACTGGAAACTTTAAATTGTTCTTAACTGAGAGTGTGAATGTATTTGTCTTTACACAAGGTTTTGGTGAAATTCTATTGTACCTGCATTGATGATGAATGTCCACCAGGTGGAGATATTGCTCCATTTCAAGAACCTTGATTGCAGGTTTCTGTGAGACATGATGATGAACTTGTTGCTTAGTAGCACTAGAATTAAATAGCTGTTTATTGTTATTGTCAACTGGGCACACAACAAAATTAGAGAAACCATCTCCCTTCCAGTACAAGAATAAGACAATTCTAAAATAGAATAAAATAAGAAATATGTAAATATATAAACCACTTTGGTAGAATAAAAAAATATATACAAACTTTCCAGTGAAAGACATGATGATGGTAGGTGTAAATATTGCACTTGGTTGGGTTTTTCTTTGTATTTGAAACCTGTGAGGTCACACCTGTGCATTCAAGAGTCTGACTGCCCACGGGTAAAAACTCTCTGAAGTGCAGCATGGTTTTCTCCCTCCCTCCTGAGGTTTATGACCATCTCCTTGGTTTTGATGGTGTTCAGCATGAGGTTGTTTGTGGAACACCATGCCTCGAGCCTCTGGACCTCCCCCCGTATGCTGTTTAGTAGCCCTGCAATGACTGCTGGCATAGGCTTCAGCTCCCTCATGAGCCTTAATTGGGGTAAGTGGGTATAGAGAATGAATGAATGTATGAATGATTAGATAAAATTGTGCAAGATTTACTCCTAAAATGGACTCATCCACCAAAATCTGTTGAAATCTGTAAAAACGTACTGAAAAATTGCTTAAAATGTTGTTAAATTTCATGCTTCAATGTTTTCAGAAGGTATCACAATTACATCTGGATCCCAATCAATACCAAATGTTATTAGGTTCTTCTCCCTCATAAGATTGACCATTTGACCAACTTTAATTGACATAATACAGAAACCTTTTGAGTAAAATCTCAAGAAAATGGCAGCGATCACAAAGCTTCATCGTCAGAGGTGATAATAATTCATCTTCTAGGTTACCTTCTGTTTAAAACAAGAATGATATGATGAATAGTGGCTGACGTGATGAGAGCGCTGGGCAGGAGGTCAGCGAAAAAGTTAGGTGGACTGTGGTCAGAGCAGATGTGGAATATTTCTTAACGTGTAGGAGATGTTGCAGTGAGCTGGTGTGAATCTTTTCTGGTAATAAAGACATTTATTACTGCAGCTCGTTTTCTTGTTGGTCTCTCATTACTACCAAGATCACAGTTGTGCAGCATGAACACGTCCTATTGTCAGTGCAACACCTGGGGAATCTCATCTGGCTGTTTCTCTGTCTCCAACTGGATCCAATGTTTTTCCATACACTTACATTTATCTCACGGCTGCCAAGTCTCACTGAGAGCAAGTTTAGATGAGGTACTGCACTACAGAGGTTATAAAATGTGCTCTCTACATTTGAACAAGCTAACAATGGAACTGATTGGCTGATGAAGCTCTCACTGTTAAGGTTAGAGATCCGGACGGGACTGGACAGTTACAGGTGATGGACTTAAATGCTGGGAGCAAAGAACAGAACTGGTTGTGAACGAAAAGACATTTATTTACAATAAACATATGAACAATGCTGCGCTAGTTAGATGGCCTGCTGAGCCAAAACAGGGCCTGCTTGTAACGGTGGAATTCTGGGAGCTGCAGTGCACACACAGACAGACTTGGGAGTCTTAGAACAAACTGGAATCCTGGGGTATATGGGAACTGGATCCGGAGCCAGGTGGGCACACAGAGCCAAGGACGGGAACTAGGAGAACGGAGGAGAGGAGAGGTGAGTGACTGCACTCAGAAGACCGAAGACTTTGACAACCGACAGTTCACTGAAGGCTCAAAACAGGAATCTTCACAGTTCTGGGAATAATGTTCACAGTTTAGGAAATACGGTTTGCCGTTCAGGAATCGTTCACAGACACACAGTACATAAGGTATCTTCAGAGGTCAAGTGCTGCGCATCTTGTGATGCAGTTCCGATTAAGCAGGACTTTACTTTAAAAACGACTTGGAAAGTTCTTAGTGGTTCAATGTCAGAGTTCATACAGTTCTTGGAAACAGTTCTTGGTAATAGCTCTAGGTACTAGTTCTTGGAACAGTTCATAGACAGGAGTTCTGTGAGAGTGGAATCCCATAGAACATGAAGGAACTTAACTGTTGTTGTTAGTTATTGTAACCACAGATTTACTTTTGTAACGTTAGCAGTCGTCATGTCCGTCTTTGTCCTGGGTATAGACATTGGTATTCATATTCAAGTCTTCTTGAATATGATGCCACACTCTTGGTGCACCTATCTTTGGGTAGTTTTGCCCATTCCTCTTTGCAGCACCTTTCAAGCTCCATCAGGTTGGATCGGGAGCATCGGTGCACAGCTATTTTCAGATCTCTCCAGAGATGTTCAATTGGATTCAGGTCTGGGCTCTGGCTGGGTCACTCAAGGACATTCACAGAGTTGTCCTGAAGACACTCCTTTGATATCTTGGCTGTGTGCCTAGGGACATTGTTCTGCTGAAAGATGAACCGTCGCCCCAGTCTGAGCACTCTGGAGCAGGTTTTCATCCAGGAAGTCTCTGTACATTGCTGCATTCATCTTGTCCTGACTAGTCCTGACTAGTCTCCCAGTTCCTGCTGCTGAAAAACATCCCCACAGCATGATGCTGCCACCACCATGCTGATGGTGGATGGATGGCTGCCGGCTTGGATGGTGGATGGTGCCTGGTTTCCTCCAAACATGACACCTGCCATTCACACCAAAGAGTTCAATCAGTCCCCTGGCTGAGCAGCAGTGTTGGGGAAAGTAACTTTGGAAAGTTACTTCATTAGTTAATCTATACAGTTCTATTTTACAGTTACTTCTTACATTTACTTCATTAGCAGCTGCGGACACCTTGTCGGCAGCTGCTGAATGTAATTAATAAAGTTACTCATAATCTAATTTGGTTATTTTTAAGATTTAGTACTCAGAAAAGTAACTATTAGTTACTTTGCTGATTAGTTACTTTTCTGATTGCTCAATCTTATGAGTAACCAAGTTAGATTACTCGTTACCTTATTAGTTACATTACTTATTAGTTGCAAGTTTTCTGCAGATTCTAAACAAGTAATTGCATAAAGCTGCTAATGAAGTAACAGCATAAAGCACCTGTATAAAGCAACTAAAAAAGTAACTTGTCAAAGTTACTTTCCACAACACTGCTGAGCAGGTGGCATTGGAGTAAACTTGTGGGTGGATGATCATAATAATAAACTTTAATGAAACTAAACTTTAAACTTTAATGAGAAAGTAAACTTTCTCTGTTAAGAACATGTACTTTTCTTAACAGTGATGATGAATGATCTTGACCTTTTGTGATGAACTGTGGGTCATGACACCCTATGGGCTCTTTATGATGATGTTTTTTTTTTTTTTTTTGTTTTGTTTTTTGTTGCTGTTTTTATTTTGCATGTTTGGCAATTCTTTGTTGTATTTTTTTTTTTTTTTTAAATTATTATTAGCATGACCAAAACTTGGGGTGACTTATTTTGTGACTTGGTGCTGTATTAATGAATTGAAATTAAATTTAATTGAAATATATTTGGAAGTGGGTGATCCAGTTGAAGGGTAAATCTCCAGTGACACGCCTATATTCTGAGTCATTGTCACGTCTTTACAGCGATATGTGAACATTCACCAATCACACCAGTCATAACCCCTCTCCACCCTTACTGCATCAATTTTATTATTCTAAAGAGATAAGCAGAATCTCACAGGTGGGGTGACGCAACAACAAAACCACAGTTTGATGCTGGAAGAGGGTAGGTATGGTGCCAGTGATGGGATGGATTGTTTTTGTACTGGTGGTATCTTCCACATACAGTGATGGTGTACGCAAAGCTTTTTGAAACTGTGAATCATTTGCTTCACACAAGCCTTTACTATATCAAATGACCCCAAACCATTTATTTCAGAAAACTATACACTGCTTTGAAACACTTGAAGTGGATACCCTTACAAAATAGGTCATCCATGTTTACTTACAGTATATCTTTTTGGAACTAAACATAAGCAAGGTACTCACAGTTTATGTGCTATGCACTTATCAGATGTAGACCTCTTTGGAACAGCTGTGTGTGTTTCTCCATGTAACACTGGAGTTGCGTCAGGAAGGGCATCCAGTGTAAAACTTGTGCCAAATACCAATACGGATCTGCGGCGACCCCGAACAAAACGGGAGCAGCCGAATGGACAACAACAACAACAACAACAACAAGGTCTTCTGCTAGTTGAATTTCTCTTCTGTTTGCTATTTACAGAAGAACAGCAGCAGTTATGGAACAGATGGATTTCGAGCAAACAGAATCTGGGCATATGACACGTGTGATGATTCATCAGAATGTGCGACATAATGATTTTCTGTATGGTTTGCTGAGTCTCTGTCAGGATTGTTCAGCACTTTATCCTCGCATAAAGATGGTCATCATCAACACTGGCTGCAGTTCACACAAAAATATATGGGGACCGGCCTTGATTACATGCAGCCTAATGGGCTCGCTGGAGATAAGAGAGAACGAGCCTTTCAAGCCATTCGCTCAACCCTCTCAAAAAATGAAATGGAATTTTGTACAAGAAACATTATGGCGAGCAAGCATAAAGCCACTCTCTGTTCCACAGCCAGCTCCTCCGAGAATTCCCGCCAGAAGGAGGATCAGCTCCAGAGATGAAAGTGAGGTCAAGGTGGGGTTTTTTTCTCCTTCCTAAATCAACATTCTCCTCCTCATTCTCTTCATTTTAATTGGCAATGGTCAGTATGGAACATCCATACAGCAAAGGTCTTTAGAAAATTGATGAATAACAAGGTTGCAGATAAATTATAGTATCACATTTTGGGCCAAGATACGCAAGATTGTTTGATTGATTTTTTTTCCGTTATTTCTCTAAAGTGCTGCTTTGCATTCTGTTCCACAAATATCCTGCAAACATCAATAGCAATCGGTGTCCCTCTTTTCATAGCTTATCACAATGGTTCTTAAAGTGGGAAGCGAGCCGACCAAGCGGCACTGGAAGCACGATTCTAAGGTGGGTACACAGGATGTGCGAAGTGACAAAAATGTGTTAATATTAGTGCAATCAACTTTTAAGGGAATGCAATAATCAGTAGCACTCTGACACCAGTAACAATATCAAAAATCAGGCTTTTTTCACACACGTTTCCAAACAGACAACAGCCTATAACCATGACAAACCGGTGTCACTGATCGAACGGTCCCCCCTAAAAAGCCTCCCCACCTTCACTGTAACAACTCATTATCGCCTTGTTTCTGCGCAAAACTGCCTCGTATTTGCTTAAAACTAATTTAAAATGATTTAAGAGGTTTTACTTTGTCATCTGATGGTTAATAATCACATGATTCTCTTTGATTGCTTTGGGTGTAGAGAGTCAGACTCAGAGAGTCAGACTCAGACGTGCCCATCTTTTATTATGAAGTAATGCTGAATTTATGTGGAAATGATTGTTGTACAAAAGCTTCAGATATCAGTCGCTGACACAGATGATAACCGGAGTGCAGTTTTAAGCAGAAACGAGGCGATAATCGGTGAAATACTGCTGATGCTCAGAAATGATGCATGCACAGTGAAGGCAGGGGGACCGTTCGGATGGCGACTACCGCCATGTGATCTTTACAGCTGTTCAAAAAAGGGATTTGATGCTCCTTGATGAAGTAACATGCTGGTTTGTACCATATGATGTGCATAAAAACAACTGCTGCATAACCATAGACACAGTAGACCCCTTGCATAGCTTTAGCACAATGCTGGCACTTCTGGAAAACCTCCAGTTAATGTTACAGCATGTACAGCAACATTACAGAAATGCAAGTATGTCAACTCTTGTGACAGACAATAAATAATTATTTATTTTTTAATTTTTTTATTTTGCACACCTCGAAACGTGAGCGATGCTTCAGGAATTTCCAGTGGGTGATCTCAGATTGGGTATTGTTCTGTCCTGATTTTGCAGTTTTGCACTGTCTGTTGTCAGGGCTGGGGGTCTGTGAAATGTTGAACTGAAAGTGCTGCATGTGGAGTAATTGCATGTGCTTCTCTGTGGTGTGGCTGATCCTGATTTGCTGGGGTCACTCCTTGCCTCCTGGCAATATAGGATGCTGTCTTTGTCACTGTCTGTTGTTGTTGTTGTTGTTTTGCCCCTTAAAGTTAAAAAGAAAAAAGTAGTTTTGTCTCTTTTACACCTAAGGTGTAAAAGGTCCTAGGTCCTAGGTTACTGATTCTTTTTAAATTATGTAGAAGAAACCTGTGGCTGTTTATTTCCTTTTACACCCCCTCCCCTCCCCAAAAATAAATATATGAATCCAGCCAGGTACACTTATGAAGTGGAACCACTTCCCATCAAATTGCCCCTGGATATTACATTTGCTTCAACTGAAAAATGTCCGGTTTCCCTTTAACCCCTTCCTTGAGAAAGCTGGAGAAACCATCACACTGCCCTGTTTGATGAAAGTGGTTTTGCAGTAACTAGATGTAAGAGTAATTAATTACATGCACAGAACAGCAAAAGCTCTCCAGCTTACTCAGCACATTTCTTATTTTCCGGTTCTTATTTCCCCCGTAAGCTTCCGTTCCACAGGTTTAGTTAACGTTATGTGCAGATGCTGCATCTGGTTCCCAAAAACACTGTTAATGGAAACTTTAACTCGTCAACATTCGGCATTGACATGACTGATTTATTATGTTCTGCAGCCTGCGATTTTGGCAGCATTTGGATGCCAGGGTTTCAGGAGCTGACAGAAGAGCTTATTTATGCGGATTTACTTTACTTCTGCTCCACATGTGCAAAAGTCGTTGTGCATACAAGCCCGTCGGTACATGCAGAAACAAGAAGGAGGGCGAGAGCGCTGGTGTCATGACAGTAAAGCAACAATATCAAACATGTTTACAAGAAATGAGTCATGAAAACCTTTTCTGTTTCCTGTGGATGTTTTTGGGACACTGTTCAAATGAACCATCAACTTGTCAGGCAGAGTTTCAAGAGTTATAACTGTAAAAAGTGTCCTGAGGCAAACATGAGGGGACGCCTCACGCTGCAGTCAGTGTCCTTTTTTACTCTTTATGACTCACTTTCCCACCACACTTTGAGCCCAAACACTCCCATTACCCCTGAACCCCCACCACCACCCACCCGCCGCCCCTTCCCCGGCTCTCCTGTGGTCCCTTTAGCTCTTCAAACCACATTGTTGCAGTGATTACACTCTGTCTTGCCATCTGCTCAGCACTCCCCCAGCTGTTGTCCAGTCTCTCTGTTTGGCAAAATAACAGGTCTACAAGCCAGTGACACACACACACACACACACACACACACACACACACACACACACACACACACACACACACACACACACACACACACACACACACACACACACACACACACACACACACACACAGCAGAAACCTTTCTCTGGCTCTCTTTTTTCCCTTTGGCTAATTAGAGACAAAGACAGTCTAGCTGGTTTGCAGGTAATCAGCAGTCAGTCAGGTCACAGGCAGACAGACGCTGACCGATGAGCTGTTTCATGAGGCACACTTAACCCAACATGCCTGCATCATTGAGAGGAAGACACTCTAATGACTTTCAGGATATTATTGAGTCAATCCCTTGTCTGGTTATACGATAACGCTTTGTTTCATGCTCCACCAACCATGGACCTTTCGTTTTTCATTAACCAGTCTCCTGGTTGACTTTGGCTTCACTTTGGTCCAGTGAAGCAGAAGGTTTTCGCATACCCCATATTTGCAAGCTGTTGCTAATAGATAATATGCTCACCAAGCAGCGAATGGTGTTTGGCTTCAGTCCTTCCAATGGGAAGTAAGTCTTCTGGGCCTAGTTTTATGAAGCAGTACTAATGGAGGTAGACTGAGAGGTACTCAAACTTTACTGAAACACTAAAAATGGTGGCGTGCTGTGGGGACAGGCTCGGCAAGTTTGACTCACCTAACTCTAGTCCAAAGGTGTAAAATTTTGACCACCCATCTGAGGTGGTTAAAGCCTGTTAGTTGTGATCTAAAGCCAAGAGAGCAGCAATTGTTGTGCTTTAAGACATATGTAGACAGATGGTGATGCTTGCATCAAAAGAGGGTCTTTCAAGATTGCCAGAACTTTCTCTTGAGATGGTCACTCACTAGGCAGTCCAACCCGATATCTGGAAAAAAAATATTTTTATTCTATTTGTACTCACTGGGCAACAAGTCATGCATTTTATGAGCTAGATTACAATGAATATTAACTAACCTGTTGGAAAATAACAGGGATGATGTAATTTTCAAAGAAAAACATGAAATATAATATAAAGGAAAAAAATGGAAATATCAACCATATTAAAATTTACTTATGACCATGAAGGACTTTGTGTAAAAACTTAGATATACCATATATATACAGCAAAGGAGACACTAGAACACTTTTATGTTTTGAACCATTTCATCCACTGGTTCATCTTTGGCACATTTTTTTTTTTTGTAATTAATCAGGATTTGAGTTCTCCAGTCCCTCAAATCTGATATTTTGATTTGATTTTTATTGGAGGGAAATGTTTGAATCATATGAATCCATGTACCATATTAAAGGACATTTTATGCAATACATTCATACAAAATTGAAGTAAGATGAATGCAGTATGAAGCTTCCTGGAGCTGCAAACGTGTCTTTGACAGCAAAATGAAACCTGTTTCCATCTTGAAATTGCCACACAATTTTCAGGTGTGCGAAAATAGGGAATTTGCGATTAAAACATTTTCTTTATATCACCCCATAGTGTTGAGTGTTACTTAGAACATTCTCTAAATACCACAAACAAGAATCCACTAGTATTCAGTTTTAACCCACTAAAACGTTAAACCAAAAATACAGAACAAATCTCTATATCTCCTTTTACTTGTCATGTTGTTTAATTTCAAGTCACATTTTCCCAAGGACAGTGTACATTTTGGTGTTGGTTTTACTTTTTGTATCATTTCCACTCATTGCGGGCAGAGAGACGTTCTACATCCTCAAAATATGTGCTGATGAATGTGAAAACTAAACCACAACAAAGACAAGAACATTCTGGCTTTGCATAGCAAGTAGTTCATACACAACTTTAGTCAACTCTCTAGTTGATAACCTTAAAATGGGTCATCACATGGTTATGTTTTAGTCTGATGCTCAGATTTAACCACCAGTCTAATGACACTCAGACACAGCCCAAAACATTTTAGTACTGCTTCATAAAATCAGACTTTAGATTTGAGATTACAGAGGAGACAAAAGTATGCAGGAATATAAAGAAATTATTCTCCAAAGGGTAGCAAAGCTGATGCCAGTGGCTCCATGATTTGCCATAACCCTCTCCAGCCTGTGCAAAGGCAAGAAGGTTAATACCCAAGTCCCTACATGAATGAAGGTCCAAGTCTTTAGAATTGTAATCGGGTCGTGATGCATTGAGATTTGGCAGGTGTACTGTGTGATGCTATTAAAGCCATTGAGATACTTCTAGTCACAGTTTTTGCTTTTTGCATCAGTAGTGTTCAATACCACAAGGTGACTATGTGCATGTGCAGAGTGGCAGGAAATATAAAACAGTCAGTGCTCCGTCTTGATGGGCCTGTTCTTCTCCTTGGTTTCTCATGTATGGTTGTGTCCAACTCCCATGTTGATGGAGGTCACACTGAGTTGGGGTCCATGATTTCTGCTTAGCCTTGCTGCCCTGTGCAAAGGCAAGAAGGTTGATACCTAAGTCCCTACTTGAATAAAGTTTGAACTCCCATGTTGGTGGAGGTCTCACTGAGTTGTACCAAGTACCGGTGATAGTACATTGTGGCATGTAGCATGCCATAATCACGTGATGAATGATTTGTTGACATCAAGCTAAAAATGTCATTGCAGAGCAGTAACGTCAGATGGTTGAGTAATTGACTAGTCTGAGTAACCTGACTTGTATGTGCATATTTAAAAACTTTGTAGGTCCCAACAGTGTAAGAAGCTTTGTAGTGATAATTCCGTCACAGATTCACCACAACTTTCCCAAAGTATTTACTTGTCAGCAAACAGGAAATCCTCTGCTTCACTCAAGGAAACATTATTAAGTCCCAAAATGTCTGTCAAGGCTTTGCCATGAACTGATCTTGTAATTAATTTGTTCATGATGTCGATGCTTGACTTTGTCAAAGAAACACCATCTTGATATTTTTTGCTTCCTGCGGTTAGAAGAAAACATCTGGTCGAAGCGTCGAAATTCCCGAGATACAGGCTGATGTCAAAGCCAGAGAGAACACATCTCCTGCACGTGCTTCCGCTTTGGAGAGATGCAGCTTTGATGAAGTTGGGGAGGACAGCTCGATCCGCTCCTGCAGACAAACACAGAACTCTGCAGCAAGAAGAGTCTCAGACGCCTTGTGTGCAGCATAAACGCTCTTTGCAGACTCGCCTGGAGTTTGCATTGCCACGACAATTTAAACCCTCTTATGATATTCCAGGTTGGTGCATCCCAGGTCTTTAGGAATAACTGCTTTTATGCCATTCCAGATTTGGAAGCTGAACATCCTCCATGTGGGATTAGATACGGGGAGTTGTGTGTCTCTGAGTTGCACCCCTCAGTTTCCTAAACTGCAAAACATGTGGACGCCCTCAGTGTTCTTGGTGTTCTGGAACAGCTGATGCAGACTGTGGAGTGGGATGCACCGGGATGAGTTCGGGTGCCCAGAGAGTGATGCACTTTCTGGATTAATGTGTTAGCCAGGATTGGGACGAAAACAAGTGAGATGGAGCTTGTTTGGAATAATGGATGAGCAAGATGATGACAGAAACAGCTGTGTTCAGACATACTAAGGAGACAGAAGGTTTTCTATCCAAATACACTCAACAAAAATATAAATGCAACACTTTTGGTTTTGCTCCCATTTTGTATGAGATGAATTCAAAGATCTAAAACTTTTTCCACATACACAATATCACCATTTCCCTGAAATATTGTTCACAAACCAGTCTAAATCTGTGATAGTGAGCACTTCTCCTTTGCTGAGATAATCCATCCCACCTCACAGGTGTGCCATATCAAGATGCTGATTAGACACCATGATTAGTGCACAGGTGTGCCTTAGACTGTCCACAATAAAAGGCCACTCTGAAAGGTGCAGTTTTATCACACAGCACAATGCCACAGATGTCGCAAGATTTGAGAGAGCGTGCAATTGGCATGCTGACAGCAGGAATGTCAACCAGAGCTGTTGCTCGTGTATTGAATGTTCATTTCTCTACCATAAGCCATCTCCAATGATGTTTCAGAGAATTTGGCAGTACATTCAACCAGCCTCACAACCGCAGACCACGTGTAAGCTGGTCTGCGGTTGGATGTGGAGGTCCTGGGCTGGACCTCCACATCCAACATGTTCACCTCCAAGATCGTCTGAGACCAGCCACTCGGACAGCTGCTGAAACAATCAGTTTGCATAACCAAAGAATTTCTGCACAAACTGTCAGAAACCTTCTCAGGGAAGCTCATCTGCATGCTCGTCGTCCTCATCGGGGTCTCGAACTGACTCCAGTTCGTCGTCATAACTGACTTGAGTGGGCAAATGCTCACATTCGCTGGCATTTGGTACGTTGGAGAGGTGTTCTCTTCAAGGATGAATCCCGGTTCACACTGTTCAGGGCAGATGGCAGACAGCGTGTGTGGCGTCGTGTGGGTGAGCGGTTTTCTGATGTTAATGTTGTGGATCGAGTGACCCATGGTGGCGGTGGGGTTATGGTATGGGTAGGCATCTGTTATGGATGAAGAACACAGGTGCATTTTATTGATGGCATTTTGAATGCACAGAGGTACTGTGACAAGATCCTGAGGCCCATTGTTGTGCCATACATCCAAGAACATCACCTCATGTTGCAGCAGGATAATGCACGACCCCATGTTGCAAGGATCTGTACACAATTCTTGGAAGTTGAAAATGTCCCAGTTCTTGCATGGCCGGCATACTCACCGGACATGTCACCCATTGAGCATGTTTGGGATGCTCTGGACTGGCGTATATGACAGTGTGTACCAGTTCCTGCCAATATGCAGCAACTTCACACAGCCATTGAAGAGGAGTGGACCAACATTCCACAGGCCACAATTGACAACCTGATCAACTCTATGCGAAGGAGATGTGTTGCACTGCATGAGGCAAATGGTGGTCACACCAGATACTGACTGGTATCCCCCCCAATAAACAAAACTGCACCTTTCAGAGTGACCTTTTATTGTGGACAGTCTAAGGCACACCTGTGCACTAATCATGGTGTCTAATCAGCATCTTGATATGGCACACCTGTGCGGTGGGATGGATTATCTCAGCAAAGGAGAAGTGCTCACTATCACAGATTTAGACTGGTTTGTGAACAATATTTGAGGGAAATGGTGATATTGTGTATGTGGAAAAAGTTTTAGATCTTTGAGTTCATCTCATACAAAATGGGAGCAAAACCAAAAGTGTTGCGTTTATATTTTTGTTGAGTGTACATGTCTAAACACAGATTTTATGCTCATGTAAACCAACGGCAGTTTGACATGACACAAAGCAGAGCAACAACATGTGACAAAGGAGAAAACAAGAAGTCATGCTAGTGTGCCGAGCTTCCCCCCCATTGATAATTTACACCACAGGACTGAACTGGTTAAATGTTGGCTTGGTCATTTTGGGAGCTAAATTAGGAGAGAGTGACTGTGAAGCATATTTTTTTGTGATCTCATATAATAATTGGAAATAAATGTGCTACCCTATTTGGACTTGAATAAATTTAATATTGACAATTCTGCTTCCAATATAATACTATCAACAATATTGTAATACCTTACAATAGTCAATCCTTAGAAGGTCTTGGTGAAACCTGGACATGCTCAAATTTAAACTCACCCGAGACAAACAGTTCAAATTTGGGGACAATTCAATCAATTTTGTTCACATTATCAAGAATCGGTACTCTGTTCATTAAAGTTGGCAGATTTGTAGAGGGTCGTGGTTAAGACCAATCATGCTGAAAATCAAACCGATTTGAGATACCCTCATTTGTGACGGCTTCTTGTAATTAGGTGAAAATCCAATAAATTTTGTTTAAGTTATCATGAGCACCAGTAAGCATAATTTGTACAGACTGCATGGATAAAGTGCATTTCCTTATCTCCCATGTGACCTCACAGCCAGCAGGGAGTAAAAATGTGATAACCCCCCCAAAGTCATTGTTCATCTTTTTAGAATGCAACATCAAAATATGCTATGCTCAATGTGACACAGCCCAGGCGTGGGGCAGGCGTGCTCCCTTCTGTAATTTGATTGGTCACACCATAGGCTGTCCAAAAATCTGAAAGGAAAAACTATTTGGCCAGTATGTTTGCCTGTCTCGTTTTTAATGAAGGTGCCAACAGTGATGAAAGTACAACAACAATGTTCACTCTGTAAATCAATGAAACTTTCTGTTACTGAACACACCATAACAACGTTCTAAATTTCTAATATCTTGTGATATCTTTCTTACTGTGAAATTAACCAAAATGCTGAACATTTGTATTAATATAGTAATCAAATCAATTTTATTTATATAGCGCGAAATCACAACAAACAGTTGCCCCAAGGCGCCTTATATTAGTTTCACGGTACACCACAGTTTGAAAATGGCACACTTCTGAACCCACTGAAGTTTCCCACTTGGTGGCATGACTGCTGGGACTGGTTGGGGCTGAGGGAGAGAACCAGGAAAAAGACATGCTGTGGAGGGGAGCAGAGATCAATCACTAATGATTAAATGCAGAGTGGTGCATACAGAGCAAAAAGAGAAAGAAACACTCAGTGCATCATGGGAACCCCCCAGCAGTCTAAGTCTATAGCAGCATAACTAAGGGATGGTTCAGGGTCACCTGATCCAGCCCTAACTATAAGCTTTAGCAAAAACGAAAGTTTTAAGACTAATCTTAAAAGTAAAGAAAAGTAATGTTAAAACTTTTTAAAAATGTTACAGAATCTGTCTTTATATTTTGGTCTGTTGGATATTCATTGATTTCTCTTCCAGCCCATGATCAATCTCTTTATTCATTTTTGTGGAATTACGGTGCATCCAGAAAGTATTGACTTTTTCCACATTTTGTGTTAGAGCCTTACTGCAAAATGGATGAAATTTTTTCCTGAAAATTCTACACACAATACCCATAATGACAATGTGAAAAATGCTATATATATATATATATATATATATATATATATATATATATATATATATATATATATATATATATATATATATATGGGTGATTCTTTAACTAAGGGCACTATTGGCCTTGTAAATGTAATTTCCATCACACCATTGCCTTACAATATAAAGCGCCTTGGGGCAACTGTTTGTTGTGATTTGGCGCTATATACATGTGCTCTGATGTCACTGTTTATCTCCATAGAAACTACCCAAACAATCTTTCATACAAACTGTTTAAAGGGACATTACAGTGTTGTGGTGGAAATTACGGAAATATTGTGGGACAACTACATTTTGTTTAAAAAATCACAACAGTTGTATGACAGTGAATACCCCAATTATGTTTTGATTATTTTACTGATATTTTATTCAGAGATATTTTAAAACATTAGAAAAAACATTTCTTTACCATTTATTTTTATCATTGAAGATCAAAAGTCTGGGTGTGGGACAAGCACAAAACGGCAATATTTCAATCAATCAATTCAATCAATCAATTTTTTTATATAGCGCCAAATCACAACAAACAGTTGCCCCAAGGCGCTTTATATTGTAAGGCAAGGCCATACAATAATTATGTAAAACCCCAACGGTCAAAACGACCCCCTGTGAGCAAGCACTTGGCTACAGTGGGAAGGAAAAACTCCCTTTTAACAGAAAGAAACCTCCAGCAGAACCAGGCTCAGGGAGGGGCAGTCTTCTGCTGGGACTGGTTGGGGCTGAGGGAGAGAACCAGGAAAAAGACATGCTGTGGAGGGGAGCAGAGATCGATCACTAATTATTAAATGCAGAGTGGTGCATACAGAGCAAAAAGAGAAAGAAACAGTGCATCATGGGAACCCCCAGCAGTCTACGTCTATAGCAGCATAACTAAGGGATGGCTCAGGGTCACCTGATCCAGCCCTAACTATAAGCTTTAGCAAAAAGGAAAGTTTTAAGCCTAATCTTAAAAGTAGAGAGGGTGTCTGTCTCCCTGATCTGAATTGGGAGCTGGTTCCACAGGAGAGGAGCCTGAAAGCTGAAGGCTCTGCCTCCCATTCTACTCTTACAAACCCTAGGAACTACAAGTAAGCCTGCAGTCTGAGAGCGAAGCGCTCTATTTGGGTGATATGGTACTACGAGGTCCCTAAGATAAGATGGGACCTGATTATTCAAAACCTTATAAGTAAGAAGAAGAATTTTAAATTCTATTCTAGAATTAACAGGAAGCCAATGAAGAGAGGCCAATATGGGTGAGATATGCTCTCTCCTTCTAGTCCCCGTCAGTACTCTAGCTGCAGCATTTTGAATTAACTGAAGGCTTTTTAGGGAACTTTTAGGACAACCTGATAATAATGAATTACAATAGTCCAGCCTAGAGGAAATAAATGCATGAATTAGTTTTTCAGCATCACTCTGAGACAAGACCTTTCTGATTTTAGAGATATTGCGTAAATGCAAAAAAGCAGTCCTACATATTTGTTTAATATGCGCTTTGAATGACATATCCTGATCAAAAATGACTCCAAGATTTCTCACAGTATTACTAGAGGTCAGGGTAATGCCATCCACAGTAAGGATCTGGTTAGACACCATGTTTCTAAGATTTGTGGGGCCAAGTACAATAAATTCAGTTTTATCTGAGTTTAAAAGCAGGAAATTAGAGGTCATCCATGTCTTTATGTCTGTAAGACAATCCTGCAGTTTAGCTAATTGGTGTGTGTCCTCTGGCTTCATGGATGAATAAAATTGGTCCTAGCACAGAACCTTGTGGAACTCCATAATTAACTTTAGTCTGTGAAGAAGATTCCCCATTTACATGAACAAATTGTAATCTATTAGATAAATATGATTCAAACCACCGCAGCGCAGTGCCTTTAATACCTATGGCATGCTCTAATCTCTGTAATAAAATTTTATGGTCAACAGTATCAAAAGCAGCACTGAGGTCTAACAGAACAAGCACAGAGATGAGTCCACTGTCTGAGGCCATAAGAAGATCATTTGTAACCTTCACTAATGCTGTTTCTGTACTATGATGAATTCTAAAACCTGACTGAAACTCTTCAAATAGACCATTCCTCTGCAGATGATCAGTTAGCTGTTTTACAACTACCCTTTCAAGAATTTTTGAGAGAAAAGGAAGGTTGGAGATTGGCCTATAATTAGCTAAGATAGCTGGGTCAAGTGATGGCTTTTTAAGTAATGGTTTAATTACTGCCACCTTAAAAGCCTGTGGTACATAGCCAACTAACAAAGATAGATTGATCATATTTAAGATCGAAGCATTAAATAATGGTAGGGCTTCCTTGAGCAGCCTGGTAGGAATGGGGGTCTAATAAACATGTTGATGGTTTGGATGAAGTAACTAATGAAAATAACTCAGACAGAACAATCGGAGAGAAAGAGTCTAACCAAATACCGGCATCACTGAAAGCAGCCAAAGATAACGATACGTCTTTGGGATGGTTATGAGTAATTTTTTCTCTAATAGTTAAAATTTTGTTAGCAAAGAAAGTCATGAAGTCATTATTAGTTAAAGTTAATGGAATACTCAGCTCAATAGAGCTCTGACTCTTTGTCAGCCTGGCTACAGTGCTGAAAAGAAACCTGGGGTTGTTCTTATTTTCTTCAATTAGTGATGAGTAGAAAGATGTCCTAGCTTTACGGAGGGCTTTTTTATAGAGCAACAGACTCTTTTTCCAGGCTAAGTGAAGATCTTCTAAATTAGTGAGACGCCATTTCCTCTCCAACTTATGGGTTATCTGCTTTAAGCTACGAGTTTGTGAGTTATACCACAGAGTAAGGCACTTCTGATTTAAAGCTCTCTTTTTTAGAGGAGCTACAGCATCCAAAATTGTCTTCAATGAGGATGTAAAACTATTGACGAGATACTCTATCTCACTTACAGAGTTTAGGTAGCTACTCTGCACTGTGTTGGTATATGGCATTAGAGAACATAAAGAAGGAATCATATCCTTAAACCTAGTTACAGCGCTTTCTGAAAGACTTCTAGTGTAATGAAACTTATTCTCCACTGCTGGGTAGTCCATCAGAGTAAATGTAAATGTTATTAAGAAATGATCAGACAGAAGGGAGTTTTCAGGGAATACTGTTAAGTCTTCTATTTCCATAACATAAGTCAGAACAAGATCTAAGATATGATTAAAGTGGTGGGGTGGACTCATTTACTTTTGAGCAAAGCCAATAGAGTCTAATAATAGATTAAATGCAGTGTTGAGGCTGTCATTCTCAGCATCTGTGTGGATGTTAAAATCGCCCACTATAATTATCTTATCTGAGCTAAGCACTAAGTCAGACAAAAGGTCTGAAAATTCACAGAGAAACTCACAGTAACGACCAGGTGGACGATAGATAATAACAAATAAAACTGGTTTTTGGGACTTCCAATTTGGTGGACAAGACTAAGAGTCAAGCTTTCAAATGAATTAAAGCTCTGTCTGGGTTTTTGATTAATTAATAAGCTGGAATGGAAGATTGCTGCTAATCCTCCCATCCTGCTGTAACCAGGTTTCTGTTAGGCAGAATAAATCAATATGTTGATCAATTATTATATCATTTACCAACAGGGACTTAGAAGAGAGAGACCTAATGTTTAATAGACCACATTTAACTGTTTAGTCTGTGGTGCAGTTGAAGGTGCTATATTATTTTTTCTTTTTGAATTTTTATGCTTAAATAGATTTTTGCTGGTTATTGGTAGTCTGGGAGCAGACACCGTCTCTACGGGGATGGGGTATGAGGGGATGGCAGGGGGAGAGAAGCTGCAGAGAGGTGTGTAAGACTACAACTCTGCTTCCTGGTCCCAACCCTGGATAGTCACGGTTTGGAGGATTTAAGAAAATTGGCCAGATTTCTAGAAATGAGAGCTACTCCATCCAAAGTGGGATGGATGCCGTCTCTCCTAACAAGACCAGGTTTTCCCCAGAAGATTTGCCAATTATCTATGAAGCCCACCTCATTTTTTGGACACCACTCAGACAGCCAGCAATTCAAGGAGAACATGCGGCTAAACATGTCACTCCCGGTCTGATTGGGGAGGGGCCCAGAGAAAACTACAGAGTCCGACATTGTTTTGCAAAGTTACACACCGATTTAATGTTAATTTTAGTGACCTCTGATTGGCGTAACCGGGTGTCATTACTGCCGACGTGAATTACAATCTTACCAAATTTACGCTTAGCCTTAGCCAGCAGTTTCAAATTTCCTTCAATGTCGCCTGCTCTGGCCCCCGGAAGACAATTGACTATGGTTGCTGGTGTCGCTAACTTCACATTTCGCAAAACAGAGTCGCCAATAACCAGAGTTTGATCCTCGGCGGGTGTGTCGTCAAGTGGGGAAAAATGGGTTAGAGATGTGAACGGGTTGGCGGTGTACACAGGGCTTCTGTTTAGGGCTACGCTTCCTCCTCACAGTCACCCAGTCAGCCTGCTTTCCCGGCTGCTCGGGATCTGCCAGGGGGTAACTAACGGCGGCTAAGCTATCTTGGTCCGCACCGACTACAGGGGCCTGGCTAGCTGTAGAATTTTCCACGGTGCGGAGCCGAGTCTCCAATTCGCCCAGCCTGGCCTCCAAAGCTACGAATAAGCTACACTTATTACAAGTACCGTTACTGCTAAAGGAGGCCGAGGAATAACTAAACATTTCACACCCAGAGCAGAAAAGTGCGGGAGAGACAGGAGAAGCCGCCATGCTAAATCGGCTAAGAGCTAGTAGCTACGCTAAGCTAGCGGATTCCTAAAAACACGCAAAGTGAATAATGTGTAAATAATTTAGAGGTGATTCAGCAGAAGGAGTGCTTTAGTTAAGGCACGTAAAGATTACACTGGGAAACAAATCGTAATCTAGATAACTAGATCAATCTAACTGCGCAGATTAAACAGCTAACAGATACAGAAAAACACCGCTGTGCTCCGGAACAGGAAGTGATACAATACCGCAGTGAGAGCCAACCACCAGTAGAGGCAAGCATTTGCATATAATGATGCTGAAAAAAGGTGAAAAAGTCATCATAGACTACTAGAACAAATTTCTTAACACACTTTCATTGTAAAGGTAACTATAAAAGTGTGAAATTTCCCCTTTTTTTCTGTTTTTCATACAATATGATCAAAGGGCATAATAAGTGCCCGTAGTCTAAGAATCACCCATATATATATGAAGAAACCACATGTACATAATAAGTATTTACAGCCTTTGTCATGAAGCTCAAAACTGAGCTCGGGTGCTTCCTGTTTCCACTGATCATCCCTGACATGTTTCTACAGCTTAATTAGAGTCCACCTGGGGTAAATTCAGTTGATGATTTGGAAAGACGCACACCTGTCTACATATAAGGTCCCAGAGTTGACAATGCATGTCACAGCACAAACTGTAGACCTCTGAGACAGGTTTGTCTTGTGGCACAAATCTGGGGAAGGGTACAGATAGAAAGGCCTCAGTCAGGGAGGTGACCAAGAACCCGATGGTCACTTTGTCAGAGCTCCAGCATTCCTCTGTTGAGAGAGGAGAACCTTCCAGAAGGACAACTATCTCTGCAGCAATCCACCAATCAGGCCTCTATGGTAGAGTGGCCAGACGGAAGCCACTCCTTAATAAAAGGCACATGACAGCCTGGAGTTTGCCGAAAGGCACCTGAAGGACTCTCAAACTATGAGAAACAAAATTCTCTGGTCTGATGAGACAAAGATTGAACTCTTTGGTGTGAATGCCAGGTGTCGTGTTTGGAGGAAACCAGACACCATCCCTACAGTGAAGCATGGTGGTGGCAGCATCATGCTGTGGGGATGTTTGTCAGCAGCAGGAACTGGGAGACTAGTCAGGATTAAGGGAAAGTTGAATGCAGCAATGTACAGAGACATCCTGGATGAAAACCTGCTCCAGAGTGCTCTTGACCTCAGACTGGGATGATGGTTCATCTTTCAGCAGGACAATGATCCAAACACACAGCCAAGATGTCAAAGGAGTGTCATCAGGACAACTCTATGAATGTCCTTGAGTGGTCCAGTCAGAGCCCAAACCTGAATCCGATTGAACATATCTGGAGAGATCTGAAAATGGCTGCGCACCGACGCTTGCCATTCAACCTGATGGAGCTTGAGAGGTGCAGCAAAGAGGAATGGGCAAAACTGCCCAAAGATAGGTGCACCAAGCTTGTGGCATCATATTGACGAAGACTTGAGGCTGTAATTGCTGCCAAAGGTACATCAACAAAGTATTAAGCAAAGGGTGTGAATACTTATGTACGGGTGATTTCTTAGTTTTTTATTTTTAATGAATGTGCAAAAATTTCAAAAAACTTTTTTATGTTGCAATTATGGGGTGTTGTGAGTAGAATTTTGAGGGAAAAAAAATTAATTTACTCAATTTTGGAATAAGGCTGCACACATAAAAAATGTGACAAAATTTAAGCGCTGTGAATACGAGTACTTTCTGGATGCACTGTATTTATTTAAGTAATCCTGATATTAATTAATAAACAAAGAATTGGAATGTGTGTAAAGTCCTACCGTCGCTGGGAAATTTGAGAACATTTTTTGAATACCTGTTTGCATGGTTGTTGCCAAACCTATACAACATTATCCACCCCATTGGTGAAATTGTGGATCTGCCCATGCATACAACAGATACATTTTGAATGCTACTATAAGCAACGGTTTCGTCATTGTGTCCCAGCAGCCTGTACTCACAACCGATTTCACAACTAGTTCATCATGTCATCACAAAAACTGATTTAATCTGTTAGTTCACAATACCATCATGAAATATAATAGATTTTAGTGACGTATCATGAAAAAACTTTGTGACATTATCAGGAAATTTTAGGGTGACATTGGGTGGCGGGGGGTACTTGAGCTTATGGTTATGGTTGGGGTTAAAATTAGTCTGATGGGTGACTGTGTCACAAAAATGTACACCACCTATCACACAAAGAAATAAAAAAGTGAGAGTGGGCTGGTACTCCAGGTTCTTGAGATGGAGCAATATCTCCACCCGGTGGATAATTACCATTAATGCAAATGCAATAGAATTTTGGTAAGTGCTTTAGCAGAAGTATAGGAAGCAACCATTATTTTTATTTTTTTGTATGCATGCATACATGCACTGTGCAAATCTGCAGCAAGCACATTATCACATGAAATAGTTGCATGTGCTGTAGGTTATATTTGTTTGTGTTCTCTGTGTTGTCAAGCATTTTCTCAATTTGCAAAAAGTCTTTTAATGCAATTTTTATTTTTTTTTTTTGCTTTTTTAGTATTGTTCATATTCGTTGTCTTAATTTGGAAGTGTTGTGGCCTCTCTAGGCCACCATATATGACAGACAGACTCCTTTCCATTTAAAGTGTGGGGCAGAGAAACTGATTAGTTATTGGAAATCAGAATGGGTTGATCTGAATGATGTATCACCATGTTTGATGTACCTTTGGCTACAAACTAGATACTTTATCCTCCTAAGACCAGAGCTTGCAGGAATTAAGTTTTGGGGGGAAAATGTTGTCCCCAGGCAGGATCTCATTCATATACAAACAACAAATCAAGCAACATCCAACACTCAATCATTACGCGCGTGCCAAATTGTGAAAAAAAAAAAAAATCTAAATGTTAAGCCTTAAATTCTATCTGCAAGCGCTGATAAACCCAAAAACCGGATCCGTGATGTCACCACTCAGTAAGTGGTGAAATCCAACACCAGCAGCAGCTCGATGCGCCGGAGCGCATCAGTGCAAGTCAAGGCACATAGCAGAAAGCAGTGCCTGGAGCCGGATCCGCTGGGAGTGCAGAGCCGAGCTCCACAGGAGACTCACATTAACACAATCGCAGCCCAACGAGATGCCCTCCGAACCAGCTTCTTCTCTGTGCCACTGTTGCGCGTCTCCAGCCTGAGCAGTGCGCGTCGCGGAGCGCAGTGGGAGACGCTTCTCTCTTCTGGACTGTACGATGAGGAAAGTTTGAGGTGGCATTCGTCTCCCCCTCGTCCACTTTTCGCTTCCTAAAAAGGTTTAAGCCCATGACCAGGTATCCTCGAGAGCGTGATTCTGTTTTCACCTAGATCTCTGCTGCCTGGACAAATGCATACAAATGCATTTAGGAGCTCAACGGACAAGGAGTGGACACGTTTCCGCGGCTGCAACGTAAGTGGACAAATGGTCGGACTGCACGCATGCGTTATCTGCTCGCATTTGCGCCAAATAGGCTCCCGATCGAAGATATTTAGCTATATTTATATAGCTGTGAGTGTTTGGGGGCATCCGTGGTGCAGGAATTGGGGTTAAAAGCGCACAAACTGATACTGTTATCATTTGAATTTGTAATAACAGTTATTTATGTATTTATGACGCGTAATGTTTCCAATCTCGACCCCCGTTTTTCCCCAGCCTCATTATTCTGAAGTTATTCTCAAGTGTCTGGATTTTGGCGCTTTTGAACATTCCCATGTTCACGCTCAGATTCAGTTTTGGTAAATACATGCAGGCGACAGCTGCAAATAGTTCAGAAGTGCACAAGTGTTGGCTTTTCCTTCTTCTCCATCCCCCATAAACTTATCAGAGGAGCATGTTGCCTCCTCCTGAACCCACTTTTTCATTTGTCTTTCACTGCTGTGATAAACAGGGAAATCAGCACTAAAGCAAAGGGAGGTGATGAATGGAAGATCATTTGGAAGTTTTTTTTTATATATTTCAGGGGAAATGCTTATTAAACACGTCAGTGATGAAATCAGTAGGATGAGGCAGAACCTGCTTGCAGCTGAGAACTCAGAGAGCATATGACTCTGCCAAGGGCAAAAATACTGCAGTTTTGCACTAGAATTAACTTTATTGCATGTTTGTGTCCATATTTCTTGCACAGCATCATTACATTTGGGTTTTCTTTAGAGCTGAACACTTATTTGTCTCATTTGTCTCCAAGAGATATCTGTGAATGACGGGTTTCATTATGATTATTGCATAAATGTTTGCAAAATCCATCAAAAATGTGTAAAAATAATGTAAACAAAATCAGTGACATGATCCAAATCCACATCTACTCCAAGCTCCAAACCCAAGTCTAATGGGTTCATTCTCTTAATGATATTGATCAAGTTTAGTGAAACTAGGTTGAATATTGATTAAAATGTGGGATAATGGACCATCTTGTGATGTAAAACAAAGAAATGAAATGCTCCACAATCCATAGTAGTGACCATATTTACACCAAACTTTTAGGGTTTCTTCCTCTTAATGAGATTGCTCATATCACCAAGTTTAGTAGTGCCTGACAAGTTACTTGGTGAGATATTACTTACAATGTTGGAAAACATTCAATTAAAAAAAATCTGGAATCCACAACCTGTTTAAGATCCACACCAATCATTTAATTTTTGCTCTGAATGATATTGTGATCATTCCATCAAGGTGAGTGGAGTTAGGCTGAATACTTTATGAGAAATTGATTAAAATGTAGAAAACGGCTTTGCTTTCCCTTCGTCTGCTTCCTTGTTTTCAATCGGGGTCGCCACAGCAGATCCAAGGTCTGCGTGTTGATTTGATTTGTGTTGAAGTTTTACGCCGGATGCTCTTTTTGATGCAACTCCACATTACATGGAGAAAAGTGGCAGGGGTGGGGTTTGAACCAGGAACCTTCCACACTGAAATCAACCACTTGGCTACGACCCCTTAAATGGTCCACAATCCACATCCACTTCCAGATCTGCACCAAACTTTGAAGAGTTGTTCCTTTTGATGTGATTGATCATTCCACCAAGTTTGTTGGAAATTGGTTATGTACTTTGTTAGAAACTGGCCAAAATGTTAGGAATCGCCCCATTTTACTATGTAGCATGAAATGAAATGTTTCACAATCCACATTTGAATCAGAAGTTTAGGAGGTTGCTCCTCTTCATGATATTGATCACGCCACCAAGATTATTAGAGACTGACCATAAACCTTTTGAGGAATTGATTGAAAGGAGTGTTTGCTCAAAATGTGCAAAAATAAAGGCCAATCTTATTATGTCAAAGAAAGAAATTATATGATCCAGAACCCATATCTGAATCCCAATTCATACAAAAATGTGATGAATTCTTCTCGTTGATAATATTGATTGTTCACTCTATTTTAGTTCAGCCTGACTCAATATTTTATCAGAATGCAGAATCGTGCAGCATTTTACAATGCTATGTAAAAAAAATAAAGGGAGGGGGAATTACTGTGAATCCGAATCTAAATCCTGATTTAAGTTTAATGAGGTTTTCCTCTTGAAGCGATTGATTTTTCCACCAAGTTCTTATGGTCTTTGATTGTAAATATTCCTGAAATTGTTGACTATGATGTAAAAATAAAATAAATATATAAAATCTAATAATAATACAATTACAAAAAAGACTAAAAAAAATTAATCTAGAATTTGTATCTTAATACTGATTCACACATAAGGTTGATGAGGTTTTCTTCTTGGTGCGACTGATCGTTTCACCAAGTTTAGTGGAAATCAACTGAAAACTGTACAAGAAATTGAATTAAACGTGGAAAAATGACCCCAACTCCTTGTGTAGAATAAAGAAACGAAATGATCTTGAACCCACTCCAGATGTGGATCCACACCAAAGTTTATTAAGTTGTTCTTGGTGTAAATGAACGTTCCACCAATTTGAGGAGATTCACTGAAAACCCATTGTGAGGTGCGCCAACTCATATATGAAGAAAAATACCAAATAAAAAGAAACTAAATTATCTCAAACTCACTCCAGATTCTGATCAACACTGAGATTTAATGGTTTCTTCCTCTTAATGGGATAAAACATTCCACCAAGTTTAATTACCATCTGAAAACTTTTTGAGTAAAAACACACCAGCTGAAAGATGGACTGCAGACTGGAGGTCATTATACAACCTGTGTGGTCAAGGCAACAAATTAATCACATTTTAAATGTTTGAAGAAGAAATGAAAAAACAAAATTCTGTTTATTGTGTGTGATTGTAAATTTTTCTCATGGAAGCATTTCCCGCCTGCAGGCTTTGCTTTGTTGTGAGATGAGGAAGCGACGGAATAGTGCACAGCACCATCAGCTTTTTAATAGGGAATCTATTTTCTGCTATCAGAAGTCAGTCCAGGATGTCTGTAGTCTATTAGAGAGCCCTTCCAGATATGATCTAAATAGAGCTGAGCTCACAATATGCTCCGTTGGTCTCTGCCGATGGTGTTTGCTCTGTGGAAAACAAAGTGGAAATGAAATCCTGAGAGGTCCATTTTCTCCTTGAGAGTAAAAATGAGAGCCTTATGGGAAGACTGAGTTCTTGTGTGTGCTCGGCTGCTGAGCTCCAGACAATCACCCGCTGTTACAGACATCGCCGCTCCGTCGCTGGAGCTGGCTCCAGTCGTATACCTGCGGAGATGCAGCTGTTGTCTCCTCCACACTGAATGGTGGATGAACCATCTCAGATCATGTGGGAAATGTTTGTTTTGTTCCCTGACTCCTCTCACATCCTTTGACTGCTTACTGCCAGACTTAATGTATAGATGATATAGTCAACCCACAAATTACCATTGAAGAGTTTGTTTTGGTAAAGGTCAAGGTCATTAGGGTAAAAGGTCAAAAAGTTTTTCCACTTCAGTTTGCACCAAAACTGGCAAACATATGTGGCTTAGTTCTGGAATTACCCAGGAGACACCAAATTTATCAAAGGTCAACAATTTGGGTCAAAGTCATTGGGGTCAAAGGTCAAAATGAATGTTTTCACTCCAGTTTGCACCATACGTGGCACACTTATGTAGGTGGGTTCTGGATTTGCCCAGGCTAGATCAGATTCACCAAACATCATAGGGGTTAAAGGTCAAATTTTTGAACATTTCACTCTGATTTGCACCAAATTTGGCACACATATAAGGATGGGTTTTGAAATTGCCCAGGTGACATCAGATTTACCAAAGGTCAATTATTGGGGTCAAGGTCATTGGGGTTAAATGTCAAAATATAAGTTCTTCACTCTGGTGTTTAAAAACTTGACACACGTGTCGGTGAGTACTGGAACCAGGTGATGCCTGATTGTGTGTTTGTAGGGCTAAACTTCCCACATCCTTTAGTTGATTTTTCACCAAATTTACTCTCTTAGTGAAGGTTAACTTAAAGTTGCTATTAAAGAATTTATTTTGGCAAGGGTCAAGCTTAAGGAATTCGATTTTAAACCCAATGTAGACCAAATGTGGCACACCCTTAGCTGGATTCCACAAATTCCCTGGGAACGTCAGCCAGAGGTCAAGCCTTTGGGTGAAATTCAAGGTTGTTGGGGTCAATTGTCAGAATGTCTTCATATCCACAAGTGCTATTACTTATTATTAAATTAAACTGCTGTTTAATAGCAGAATGTGTCCAATGTATGACAAGATACATTTGTTCATTCTATATGAAAATTTAAGGACAAATTGTGTGTGTACTGCAGTAATCTGCAGCACATTAGTAAATACAATTCATTAACAATGTCATTCATCTTTTTTTTCTCATTACACACAGTACAGACTCACTGTGAAGCTGACATTACACATAATTACATATTCCATTTCACATGGCCTCCCAGCTTATGTTTTGGCTTCCGTGTAAAACATTACCATGTAATATACCCCTGTTTGGCAGGATTTATGAGGTCTGTTAGAAAAGTATCGGACCTTTTTATTTTTTTCAAAAACCTGATGGATTTGAATCACGTGTGCTTGCATGAGCCAACCTTGAACCTTCGTGCGCATGCGTGAATTTTTTCACGCCTGTCGATTGCATCATTTGCTTGTAAGCAGCCTTTGTGTGAGGATGGGTGGAGTCTCTCGTCATTTTTTCTTTGCAAGGAAATGGCGGAACGACTGGAGCAGCGCGAATGCATCAAATTTTGCCAGGAACTTGGCAACAGCCAGGTGGAAACCATTCGGATTATTCAGACGGCTTTCGGTGACGATCCTATGGGTATCACACAGATTAAGGAGTGGTACAACCGGTTTAAAGACGGCCGCACAATGGTGGAGAGCGCGCCAGCTCTTCCACCATTCGGAAGATTCAGACGGCTTTCGGTGCCTTTTCAGTCGTGTGACTATCCGAGAAATTGTGGAAGAGGTGGGCATGTCACATGTCAAGTGAGAATTCAATACGGTGGCGCTTTTGTTCCGCCATCACCTTCGTGCCCAAGCCATCGGCATGAATGTCGCTGCAACTCTTTTCATGGCCAAATCTTCTGTCACAGTGGAATGTGCCGAAAAAATGCTGATGTCCTCCTCTTACGCAATTTCTCGGATAGTCACACGACGGTCCCACATCACCACAGCGTTCATTTTGGAAATGATCTGGTCATTTCAGCATGTTGATGGCCGCCCGGAGCGTGGCTCGCTCTCCACCGTTGTGCGGACGTCTTTAAACCGGTTGTACCGCTCCTTAATCTGTGTGATGCCCATAGGATCATCACTGAAAGCCGTCTGAATAATCCGAATGGTTTCCACCTGGCTGTCGCCCAGTTTCTGGCAAAATTTGATGCAGTCGCGCTGCTCCAGTCGTTCGCCATTTCCTTGCAAAGAAAAAATGATGAGAGACTCCACCCATCCTCACACAAAGGCTGCTTACAAGCAAATGACACAATCGACAGGCGTGAAAAAATTCACACATGCGCACGAAGGTTCAAGGTTGGCTCATGCAAGCACACGTGATTCAAATCCACCAGGTTTTTGAAAAAAATAAAAAGGTCAGATACTTTTCTAACGGACCTCATATATTATACAAGCAGCTGTGGGCTTGGTGACGGCCTGACCTAGGCTTTGGAAATGAAAAAAAAAACAAAACAAAACAGACAAACAAGCTTATTTCAATTTCAATTCAATTTTTCAATTTATTGTCATTTATATAGCGCCAAATCACAACAGAGTTGCCTCAAGGCGCTTCACACAAGTAAGGTCGAACCTTACTAACCCCCAGAGCAACAGTGGTAAGGAAAAACTCCCTCTGAGGAAGAAACCTCTAGCAGACCAGACTCAAAGGGGTGACCCTCTGGTTGGGCCATGCTACAGACATAAATTACAGAACAATTCACAAAACAAATATACAGGAAATGCTTTTGGTGCACAGGACAGGAGGGTCGCCAGCACAAATATCGCTGGATGGAGCCGCACCTTAAACAGAGAGAAAAAACAGAATCAGGCATCAGAAAGACAAGAAATACAGTGTAATTTGTCAGCATTAAACAACAAGAAAAACAGAGAAATACAAAGGTGATCGCCGGCCACTAGCCCTAAGCTTCACTAAAAGACCCAGAATTTAGGTAAAGTTGAGGCCACGGCACGCTCTGTTTCCTAATAAATAAATTACAAGAGCAAAAAGCGTAAAACAAAACTGTTCTAGTATACTAGCCATACGAAAGGGAAAATAAGTGCATCTTAAGTCTGGACTTGAAAGTCTCCACAGAATCTGACTGTTTTATTGATGCAGGGAGATCATTCTACAGAACAGGGGCATGATAAGAGAAAGCTCTGTGACCTGCAGACTTCTTATTCACCCCAGGGACACAAAGTAGTCCTGCACCCTGAGAATGCAAAGCCCGGGCCGGTACATAAGGTTTAATTAGGTCAGCTAGGTAGGGAGGTGCCAGTCCGTGAACAATTTTATAGACTCGTAGCAGAACCTTAAAATCTGATCTCACTGGGACAGGAAGCCAGTGAAGGGATGCCAAAATGGGTGTAATGTGGTCAAACTTTCTGTTTTGTGTCAAAAGTGTGGCTGCAGCATTTTGAACCAATTGGAGAGACCTAATGCTAGACTGCGGTTAACCAGAAAATAGAACATTGCAGTAGTCAAATCTAGAAGAGACAAACGCATGGATCAGGGCCTCAGCATCAGGCATAGACAGGATGGGACGAATCTTCGCTATATTTTGCAGGTGGTAGAAAGCAGTCCTCATAATATTTCTAATGTGGAGGTCAAAGGACAACGAAGGATCAAAAATTACCCCAAGGCTCCTCACTTTGTCAGTGTGATGTATGACACACGAGCCTAGGCTGAGCATTAACTGGTCAAATTGATGCTGATGTATCACTGGACCAAGAACCATCATTTCAGACTTATCAGAGTTTAAAAGTAGGAAGTTTCTAGACATCCAACTTCTCACTGATGCAAGCCAATCT
This sequence comes from Thalassophryne amazonica, assembly GCF_902500255.1. NCBI lineage: Eukaryota > Metazoa > Chordata > Actinopteri > Batrachoidiformes > Batrachoididae > Thalassophryne > Thalassophryne amazonica. Next base: position 19,621,409 of record NC_047112.1, read on the forward strand.
TCTAAGGATTTTATGTGAATGAGATTACCAGCAGTTATTGGCATGTATAACTGAGTACCATTAGCATAGCAGTGAAAGGTAATCCCAAATGCCACAATATGTGCCCAAGGGGTGCTATATAAAGGAAGAAAAGCAGGGGGCCTAAGACAGACCCCAGTGGAACCCCAAATTTCATGTAACTAAGGTTAGAGATGGTGTTACTGTACAAAACACAGTGAGAATGCCTGGTCCCAAAATTATTTTCCAGCCTATCAAGTAGAATATGATGATCCACGGTATCAAATGCAGCACTGAGATCTAACAGCACTAGAACCGTAGCGGTGTCTGAATTCATTGTAAGCAGAAGATCATTCACCACTTTAGTGAGAGCCATCTCTGTGGAATGATATTTTCGAAAAGCAGACTGCAGTGGCTCAAAGAGATTATTCCCAGTAAGATAGTCCACGAGCTGCCGTGACACCACTTTTTCCAGAATTTTAGAGCAAAATGATAGATTTGATATCGGCCGATAGTTTGTCAATACACTAGAGTCAAAATTAGATTTCTTAAGTAATGGTTTAATCACTGCAGATTTGAAACATTTAGGAACAGATCCAGAAGTTAAAGAAAGATTAATAATTTCCAGCACAGTCGGCCCAAGAGTGGGCCACAGGTCCTTAAACAGTTTTGTAGGTATAGGATCAAATAAACAGGTTGTGCTTTTTGTTGACATTACGAGTTTCGTCAGCATGCCTAGGGAGATACTATCAAATTCTGTAAATCTAGGTAATACCTCAGTAGTGGCACCCACCTCAATAGCAGGGTGTAGTGGCTGGGTTAAGGCATGCTGGGATATGTTTAAGCTAATATCTTCTATTTTCTTCTCAAAGTAATCCAGGAAATCTTGTGCTGTAAAAGGAGAACAAACTACAGGTGGTTTGATTATGTGAGCTTTGAATCTGGAGGTTTACAAGGTGATAATATTTATTGTTTTTGAATGATTGTGTTAACAACCTGGATTGAAAGGGCTTATTCATTCACTACGTTTTATAGGGTTTGCAATGCTCACTGATAAATGATGATAGTACAGGGTCATGGGCTGATTTAGCATTTTCCTGTATTTCATTGGGTCATATGTAAGCTTTGACTGTCATCCAGCTAAACCATGTGTTCATGTTTGTCAAAAGTTGTTGCTATCTGCATGTTAGAATATAAATGTTGTCATTCTGCCATCTGTATTTCACACTAGATGGCAAACGAAAGCAATAGTTTCTACCAGTCACACTCGTAGGTGCCCAGTGAGCACGAGATGTAATTTCAACGTTAATGTTTGGTGATATACGTGGCTACAAAAACGTGGCTACATTATCAAAATGCAAATTTCTTTCTTCAAATGGGTGATTTATTCAGTTGCAACTTTAAACAGAGGTGATACGGATTATTGTGGTGAACCTTCTCCAAATTAATTTTTCATTGGTCGGTGAAATCTGGTTTACATAAAGGCGTCTTTTCAGTGCATTTAATCTTTGACATAAAATGCCACAGATATAGAGGTGTCAGCTGTGCGCTGTTAAAAAGAAGCCTCCAGAACACTGTAATGTGATCAGATTTAGGGAATCCATAATGCGCAAGCGTGAGCACTTGGAGTTTTTCTGGAGTTCATGCTTTGGTCGCTGCCCATACACAGAGTTGCTGTAGGATCGTAGCTCAGAACATGTAAGAAAGAGAACTGTAACGTGATCCAGCCGCAGAAATGTGAGACTGTATGATAACGACACACTTGGTAAGTACTTTTATGACTTTCGATCAACAAAACAAGCCAGAAATGACCACTGTTGCTTTTTTTATGCCACTCACGGCATAAAGGGGCCTTCAGGCCGGGAATTTCCCACTAGTCCTACTCCTGTGGTGGGCACAGTTCCGCTAATCCGTTAATTAACAAAGCTCACGTTTTTGTTTGCGGATTAGCTTTTTCAGATACTTTGAAAACTATCAGCGAACCAATTAGCTTCTGCTAAATCTAGTTCCACTAACTTTCTTTCAGTCCGCTAACATTTTTTTTGCTAGCATAGTGAGTAAAGCTTAATGGTCAAAAATGTTTGTAAACCCTAAAATCATACATGTTAGTTCCTGTCTGTCCAAATCAGGCTCACAGCAAGTTGTGATTCAGCAGCACAAAATACACATTAATCTATTGGTTCATGATATTGTGACGAAAAGCGCCTCATTTTCGTCACGGCAGCACAAATTCACTCTAATTCATTCTAATTCATTCCATGATGGCTGCACGAAATGAAAAGTGAAGCGGGGGGGGGGGGGGGGGGGGGGGTTGGATTGTTAGGGTGGAGGGAGGGAGTAAGATTAGGTTATGGTTAAGGTTAGAGTTGGGGTTACGAGTAGGCAGTGGTGGGCACAGATAACCAAAAAATTGACTTCGATAACAGATAATCAGATAACTGAAAAGTTATCTTCGATAAAGATAAAACAACAAACCACCCAAAAATATATTGGAAGTTACAGATAACCGATAAATTCCAATATTATCTCTAGCACATTTACAACTACTAGTAAAACAAATTTAATAGCTTCTAATAATATTAAAAATAACAACAGACCCAAACAATAAGATCACACTTTTTTCTTTCAACAGTCTGCCCCACTGCAAGTTCTTGCTTACTACAGCACCCCAAAACCCAAACGAGACCACACTTTTTTCTTTCAACATTGGGCCCCTGTTGGAAGCATTTGTTTATTACAACCCTCTCAACACAGAGACACTCTGAGAGCAGCTGTAAAGCCAGCTCTCTATCAATGACAAATCTCCAGTCATGCGAAGGTCTTGAAAAATAAAGTCATATTGAGTTATGGTGTTGATTTATAAATAACATTAATACCGATAGAATAACTCCATTAATGTCAATTCTGTCATTTGTACAAAGTTAAAATATAACATATATCTTTTAATGTTGAATAATGCACTAATTCTGATGTTTTGTAACAAAGAGACAGATCGCAAAGGATTCTGGGTAAACATGCCTCTGCTAAACACTGTATGGTTCAGTCATTCATTATGTAAACCAACACGTTAATGTGACGTTTGTCGTGTGTTGGTGTTTAAATATGCTTTTGTAAAATATTCCGCACATTGGGACGCTTTTCTGGCTGCTCCTGCTCAGCTACGTGGGCTGTGGTCACCAACAAGACAAAAGAAAAAAAATGCAGAGATTGTCCTCTGATCATCAGGTTTCATGTAACACTTGTCATGGTTTGTGTTGTCTGGATGTAAACAGGATAAAGTTGAGAGCTGAAGTTGTTTATGTGGAATTTCCCCCAAAAAATGGGTTTGCATGGTCAGAATCCCACCAAGTCTTGCTCTAAAACCTCATGAGATGACAACAAGGATAGTGGTGCTGGAGTGCAGTATAACCGCGTGGCACCGTTATTCCATTGTCTGTGGAGAACCCTGCTTGGGACTCTTGAGCTTGACCTTGCTTCTCTGTAGCGCCTTGAGTGACTTATGATTTGGAGTTGAATAAATACAAGACGTTGAACAGATTTATCTGACTAAATCCAGTTCTTCCTCTAAAATGCTATTTAGATTCATTTATATTTATTGCACATCTGTTTAAGCCTTAGACAGCGAGGAGATGGGAGATGAGGCAATGAAATCAGAAACATGTTGACAATTAGCCGCCTTTGGCCATTTGGACACGTGAGGGACGACACCCCATTTAGTGTTTCCATGATGAAGTCATTATGATTTGGATACAGGTGCTGGAGCTAAAACTCTGCCAGTAGGAAACAGATACTGGCCCGAGATCACTTACTTGTTTGTGTGCAGGAATGTCTTGGTTAAGGCTGATGAACGAAGCATGCACAAACACAACACCTGATTAGCAAGGACTTCTGATGTATTCAATGAGAGATTTATCTGCTTGCTCTGAGCATGTGAAGCGTGCATATATGGTGGGCGGTGGCAACAGAAGGGGTCAACGGTACAAAAGGTGGATGTGACTCTGCAGATGTCTGAAGCGTATTTGTTTGATCTCTTAGCAAACTGACATTCATTATGAGCCATGATGTGGCTCTTTAGAAGCTCTCTTTAATTTACATGTCAAGGTAATTGCTTCACCCCTGATAACTTTGACCATCTTTCAACTTGGGCTTGATTGTGTCATGTACTTGCCAAGAAGACTAAGAGTGAATGTCGCCAAGTGTTCCTGAGGTCAATTTCCAGAAGCTTCAGTCCGTACAAAAAAGGACTTTTGGAGTGTTTGCCTTGTATTGTGTATTATGTTGCCTCGTTCCGGAGACTGAAATAATCTTCTGAAAGTCAGTGGTGGGAAATGTGAAGTTATTCAAGGTGACTCCCACCAGATGTGATTCGGCTACCCAATATGTCTTCAAGAAAGAAATCTTTCTATTTGATTTTATACCTCAAAAACAGAAATAGAGATTTAATATAATGTGCTAACCAAAGTTATTCCAGCACTACTGGTAGTGATTTGGGCTGCCTGTCAATCTGGAATCAAAATGAACATCTCCTGGGAGTGACTGAACTGGCTCACTGAAAACATCATTGTAAGTATGCATAAGCTGTTGCTTGGTTAGCGGCTCTGAGCCTCTGTGTCCTACCTTCAGAAGCTCTTAGGGATGGTGAAGCGCATTAAACCTAGGCAACAGGAGCCTGTGCCCGCTTCTTACTATCTCATATACTATCTCGTATATATGGGCCTCTGTGTTGGACCTGTCCATGTCCTCAGGTATTTCCATGTCTGCTGCATGTAGCTTTCGTGTGGCATGGCCCCTCTTCATACACGCCTTGGCAAAATGATTTCTTGTCCCACAGTGGTGGCAGTTTTATCCAAATGCCGGGCAAAGATCATATCCGTGCCTATGCATGATGCCGCAGAATCTGCACGTGGTGCTTTCATTTGCGGCTGGAGTCTGATACTGGGACCTGTCCGAGCATTCCTGCCTGGGTGGCCATCCATTGCATGCACTGTCTCTAGGGACCTGTCGTATGTGATTGCTTTTATCCTCCTGTCTGTCATCTCTGCAGCTCGGCATATTTCTGTAGCTGATGCCAGTGTGAGACCCGTCTCTCTGAGTAGACGATGGCGCACGCGTTCGTCACTCACACCCAGCACCAGTCTGTCCCTTATCAAATCCTCTCTGAGTTGTCCTTACTCACAGGAAGCAGCTTTCTCCATTTGCTTTGTTACAAACGCATCAGTGGGCTCCCCTTCATCTTGTTTGCAGTTGCCAAAAATGTATCTCTCAAATATCATGTTTCGAGCTGGCTTGAAATATCCGTCCAATGTATCGAGAATAACTCTCACATCCTTCCCCTGCTCTGCCGTAAGTTTTAAGTTATGCTTGTATGTATGACGACATTCACCGCCCATCACTCCTCTTTTGCTTTGTCCTGTAGTTTCGTAGCCAGTAGTCTTCGAATTCTGCTCTGAAATTGTCCCAGTTACTTCCGAGATCACTGCTCATCTTCTAGGCACTTGGACATTCTTTCAAAGTTGTTTAAATGGCCTTCTGCTTGCAATCAGAAGAAAGGGCACCAAAAATGCAACAAAATGACAGCTCATTTGTCAAAATCGGATAAATAACACCAGAGATATTGAGATTTGAAGGGGTCATTTTCGTGCCCTATTTTCTAAGCTTATTTACATTACAATAGAGGAAAAAATTGTGTCAAATAATAGGAATTTCTGGCTGAAAGGAAAGGTAGATTATATCTCATTATATCTCATTGACACTTAATAGGTGTTCTGTGTCTTATGACCTGAGGGGAGCAGCAATGCACTGACCGTGCCTAGCTTGCCAACAACCAAGAAGAAGAAGAATCAGAGGATATCACTTCAATACGTCATAGTTCCGCTCGACCAATCAGAAAGCAGTAACCATAAACCAGTGAGCCAGCCTGCCCAAAATATGCTCAACAAAATAAATCCCCAATCAATCCTTCATAATGAAGCAAAACTGAAATAAAATCCTCACGAAAATAACATTTTAAGATATCGATAAACTTATCTGAAGCATTTATCGGCTGAAAAATGTGCAGATGTTCATGTATAGAACAATTATTTTCCGGGCATAGCGAGTAGACAACATATTTTCAGCGGGAGGTCGCTACCATGGCTACCGGCGGGGATCCAAAATATTAGTGCGGAGGCACAGATTCATATGATACTTTGCTAAAATGATGTTTATTACATACACTAGACCAAGCAAAGGTATTTAATCACCAAGGAAGTCACGCAGGTGGTGAATTTAACATGGGAACTCCACGTTCGATTTGGAAATCAGGCACATTTCAGAAATCTGAATGGATTTTTACCAGACAAAGTGCGTAAGAATTCGCAGGTCTCCTACATCAAAATAGCGGCATTTCCGGTAGAATTCATGCAGAACCAGCCTCTCCAATCCGCATTTTGCGAACGATACGAACCGCGAGCTTGAAAATTTGATGACATCATCACGCGAGGCTAAGTTGCTGGCTGACGCGGCTGATGTCCAAGTGCCTACATCTTCATCGCCTCCGGTGGTGGTATGTTTGCTGCCATGGTGATGCTGTTAGCCTAGCTTGTTGCTAACCGCTATTTTACTCTTAATGTTTTTTTTTTACTTTTTCCCCATGGGTGCCTCAGTGAAACATGGTACTTTTCCACTCATTTGCGTTTGGTTATAGTCACTTCTGATGCCATGTTTGTGTATAATTATGCGACAAAAGACTTCTGTATATATGTATTTATATAATGGCTGAGTCACATGACATGGATTATTTGTCCCATTTGTTTTGCATTGCAGTTAAGGGCCTTTCACACCAGATGCTTTGGAATTGTCAGAGGTGTCACGAATCGGTCTAAAAAGCATTATTTTCAATGAGACGTGTTGCTTTTTAGAGGCGGCAGAAGCATCGCATCAAAACCTGAATTAAACAGATGCTTTTGAAAGGAGCGCGCATTGCTGCTTGTCGACAGGCTGACGCGGTCAAAGTTTAACCCAGTCCATCTTTCGCCGCTCTGAGCTGTGACGTAGCTTCACGCTGTCCAATAGGAATGATGTGTCGGGCCAAAACACGGAAGACTAGTGGCAGAAAACACTGATCTATACAAAACAGAAACGTGTCACAGGCCTGCTCATTTATAGAGAAGTTTTGTGAAGAAAAATCCTTGCAAATGTTTTTTACCTCAAAATTTCTGATTACTGTAAAAAAACAAGTTTAGAACACTTGCAATTAAAATAGCAAATAAATAAAAGGTTCTTTAGAAACCTTTCTTCATCTGTAAATTAAAACCACCTGTTATTTTAGATTAGATCATTTCTAGTTTAACACAAGGAACCTTGGAAATTAGCACATTTTTTAAGTCTGGTAGATTATTTACATCTCTTTTCAACCAGAAAAACAAACATTAAATAAATACAAATGTTTATTATAAATGCAGCAGGAAATAATTTAACAATGACTGCAGTGTGATTGTAAAGTAGGATTTCTGTGACATAAACCTCATGGTGATTTTTTTTTTGAGTTATTTCAACTTGTAATTACGTCAGAATATGTGATTGCCTTTAATGTTGTTTTCAGGACAGAGTCATTTCTAAAATATGAATTTTACGATTGATTGCGAACGTTTTAAAATTGTTTTAAAATTAAAATTGTGCACAATGTCATTGTGCAAATGTCTTTTGACTTAACTTTGATTTTGTGCACATTTTGTAATGAACCATTCATTTATTGTTAAAATATAAAATGAAACAGTTTTTTAAAAATAATACAATAGTTGCTGTTTAAAAGAGCCTTTTATTTATGTATTACACATACAGGAGAATCAGGAAAGGTGAAAAGAATGAAGGCTAACTGGACAGCAGGTAATCATCTTCCAAAATGACTAAACTCAGTCAATTCAACACATATTAGCACACACTGCTTTTTGGCTTCTTGTCAAGCTAGCTACTTGCTAGCTGGCTGTGTTGGTCAGCCATTGTAGCTAGGCTAGCTAGCTTAGGTGCTACCTGGATATTTGAAGAGTTAACGCAGGCTTTCAATGGATTATGTGACACAGCTAGCTAATGTGATAGCCCAGCTGATCTCATGCCAAGTTTGTGATAGCAAATTAATTTAATCTGTTAAATGTAGTAGATTTTTGTGTTGGTATCATGAAAACATTTCATGATGGTATCAAAATTTGGGGTGACATGGCTGGGGGGTGGTGGTGGTTTGAGGTTATGGTTTAGATTAAAATTAGTCAGCGATGGGTGACCGTGTCATGAAACTGTAATACATTTTGTGACGGCATCACGAAATCAACAAAACAAAAAACTTTTGTAGTCTTTCGAAAAGTCGAGGCATCTAAGGTTGGTAAGGTTAGACCTTACTTGTGTGCAGCGCCTTGAGGCAACCTTGTGGTGATTTGGTGCTATATAAATGAAAATAAATTGAAATTGAATCAATTGAATTGATCTACTGTACATACTAAAATAAGTGAATGAATGAACCAATGAATGAATGAATGAGTTCATTCCCTCCAGTTTAACATACCGTAACTAAAAAACTGTCTTGTTGTAGGTTATCAAATTAAAAGAACATTTGAGGACAAACCCTACTGCATCTGGAGAATTTTATTGTTCCAAATCAATCGAAAAAGCAACTTTGTTTTGCCTTTGTTATATCTCATAAAAATGCCTGCCACTTGCTGGATGGTTAGTGGATGGTGGATTGATGCTGGATTAGTTGCAGCTGTGCTTGTCAGTCAGAGACGGACTATTTTTCCAGAGAACTGTACTAAATAAGAGAAGTAAACCATTATTTACTAATTGTTTCAAAGTTTTATATTCTAAACCTCAAGTACCACTTTCATACTTATACACAAGCCATCAGAGAGGATTTTGTATGAATTTTGCTGTGATAGAAAAAGAAAATGAGGGATGCAGTTGACCTAGACTGCTTGTTCTTGTTTAATGTTCTTGGGGAGGTGATGGTGTAGTGGTTCAGCGTGGGGCTTCAGACCGGAGGATCCTTGGTTCAAAACCCAGCAAGACCGGAAAATCACGAAGGACCCTTGGGCAAGGTCCTTAATCCTCAAGTTGCTCCCCGTGTGTACTGAGCACCTTGCATGGCAGCACCCTGACATTGGTGTGTTTGTTTGAATAGGTGAATGCGAGGCATCATTGTGAAGTGCTTTGAGATTCTGATACAGATGGAAAAGCGCTATATAAATGCAGTCCATTTTATTGTCCCAAAATTCCAACAAAAAAAAATAGCTGGCTGACTTTTAGCAGCAGACAAATGCCTTAGTCAAAAACGGTCAATTGGTCATCCATGCAATCAGTCCAAACAGGCAACAGTGTTTTTGAGGGAGGCAGTAAAGGGCTATCTAAAAATGCCCAAAGTTCAGTCACTAAGAGTATACTACTACTCCAAAATGTAAGTGCCTTCGGCTGCTCCCCTCGTTTGCACTTGGGGTCACCACAGCAAATCCAAGTGGATCTGCATGTTGAATTGGTACGGTTTTACGCTGGATGCCCTTCCTGACGCAACTCCACATTACACGGAGAAATGTGGCAGGGGCTGGAGTTGAACCAGGAGCCTTCTGCACTGAAACCAAGTGCACTAACCACTTGGCCACCACCTCTGCATTCTACTACTCCAAAACAGTAGGCAACAGGAGGCAAAAATCAGGAATCCCAAGTCAGTACAAAAAGTCAAAAACCACTGGAAGTGAGCACTGTAACAAGGACGCTCAAAAGCAAGATAACTTAATACAATCTGGTGACCAGGGATGAGTCAAAGTACATTTTAAACATGCTTAAACAGTCAAAATCCAGAAGTGCAGAAACACTGAAACAGGAAGGGCAGAAACAGGAAGTTAAGCTTATGAAACAAACATGAACCAAAACATCAAAGTAAAAGCACCAGAGAATATTTACAACTGGGAGTAATTACCCAGATCACATGGAGGATAACAATTAACAGAAAAGGGAACAATACTAAGGGCAGAATAACACTGAGAAAACATTAGAAACCATAACTATGCAGGAGATCAAAGCAAAGCAACAAAAGCGTGACCCATGACAGTATGGTTGCTAGACAATGAAATAACTGACAAGCAACTTAATTTTTTTATGTGCATCATTACAATTTTCCTAAATGCAATGTTGACAGTGTCTGTTCACAGCCTAAAATTAGTGATATCAGTGCTGCAGTGTAATTCACCCCCTCAACCCCCACCACCCCATAAAATCTGAGTAGTTTCAGTTAATATTGTCTTAACTTTTAAAATTGAGGCTGTAACAGGCTGTAATTATCCTGGCTTTGTTTTAGGATTGTTTTGAAGCTGCAGTTACTTATTTGGCTTACACGGACTTATCTGTCACACACGGACTGCGAATGGGTTCTGTGAGAGACAGAGAAATTGCTATGCCAGAGAAACAAAACATTATTTCTGATGGTTTAACAATAACGAGATTCTAAAACTCAAATAACATAGTCACAGCTTCACAGAACCTTTTCATTGTTGTTGTTATTTAGCAGTGACCATTGATGGAGCGAGGTACAATATGTCTATCTAGGTCCGAAGCCAGGAAAAGGGGGTTACTGATTAATATGTGTGGTATTTGTTTTTGTTTTTGTTTATGTTTTGCACATTTTCACCTTTTCTTTGCCTTTATCCCAAGTTGACATCACAATTTATCTATATGTTTATTTGATAAGATTACTGTCATAAAATCAATCAATCAATCAATCATCAAGATTTATTCATATAGTCCTTTATAGCAGCCAGACAGTGTACAAAGTGGTTTACAGTAAAATCAAGGAACAAGAATTCACAAAAATAAAACAAACATACAATAAAATTAAGAGGAACATACAAGCAAACATGTCACAGCAGCCACCAGGTGGTAAAAGCCACTTTAAATAAATAAGTCTTAAGCTTTGATTTAAAAAGTTCTGGAGCAGAAGTAGGGGCCTAACTCAAGAACTAACTTGTTCCCACAGTCTGGGTTCAGCTACCGCAAATACGCAGTCACCCTAGAGTTTTTATTTTGACCTCAGAACCTCTAAGTGAAGTTGATCTGATGCCCGTAATGTCGTACTGTAAGTGCGGAAAGTTAAAATTTCAGACAAGTAAGATGGTGCAAGGACCATTAATAGCTTTAAAAACAAACATTAAAATCAATTTTAAAATGAACTGGAGAGCCAGTGGAGTGAGTAAAGTACAGGCATAATATGCTCACTTCTGGAAGTGTTCATTTAAAAGATGAGCAGCAGTATTTTGCACAAGTTAGATTTATATTTGCACAAGTTGGAGGCATGCAAGTGAAGACTGGTTAACACCAGCATAAAGTGCATTACAGTTATCAAGTCTGGAGCTGATGAAGCCTGAATGGTCATCTGAAGATTACGTCTACTGAGCCAGTAGGCTTGTCTTGAGCCAGACAGAACACATAATAACCCCAAGAGCCATAACTATTTTCATAGTTATGGCTTTCTGAACCTTATCTGACCTGATTTTAAGTCCAGGGCCCGGATTCATAAAGCAATCTAATCTTTCAGTCTGCTAAGCTTACTTAAGGCCCCGTGACACGAGCATGTCTTTGATTCATGCACTTGCACGCCTGTCGTGATGATCCCACCCGCTATGTTCCCAGCTGGATGGTGTTCTTTGTTCCACCGTCTGCCACCCCTCTCGCGTTCTGTCTGCACCCCTTAAAGGTGAGTTTACACACACAAGACACAGGTCATGCTAGTGTGTGAATCAAAGTCATGCTCATGTCAGGGGGCCTTTAGTCAACTACGGTTAGACGCCCAACATTATCGGTCTAATCACCATTTCACTTGTAGATTGGCCGTCTTACATTAATCAACGGTTTTCATGGGCGTAACGGCCTCACAAGCATGGATGCCAAGAGACGACACCAATGCGTGACAGATTTATTTACTTTGGGTTGGTTGTTGTCATGAACTATCCAGCTTTTGTTTCATTAACTGGCTTTATTAACATTTACGGACACATATGAATTGCAGAACAATGTGCTTAGCACTTAGCCTAGCAGTTCTTCTTCTACACTTCCCTCAAACCTTTTGTGCACACAGTGCTGCTCAGGGTAACAGCAATGCCAGGTGGCTAATGTGACAACTGTCACAAACACATCATATCAGTTGCCCGCTGCAACCATGCCCAAAAGCGGAGGAAGCTCTCTTCTGAAGGAATGCGAGCGACATAGGGATGCTCTTGAGTGTTCCATCAAGTGTTAGTACATGCCATTTATTGAGGTAAGACATTGAGGTTTTGTTGACTAAAATAAGATTAGCCTCCTCTACCAGGCTAAAAACTTTAGTCGGGTAACGCAAAACTTTAGCTGACTAATCACTTTGTGCAACGACGGATGTAAAGGCCGGCTCCCCATCGATGATCCGAGCAGGAGGCGGCGCCGGTCCGGGAGCACAGAGGGGTGAGGTGTGGTGAGGTTTGATTTGTGACACGTGAAAAACCGGATGGATCGGCAGTGAAGCCGGGAGTTGGAGCTTCACTGCGGCAGGACTGAGGACTTTGAGGATCTTGAATGGTCCGATATATCTGTCCTGAAGTTTCGGGGAGTCCACCTGGAGCGTGATGTCCTTCGTGGAAAGCCACACCTCCTGCCTGGGCTGGTAAGCAGGGGCCGGGGATCGCCGGCGGTCTGCATGGGTCTTCGCCCTCGTCCGGGCCTTCAACAAGGCAGAACGGGCGGAGCGCCACACCCGACGGCACTTCCGCAGGTGGGCCTGGACTGAGGGCACACCGACCTCTCCCTCCAGCACGGGAAACAACGGGGGCTGATACCCCAAACACACCTCAAATGGGGAGAGGCCGGTGGCAGAGGACACCTGGCTGTTATGTGCATACTTGATCCAGGCCAGATGTTTACTCCAGGCCGTCAGGTGTGCGGACGTCACACAGCGTAGAGCTTGCTCCAATTCCTGATTGGCCCGTTCTGCCTGTCCATTGGTCTGCGGATGATACCCGGACGAGAGGCTCACAGTAGCCCCCAGTTCCCGGCAGAAGCTCCTCCAGACGTGTGAGGAGAACTGGGGACCACGATCTGAGACGATGTCGGTGGGTATCCCATGCAGACGGACGACGTGGTGGACCAGGAGGTTTGCTGTCTCCTGGGCTGTTGGGAGCTTCGGGAGGGCCACGAAGTGGGCCGCCTTGGAGAATCGGTCTACTATCGTGAAGATGGTGGTGTTGCCCTGGGACGGCGGGAGGCCCGTGACAAAATCCAGGCCGATGTGGGTCCAGAGGCGATGAGGCACAGGTAACGGCTGGAGAAGTCCTTGGGACCTTTTATGGTCTGCCTTGCCCCTGGCACAGCTGGTGCAGGCCTGGATGTACTCCCGGACGTCGGCCTCCATAGACGCCCACCAGAAGCACTGCCGGACAACTGCCACGGTCCTTCGCACCCCTGGATGACAGGAGAGCTTGGAACCGTGACAGAAGTCCAAGACTGCAGCTCTGGCCTCTGGTGGGACGTACAACCGGTTCTTCGGACCTGTTCCTGGGTCCGGGCTGCGTGCCAGGGCCTCCCGGACGATCTTCTCCACGTCCCAGGTGAGGGTGGCCACGATAGTGGACTCAGGCAGGATGGGCTCCGGTGGATCCGACAGTGCAGTTTTGACCTCCTCTTCGTGTACCCGGGACAAGGCATCCGACCTCTGGTTCTTGGTCCCGGGGCGATAGGTGATCCGGAAGTCAAAACGCCCGAAGAACAGTGACCAGCGGGCTTGCCTGGGGTTCAGCCGCTTGGCGGTCCTGATATACTCCAGGTTCCGATGGTCAGTGAAAACCGTGAACGGCACAGACGCTCCCTCCAACAGGTGTCTCCACTCCTCAAGAGCCTCTTTCACCGCAAGGAGTTCTCGATTGCCGACGTCATAGTTCCGTTTAGCCGGGGGAACACGGGTGAAGAACACGGGTGAAGAACCTTATCAGTCCCTCCGCTCTGGGATAGCACGGCTCCTATCCCTGAGTCAGAGGCGTCCACTTCAACCACGAACTGGCGGCTAGGGTCGGGCTGCACCAAAACTGGCGCAGTAGAGAACCGTTGTTTCAACTCCTTGAACGCGGCTTCGCACCGATCCGACCAGGTGAAGGGGACTTTTGGAGAGGTCAGGGCTGTCAGGGGGCTAACTACCTGACTGTAGCCCTTAATGAACCTCCTATAGAAATTAGCGAAGCCGAGGAACTGTTGCAGCTTCCTACGGCTTGTTGGTTGGGGCCAATCTCTCACCGCCGCAACCTTGGCCGGATCAGGGGCGACGGAGTTAGAGGAGATGATAAACCCCAGGAAGGACAAAGACGTGCGGTGAAACTCGCACTTCTCGCCCTTCACAAACAGTCGGTTCTCTAACAACCGCTGCAGGACCTGACGTACATGCTGGACATGGGTCTCAGGATCCAGAGAAAAGATGAGAATATCATCCAGATATACGAAGACGAATCGGTGCAGGAAGTCCCGCAAGACGTTGTTAACCAAGGCTTGGAACGTCGCGGGGGCGTTGGTGAGGCCGAACGGCATGACCAGGTACTCAAAGTGACCTAACGGGGTGTTAAATGCCATCTTCCATTCGTCTCCCTTCCGGATCCGAACCAGGTGATACGCATTTCTAAGATCCAGCTTAGTAAAGATTTTGGCTCCATGCAGGGGGGTGAACACGGAATCCAACAATGGCAACGGGTATCGGTTGCGAACCGTAATCTCATTCAGCCCCCTGTAATCAATGCATGGACGGAGTCCGCCATCTTTCTTGCCCACAAAAAAGAAACCTGCCCCCATTGGGGAGGTGGAGTTCCGGATCAGCCCGGCAGCTAATGAGTCCCGGATGTAGGTCTCCATTGATTCGCGCTCAGGTCGTGAGAGGTTGTACAGCCTGCTGGACGGGAACTCAGCGCCTGGAACCAAATCAATGGCACAATCGTACGGACGGTGCGGGGGAAGGGTGAGTGCCAGATCCTTGCTGAAAACGTCAGCAAGATCGTGGTACTCAACCGGCACTGCCGTCAGATTGGGAGGGACTTTGACCTCCTCCTTAGCCTGTAAACCGGGAGGAACCGAGTATCCTAAACACACCCGATGGCAGGTTTCGCTCCACTGAACCACCACCCCAGACAGCCAATCAATCCGGGGACTGTGCTTCAACATCCATGGGAAGCCCAAAATCACGCGGGAGGTAGAAGGAGTTACAAAAAACTCAATCTCCTCCCGATGGTTTCCAGACACCACCAGAGTTACTGGTTGTGTCTTGTGTGTGATTAAACGGAGGAGGGTGCCATCTAGTGCCCGCACCTGCAATGGCAAAGGAAGCGCCACCAGAGGGAGCCCTACCTCCCTTGCCCATCTGCTGTCTAGCAAATTCCCTTCTGACCCCGTGTCCACCAGTGCTGGGGCTTGAAGGGTTAAATCCCTGCTCAGGATTGTAACTGGGAGTCATGTGGCAATCTGTGTGTGTCTCACGTGAATGTTTTGACCCCCCCTTATCCCAGTCTCTGAGGGCGGTTGTTGTTGTGGCCGTTTGGGGCAGTTTTTCTCTGTGTGCTCCTTTGAGCTGCAGAGAAAACACTCCTCGTGGATCAGCCTCCTCATTTTGACCCTGTGCGTTTCCCTAACAACGTCAGCAGGGGGAGCTGTTGCCCCACGGAGCGCTGCGGCTGTGGAGCGTGGGGAGGGCGGCCCCTTTTCGAACCCGGAAGGGAGAGGGACGGCGCGTATCCGGCCACGTCCTTCGCCTCGCTCCCGACGGCGTTCCTCCAACCGATTGTCTAACCATATAACAAGATCGATAAGCCCATCTAAATCCTGCGGTTCCTCCTTAGCTACCAGATGCTCCTTCAGGACCAATGACAGTCCGTTTATGAAGGCGGCGCGGAGCGCAACGTTATTCCAGCCGGACCTCGCAGCTGCGATGTGGAAGTCGACTGCATATTCGGCTGCACACCGGCGCCCCTGTCGCATTGACAGCAGCATTGTTGAAGCGGTCTCTCCTCTGATAGGGTGATCAAACACTGTTCTGAACTCCCCCACAAACCCAGTGTATGCTGATAACAACCGTGAGTTGTGTTCCCAGAGCGCCGTAGCCCAGGCGCGTGCCTTACCCCGAAGCAGAGCAATCACATAAGCTATTTTACTAGCATCTGACGCGTACATGACGGGACGTTGTGCGAAGATGAGCGAACACTGCATGAGAAAGTCTGCGCACGTCTCCACACAACCTCCGTACGGCTCAGGAGGGCTTATGTATGCTTCAGGGGATGGTGGGAGGAGTTGTTGAACCACCACTGGAACGTTCATATCCTGCACAGGGTCGGCAGGAGGAGGAGCTGCAGCAGCGCCCTGAGCACTCGCCGCCACCTGCGCGGAGAGAGCCTTCACCCTGCGGTTCAGGAGGATGTTTTGCTCGGTCATTTGATCCAACCAAGCCGTAAAGGCGGTGAGAATGTGCTGCAGCTCACCAATCACGCCTCCTGCAGATGCCTGCGCTCCCTGCTCTCCCATTGGTCGTTCAACAACCGGGTGACGCCCCTCGGAGTCCATGACGCTGGCCGAGATATCCTGTTGTGAAAGTGTAGTGACACGGACCCACAACAGGGGGCGCAAATGAACGGTCAATAGATGAGCCAAAAATTAACAATTTAATGTTGTGAAGGAGCACAACGAACATACAGACAATCTCAGAATATGATTACAGTCAATCCACAAAGGTGACATGTGGGCAGGCTCGAGGATGGAAGACGTCTGTCCTGAGAAGAGCCGGAACCACAGGATTTCCGCTGCCACCGAACCTGGTGAATACTGGAGCCGCCAAGTCCCGAATTCCCAGGTGATCACCGTCCCCGACTGTCGGATCTGGTACTGCTGGCAAGAACAAAGACAGTCAAGTGTGGGTGTGTGTACACCCCGTAACAACAACGGTGGGAATGCCACCTCCACCTCTCACTCAATATGCTGCAGAGTACTGCAGTGATTCCTCAGGGGAAAAGAGTGCAATCCAGCACTCAATCAGCTCCCGCAGACAGAGGATAACAGGTACTCCTGCAAAGACTCACAATATACAGATTGATGTGTTAAACACAAACGGCTGAGTATATTACCTCCAATGAAGTACGATATCTCGGCAACGAGGTGGAGATGACGTCTGGTCTTTATGGAGTGAGATGATGTTGAGTAGATGGGTGACAGCTGTCAAGAGATAATGAGTGACAGCTGTCACCCCCGGCTGTGTCCGTGGCGGCAGCGCCCTCTCGTGCCTGAAGCCCGCACTTCAGGCAGGGCGCCCACTGGTGGTGGGCCAGCAGTACCTCCTCTTCTGGCGGCCCACACACAACACCCAGAGTAATACCAATTTAAACATTTAGTTGTTCAAATATTATTATTAATAGAAATAATAGTTTTCTATTAGTATGAAAGAATGTCTTTAAAAGTGAACCTTCAATTGAGGGGTGTTGCATTTTGGCACATATTTTACCACAAAATACACTACATAGAAAGAAACTTTATATCCTGTTTTTTATTCATTTGAACTGGTATTGTACAGTGTTGAATGTGATGCTATGATGTTACTCTGACAAGTAACAGAGAACATTTGAAATGTCTGTGGTTAAAAGCGTGAACACCTTTGCTGCACTTTGGTGAAACGTGAGGGGGCATTTGGGGGCGACGCCCCCTCACGTCATCAACCTCGCCCTCTCTGATGTTAGAGTTATCAAAAAAATAAAAAGAAAAAAGAAAGAAATACTGGAAAATATAGCAAAATATTAGTTATTCAGTAATATCACGTATTTAACAAATAAACCAAATTAATTAACTAAAGTAATAAATTTTAAAACAAACGGATATGGCATGTGTCTGTGTTCAAGCGATTTGATAGGTTGAGGGTTGCGCTTGTCAGTGCGGCAGAGGGCAAGCTCGATTTATTCAAGCAGTGTCAAGGGCCTTTCACACTGCAAGCTTCAGCGCAATGCTTTAACGCTTCCCAACGCATCGTAACGCCAGGCCGTGACGTCAGACGCGTCGCTTCAGAAACGGCAATGGGGCAGAGACTGCGGCCACGTCACACTCTGGCTGTTTCCACAACCTGAAAAAAGTTCAGCGATCGCCATCTTGAATTTGCGTCGCCTGAACCACAAAAAACCTTTAAAAAACAGCAGTAGAACGATTCTCCCATCACCCTGCTGGGAGAAGCTTTTTTTCAGCTACTTTTCGGAGTGACGCCGACCGAGGGAGGACTGTTGACTTGGTGGGATATCGATTGAACCGCGACAGCAGGCCGACCCGCACGGAGAAGCCAGCCTTCAGGCATCATTCCTGGGCAGACCGAGGCAGGCAGCCGGGATGATGGAGCAGACCCACTCAATCTGAAATCTCCCACTTTTTGTATATATGCAAAGTCCCAGTTTGCCCAACGGAGGTTAGTTCTGCAGCTTTATCGAGGTGAGGATAAAATAAAAGTAAAACGTGACGTTTCTGCACTGCTGTGAAGGTTTTGATGAGCTGAACACCATGAAGTTCAGTCGAAAGAAAACATCTCTGCTCTTCAAAATAGGACAAAAGTGTCTTCAGCAACACCACCAGAGTTCAAAGCTGCAGAAGAGACCTTCATCTGGTCCTGAGAATCCAGCAGAACATCACCTGCTTCTAAATAAAAGGCTCTTTGAACAGAAACTATTTTATTATTTTTTAAAAAGCTGTTTCATTTTATATGTTAACAACAAATGAACGGATCATTAAAAATGTCCACGAATCAAAGTCCAAAGACATTTGCACATTGACATTTGACATTTGTTAATGTTTTGACGCACCTCATCGACAGAACACCGGCTCTGTGTGGTATGTAGGAGATCACTTGACCGAGGGTCTATACGTTCAAATAATAATTATATATATATATATATATATATATATATATATGTGTGTGTGTGTGTGTGTGTGTGTGTGTGTATATGGAAACCCTGCACTAAAATTTGGAAAAGATTTTAAAATTCTTTTAATCGGACCATTTGTGTTCTTTCAGCTGTATTTATCACTGCCCAAAAGTGTTGTCCACGAACGTCCTTGTTTTTGGATGATGACGTCTCTGTGGAATATTGTGGAAATTGCTGAGGCAGCATTTAGATATTCTATGTTTTTTTGCGTTTCCCAGCCTGAAGCCGCTGCTTGTCCCGACACAATGCCACGAAAAAAACTTCCGGATACGAATGCGCCTCCTCTGGACCACTTAAACCACTCGACAGTGCAGGATGAGGGTGGGGTGTGACGTCATCACACGTGCTGAACAGGCCGAGTAGTGATAGGCTCTACTGATGTATTTTTGCGGACTCATACCAGAACATGGGTGGTTCACATGAACCCCCGAACCCCCATTGGCTACAGGCCAGCCATGAGGGAGAGCGTGTAAATACACACAAATGTACTAAATCAGAGAAATAAACTCTTCCACTCACATGTGGATCATTGCTCGCCAGCTGGCTCGGTCCCTCAGTTGTTCCTCTCAGGTCTTTCAGTCGATGCAGCAGCTCTTGAGGTTGCGCTTCAGGACGTCTTTGTAGCATTTCTTCTGCCCTCCTCTAGGCCATTTTCCTTCACTCTGTTGGGTGAAGAAGATCTGCTTGGGATGTCGGCTGTCATCCATCCTCACACTGTGACCCACCCAGTGAAGCTCCTTCTTGATGACGACACAGTCTATACTCTATTGGTGGAATTGCTGAAGGGTCTTCAGGCGGTGGAGGTAGGGGGTCGAGGTCCGTACAGCAGGGTTGGCATGACAACAGCTTTGTAGGCAAAGATTTTTGAAGGTCTCTGTTGTTGAAAACACGGGTGTGAAGCCGGGTGAAGGCACTTCCTGCACACTTGAGTCCATGATGGATCTCGTCATAGGCATTTAAGACACATGGCTGTCCAGGAAGGTGGGTCACATTCTCCAAGACCAGTCCAGGACCTGTCCATGCAGTTTCACAGCGGGAAGCTTTGGATATGCCATGTTGGGTGGAGGTTAATACAGGAAATCGTATGCATGTAATTCACACATCAACATTTACTTTTGGCTCATGGCCTTCCATCCACATTCATTTATGAGTCTTCAAATGAAATAACATGTGCACTGCGGCTATCAGCATGTGGTTTTGAAATAACACGAAGCTTGAAATGAGCTTATTTGTCTGTTTCTTTCATTTCCAACGTGTAGGTCTGCTTGTTGTTTACTGTTTCCCCCGGAAATATACTTCAGAGATTTTGGGATGATTGGCCAATGACTTGTTTGGCAATTAAATATATATTGTGAATGTGACTTCTCACAAATGCCCATGTTGACAGAACTCAGTGATAACCTAAAAAAAAAAGAAAAAACTGTTTTCCTTGTGAGTATTGTAAACTGAGTTTATGAGAGTTTTTACTCATGTGCCAAATCAAATCGAGCTCGTCAGCTCTCCATTTGTCCCTCAGATGTTTCATTCGTTGAATGAACATTTGCTTGGGGTCCAAACTCATTTTGTGAGGAGAGAAAGGCAAGATCTGTTAGTGCTGGAGTAATTTTAACTTAATGATTATTTATAGTTGTGACATGACACCCACTCCCCACATAGTGGTATTTCCCTCAGTCAACAGCACAATATTTGGCTTTGTCTTAGTCTGTATACCACCACAATGGAATGGAAATGAAACAATCGAGGTGTTCTTGTGTAGAATTTCACAAAATTATTGAACCAATTGATTATGGGGCTATTCCACAGAGCATTCCTTCCTGTTTAATCCAAAATAGTAAATCAGGGCATGTTTTGAAGCATCACAGTAACTTCTTGATCCATCAGATGACACAGCCGGAGGAGTGCACGAGCTTAGTGAAGGACTTTGCTGCCTGGTGCCACACAAATCATCTATACCTCAACATCTCAAAGACAAAGGAGCTGGTCATTGACTTTGGGAAGTCCTGTGGATTCCTACAAGTACCTCGGGCTGTGGCTGGACAGCAAACTGGACTGGACAACCCACACCAACCATCTGTACAGGAAGGGACAGAGCAGGCTGTACTTTCTGAGGAGGCTGTGGTTGTTTAACATCTGCAGAAAACTCCTGTGGATGTTCTACCAGTCCATGGTAGCCAGCGTCCTCTTTTACACCATGGTGTGCTGGGGGGGCAGCACATCCAAGAAGGACACATCCAGCCTGGACAAACTGATCAGGCGGGCCGGCTCTGTGGTTGGCATGAAGCTGGACTCTGTAGTGATGGTGCCAGAGAAGAGAACACTAATCAAACTGCTGGACATTATGGATGACGCCATTCACCCTCTGCACACCGTCATCAGCAACCAGAGCCTCTTTAGCTACAGACTGCTCCTTCCCAAGTGCAGGACCAACAGACTGAAAACCTCCTTTGTCTCTCAGGCCATCAGACTGTAGAACTCCTCACTCAGAAGGAGGAGGAGTAACAGGAAGACAGAGAACGAGAAGGAGAGGAACAGTTGTAGCCATTAAGCCAGTAATTCTGGTATTTATTTTTGAATTTACTTTTTGCAAATTGTGTCTTACTTCTGCTATTGTCTAGTGATGCTGGAACATCAGTTTCCCTGAGGGAGTCTTCCTGAAGGATTAATAAAGTTCTTGTGCAATCTAACCCAATATTAATCAGTCTTGAACAAACTTGGTATACGTAGTAGTTACAGCCATCACCTGCATCAGATTTGAAATTGAGATCCAATTTTTGAATGGTTTAAAAATTTCATCCGATTCTTGAAATTGTTGATAGTTTGTGGTAACTGCACATTTTCACAGTCTTAATGGTTTCAGTCCAGGCAGTTCTCAAAAAAGAAGGAAGAAGGCAAATGAGGGAAGCCACCAAGTCAAAGGAGTGTAATTCCTTAATAGTTAATGTGAGTTTTTTGCTGTTTAAACTCCATTGTGCTGGTGTACAGAGGCAAAATCACAGACACTGGATCACTGTCCAAGTACTTGTTGAGCTGATGATATCTGAAATGGTACAGGTCTTGTAAGGAGAAGATTAAAGCCACCGGAAAATCCCCACCACTTGTTGTGACAGTGTTGAAGCAATGATCCGGATGTGTTTGGTCGCAGAGCCTCAGTGACGCCTTAAATAGACCTAAATAGGAAGACTGACAGACTGAAAAAGAGGCTGTCTGACCGCTGAGTTATATTTAGTTTTTTTTTTCTGTTTTTAAACCATGTCAGCTTTTAAACAGAAACAGTTGGTTTTATTCATGACAGTTGTATTTTCCTTCAGAAATGAAATATTTTATTGTTACATCTTCTTTGTTTTCTCTGCTGCGTTGTTGTTCCTTGGGGGTGTGTCTGCTGGCAGCCGTGGAATGTCGCACCATTTTCCTGCTGTTCCTTCTAATCGTCTTGCCCTTTGGTTTCCTCTGACAGATCCAGACAAACAGTGGTGGCCTTCTTTCTATGGCTCCTGCCAGCATGATGATGCAGTGACCTCATTTTTCATAACACATGGATTTTCTGATTTGATTTGACAATGAATGAAAACCAACTACGACCTTGAATCTGTTACTTGTTTCTGCTTATACGTAAAATACTTCTTCGGGTGGCTGATTCTCCAGTCAACTGCGGACCACCAAAGGCCGGCGAGTTAAAAAAGCCTGTGAAATCACTGAGGGCTGGGAAAACGTCCTGGAATCCTCGTGGATCACATTAGTAGACATACATAGCCATTCCAGGTGTACCTTTATAACACTGCAAAAATGTGAGGAGTGTTTATTAAGAACCTATAAAATGAATTATAAAATGACTTTATTGTCTTGAAAGTATGAACTTCATGCATGCAGACTTAGTAATATGTGATACCTTCCATAAAATAGTCAAAGAAGGTATAAAAGTGGGTGTTCATTGGCCGACAGCCATCTCTCACATCTTATAAAAAGCCTCGGGCTATTTGAGTCAAATTTAATCATTCATTTTATGCCAGTTCAGGTGGCAGTAGACCAAGCAGCTCATTCCACACTTCCCTGTCCTCTGCCAAGTCCTGTAACTCATCCCGGGAGATCTTGGGACATTCTCAAACCATCTGGGAAATATAGTTAATTACTATTTGAGTAAATTATTTGAGTAAATAATCACAAGTTGCTTGTCACAGGTAACTGCTCACGTCGGAATAAAGGTTATTGCAGAGGATTGGAAAAAGATTTTGATCAACAGGAAAATATTCACAACTTATCCACAATATTGACTCCAGCTGCAACAAACTGCAAACTCTAAACATGAGACAAACTGCAGCACTCCATCTGGCAAAAAAAGGGCGTCAATGCAAACGTATAGAAAAAGACGCAACATGTTTTCACCATTTGAAAATTTAACCGTGGTGAGCCGTCAGGGCCAGCAAGACCTTCTGTGTCGGTCTAGATATAGTCAGAGTGAGAAAAATATTTTCATTCATGTTATATGTATTTTACAAAAAAAGTATTCCAATTATGTATTTATTATTTATTGACATTTATTTCTAATGCAGTTCATATCTTGATCCCCTAATTAATTTAAAATCTATCTTTGCATTTAGACTGAAGGTGTTGTGGAATTGTATTTATTTATTTTTGCATGTGTTTAATTAGGTCTGTTCTTTAATGGATATTGACTGAAGGAGGAGAAGAAACTGATTTGCTTGTGGATTTACTGGGATGCTGTGGACTGAACGGCTGTGAAACAAAGGCAGACAGACTTTGTCTTCAACAACTTAGCCAATTTGAATTGATTTCTGTGATTTCTGTGCTCTGTCAGCATCTGTGTTTTACACACACACACACACACACACACACACATACACAGCAGCTTAGCTGGAATCTACTTGATTCTGATGGTGTTATTTGTGTTTATGACATTGTTTGCTTGATTGGCGGTCATATGAGTTGGAATGACTTTTGTTTCTTTTTGTTAATGTTTCTACTTTAGCTCCCCAGCTATAGTCAGAAAGCTTTTATCTTTTTTGCATTCAATATCTATCTATCTATCTATCTATCTATCTATCTATCTATCTATCTATCTATCTATCTATCTATCTATCTATCTATCTATCTATCTATCTATCTATCTATCTATCTATCTATCGATCTATCTATCGATCTATCTATCCATCTATCTATCTATCTATCTATCTATCTATCTATCTATCTATCTATCTATCTATCTATCTATCTATCTATCTATCTATCTATCTATCTATCTATCTATCTATCTACATAATGAAATTTAGGAAGCTACAAATGCTTATACCTTGTCTCACCCTTTGATTAATAAACAAACAGAAAAGTAACAGACAGGATTTCTATGAAACTCTGAAGTAGTTTGTTTTACTGATTAAATTAAGATATGCGTTTGGGAGAAATCATTTTTTCTATCGGACGAGTAAAAATGTTGTCATTTGTTGGTCCGAATGCTTAATGTCATAGTCTGAAGTTCAGCTTGGGACTCCGACGAGGGCGGTCGCATCTTTTCCACTCTCCCTTATCTCTGCTCTCTGCTTTAACCTTCAAGTCCCTACTTCACCAGACTGTGAATTCCTCAAATTATATTTGATAGTGGATCTATTGGACTACTATTGGATTAACCATGGAATTGATCAGCTGGTATCTGAACGCTATTGACACCATTTTTTCTACAAGAAGGTCAGGAGCGGGGGATCCTACCTGCCCAAATGGAACGTATCCTGCGGGGCTATGTTCTCGACTCCTGGGGGTCTTGGCGTATTGCATGCTTGGCACCTTTCTCCGTTGAGGACGTCGAGGATTTATTCACTTTTGGTCTTATGGTAGCAGGGCTGGTACTTTCTGGCTTATGTGCTGTCCTGATCTACTGGAAAATTGGCAAGATGGCGAAATCAAGAACCACGGCCCCTCGCCTGTCCGTCATGCTTAGCGAGGTTGGCAAGGCAGTGCATTCTCAGACTGCGTTGACTCTTGAACTCAGACGCAAATTGGATGATATCTTGGAGCAGATGCGTGCCTTGCAGTTGAAGTTGAAGGTTTCGGAGGCCGGTGAATATTCTTAATTTATAATTGGGAATATTCTTAATTCATAATTGGGATTTGGTTGTTCAAGTGGAACTGTTAAAAGTGTTTTTCACTGCTCAACCACAACACTCCAGGCTTATCTAGCCTCAAGGAGAAATTACCCACTGTTTTCCTCCAGAGGAATGTCTTCAGCCCCTGGTGAGATTATTTGGCTCCTTTCTTATCTCAACCCACAAAGACAATAAACTGACAGACTTACACATGGACAAAGACTGAAGCATGCTCCATTTTTCCCTTTACCTGCCTTCCTGCCCCCCCCCAATCACACACCCCATCCTGGCCATCGCTCACGTCACCAATTTCCCCTCCGGGGGCTGTGCGGTTTTTAGCTGCAGCAGGTTCCCGTTCCCCTCAAGCTAGCCAACTGCAGTTGCAGTGGCCTTCACCCACTTTGCCTCAATTCAGATGATGGACTGCTTCAAATTTAGTGCACATAAACAATGTCAAATGTATATGTGTTGTCTTTAATTTTGATGTGTGCCATTATTACGGTAAACAAGTAATAATTGTGGATTAATTGCTGTATCTTGTCTGAGATAATTGGAGTGTAAATGTAATTGCCCTTTTTTGGGATCAATAAAGTTGTCTGAAGTCTGATTGATGAGAATATCTTGATAGCAATAGCAGAACATTCAAATTCAAATCAAAATTTTTATTCATTTGTATAGCGCCAACTCATGATGTGGTCGCCTCAAGGTCCTTCAAACAACACAAAAACATTAATCAAAAGTTTTAAAAAACACAATAAAATAATAAAAACATAAAAAATAAAGAATAAAAGAAAACACACAATCACATAAAATAGTAACGATAAAACAGGGTAAAAAGATGTGTCTTCAGTCTGGACTTAAAAATCTCCAGAGTCCGACTGCCATATTCGTGCAGGGAGATCGTTCCACAGAGCCGTGGCACGATAAAAAAAAAAAGGCTCTTTGACCTGCAGACTTTTTATAGGAACACACAGCAGTCCTGCACCATGCAAACGCAAGGCCCAAGTCGGTACATAAGGCTTAACCATGTACTGTATCTTGATCATGTACTGTATCTTGTACAACCGATAAGTCTATTCCTTCAATATCATTAAGAGAAACTTTGTTAGATCACCACTAAAAGAATGTAGAAGGTACTTTTGGACATTTGTACTCTCATGTCACACATTAGACCAAGGGCGTAGGTTTGGTCTCAGCTTTGGTAGGGACAATACCACCCCCACCCCCCCGGCCCCCCTGCCCACCACCATCCCCTAACCCACTCATACCATTAGACGCACAAGTACAGCATAATACATAACATATGACGACATAATGCTGAATAATTTAACACTTTATTTACAATATTAAGTGTGTAGGCAAACAAACAAATAGCTTAAATAACAAAATTGCACCCAAAATCACAAATCTATTCTATAGGCCTACACCTGAGAGAACAAGACAACAAAAAAAAAAATACTTGTGGAGCTAACAAAAAAAAAAGTTTTTGCAAACAAGATGTATAATCTATTCTCTTCATCAATAATGCAGTTGTAGGTATCTGGCAACCTAATTTGCCAAAAAAAAAAAGGGATTTCCAATAACATATATGGTGTATTACGGTAAACGTAAGCCTGTGATGTCATAACGCAGAGGAAAAACACGGAAGTTTCACACTAGTGCGCCGCTGATTCTCATTACCGTAAGTTCTCATGTAGACCTCACTCTGAAAAATTTCAACACTGACAGCAAGCCAAGAACCCGTGCTTTCCAACAGTATGCTATATGTTGCATATATTATGGTAAAGTGCGTTCGGTGACTTTTGAAACGAGGGAAAAGTATGAAAAAGAGCGCAAAAGTGACAGAAAGTACATAGACAGCAAACATAAATGTAGTAATTTTTGAGGAAAAGGCAGGGTGTTAGTGTCATTTGTGAAGATGTGTTTGTGTGGGTGTGCAGTTTATTTTAAGTGTGGTGCACAGCATTGTTCGCAAGCCCCGCCCTTCTTGTTTTTCTGCACCGGAGCAGTGTTGCCAGATATGAAATATGAAACTATCGTACCAAAACCTCAAAATTATCGTATTTTGGGAGAAATTATCGTACACAAACAAAACGCATACAACGTAGCTATTTTAGCGTTTTTTTTTTTTTTTTTAATTTACAAAGAATTTTGTCACATTTTTAAACAGTAATTATAGTAATGGGGAAACTATGGCACAGAAAGAACACAAACGCACAAGCAATGCACTACCAGACTAGAAAGATTTTTTTTTTTCTGTGAAGGGACACAAACGTGTCAATTACCAGACTAGAAAGAGTCGAATTCAGCCTTGAGGTCGCTGTCGTTATCCGATGCCATGGCCACTTGTGCAGATTTTGTTGAACACAGAAAAAATGTTGACACCTCCATAAGGAACTTGAACCTTTTTTTTTATTTTTCTTGTATATCTCTTTGCTCTTATGTTTTGTTCGTTTGTTATTGCATTTGTTGAAATAAAGTTTCGAAAAAAAAAAAAAAAGATGTTGGCTGGGGAATCTTCCTGTCACGGCAGAGATAGGATGGGAACTTGTATAGAGAGGGGGCGGGCTTTCAAATGACTTTGTCCCGGTCGCCCAAAGCCAGCAGCAGCCCTGTGTGTGGTGTGTCTTTGATGCCGCCTGAGTGCAACGCCTGCAAAATGATTCTTGGGTGTCAGAGAGAGATGCGTGTTTGGGCAACCAACTGAAATTATCGTACATATTGGATTTTTTCCCATTATTGATCGTACAGAGGGCAAAACTATCGTACAAATACGATAATTATCGTACATCTGGCAACACTGCACCGGAGCCACCCATCCTCTGCGCTCCGGGACCTCCCACTTTACAAATGAAGCACTGCCTGCCACGAGATGCGCTTTGTTTACATCCATGTGAGAAGAACGTGAGCCAATGAAATTGCAACATGGGTAACCCTGTCACTCTGGCACATCGAAAACACAAAAGGTGACGACTAAAATTATAGTATCGAGTTAGCAAAAAAAAATAGTGAATGATTTTGATATATAAAAAAAATGCTAAATATTGGTAGGGACTATTTTGCCATCCCAAAATATTGGTTGCGACTTGTCCCTATGGTCCATATGCAAACCTACGCCCCTGCATTAGACCCAAAAATGGTTGCGATTTTTCCTTGATCAATCCCTTAAATGGTTAATCCCTTGTTAAAATAGCTGACGCCTGTTTGTTGGCGAAATAAGCCTTTCACATCATTGTGGTTAAAACACCACGTTAGCGTCAATCAGCAGAGCCAGTTTGAACATTTACTTCATATCCATTGGGTACCCACTGTCTTTACAGTTTAGCTGTCTTTGTTCCAAGATTTAGAACGTAAACCTTGATAATAGTTCTATGTGTGAATTTCACACTTACAGTGCTGTTTTAGCTCACAATAGCAGGTTTTTTTTAAAGATGCTCACACTCTGTAAATCTTCAGTTTTATAATGTTACCCATGTTACAGTATTTTGTTTTCAGGAAATTTTGCTGACCTATGAATACAAGTTCAAAAATAATCCCTACTGTTGTAAAAGTCGTTAGCGGTTGACAGCGCGGATTTGAAAGATTTATGGTGCAAAATGTTTTTCACAAGCTGTTCATCTGAGGAGGAAATGTTTGTGTGTCTGAATCCTCCTTTTTTGTGGTCATTACTTTGCCGAGGCATTTCCTCATTAGTCCTCAGCTTTTGAGTCAAAATCTGTGTTTTTCTGGAAATGATAAGACCCATGAATGCATGCATGCATTTCCACTTTATTTTCAGACGTAAATATGTCACAAATGAGTAAACAGGGTTGTTGCAGTACCTTTTCGGACGCTCCCACGTGCGTCTTTTCCCAAGTTCAACTAATTTGAAATTTCCATGTCATTGACGTTTGCACGGCAAATGTGCCGAAAACTTTTGCACCACATCGAATATGCAAAACAAACAACAGAGTTGTTTCATCTACACCTTGTTGTTCAACTATTCAGTCACTGGTAGCAGTGACTGCATATGGTTCATTAGCTGCAACATTTCTGTCACTGCACATGCTGTAAACATTGTGTAGTGGTGATGTTTTTATTAGAATGGCCGTAGCAGATGGTCACCCCACTGAGTCTGGTCTGCATCAGGTTTCTTCCTAGAATAAAATATAATGCAATGCTAAAATACCTTCAGCCGTATGAACATGTAATCAATGAAAGAGTGTGTAGAAAGAATGTGACCTTTTGACCCCATAGAATAGGTCAAGGTTAGCCATCTTTGAACTTGTCCAAGGTCTGTTTCCTAAGAATGTCCACGCCTGTGAATTTGAAGACCCTGGCAGTAACAGGACTGGATTTATGCTGAGCACAGACAGACGGACAGATGGATGGACGGACGCACAGTCTTCACAATACCTGATGGCCATATTTTGGCCTCAGGTAAAGATGCTGAAGGATTGTTTTTTTCCTTATCACGGATGCCAACGTGCTTCAACGTGGGGCGGCTAAGGTCTTAAGTTTCGACCTTACTTGTGTATAGCTTCTTGGGGTGATGCTGTGTAAACATATTGAATTGAACTGATTGTAGAATTGGTTTGCACCTGCACGAGAGGAAAAACTACATATCAGATAACAAACTCCTTTCTACTTGGTTTTTGAAGGAAAATATCCTGCAAGAATTCTCCAGTGTTTTGCAGCACACAATTTGCATTTCACGTTCCCATTGCTGGAAACACCAGAAGATCCTCAGTGTGATTCCTCGTCAGACAGGAAAATCACTAAGATGCTTTTGGCAAAATCTTAACACACATGTTGCTCCCGGTGTGCAGTTGCGCACCTAGCACGGCAGCACACTGACGTGAGCGTGTGAGTGCGTGTGTGTGTGTGAATGTGAACACAAAGTTACCACCCAAGTCTTTCATCGCCAGCGGTAAATGGTAATCAAAACATTCCAATCGTATCTTTCTGAACTCTTCTGCATCAAACTCCATTGTGTCAGTGTTTACAATGTGCTTGAGCGATAACAGGTGAAGTTGCTCATAAACTTTAAGTTTCATAAATATTTATTACAGCCACTCTTAAAACTTATCTTTCTAATTTTATTGGTAATTTACTGGTAAATTTTAGAATTAATTGAGATGAGATATACTCATGATTTGACAGGACTACATCACAATTATCTGGGAACTACTTTTTGCGCAGGAATTCATCAACCACGTTGGCCGCGGGCGCGTACTAACACAGAATATCCAGAAACTGGACAGTTGTTCGGCCAAAACGAGCTAAGCTAGTGGAGCTCGTGAGAGTGTGCTGATCCAGGTTTTCTCTCTTCTGTCACCAGGAGAGAATCAGACTAATAGTCATTTTGTTTTCTCAGATTTGCCACAACAACAATCGTTTTATCTGGATTTGATTTCATACTTGGCACATCAGAGCGTTGGCAGCTCGGACTGCTGTGACGACACTATGTTGTGTACTCCGGATACTCAGAAAATTAGGGCCTAACCATTTATTTGGTGGGGAATGACAGCTGATACCAACCAAACCTTGTTACATGCATCATAGTGACATTAAGTATCCTCAGGCAGATTCTAACGATGATAAATGGCCCAATTTGCACACCGTAGCTCAGTGTTGCTACGTGTTTGCCTCTCCTGTCCTGCCATCCACATGAACATAATATAATTTGCTCAAATCTGAGCATCTGTTGCTATGTGAGGACATAATTAGGATAGAACTGTACTCTGTTTTCGCTACAGAAATGTATTAACATGAAAAGGACACACCAATGGAATTTATAGTTTCAGGACTACATTTTTTTTTTAAATGTGCCCTTTGATGGCTGAGATCGTGTTCATGTGAATCTAATGAAGTAATGTGACAAATGTGTGTACAGTAATGCTGCTTACTTGAACTTACACCTGACTTTTAATAAGAATGTCTTCAAGCGATCAGTGATGAATATGTGTAATATATTTGAGGCAATACTGCATTGCAAACTGTTATATAATTAAGTAATTCAAGAAGTGTGTGTGTGTGTGTCCGTCTCTCCAGGTGGAACATTCTCCTGCTCCTGTCAGTATGCTCAGCAGCACGCTCTGCAGAAGACTACGAAGCAGAAGGTAAAAAGAAGAACCCTACTGCATTACTCAACTTTTATTTTTGATTACACATTAAAATCATGGCTCTGCCACATGTGATCCTTCCATCATATTCATACTGTTCATATGTTTGTCCACTTTTGATTGAATAATGGCTCCATCTTGTAGAATGGTGGCAGATTTTTAAAGTTTTGCTTGAACTAATGATCTAATGCTACTCAATATTGCTTATGATGAAAAATTAATGTGATTTTATTCTCTTTTAAAAACATTACAGAGCAAGTACTGTAAATTATATGAGCTTGAATAATCAGAGATCATGATGATCGTGGTCAGTCAGTTTTTGAATGTTCCATCCGAGAAGGCAATTAATGAACATATTCTAGTACTATGTGTACATACTTAATGAATGTAAATGCACAGTGTGTCTGATTTGATCAGATTAGATTAGATTAGACAGGATAGAACTTTATTAATCCCTTGGGAAGACTGCCTCAGGGAAATTGAGGTTCCAGCAGCATTGTATAGCAGCACACAGGATAAGAAGCACACAGAGTATCAAAAGTGAAAGTAAAAAAAAATGGAAACATAAATATAAATACAGAAATATAACTACACCAATATAAATACCAGAAATACTGCTCGCTATTGGCTTACTGGCTACAACTGCTCCTCTCCTTCCCGTCCTCTGTCTTCCTGTTACTCTGCCTCCTCCTGAGTGAGGGGTTGTACAGTCTGATGGCCTGAGGGACAAAGGAGTTTTTCAGTCTGTTGGTCCTGCACTTGGTAACTGGAGTGCATTTCTATACCACTTATCTATCTCAATCAAAAGCTCAAATGATGCCACACATTCACCAACATCCTGCCAGACAAGGCGCTCACCATTGTCCTTGACCAAGGGTGATTTTGCTGGTCCCACAGGGATTTGAATGAGAATCCTCTGGTCTTGAGCCCACTGTTTTAACAAATACATGTTGGCTACAACAGACGGATGGTTACTTTTGGTTGGTGGGCATTGGCCAGTTGTCTGCCTGGAAGGCTGCCATCCATAACCTAAAGCCTAATTCTGTACTGCACCCAGACCTAACCTGGCCTTGACTGGAATATCACAGTAATATTATATCTATGGGAATGTTTATTTCTGCTTCCTAACTCTAGAAGCATAATGTGATGAGGACTGTCCAGATTCCAAATATGTTATTTAATATATTAAGCAATCAGAGGTTTGACGATGCCACCTTCAAGTCATTCTCAAGTCATCAATCTGCAAGTCCAAGTCAAGGGTCAAGTCAGCTTGCAAACAATTGGTAGTCATTATGACTTGAGACTTGACTTGGGACTTGCAGATTCATGACTTGAGAGTGACTTGATGGTGACTTCGTCCCACTTCTGCAAGCAACACATGTAAAGCGCAATAAGCTGAATTTACAATATATATTGTAGACTGGGAATTCAAAGTGAAACGTATTTAATTCATATGCAGGACACAGCATGCATCCATCTGAAAATGGACACTGTCCCTTCTTTCTAAAGTACCGCTGTTAGCATGCAAGTAGAAGAAGGCCAAATACTCTCCTTCTTTTCATTACCTGTTGACACCTTAGATCCACCACACAAAACGTGGTCCTATGTACATGGTGAAACGATTAAAGGCCTGTACACATACAGATCACCTAAAATATGGCTTTGATGTAAGAGCTTTTTTACTTTAGCATCTGCATTTTATTTTCAGAGTTAAATGAAGGGGGTTATACAGATTCTGTGAACGCACATACTGCGTTATAAGGGGATAGTTGTCTCATGATACAGGAGGAGAGGTTTTAGTGAGACCAGTAGGATACACTTTGTCTATCTTGCCCTATTGGTTGCAGGTATTAATGCAAAGTATTTTGGGGTGGCTATTGTAGCATCTTGTCATGATGTTTTAGTGAGGGCATCGTGATGTCCTTCATACCATGTCATGACAAATGATTCACCAATCGATATGGGCTTTGGTTTACCCCTCTCACCCTATTGGTTGTGGAGATATGCTGGGAAATGTGTTTTTGGACAATTATGAGATCATTTCATGATGTCTTTGTGCTGTTATCATAATATCACTGATACCTTCTGAGTATAAATGATTTACTGATTGATATAAGGTTTGCATCGCCTCTCTAGCCCTATGTGGAGATATCTTGTAAAATATTTTTCAGACTATATTTTTTTCCTTAATCTTGACCTTTGACTGATCAACCAAAAAAGTTCATTGTCTCAAGACACTTGTGCAAGGAATATTCCTACCAATTTGGTGAACATGTGTTCTCCCGTTTCCACAAATGAGATACTGAAACCACTGGCCTGCAAAGTACAAATAATCAAAGACAATGATCTGAAGATGATCAAATTAAATAAGTCAGCTTAATAACTCAAAAGTTTTATAAGTACCTCTGCATGTGAGCTCAGCTTTGAAAATCACCAATACTGTATGTTGTGATTCATTGTCATTTACAGTTTGTGCATGTTTTAGGTATCAGTTCTTGGGTTTCTGTTGCTGGTAGTGCATAGCCATCACAGTTAGTACTGTCTGTGTCCTCACAGTGAGAACATCCTGAGTATGTGTCCAACCTGGTATAATTACCCGTGAGCAAGAGAATTGATTGACTGGAGGGTTCAGGGAGAAGTTTGTGAATCTCTGGTGGCACTTTGATTCAAAAACTCTGTGAGGACAGGTTTTGGTTTGGCTCGATCCTTCAAATCCACTCATCTGGGCCACAGCTGCACTTTTGGCACTTGTTGTAAGAGAAAAACAAGATGGGTCACCAGCATCACAGGGCGACAGCTGTGAGGGTATAATGGAACACCGATAACTTTTCTTAACGTCACATTGGATTGAATAAGACCAGATTGTGGACTGTACACCATCTGTAGCATTTGTAACCATCAAATTTCTTTCTTGACGTTTGAGGTTTTTGTGAAGTAATGGGGATTTATGGTGAATGGAGCAGCACAGCAGACCAGGTTTGTGTGCACCTGGTCCTGTCAGGTTCTGGGTCCTAAGTGGAGCTGCAACAAAAGGGTATCCTGCCTAAATCTTCGGCAAAATCCCAACGTGGATCTGTACTAACTCTCCTGTGGCAACCCTGAATGAAAATGGAACAGCTAAACTTGATGCCAAAATATTTGATGTGAACTATGAGGAAGTGCAGCAGCGTCTGAAAGTGTTTTCAAACCTTCATTTTGGTTCAGTTGTTCCAAAACAAGCAGCAAAAGAGACATTGTCACATTACTTTGTTCCAGTCTGGTTCTGTTTCATGCAACCTGACTGTGCAAATGCTGCACGTTAGTGCTTTTTATGTGGTGGTTTTTCTTTGGTGACATAAACAGCTTAAGTAAGTGGTTATCAGCATTGTTCAAGGCTTCAGCTGGGACAACTCCATTCAGGGGGAGTTGCAGACTCTCAGTCGCTTGATACTATGGAATATAGAGATAAGCACCGGCAACAATAACTTACAGGGCCTATATAGGACTTACTTCTTGTTCTTAACATGAACACTTGCCCAAGAAATCCAATCCTGTAAAGAGTTTATGTTCCAGTTTTTACATGTTAATCTCACCAGCCTCTTCTCTTTCTTTCAGGTGTAGATATCCTCTATCAACTGGGACTTACAATCCACAGCAATGTAGAGAGTCCCTATGCAAGGACCGACTCGCCTCTTAACCCTTCCAGCAGTGCAACCTCACCTTTAGGTCTTCCTGTTCCTGCATACGGAGTTTACTTGACTCTGACTCTTTCTATGAAGCCCCAGCAAGCAGCTTGTTCCCGCCCAGAGATTGGAGAGGATTTTTCTGTTGTGGTTAGTCTGAGCTCCTGGAGAGCAAACAACGCTTTTCTTTTTAGTGTCAAAGATGGCAGGGACAGGCTGGCTTTTGGCATTCAGCTGCTGCCACACAGAGTGGTGGTATACATTGCTGACAAGGCCTCCATCTATTTCACCTACACCTGGCAAGATGGTCACCAGCATGCATTTGCTGTTGGAGTCCGACCACGCTCTGTGTCTTTCTTTGCAGCCTGCGGGGTGGTGCAGCTGCGAGAGCAGACCCTTGGTAGATCTCAGACACTGGGGTCCTCTGGAGGACAATTCACTCTGGGGAGAATGAACTCCAAATCGGCACCGTTCAGTGGTCGCGTCTGTCAGTTAGACATCTATCCCTCAGCTCAAGTTGCCGCGCACTATTGCAACTACGTTAGAAAACAGTGCCGGCTGGCCGACACGTACCGATCACCTTCACCACACCAAAGCTTGGATACCGAGGGCAAACAACCCTTTCATAAAGCCCTCCTCTCGAGTTTCATCGACACGTCATAATCTACCAAAGCCACAGCAGCTGTGAAACAACCCTCAGGTGGTTTGGTGAGGCAGTATTCAACCCTCAGCCCATCAGTACATCTCAATTGGGTGATCGGAGTAAGAATTATTTTTTCAGTCCCCTTTCCCACTCCACTACATCCACGATTCACTCTCACAGTCCCACCTCTACTTCCCTGAAGGGGCTGTCAGTTCTGGATAGCACTCATAGAAAAGAATTCACCCCTACCAAACAAACATTGGCAGCAGGCCTAATGCCTCAAGGAGATACTGATCAGTCTGAGAATAGCACAGAGGATGATAGTAGTTCTGGGAGTCCTCAAACCTCTGGTACCACTCCAGGTCTGATTACATCAATTAAGCTGAGTCAATCAAGGAAGGCCTCAGGAACAGCTCAGTCGTCAGCTCTGGAGAATCCAATAAGGGTCCGCATGAGACTCATCAGCTCATGGAAACTCATCTGAAACTAATGGGACCACGTTGTATCGAGCAAATCAGATGGACAACTCAGAACATCACAGTCTGGATGGCAGCTATGACGACGTCGACATGGGAGGATATGATTATGGATACGAGGAGCCAGATTTCTTCTACGACTATGACGAAGGTTTCCACGGTCCCAAAGGAGAGCCAGGTCCTCCGGTAAGTATTTATGTTTATGATTGTGCATGGAACTGTTTTCAAAGTGCTACAAAAACACCATCAAGAGAAAACTCACAATGGAAGCCAATACTTTTTATGGACTGCTCTGAGCATGTTGAAGAGCATGTTCCATCATTTGGCTTCCTTGCATAGGCCCAGAATATTATAAAATATTTTGGCAAGGAGATATGTGCTTTTGAGGTGACGGCATGCCCAGACACTGTTTTCTTTCATGTATCAACAAGAGATATAAAAAAGCACATAAATTGCTAAAATGCTGACAGCTAATTTTGCTCTTCAGAGATGAAAATTCAGTTTCAGGTTGGAAGTATCAACTCACAACTAAAGAGAGTAATTGGATCATCTACTTTATCTTATAAGCTGTCTGTCAGTGTAGCTTTGCCATTGAAAATGCCTTTTTTGCTCAACTTTTTCAGGTATTGCGTATGTTTCCACAGCTGAGATGTGTCGAGCGTTTTGATTCCATCTGTTTAACGTTCAGATTATACATGATGAAGTAAGACCTTGGATTGTTCTCTCAGTTTCCATCATATTACTTCAGCATTAAAGTGCTGGCAGGCTTGCACTGTAGGTGCAACACGCCCAAGCCAGCAATGAGTTGTTGCAACTCATCTTCAGAACCTCAGTGGTGGATTGTATCATGAGCATGGGCCACGGAAGAAAAGTACGGAAAAAAAGAATGCATACCAAGATTGTGAGGTGCCAGTTTGTAGAAGAATCTACAGAAAGAGATCAATTCTGTGCTCTACCAGGCTAAGACACAGGCCATACCAGTTTAAGTTTAGTCCAACTGGTGACTTCAGTTTGCTCTCTCTCACTTAAATATTTCATATCTCCAGTAACTGCTATCAAACAATGGATTAAAACTCAAAATACAAAATGGTACAGAGGCTAAATAAGGAGGCTGGAGGTTACATGATCACCAGTATATCGCGTTGATTCCGATTCACAGGGTCATGATTCGATTCAAAATCGATTTTCAGTTTTAAACTATTTTAGATTCAAAAGTCAATTTTTGATTCTCAATCAATCAGTATGTACAGCTGTTAATTTCAAGATCTAGTCAAGTGTGCTGCAGTGCGCTAAGAAAGGTGTGTAACGGTATGATGTATGTTGGCTCAATTGTCTGCATCATAAATTTGTTTTTCACGACGCTGTAGGGGTGCACTTCTTTTGAAGTGAAACAGGTGATAGATTTAATTATACAGTGCATCTGAAATGTATTCATAGTGCTTGACTTTTTTTTTACATTTGTTATGTACAGCCTTATTCCAAAATGGAGTAAATTAATTTTTCTCTCCAAAATTCTACTCACAACACCCCATAATGACAACATGAAAAAAAATTTTTCTTTTTAATTTTTGAAAATTTATAAAAATCAAACCTAAGAAATCACATGCACACCAGTATCCACACCCTTTCTCAAAATTTTGTTGATGCACCTTTGGTAGCAATTACAGCCTCACGTCTTCTTGAAAATTGGACAATTTTGGTCATTCCTCTTTGCAGCACCTCTCAATCTCAATCAGGTTGGATGGGGAGCGTCGGTGCACAGCCATTTTCAGATCTCTCCAGAGATGTTGAATTGGATTCGTGTCTGGACTCTGGCTGGGCCACTCAAAGACATACAGCATTGTCCTGAAGCCACTCCTTCGATATCTTGGATGCGTGCTTAGGGTCATTGTCCTGTTAAAAGACGAACCGTCGTCCCAGTCTGAGGTAAAGAGCGCTCTGGAGCGGGTTTTTCATCCAGGATGTCTTCTGTACATTTGGGGGTGGTCCTCCAGTCTACAGTAAGCTAAAAATAAAAATGTGACTTTCTTAAGGTGCTTTCTGACAAAAATGTTATTCTTCATGAAAAAAACGTTTGTGCAAAATTTTATTTCAATAGGACTATTCTAACTGCTGCCACACACGGGGTGGAAATTACAATGATTGAGCAAACCAGCAACAGTAATGTACCTGTTCACAAATGAAATAAAAAAAAGTAAACAACAATCCTTTCTTTCTCCTTTAACTGACCATTACAGGACAGATAAAAATTGTGAAAACAAACAGTCATGGGGAGTGGAGTTTGGTTACAATTGTCTCTCATCTCGGGAACTGACGTCGATGCCACTCAACACCTTGCAGCAGGTATTGGCGCTGCGTTCATCCTTCATTAGGATCTGATTGTAATCCTGGATAGGTGCAACTCGTTGTTCAGCAAAATCACTGACAGCAGCAATGTATCCAGGACCTGCTGTGACGACTGGAATGATGGGTCGTCCTCCCACTCTGAGGGGTCCTTGATGGAACTCTATGGAACTCTATGTTGATGTTGAATGCCTCAAAAATGCCACCTGAGGCAGATGTAACAAATCTGCCACGAATGCCACTAATGAACTAATGTATCCAGTCCATGATCCAAAATGTCTCTCACACATCACAAAAAACAGGGGCCGGGTGGCAGTGGTTAATATTTTTCAATCTCATGAAATTTCACAAATGTATTTTTACCCCTAAAGAAACCAAAAAATGAAGGACACACCTTGAAAAGGTTGAAGTTTGTTTTCGGGACCATCCTACTGACATTGCTGCATTTATCTTTCCCTCAATCCTGACTGGTCTCCTACGGAACCGGGGAGAGGTCACTTATAAGTGATATTTTTTTCTGGCCATGATAATTTGTGCACACATTTTCTTTATGTAATTGAATTAATAAAATGTGCTCTGAAATTAATAAAATGTGTGCAATGTTTTCCTGGACTTGATAATTCATGCGCACGTTTTCCTCTACTGGCGGTTGGCTCTCACTGCGGTATTGTACTCACTTCCTGTTCCGGAGCACAGCGGTGTTTTGCTGTATCTGTTAGCTGTTTAATCTGTGCAGTTAGATTGATCTAGTTAACTAGATAACGATTTGTTTCACAGTGTAATCTTCACGTGCCTAACTAAAGCACTCCTCTGCTGAATCGCCTCTAAATATTTACACATTATTCACTTTGTGTGTTTTTTAGGAATCCGCTAGCTTAGCGCAGCTACTAGCTCTTAGCCGATTTAGGCATGGCGGCTTCTCCTGTCTCTCCCGCACTTTTCCTGCTCTGGGTGTGCAATGTTTAGTATTCCTCGGCCTCCTTTAGCAGTAATGGTACTTATAATAAGTGTAGCTTATACGTAGCTTTGGAGGCCAGGCTGGGCGAATTGGAGACTCGGCTCCGCACCGTGGAAAATTCTACAGCTAGCCAGGCCCCTGTAGTCGGTGCGGACCAAGGTAGCTTAGCCGCCGTTAGTTCCCTTCCAGCAGATCCCGAGCAGCCGGGAAAACAGGCCGACTGGGTGACTGTGAGGAGGAAGCGTAGCCCTAAACAAAAGCCCCGTGTACACCGCCAACCCGTTCACATTTCTAACCGTTTTCCCCACTCGGCGACACACCCACCGAGGATCAAACTCTAGTTATCGGCGACTCTGTTTTGAGAAATGTGAAGTTAGCAACACCAGCAACCATAGTCAATTGTCTTCCGGGGGCCAGAGCAGGCGACATTGAAGGAAATTTGAAACTGCTGGCTAAGGCTAAGAGTAAATTTGGTAAGATTGTAATTCACATCGGTAGTAATGACACTCGGTTACGCCAATCGGAGGTCACTAAAATTAACATTGAATCGGTGTGTAACTTTGCAAAAACAATGTCGGACCGGGAGTGACATGTTTAGCCGCATGTTCTCCTTGAATTGCTGGCTGTCTGAGTGGTGTCCAAAAAATGAGGTGGGCTTCATAGATAATTGGCAAAGCTTCTGGGGAAAACCTGGTCTTGTTAGGAGAGACGGCATCCATCCCACTTTGGATGGAGCAGCTCTCATTTCTAGAATCTGGCCAATTTTCTTAATCCTCCAAACCGTGACTATCCAGGGTTGGGACCAGGAAGCAGAGTTGTAGTCTTACACACCTCTCTGCAGCTTCTCTCCCCATGCCATCCCCTCATTACCCCATCCCCGTTAGAGACGGTGCCTGCTCCAGACCACCCAATAACAGTAAAATCTATTTAAGCATAAAAATTCAAAAAGAAAAAAATAATATAGCACCTTCAACTGCACCACAGACTAAAACAGTTAAATGTGGTCTATTAACATTAGGTCTCTCTCTTCTAAGTCCCTGTTAGTAAATGATATAATAATTGATCAACATATTGATTTATTCTGCCTTACAGAAACCTGGTTACAGCAGGATGAGTATGTAGTTTAAATGAGTCAACACCCCCCCGAGTCACACTAACTGCCAGAGTGCTCGTAGCACGGGCCGAGGCGGAGGATTAGCAGCAATCTTTCCATTCCAGCTTATTAATTAATCAAAACCCAGACAGAGCTTTAATTCATTTGAAAGCTTGACTCTTAGTCTTGTCCATCCAAATTGGAAGTCCCAAAAACAGTTTTATTTGTTATTATCTATCGTCCACCTGCGTCCTTACTGTGAGTTTCTCTGTGAATTTTCAGACCATTTGTCTGACTTAGTGCTTAGCTCAGATAAGATAATTATATGTGGCGATTTTAACATCCACACAAGATGCTGAGAATGACAGTCTCAACACTGCATTTAATCTATTATTAGACTCAATTGGCTTTGCTCAAATGTAAATGAGTCCACCCACCACTTTAATCATATCTTAGATCTTGTTCTGACTTATGGTATGGAAATTGAAAGACCTTAACAGTATTCCCTGAAACTCCCTTCTGTCTGATCATTCTAATAACATTTACATTTACTCTGATGGACTACCCAGCAGTGGGGAATAAGTTTCATACACTAGAAGTCTTTCAGAAAGCACTGTACATAGGTTTAAGGATATGATTCCTTCTTTATGTTCTCTATGCCATATACCAACACAGTGCAGAGTAGCTACCTAAACTCTGTAAGTGAGATAGAGTATCTCTTCAATAGTTTTACATCCTCATTGAAGACAACTTTGGATGCTGTAGCTCCTCTGAAAAAGAGAGCTTTAAATCAGAAGTGCCTGACTCCGTGGTATAACTCACAAACTCGCAGCTTAAAGCAGATAACCCATAAGTTGGAGAGGAAATGGCGTCTCACTAATTTAGAAGATCTTCACTTAGCCTGGAAAAAGAGTCTGTTGCTCTATAAAAAAGCCCTCCGTAAAGCTAGGACATCTTACTACTCATCACTAATTGAAGAAAATAAGAACAACCCCAGGTTTCTTTTCAGCACTGTAGCCAGGCTGACAGAGTCAGAGCTCTATTGAGCCAAGTATTCCTTTAACTTTAACTAGTAATGACTTCATGACTTTCTTTGCTAATAAAATTTTAACTATTAGAGAAAAAATTACTCATAACCATCCCAAAGACGTATCGTTATCTTTGGCTGCTTTCAGTGATGCCGGTATTTGGTTAGACTGTTTCTCTCCGATTGTTCTCTCTGAGTTATTTTCATTAGTTACTTCCTCCAAACCATCAACATGTCTATTAGACCCCATTCCTACCAGGCTGCTCAAGGAAGCCCTACCATTAATTAATGCTTCAATCTTAAATATGATCAATCTATCTTTATTAGTTGGCTATGTACCACAGGCTTTTAAGGTGGCAGTAATTAAACCATTACTTAAAAAGCCATCACTTGTCCCAGCTATCTTAGCTAATTATAGGCCAATCTCCAACCTTCCTTTTCTCTCTCAAAAAGTCTTGAAAAGGTAGTTGTAAAACAGCTAACTGATCATCTGCAGAGGAATGGTCTATAGCTTACTGATCATCTGCAGAGGAATGGTCTATTTGAAGAGTTTCAGTCAGGTTTTAGAATTCATCATAGTACAGAAACAGCATTAGTGAAGGTTACAAATGATCTTCTTATGGCCTCAGACAGTGGACTCATCTCTGTGCTTGTTCTGTTAGACCTCAGTGCTGCTTTTGATACTGTTGACCAGAAAATTTTATTACAGAGATTAGAGCATGCCATAGGTATTAAAGGCACTGCGCTGCGGTGGTTTGAATCATATTTATCTAATAGATTACAATTTGTTCATGTAAATGGGGAATCTTCTTCACAGACTAAGGTTAATTATGGAGTTCCACAAGGTTCTGTGCTAGGACCAATTTTATTCACTTTATACATGTTTCCCTTAGGCAGTATTATTAGACAGCATTGCTTAAATTTTCATTGTTACGCAGATGATACCCAGCTTTATCTATCCATGAAGCCAGAGGACGCACACCAATTAGCTAAACTGCAGGATTGTCTTACAGACATAAAGACATGGATGACCTCTAATTTCCTGCTTTTAAATTCAGATAAAACTGAAGTTATTGTACTTGGCCCCACAAATCTTAGAAACATGGTGTCTAACCAGATCCTTACTCTGGATGGCATTACCCTGACCTCTAGTAATACTGTGAGAAATCTTGGAGTCATTTTTGATCAGGATATGTCATTCAATGCGCTTATTAAACAAATATGTAGGACTGCTTTTTTGCATTTGCGCAATATCTCTAAAATTAGAAAGGTCTTGTCTCAGAGTGATGCTGAAAAACTAATTCATGCATTTATTTCTTCTAGGCTGGACTATTGTAATTCATTATTATCAGGTTGTCCTAAAAGTTCCCTGAAAAGCCTTCAGTTAATTCAAAATGCTGCAGCTAGAGTACTAACGGGGACTAGAAGGAGAGAGCATATCTCACCCATATTGGCCTCTCTTCATTGGCTTCCTGTTAATTCTAGAATAGAATTTAAAATTCTTCTTCTTACTTATAAGGTTATCCCTTAGTTATGCTGCTATAGACTTAGACTGCTGGGGGGTTCCCATGATGCACTGAGTGTTTCTTTCTCTTTTTGCTCTGTATGCACCACTCTGCATTTAATCATTAGTGATTGATCTCTGCTCCCCTCCACAGCATGTCTTTTTCCTGGTTCTCTCCCTCAGCCCCAACCAGTCCCAGCAGAAGACTGCCCCTCCCTGAACCTGGTTCTGCTGGAGGTTTCTTCCTGTTAAAAGGGAGTTTTTCCTTCCCACTGTTGCCAAGTGCTTGCTCACAGGGGGTCGTTTTGACCGTTGGGGTTTTTCCGTAATTATTGTATGGCCTTGCCTTACAATATAACGCGCCTTGGAGCAACTGTTTGTTGTGATTTGGCACTACATAAATAAAATTGATTTGATTTGATTTGATTTGATGTTTTCCTGGCCATG
This sequence comes from Thalassophryne amazonica, assembly GCF_902500255.1. Classification (NCBI taxonomy): domain Eukaryota; kingdom Metazoa; phylum Chordata; class Actinopteri; order Batrachoidiformes; family Batrachoididae; genus Thalassophryne; species Thalassophryne amazonica. The sequence goes on from NC_047112.1 coordinate 19,664,711, forward strand.
ATAATTCGTGCGCACAATATAATAAAAGGTGCGCATAATACTGTATAATAAATCGTGTGCACAATATAATAAAATGAGCGCACAATATAATAAAACGTGCTCACAATGTAATAAAAAGAGCGCACAATATAATAAAACATGCACACAACATAATAAAATGAGCGCACAATATAATAAAACGTGCGCACATTCTCTCCACATGCAAAACATTTTGCGATGATACTTCCAGGGCTCCGTAGTCTCCCAGTTCCTGCTGCTGAAAAACATCTCCACAGCATGATGCTGTCACCACCATGCTTCACTGTAGGAGTTCAATCTTTGTCTCATGAGACCAGAGAATTTTGTTTTTTCATGGTCTGAGAGTCCTTCAGGTGCCTTTTGGCAAACTCCAGATGAGCTGTCATGTGCCTTTTACTAAGGAGTGGCTTCTGTCTGGCCACTCTACCATACAGGCCTGATTGGTGGATTGCTGCAGAGATGGTTGTCCTTCTAGAATGTTCTCCTTTCTCTACAGTGGAATGCTGGAGCTCTGACAGTTTGACTATCGGGTTCTTAGTCATCTCCCCGACTGAGGCCCTTCTCCCTCGTTCGCACATTTTAGACGGGCGGCCAGCTCTAGGAAGAGTCCTGGTGGATGTGAACTTCTTCCATTTCCATTTCCATTGACTTTTAATGTTGGCAGTATGACTTGTAAAGGGAGCGAGCTGGCTGATGTGACGGAGAGGACAAAGGTCGGCATACAGCACGTCTGGAAAGTATTCACAGCGCTGCACCTTTTCCACATTTTTTATGTTATAATGGCAATGTGAAAAAAAAAGGATTTTAAAGATTTTTGCAATTGTATTTAAAAAAACAAACTAAGAAATCACACCTTTGCCATGAAGCTCAAAATTTAGCTCAGGTGCATCCTGTTTCCACTGATCATTCCACTGTAGATGCTTCTACAGCTTAATTGAAGTCCCCCTGGGGTAAATTCAGTTGATTGGACATGATTTGGAAAGACACACACCTGTCTACATATAAGGTCCCACAGTTGACAGTGCATGTCAGAGCATAAACCAAGCATGAAGTCAAAGAAATGTTTGTACACCTCTGACACAGGATTGGCACAAATCTGGGGAAGGGTACAGGAATGTGTCTGCTGCCTTGAAGGTCCTAATGACTACAGTAACTTTCATCATCTGTATATGGAAGAAGTTCGGATCCACCAGGACTCTTCCTAGAGCTGGCTGCCCGTCTAAACTGAGCAATTGGGGAGAAGGGCCTTAGTCAGGGAGGTGACCAAGAACCCGATGGTCACCCTGTCAGAGCTCCAGCATTTCTCTGTAGAGACAGGAGAACCTTCCAGAAGTAGAACCATCTCTGCAGCAATCCACCAATCAGGCCTGTATGGTAGAGTGACCAGATGGAAGCCACTCCTTAGTAAAAGGCACATGGCATCCAACCTGGAGTTTGGCAAAAGGCACTTGAAGGACTCTCAGACCATGAGAAACAAAATTCTCTGGTCTGATGAGACAAAGATTGAACTCTTTGGCGTGAATGCCAGGTGTCATGTTTGGAGGAAACCAGACATCAAATTCAAAATTCAAATTTATTAATTTATATAGCGCCAATCCACGACAATATCGTCTCAAGGCGCGTCACAACATAAAAACAGTTAAAAATTTAAAACACAATAAAAACAACCATAAGAAAAAAAACAGCAGTAAAAAAGTACAAGATTAAAAACACATCATAACACTAATGATAAAACAGGGAAAATAAATGAGTCTTTAAATGTGATTTAAAAGTCTCCACAGTGTCCGACTGCCGAATGTGTGCTGGCAGATCGTTCCACAGAGCTGGGGCAGGATAGCAGAAAGCTCTGTGGCCGGCAGACTTCTTATTCACCCTGGGAACACACAGAAGTCCTGCACCCTGAGAACGCAGGGCCTGAGCTGGTACATAGGGGCTTATCAAGTCAGCCAGATAGGGAGGTGCAAGTCCATGAACAATTTTATAAACTAAAATCAATACTTTAAAATCCGATCTTGCAGAAACAGGAAGCCAGTGCAGGGACGCCAAGATTGGCATAATGTGGTCAAACTTTCTGCTCCGTGTCAAAAGTCTGGCAGCAGCATTCTGAACCAATTGAAGACCCCTGATCCTGGACTGCGGTAAGCCAGAGAATAGAGCATTACAATAGTCCAATCTAGAAGAGACAAACGCATGAATCAAAGTCTCAGCATCAGCCATAGACAGAATAGGACAAATCCTCGCTATATTTCGCAAATGAAAAAAGGCAGTCCTTGTAATGTCTCTAATGTGGAGATCAAAGGACAATGCAGGATCAAAAATTACTCCAAGGTTCCTCACTTTATCTGTATGATGTATAACACATGGACCTAAGCTAAATGCTAGCTGATCAAATTGATGCTGATATCTCGCTGGACCAAAAACCATAACCTCAGTCTTATCAGAATTTAAAAGTAGGAAGTTACTAGACATCCAACTTCTCACTGATGCAAGACAATCCTCCAAGGACTTTATGTGAGTAAGATTACCAGCAGTTATTGGCATATACAATTGAGTGTCATCAGCATAGCAATGAAAGGGAATCCCAAAACGCCGCAATATATTCCCGAGGGGTGCTACATAAAGAGAAAAAGCAAGGGGCCCAAAACGGATCCCTGAGGAACCCCAAACATCATGTCTCTACGATCGGAGGAGGTTCCATTACACAATACAGAGTAGGAACGACTAGACAGGTACGACGTCAACCATACAAGAGCAGTTCCAGTAATCCCAAAGTGATTCTCCAGCCTATTGAGTAGAATATGGTAATCCACAGTGTCAAATGCAGCACTAAGATCCAGCAGCACCAGGACCGTAGTGATATCTGAGTCCATTGCTCGCAAAAGGTCATTCACTACTTTAGTAAGTGCTGTCTCTGTGGAGTGAAATCTTCTAAAAGCAGACTGCAGTGGCTCAAAAAGATTATTCTCAGTGAGATAGTCCACGAGCTGTCGCGAGACCACTTTTTCCAGGATTTTAGAACAAAATGACAGATTTGATATCGGTCTATAATTCTTCAATACACTAGGGTCGAGACTAGATTTTTTAAGTAATGGTTTGATCACTGCAGACTTAAAACACCTAGGAACAGGTCCAGAAGTCAATGAGAGATTTACAATTTCCAGCACAGTTGGTCCAAGAATGGGCCACAAGTCCTTAAACAATTTCGTTGGTATAGGATCAATTAAACAGGTTGTGCTTTTAGTAGACGTCACAAGCTTCGTCAGTGCACCTAACGAGATACCGTCAAAATCTGTAAATCTGGATACCACCTCAGTGGGCGCATCCACCTCCACAGCAGTATGCAGTGGTTGGGCCAAAGCCTGCTGAGATATACTCAACCTAATATCCTCAATTTTCTTCTCGAAGTAATCCAAGAAGTCCTGTGCTGAGAAAGGAGAGTGAATAACAGGTGGCTGTCCATGAATAAGAAATGCTACAGTTTCAAACAAAAACTTGGAATTATGCTTATTTTTATTAATCAATTCAGAATAATAGGCACGCTTTGTAGCCAGTAATGCCTGCTTATAATCCAAGACAGCATCTCGCCATGCAAGATGGAACACCTCTAACTTAGAACTACGCCATTTCCGTTCAAAACCTCGAGCCTTCTGCCTAAGGTCACGCAGGTAACCATTAAACCAAGGTGAGCATGCCTTGGGAAGGCGTGTCCTCAAGAGAGGAGGCGCAGCCTTGTCCAGTGTGGCCTTGAGCGCTGAGTTCAAGCCATCCGTAAGACTATCTACTGATTGAATATTCTCTAACCCTGAGGCCAAAATTTCAGGCAGTCTGGCCTCGAGTTCTATCATAATTAAAGGAGTAATGCGTCGCCGCAAAGAAAGACAAGGCTTTCGATCACTAGGCGCGGCAACATAAATGCACACTTAACAAATGAGTGGTCAGAGATCACCGAGGCAAGAGGCAAAATGTCAATGTTTGTGACAGCAAGGCCACGTGTGAGTACCAGATCAAGGGTATTTCCACTAATATGTGTTGAATCCTGAATACATTGCTGGAATCCCAGCGCATCCACAAGTTCCATAAATGACTTACAAAGGGGATCAGAGGGCTTATTTATGTGAATATTAAAATCACCAATAATCAAAAAATCAACATCATCCTTAGAGTGAAGCATGGTGGTGGCAGCATCATACTGTGGGGATGTTTATCAGTGGCAGGAAATGGGACACTAGTCAGGATTGAGGGAAAGATGAATGCAGCAATGTACAGAGACATCCTGGATGAAAACCTGCTCCGGATCGCTCTTGACCTTAGACTGGGGCATTTGTTCATCTTTCAGCAGGGCAATGACCCTAAACACACAGCCAAGATATCAAAGTAGTGTCTTCAGGACAACTCTGTGAATGTCCTTGAGTGGCCCAGCCAGAGCCCAGACCTGAAACAGATTGAATATCTCTGCAGAGATCTGAAAATGGTTGTGCACAGACGCTCCCCATCCAACCTGATGGAGCTTGAGAGGTGCTGCAAAGAGGAATGGACAAAACTGCCCAAGATAGGTGCACCAGCTTGTTGCATCAGAAACAAGAAGACTTGAGACTATAATTGCTGCCAAAGGTGCATCACAAGTATTGAGCAAGGGTATGAATACTTACGTACATGTGGTTCTTAGTTTTTATTTTTACTAAATTTGCAAAAGTTTCAAAAACTTTTCTTCATTTGGACATTATGAGGTGTGTGAGTAGAATTTTGAGGGGAAAAAATTAATTTACTCTATTTGGAGTAAGGCTTTTAATATTACAAAATGAAGAAAAGTGAAGCGCTGTGAATACTTTCCAGATTCACACCGCAGCTTATCTCAAATTAAAACTGACTGCACTACACACAATAATTCTTTGCTTCATTTCTAATATGGCGTGACAGACAGCTAAGATCAGAAAAGTTGTCAAAGTGCAAATATTTGGACAGCAAACTGTGTTAATGTCAGGAATATGGAGTGAATTTTGTGTCTTTTTCATGCAAGAACAAAATAAGAAAATCCTTGTAAAAACATCAAGAGCTGTTACCACTCTGTGCCACCGTGTCCTACCAAGAGGGCAAAACTTTTTGACTCACATAAGCTCTTGATTCATAAAACCATTTGACTTGAAAACAGAACCTTTTGACTTGCAAAACAGTTTGACCCACGAATTGTGTTCTTCTTATTTTTTACTTTAAAAAGTCTACCATGGTTTTTCTTCTCAAAACTGTATATTTGCTTGGAATTTTAGTTTTTATTATTATTTATTTCATTCGAAAGACACAAAACTCACTCCATTCAGGAACAGTTCACAAAACCACTCTCATGATGACAGAAATGTCAAGGCCATCAGCAAGATCTGGTTAGGAACTGACAAGGACATGGACCAGTTTTTGCTAGGAAACAAGAAAGAGTTGATGCTCAACCACCAAAATACGATGAAGCTTGTGGCGATCTTTCTTCAGGTTCCCTGCCAGAGATCTGAGAGACAGTTTGTGCCTGAAAAAACTCGAAGTTTAAACCTAATACAAATCATATTCTTAAGAGTCAACCTTGCAGTGGTGCCATGCATCACCACATCTGCCTTGGGTCCTAGATGCGCAAACCATCCAGGCAGACAGCTGGATCATCCCCACATCTTAAAAGTGACAATCTTGACTGCCACAGCCAGGGGAAACATGGGTACCCCCTTGCCCTCTCCAGCCACTGGGGTCCTCCACCCCACAGCACCTACGTGCTGGATCATGCCCAGAGAAATGTGTCACATGACCAAAACATCATGGCTAATGTTGTGTCGCAATGCAGTTGAACTAGCAGGGTTAATAAATGGAAACAGTTTTGACCATGTTGAATGCTTGGTCTCCCAAGGTCAGTGTTCCTAAATAAGACATTGCCCATAAGGTGATAACGAAGGATAAAAGATGGTGCAAATTATTCCTTTTTAAACCATGTTAGGTCATCCAATAATTTACATCACCTTTTAACAAAATTAGATCAAGTCAACGTTGGACCCCTGTACAAATTGAAATGGACCTTTGTCACCATTTTTGCTGTTTTTACCCCATTACACCACAATATTCAGTCATAGATAATCCTAACTTTACCTTGTTGGAATCTCTATGACAAATGCCCAGCTCCTCAGTGGCTGAAAATGCCTGTCAGATGTTATTAGCTGTAGGTGGGGCAGGGAGAGTGAAAAAACATGCAGGACAGGTACCTTCCAGGAACAGATTAGGACTTGGCCCACGGACTAAAGTAACTATTACTTTGACACAAAGGCTTTCCAGGAGTATGTGCTATATTTATATATGCGTATATTTAAAAGGATGAGGTCAGGTCTGGGTGCATGTGCCGGTGCAATGTGTTGCCGCATCCACCATGCCATGAAACCTCGATTGGCAACCAGTCCATACCCACTTCTCCAAAGTAATCATCTATCTGCCACAGCCAGGTGAATGTGGGCATCCCTTTGACCTTCTCTAACCACTGGAATCTTCAACACTAATAACAGTCATTAATTTAACTAACTAGTATAATGTAATATATTTAAAATATAATGTGGTTGGGATGAAATATGAGCAACACTCCTTTAGCCTGAACTTGAGTAGCAGGGTCAGTATGGAATTAAGTCAGACGTTGCCTTCCAAATGTCTTTCCCCACTTGGCAATGCCTCAGTTAGATGGTCTATTATTAAGATAGCTACAATAGACTACTTACTGGCAGCTTGTTGAGGGAAAAAATGCAGGGGACATTTCTGTCCTATTAAACTTAACTCCATGCAGTGCAGCATGTTAGAAGATGATTCTCTATGCCTCAACTTTCCAGAGAATTGACTTTTTGAATTGACTCCATTTGGAAGGATTTTGTCCCATTTCTTGGCAGTGTCAGTTAAGCATTTGAAAATTATCATTTTACTTCATCAGAATCTTGGTTTCTTAAGGCTCTGTTGTTGTGGTGAATGTGGTCGTGTGCTCACAGTTTCCATGAGTCTGTGGGTGGGTGTCTGGAGGAACAAACAGCTGTTTCTTTCACCATTTTCTCCCTCTTTGTCAAATAACTTCTCTGAAATTCAGAGGATTACGGATGCTGTAGTAAAGTCCGTTGTATAATCACTTGCTGTAGCAACAGACTGCACTTTCGAAGCCTTCCAAACATCTTTTCTGGCTCGTCTATTATACTTAAGCTTGCGCAGATTGATGTGGCTTGGCTGCCTGAGCTCGCTCATACGCTCACAAGATTGCAGCCTTCCCTCCATTTCTCATAATTTCTCCTGAATGGATCAAAATGCCAAATTGCACCTGTTTTTATTAGCATTAAATAGTGTTTCTGGATGAGCTGAGCTCACCTTTCTTTAAAAACTACAATGAGCTGTTCTAGACAGGCAAAGGCGTTAATAAATTACATTTTCTTTTTATGTTACCTTTACCAGGGGGCCAACAAATGAGATTAGAGGGAAATTTACCTTCTTATGCTACAGCTACGCATAAGAAGTGTATTGCCACTGTCCAAGTACTCATCCACCAAAGCATCTAGAACAGGGGTGGGCAACGTGTTCCAGAAAGGCCAAGAGGGTGCAGGTTTTCTTGCAGCCACTGACTCCACCAGGTGATTTCACTGATTAACTGATTCCCATCTGCTCAAAGTGATATTAATCGGTGAAATCTCCTGGTGGAGTCAGTGGCTGCAAGAAAACCTGCACCCTCTTGGCCCATTTTCTGGAACAAGTGCCACACCCCTGATCTAGCAGGACAACAGCCCTAGTTTTGGTTCCAAAATACTATATTGTTCAAAATATAATGTGACCTTGATTGTAAGACGAGTGCTCTTTTTCAAGATATATTATTGGAAAACACTTTTTTGAAGATCAAGTCTTCTTATTTGAAATAATGCCAAGGAAAAGGACAATTTTATGGCCTTTTTTAACACTGTCCTGACACACTGACAATTTTTGAGATCATGGTCAACTTTTCTGACTATTAGCATGTTTAATGGCCTTTTGACTCGCCATCTTTAACATTACACTGTGTCGAGTTATATTTCTTGGCTGCTTGAGAGTTGTATGATACCTCTGCTGCATTCATTACTGTGAATTTAAAATTTGTATTATAACTTCTCCTCCAGCTACAGGTTAAATTACTTGAATTTTGAACTGCTGTATTTTTCTCAGGATGATCACTGTGTCGCTCTCTCTCTCTCATGCAGTTCTGTTAGCTGGGTGGAGTGGCATATTGCTACCTTCTTGGGGGGGCATTACTTGTTCACGGGAATTTAGTGCCACCAGCTCTTGCGGATGAAGCCTCAACAATGAATATAAGATGACCCCCTTTTTCAGATGTATTTCTAAGAAAAAACAATATGAAACCATATGGTATTTGAGATTACTCTCCAATTGTGATTACTCTCCAGTTTAAACCTCAAATTGGAATTTCAAAACTTTAACAGTGAAACTGAATGCAGCTTGTGTATTGTAGTGATAAGGCCTGATTATATTGTAGTGATAAGGCCTGATATAATTCAATATTGGTGTTTATTCCCTGAGGGACGGGAAGACTGTACAGATGTGCTTACATATGAGTTCATTTTTGCTTTTTTCTTCCTTCACCAGGACATTACTTGAATTAATTTCATGCTTTTTCCATAAAGAAGGTTTATGTTATCCCAGAGCTGACCAAAAGCCAAAGGTGTCACTCATCCTGAGATGTAACTCGACCTTCCTGTTGGGAACTTTCCTAATATGTCTTTTAGTTGAAACACTGGCCTTCTTTTCTTTGAACTTCATGGAGCTTACATAAATATAGCACATACTCATCATTGCAGAGGCCTAGACAGTGAGGTGCATGTATGCTTGCCATTAACCAAACTTCTCTCTCTCCACTTCGCACTCACCTCTTCACTTCCTTCTCTCATGTCTTTCTTCTTCTCTTGTACTAGGGTCCTCCTGGTCCCACTGGTTTACCTGGTCCTCCAGGAAAAAGAGGGTCTCGGGTGAGGTAACTGGTACCAATGTGTAATTGTAAAGCGGCAGATTTGTCATTGGATCCAGATTCAGATTCTAGAATTTTTATAGAGGAGCTTTGTGATTAAAGATCAGCAGTAGTGTCAGCAATATCTGGAGGCATTGTACTTCTATCAACACATCTATGACACTGTGAGCAACTAAAGTCCAGTCACAAAGAGACACTTCTGACGGCTGAAGCAAATATTGTGATGTGTTCTGTGGGTCTCTCTCGGCAGCTTTGATGGCTCTTGTTGACTTTAAACCCATTGGACTTGTTAATCCGCAGCATTAATGCCAGCAACGATTCAGCCATCATATTTCACCAGGTCTTATAGCAACCAGCAGGCCAGTGGTCATATGCTGTCTGCCTGTGTATACAATCACAATCCAGCTTAACTGTCAAAGAAAGGCATTGACAGATAGTTTGTGGTTAGCGTGATATTAAGTCAGGAAAGCGTCTTTGCTTTGTATTGGTGTATGGCAATGAGTTGGTCCATTCAGGAAATACAGGCAATGCTGTTTCATGATCTGTGCCTTTGGGAGCAACATAGCCAACTGACCAAACAGTTCCAAATGCAAACAGCTGCAGCTAACAGCAGTGGCGGCACAGGATGCTATTTCTCTCTAATCTTGAGACTGGACCATATGCATCTGTGAAGGCTGTCATGATGCAATGCAGCGATCACTGGCATGAGCCTGGAGACAAGTTTAAATACTGCACGACTAATTTTTACTAAAGAGATACGGTATGTGAGGCAGGCAAATTATAGTAGGTATATGCTGCAGAAGAACTTTATTTTGCACAACTAAATTTGCAGAATGTCCAACATTTGTGTCTTTATTAACAAGAAAACGTTAGCATTTGGATACTTTTTGAAAATCACTTTTGATCATAGGGGAGAGTGACTTATAAGTGACAGCAACTGACAAATCATTCTTTAAATACAGGAAAAACTCTCATTTTCATAAACATGCCAGTATCTTATTATCCATATATTCTAATAGCCAAGTGTCCTCTGTGTGCGCACATGTGTGCACGTGCGTGTATGACTTTGATCACGGAGAAACTGGGGAGAGCTGCATTTGCCATTGGGTATGCTATGTATGTTTGGTCAAGGATGAATGCTGCGAAGATGGAAGTTGATAGGACAAGTATTTTTTGAAAAATTGTCGATTTTAGCTAACCAGTAAACAATGGACGTTTGCACTGTAATGCACCATGGGGTTTTGGGGTTTGAAATGTTGTTATTTATTTAAGTGTCATGTTGCTGTTATCATGAGTGAAATGTGTGTTGCGT